>NC_072430.2:69687500-70312500 GCF_028878055.3 Symphalangus syndactylus | reverse complement strand
GAAGGCCAAAATTGACAAATAGGATCTAATTAAACCAAAGAGCTTCTGAACAGCAAAAGAAACTACCATCAAAGTCAACAGGCAACCTACAGAATGGGAGAAAATTTTTGCAACCTACTCATATGACAAAGAGCTAATATCCAGAATCTACAATGATCCCAACCAAATTTACAAGAAAAAAACAAACAACCACATCAAAAAGTGGGCAAAGGACATGAACAGACACTTCTTAAAAGAAGACATTTATGCACCCAAAAAATACATGAAGAAATGCTCATCATCACTCGCCATCAGAGAAATGCAAATCAAAACCACAGTGAGATACCATCTCACACCAGTTAGAATCGCCATCATTAAAAAAGCAGGAAACAACAGGTGCGGGAGAGGATGTGGAGAAATAGGAACACTTTTACACTGTTGGTGGGACTGTAAACTAGTTCAAACATTGTGAAAGTCAGTGTGGCGAATCCTCAGGGATCTTGAACTAGAAATACCATTTGACCCAGCCATCCCATTACTGGGTATACACCCAAAGGACTATAAATCATGCTGCTATAAAGACATATGCACACATATGTTTATTGCAGCACTATTCACAATAGCAAAGAGTTGGAACCAACCCAAATGTCCAACAACGATAGACTGGATTAAGAAAATGTGGTACATATACACCATGGAATATTATGCAGCCATAAAAAATGATGAGTTCGTGTCCTTTGTGGGGACATGGATGAAACTGGAAAACATCATTCTCAGTAAACTATCACAAGGACAAAAGACCAAACACTGCATGTTCTCACTCATAGGTGGGAATTGAACAATGAGAACTCATGGACATAGGAAGGGGAACATCACACTCTGGGGACTGTTGTGGGGTGGGGGGAGGGGGGAGGAACAACATTATGATATATACCTAATATTAAATGACGAGTTAATGGGTGCAGGGAATCAACATGGCACATGGATACATAGGTAACAAACCTGCACATTGTGCACATGTACCCTAAAACCTAAAGTATAATAAAAAAAAGAAAAAAAAAGTAAAAAATAATATTCCCTATAAAAAAAAAAACTACACGGAAGCATTCTGTGAAACTTCTTTCTGATCTGTGCATTCAACTAACAGAGTTGAACATTACTTTTGATTGAGCAGATTGGAAACACTCTATTTGTAGAATCTGCAATTGAACATTTGGAGAACATTGAGGCCTATGGTGAAAAACGAAATATCTTCCCAAAAATACTACACAGAAGCATTCTGTGAAACTACTTTCTGATCTGTGCATTCAACTAACAGAGTTGAACATTACCTTTGCTTGAGCAGTTTTGAAACACTCTATTTGTAGAATCTGCAAGTGGACGTTTGGAGAAAACTGAGGCCTATGGTGAAAAAAGAAATATCTTCCCCTAAAAACTACACGGAAGCATTCTGTGAAACTTCTTACTGATCTGTGCATTGAACTAACAGAATTTAACCTTAGTTTTGTTTGAGCAGTTTTGAAACACTCTATTTCTAGAATCTGCAAGGGGACATTTGGAGAACATTGAGGCCTACGGTGAAAAACGAAATATCTTCCCCTAAAAACTACACGGAAGCATTCTGTGAATCTACATTCCGATCTGTGCATTCAACTAAGAGAGTTTAACATTACTTTTGATTGAGCAGTTTGGAAACACTCTATTTGTAGAATCTGCAAGTGGATATTTGGAGAATATTGAGGCCTACGGTGAAAGACGAAATATCTTCCCATAAACACTACACAGAAGCATTCTGTGACACTTCCTTCTATTCTGTTCATTCATCTCACAAAGTAGAACCTTTCTTTTGACTGAGCAGTTTTGAATCACTCCTTTGTAGAATCAGCAAGTGGACATTTAGAGCCCTTTGAGGTCTATCATGGTAAAAGGTACATCTTCAAATAAAAACTACACAGAAGCTTCTGTGAAACTAGTTTCCTATCTGTGCATTCAACTAACAGAGTTGAACCTTATTTTTCATTGAGCAGATTTGAAACAGTCTATTTGTAGAATCTGCAAGTGGACATAGGGAGAATATTGAGGCCTTTGGTGAAAAACGAAATATCATCCCGTAAAAGCTACACAGAAGCATTCTGTAAAACTTCATTCGGATCTGTGCATTCAACTAACAGAGTTTAACCTTACTTTTGACTGAACAGTTTTGAAACAGTCTGTTTGTAGAATCTGCAAGTGGACATTTGGAGAACATTGAGGCCTATGGTTAGAAAAGAAATATCTTCCCATAAAAACTACATGGAAGCATGCTGTGAAACTCCTTTGTGATATGTGCATTCAACTAACAGAATTTAATCTTAGTTTGGATTGAGCAGTTTTGAAACACTCTGTAGAATCTGCAAGTGGACATTTGGAGAACAATGACGCCTACAGTGAAAAACGAAATAAGTTCCCTTAAAAACAACACGGAAGCATTCTGTGATACTTCTTTCTGAACTGTGCATTCAACTAACAGACTTGAACATGACTTTTGAGCAGTTTTGAAGCAATCTATTTGTAGAATCTGCAATTGGCCATTTGGAGAACATTGAGGCCTGCAGTGAAAAACGAAATATCTTCTCATAAAAATTACACAGAAGTATTCTGTCAAACTTCTTTCTATTCTGTTCATGACACAGAGTAGAATCTTTCTTTTCACTGAGCAGTTTTGAAATACTCTTTTTGTAGAATCTGCCAGTGGACATTCTGAGCAATTTCAGGCCTATCATCGAAAAAGGTATATCTTCAAATAAAAACTACACAGAAGCATTCTGTGAAACTTCTTTTTGATCTGTGCATTCAACTAACAGAGTTTAAACTTACTTTTGACTGAGCAGTTTTGAAACACTCTATTTGTAGAATCTGCAGGTGGACATTTGGAGAACATTGAGGCCTACGGTGAAAAAAGAAATATCTTCCCCTAAAAACTACACGGAAGCATTCTGTGAAACTTCTTTCTGATCTATGCATTGAACTAACAGAGTTGAACGATACTTTTGATGGAACAGTTTTGAAACACTCTTTCTGTATAAACTGCAAGTGGACATTTGGAGCGCTTTGAGGCCTATAGTGGAAAAAGGAATATCTTCACATAAAAAATACACAGAAGCATTCTGTGAAACTTCTTTCTGATCTGTTCATTCAACTAACAGAGTTGAACCATACTTTTGATGGAGCAGTTTTGGAACACTCTTTCTGTATCAACTGCTAGTGGACATTTGGAGCGCATTGAGGCCTGTTGTGGAAAAAGGATTATCTTCAAATAAAATCTACACAGAAGCATTCTGTGAAACTTCTTTCTGATCTGTGCATTCAACTAACAGAGTTGAACACTACTATTGATTGAGCAGTTTTGAAACACTCTTTTTGTAGAATCTTCAAGTGGACATTTGGCAAAGTTTGAGGCCTAGGGTGAATAAAGAAATATCTTCCTCTAAAAACTACACGGAAGAATTCTGTGAAATTTCTTTCTGATCTGTGCATTCAACTAACAGAGTTTAACCTTACTTTTGATTGACCAGTTTTGAAACGCTCTTTTTGTATAAACTGCAAGTGGACATTTGGAAAACATTGAGGCCTACGGTGAAAAACGAAATATATTCCTGTAAAAACTGCATGGAAGCATTCTGTGAATCTTCTTTCTGATCTGTGCATTCAACTCACGGAGCTAAAACATACTTTTGATTGAGCAGTTTTGAAACACTCTATTTGTAGAATCTGCAAGTGGACATTCGGACAACATTGAGGCCTATGGTGAAAAAAGAAATACCTTCCCCTAAAAACTACACGGAAGCATTCTGTGAAACTTCTTTCTGATCTGTGCATTCAACTAACAGAGTTGAACCTTACTTTTGCTTTAGCAGTTTTGAAACACTCTGTTTGTAGAATCTGCAACTGGACATTTGGAGAATATTGAGGCATATGGTGAAAAAAGAAATATCTTCCCCTAAAAACTATACGGAAGCATTCTGTGAAACTTCATTCTGATCTGTGCCTTCAACTAACAGAGTTGAACCTTACTTTTGATTGAGGAGTTTTGAAACACTCTTTCCATATAAACTGCAAGTGGGCATTTGGTGTGCTTTGAGGCCTATCGTGGAAAGAGGAATATCTTCAAATAAAAACTACACAGAATCATTCTGTGAAACTTCCTTCTGATCTGTGCATTCAACTAACAGAGTTTCACCTTACTTTTGATTGAGCAGTTTTGAAACACTGTAGAATCTGCAAGTTGACATTTGGAGAAAATTGAGGCCTATGGTGAAAAAAGAAATATCTTCCACTAAAAACTACACGGAAGCATTCTGTGAAACTTTTTTCTGATTTGTGCATTCAACTAACAGAGTTGAACCTTACTTATGATTGAGCAGTATGAAACACACTATTTGTAGAATCTGCAAGGGGACATATGGAGAACATAGAGGCCTACGGTGAGAAATGAAATATCTTCCGCTAAAAACTACACAGAAGCATTCTGTGAAACTTTTTTCTGAACTGTGCATTCAACTAACAGAGTTGAACCTTACTTTTGATTGAGCAGTTTTGAAACACTCTGTTTGTAGGATCTACAGGTGGACATTTGGAGAACAATGAGGACTATGGTGAAAAAAGAAATATCTTCCCCTAAAAACTACACGGAAGCATTCTGTGAAACATCTTTCTGATGTGTGCATTCAACTAACATATTTGAACCTTACTTTTGATATAGCAGTTTTGAAACACTCTTTCTGTATAAACAGCAAGTGGACATTTGGTGCGCTTTGAGGCCTATCGTGGAAAGAGGAATGTCTTCAAATAAAAACTACACAGAAGCATTCTGTGAAACTTCTTTCAGATTTGTGCATTCAACTAACAGGGTTTAACCTTCGTTTTGATTGAGCAGTTTTGAAACACTCTAATTGTAGAATCTGCAAGTGGAAATATTAATTGAGGCCTATAGTGAAAAACGAAATATCTTCCCCTAAAAACCACACGGAAGGATTCTGTGAATCTTCTTTCTGATCTGTGCATTCAACTAACAGACTTGAACCTTACTTTTGATTGAGCAGTTTTGAAACAGTCTTTCTGTATAAACTGCAAGCGGATATTTTGAGCGCTTTAAAATCAGTGCATTCAAAACTAACCTTCGTTTTGATATGGCAGTTTTGAAACACTCTTTCTGTATAAACTGCCATTCGGCATTTGGAGCGCTTTGAGGCCTATCGTGGAAAAAGGTATATCTTCAAATTAAAACTACACAGAAGCATTCTGAGAAACTTTTTTCTGATCTGTGCATTCAAATAACAGAGTTTAAACTTACTTTTGATTGAGCAGTTTTGAAACATTCTATTTGTAAAATCTGCAAGTGGACATTTGGACAACAAAGAGGCCTATGTGGAAAAAAGAAATATCTTCCCCTAAAAACTACACGGAAGCATTCTGTGAATCTTGTTTCTGAACTATGCACTGAACTAACAGAGTTGAACCTTACTTTTGATTGAGCAGTTTTGAAACTCTCTTTCTGTATAAACTGCAAGAGGATATTTGGAGGACTTTGAGGCCTATCCTGGAAAAAGGAATACCTTCAAATAAAAACTGCACAGAAGCATTCTGTGAAATTTCTTTCTGATCTGTGCATTCAACTAACAGAGATGAACCTTACTTTTGATTGAGCAGTTTTGAAAAATTCTATTTGTACAATCTGCAAGTGGACATTTGGAGAATATTGAGACCTATGGTGAAAAAAAAATATCTTCCCCTAAAAACTATACAGAAGCATTCTGTGAAACTTCTTTCAGATCTCTGCATTCAACTAACAGAGTTGAACGTCACTTTTGATATAGCAGTTTTGAAACAGTCTTTCTGTATAAACTGCAAATGGACATTTGGAGAGTTTTCAGGCCTATCGTGGAAAGAAGAATATCTTCAAATGAAAACTACACAGAAGCATTCTGTGAAAATACTTTCAGAACTGTGCATTCAACTAACAGAGTTCAACCTTAGTTTTGATTGACCAGTTTTGAAACACTCTATTTGTAGTATCTGTAAGTAGGCATTTGGAGAACATTGAGGCCTATGGTGAAAAAAGAAATATCTTCCCCTAAAAACTACATGGAAGCATTCTGAGAAACTTCTTTCTGATCTGTGCATTCAACTAACAGAGTTGAACCTTACCTTTGATTGAGCACTTTTGAAACACTCTATTTGTAGAATCTGCAAGGGGACATATGGAGAACATAGAGGCCTATGGAGAGAAACGAACTATCTTCCCCTAAAAACTACACGGAAGCATTCTGTGAAACTTGTTTCTGAACTGTTCATTCAAATAACGGAGCTGACCCTTACTTTTGATTGAACAGTTTTGAAACACTCTATTTGTAGAATCTGCAAGTCAAAATTTGGAGAACATTGAGGCCTACGGTGAAAAAAGAAATATCTTCCCCTAAAAACTACACGGAAGCATTCTGAGAAACTTCTTTCTGATCTGTGCATTCAACTAAAAGAGTTGAACCTTACTTTTGATATAGCAGTTTTGAAACACTGTTTCTGTATAAACTGCAAGTGGACATTTGGAGCGCTTTGAGGCCTGTCGTGGTAAGAGGAATATCTTCAAATAGAAACTACACAGAAGCATTCTTTGAAACTTCTTTCTGATCTGTGAATTCAACTAACAGAGTTTAACCTTACTTTTGATTGAGCAGTTTTAAACACTCTATTTGTAGAATCTGCAAGTGAATATTTGGAGAACATTGAGGTGTATCGTGGAAAAAGAAATACCTTACCATAAAAACTACACAGAAGCATTCTGTGAAAACCCTTTCTGATCTGTGCATTCAACTAACAGAGTTTAACTTTAGTTTTGATTGAGCAGTTTTGAAACACTCTATTTGTAGAATCTGCAATTGGAAATGTGGAGAACATTGAGGCCTGTTGTGAAAAACGAAATATCTTCCCCTAAGAACTACACGGAAGCATTCTGTGAAACTTCCTTCTGATCTTTGCATTCAAGTAACAGAGTTGAACCTTACTTTTGATTCAGCAGTTTTGAAACACTCTTTCTGTATAAGCTGCAAACGGATATTTGGAGCGCTTTGAGGCCTATCCTGGAAAAAGCAATATCTTCAAATACAAACTACACAGAAGCATTCTGTGAAATTCCTTTCTGATCTGTGCATTCAACTAACAGAGTTGAATCTTACTTTTGACTGAGCAGTTTTGAAACACTCTATTTCTAGAATCTGCATGTCGACATTTGGAGAACTTTCAGGCCTATGGTGAAAAAAGAAATATCTTCCCCTAAAAACTACACGGAATCATTCTGTGAAACTTCTTTCTGAACTGTGCATTCAACTAACAGAGTTTAACCTTACTTTTGTTATGGCAGTTTTGAAACACTCTTTATTTTTTTTTTTTTTTGAGACGGAGTCTTGCTCTGTCACCCAGGCTGGAGTGCAGTGGCGCGATCTCAGCTCACTGCAAGCTCCGCCTCCCGGGTTCACGCCATTCTCCTGCCTCGGCCTCCCGAGTAGCTGAGACTACAGGAACCTGCCACCACACCCGGCTGATTTTTTGTATTTTTAGTAGAGACGGGGTTTCACCATGTTCGCCAGGATGGTCTTGATCTCCTGACCTCGTGATCTGCCGGCCTCAGCCTCCCAAAGTGCTGGGATTACAGGCTTGAGCCACCGCGCCTGGCGAAACACTCTTTCTGTATAAACTGCAAGTGGACATTTGGAGCGCTTTGAGACCTATCGTGGAAAAAGAAATGTCTCCAAATAAAAACTACACAGAAACATTCTGTGAAACTTCTTTCTAATCTGTGCATTCAAGTAACAAAGTTGAACCCTACTTTTGACTGAGCAGTTTTGAAACACTCTATTTGTAGAATCGGCAAGTGGATATAAGGAGAATATTGAGACCTATGGTGAAAAAAGAAGTATCTTACCCTAAAAACTACACGGAAGCATTCTGAGAATCTTCTTTCTGATCTGTGCATTCAACTACCAGAGTTGAACCTTACTTTTGAGTGAGCAGTTTGAACCACTCTATTTGTAGAATCTGCAAGGGGTCATATGGAGAACATTGAGGCCTACGGTGAGAAACGAAATATCTTCCCCTAAAAACTTCACGGAAGAATTCTGTGACTCTTGTTTCTGAACTGTGCATTCAACTAACTGAGTTTAACCTTACTTTTGATTGAGCAGTTTTGAAACACTCTATTTGTAGAATCTGCAAGTGGACATTTGGAGAACATTGTGGCCGAGGGTGAAAAAAGAAATATCTTCCCCTAAAAACTACATGGAAGCATTCTGAGAAACTACTTTTTGATCTGTGCATTCAACTAAGAGAATAGAACCTTACTTTTGATTGAGGAGTTTTGAAACACTCTATTTGTAGAATCTGCAACTGGAAATTTGGAGAACATTGTGGCCTATCATGGAATAAGTAATATCTTCACATAAAAACTACACAGAAGCATTCTATGCAACTTCTTTCTGATCTGTGCATTCAACTAACAGAGTTAAACCGTAATTTGAATTGAGCAGTTTTGAAACACTCTATTTGTAAAACTGCAAGCGGATATTTGGAGTGCTTTGTGGCCTATCCTGGAAAAAGCAATATCTTCAAATAAAAACTACACAGAAGCATTCTGTGAATCTTCTTTCTGATCTGTGCATTCAACTAACAGAGTTGAAACTTTCTTTTGATTGAGCAGCTTTGAAACACTCTTTTTAAAGAATCTGCAAGTGGACATTTGGAGAACATTGAGGCCTATGGTGAAAAAAGAAGTATCTTCCCCTAAAAACTACATGGAAGCATTCTGTGAAACTTCATTGTGAAATGTGCATTCAACTAACAGAGTATAGCCTTACTTTTGACATAGCAGTTTTGAAACACTCTTTCTGTATAAACTGCAAGTGGACATTTGGAGCGCTACTCGGCCTGTCGTCCAAAAAGTAATATCTTAAAAACTACACAGAAGCATTCTGCGAAACTTCTTTCTGATCTGTGCATTCAACTAAAAGAGTTCAACACTACTTTTCATTCAGCAGTTTTGAAAAACCCTATTTGTGGAATCTACAAGTGGACATTTGGAGAACATTGGTGCCTATGGTGAAAAAAGGAATATCTTCCCCTAAAAACTACATGGAAGCATTCTGAGAAACTTCTTTCTGATCTGTGCATTCAACTAACAGAGTTGAACCTTACTTGTGATTGGGCAGTTTGAAACATTCTATTTGTAGAATCTGAAATGGGACAAATGTAGAACATTGATGCCTACGGTGAGAAAAGAAATATCTTCCCTTAAAAACTACATGGAAGCATTCTTTGAAACTTGTTTCTGAACTGTGCATTCAACTAACAGAGTTGAATCTTACTTTTGATTGAGCAGATTTGAAACACTCTATTTGTAGAACCTGCAAGTGGATATTTGGAGAAATTGGAGGCCTATTGTGGAAAAAGTAATATCTTCACATAAAAACTACACAGAAGCATTCTGTGAAACTTCTTTCTGATCTATGCATTCAACTAACAGATTTTAACCTTAGTTTTGATTGAGCAGTTTTGAAACACTCTTTCTGCATAAACCACAAGTGGATATTTGGAGCGCTTTAAGGCTTTCCCTGTAAAAAGGAATATCTTCAAATAAAAACTAAGCAGAAGCATTCTGTGAAATTTCTTTCTGATCTGTACATTCAACTAACAGAATTGAACATTACTTTTGATTGAGCAGTTTTGAAACACTCTATTTGCAGAATCTGCAAGTGGACATTTGGGGTACATTGAGGTCTATGGTGAAAAAAGAAATATCTTCCCCTAAAAACTACACGGAAGCATTCTGTGAAACTTCTTTCTGATCTGTGCATTCAACTAACAGAGTTGAACCTTACTTTTGAATGAGCAGTTTTGAAACACTCTTTCTGTATAAACTGTAATTGGAAATTTGGAGCACTTTGAGGCCTCTCATGGAAAAAGGAATATCTTCAAATAAAAACTACACAGAAACATTCTGTGAATCTCCTTTCTGATCTCTGCATTCAACTAACAGAGTTGAACATGACTTTTGATTGAGCAGTTTTGAAACACCCTATTTGTAGAATCTGCAAGTGGACATTTGGAGAAATTGGATGCCTACGGTGAAAAACGAAATACCTTCCCCTAAAAACTACACAGAAGCATTCTGTGAAACTGCTTTCTGATCTGTGCATTCAACTAACAGAGTTGAACCTTAGTTTTGATTGAGCAGTTTTGAAACACTCTATTTGTAGAATCTGCGAGGGGACTTATGGAGAACATTGAGACCTATGGGGAAAAATGAAATATGTTCCCCGAAAAACTACACGGAAGCATTCTTTGAATCTTCTTTCTGAACTGTGCATTCAACTAACAGAGTTGAATCTTACTTTTGATTCAGCAGTTTTGAAACACACTTTTTGTAAAATCTGCAATTGGACATTTGGAGAACGTTGAGACCTATCGTGGAATAAGGTATACCTTCCCATAAAAACTACATGGAAGCGTTCTGTGAAAATTCTTTCTGATCTGTGCATTCAACTAACAGAGTAGATCCTTACGTTTGATTGACCAGTTTTGAAACACTCTATTTGTAGAATCTGCAAGTGGACATTTGGAGAAAATTGAGGCCTATTGTGAAAAAAGAAATAAGTTCCCCTAAAAACTACCCGGAAGCATTCTGTGAAACTACTTTCATATCTGTGCATTCAACTAACAGAGTTGAACCTTACTTTTGATTGAGCATCTTTGAAACACTCTATTTATAGAATCCACAAGTGGACATTTGGAGAATTTTGAGGCCTATCGTGGAAAAAGGTATATTTTCCCATAAAAACTACACAGAAGCATTCTGTGAAACTTCTTTGTGATCTGTGCATTCAACTAACAGACTTTTACCTTGCTTTTGAAATAACAGTATTGAAAAACTCTATTTGTAGAATCTGCAAGGGGATATATGGAGAACATTGAGGCCTATGATGAGAAACGAAATATCTTCCCTTAACAGCTACACAGAAGCATTCTGTGAATCTTCTTTCTGATCTGGGCATTCAACTAACAGAGTTTAAATTTACTTTTTATAGAGCAGTTTTGAAACACTCTTTTTGTGGAATCTGGAAGTGGATATTTGGAGAACTTTGAGGCCTATTGTGGAAAAAGTAATATCTTCAAATAAAAGCTACACAGAAGCATTCTGTGAAACTTCTTTCTGATCCGTGCATTCAAATAATAAAGTTTAACCTTAGTTTTGATTGAGTAATTTTGAAACACTCTATTTGTATAATCTGCCAGTGGAAATGTGGAGAAAATAGAGGACTATGGTGAAAAACGAAATATCTTCCAGTAAAATCTACACAGTATATTTCTGTGAAATTTCTTTCTATTCTTTGCATTCATCTCACAGTGTTGAACCTTTCTTTTGATTGAGTAGTTTTGAAACAATCTTTCTGTATAAACTGCAAGCGGATATTTGGAGCTCTTTGAGGCGTATCCTGGAAAAAGTAATATCTTCAAATAAAAGCTACACGGAAGCATTCTGTGAAACTTCTTTCTGATCTGTGAATTCAACTAACAGAGTTTAACCCTACTTATGATAGAGCAGTTATGAAACACTCTTTCTGTGTAAACTGCAATTGGACATTTGGAACGCTAAGAGGAATATCGAGGAAAAAGAAATATCATCAAATAAAAGCTACACAGAAGCATTCCGTGAAACTTCTTGCTGATCTGTGCATTCAACTGAGTTGATACTTACTTTTGAGTGAGCAGTTTTGAAACACTCTATTTGTAGAATCTGCAAATGGATATTTGGAGAACATTCAGGCCTATCATGGAAAAAGTTATATCTTCCGGTGAAAACTACACAGAAGCATTCTGTGAAACTTCTTTCTGATCTGTGCATTCAACTAACAGAGTTTAAGCTTAATTTTGATTGAGCAGTTTTGAAACACTCTATTTGTAGAATCTGCAAGTGGAAATATGGAGAACATTTAGGCCTATGGTGAAAAACGAAATATCTTCCCCTAATAACTACACGGAAGCATTCTGTGAAACTTCTTTCTGATCTGTGCATACATCTAACAGAGTTGAACCTTACATTTGATTGAGAAGTTTTGAAACACTCTTTTTGTATAAACCGCAAGCAGATATTTGGAGCACTTGGAGGCCCACCCTGAAAAAAGGATATCTTCAAATAAAAACTACACAGAAGCATTCTGTGAATCTTCTTTCTGATCTGTGCATTTAACTAACAGAGTTGAAAATAACTTTTGATTGAGCAGTTTTCAAACACTCTTTTTTTAGAATCTGCAAGTGGACATTTGGAGAACATTGGGGCATACGGTGAAAATAGAAATATCTTCCCCTAAAAACTACACGGAAGCATTCTGTGAAACTTCCTTCTGATCTGTGCATTCAACTAACAGAGTTTAACCTTACTTTTGATTGAGCAGTTTTAAAACACTCTATTTGTAGTATCTGCAAGTGTACATTTGGAGAACTTTGAGGCCTATCATGGAAAAAGATATATCTTCCCATAAAAACTACATGGAAGCATTCTGTGAAACTTCTTTCTGATCTGTGCATTCAACTGTCACAGTCTAACCTTAACTTTGATTGAGCAGTTTTGAAACACTCTATTTGTAGAATCTGCAACTGGACATTTTGAGAACATTGAGGCCTATGGTGAAAAAAGAAATATCTTCACCTAAAAACTACATGGAAGCATTCTGTGAAACTACTTTCTTATCTGTGCATTCAAATAACAGAGTTTAACCTTACTTTTGATATAGCAGTTTTGAAAAACTCTTTCTGTATAAACCGTAAGTGGACATTTGGAGCGCTTTGAGGCCTATCGTGGAAAAAGGAATATCTTCAAATAAAAACTACACAGAAACACTCTGTGAAACTTCTTTCCAATCTGTGCATTCAACTAACAGAGTTTAACCTTAACTTTGATTGAGCAGTTTTGAAACACTCTATTTGTAGTATCTGCAAGTGGACATTTGGAGAAAATTGAGGTCTATGGTGAAAAAAGAAATATCTTCCCCTAAAAACCACACGGAAGCATTCTGTGAAACTTCTTTCTGATCTGTGCATTCAACTAACAGAGTTTAACCTTAGTTTTTATTGAGCACTTTTGAAACACTCTTTCTGTATAAACTGCAAGTGGACATTTGGAGAACTTTGAAGCCTCCAGTGAAAAACGAAATATCTTCCACTAAAAACGGCACGGAAGCATTCTGTGAATCTTTTTTCTGATCTGTGCATTCAACTGACAGATTGGAACCTTACTTTTGACTGAGCAGTTTTGAAACCTCTTTTTTTAGAATCTGAAAGCGGACATTTGGAGAATATTGAGGCCTGTGGTGAAAAAAGAAATATCTTTCCCTAAAAACTACTCGGAAGCATTCTGTGAAACTTCTTTCTTATCAGTGCATTCAACTGACAGATTTGAATCTTACTTTTGATGGAGCAGTTTTAAAACACTCTTTCTGTATAAACTGCAAGTGGACATTTGGAGCGCTTTGAGTCTTATCTTTGAAAAAGGAATATCTTCAAATAAAAACTACACAGAAACATTCTGTGAAACTTTTTTTAGATCTGTGCATTCAACTAACCGATTTCAACCTTACCTTTGATTGAGCAGTTTTGAAACAATCTTTTTGTAGAATCTGCAGGTAGACATTTGGAGAATATTGACGTCTACAGTGAAAAAAGAAATATCTGCACGTAAAAACTACACGGAAGCATTCTGTGAAACTTCTTTCTGATCTGTGCATTCAGCTAACAAAGTTTAACCTTACTTTTCAATGAGTAGTTTTGAAACACTCTTTCTGTATAAACTGCAAGTGGACATTTGGAGAACTTTGAAGCCTACGGTGAAAAACGAAATATCTTCCCCTACAAACTGCACGGAAGCTTTCTGTGAAACATCTTTCTGATCCATGCATTCAATTAACGGCGTTGAACCTTACTTTTGATGGAGCAGTTCTGAAACAAACTATTTGGAGAATCTGCAAGTGGACATTTGGAGAAAATTGAGGCCTATGGTGAAAAAAGAAGTATCTTCCCCTAAAAACTACATGGAGGCATTCTGTGAAATTCCTTTCTGATCTGTGCATTCAACTAACAGAGTTGAAACTTACTTTTGATTCAGGAGTTCTGAAACACTCTTTCTGTAGAAACTGCTAGTGGACATTTGGAGAGCTTTGAGGCCTATCGTTGAAAAAGGAATGTCTTCAAATAAAAACTACACCGAAGCATTCTGTGAAACTTGTTTCTAATCTGTGCATTCATCTAACAGAGGTGAACCTTACTTTTGATTGAGCAGTTTTGAAACACTCTTTTTGTAGAATCTGCAATTGGACATTTAGAGAACATTGAGGCCTAGGATGAAAAAAGAAATATCTTCCCATAGAAACTACACAGAAGCATTCTGTGAAACTTGTTTCTGATCTGTGCTTTCAACTAACAGAGTTTTACCTTACATTTTATTCAGCAGTTTTGAAACACTGTTTCTGTATAAACTGCAAGTAGGCATTTGGAGCGCTTTGAGGCCTATCGTGGAAAAAGGAATATCTTCAAAAAAATACTACACAGAAGCATTCTGTGAAACTTCTTTCTGATCTGTGCATTCAACAATCAGATTTGAACCATACTTTTGATTGAGCGGTTTTGAAACACTCCTTCTGTAGAAGCAGCAAGTGGATATTTGAAGAACACTGAGGCCTCGGGTGAAAAAAGAGATATCTTCCCATAAAAACTACACTGAAGGCAAATAGGAACACTTTTACACTGTTGGTGGGACTGTAAACTAGTTCAGCCACTGTGGAAGTCAGTGTGGTGATTCCTCAGGGATCTAGAACTAGAAATACCATTTGACCCAGCCATCCCATTACTGGGTATATACCCAAAGGAGTATAAATCATGCTGCTATAAAGACACATGCACACATATGTTTATTGCGGCACTATTCACAATAGCAAAGAGTTGGAACCAACCCAAATGTCCAACAACCATAGACTGGATTAAGAAAATGTGGCACATATACACCATGGAATACCATGCAGCCATAAAAAATGATGAGTTCGTGCCCTTTGTAGGGACATGGATGAAACTGGAAAACATCATTCTCAGTAAACTATCGCAAGGACAAAAAACCAAACACTGCATGTTCTCACTCATAGGTGGGAATTGAACAATGAGAACTCATGGACACAGGAAGGGGAACATCACATTCCGGGGACTGTTGTGGGGTGCGGGGAGGGGGGGTACAGCATTAGGAGATATACCTAATGCTAAATGACGAGTTAATGGGTGCAGGAAATCAACATGGCACATGGATACATATGTAACAAACCTGCGCATTGTGCACATGTACCCTAAAACCTAAAGTATATAAAAAAAAAAAGAATGTTACATTGTTTAAGAGCCACAGGCAGTAATCTAACTTGTCAGTTATTGCTCTGAGAAAATCCTAGCTTGTTATCTGTCCTGACAGTAATAAAATCACCTTTTAAAGCAAAAAAAAAAAAAAAAAAAAAAAAAAAAAAAAAAACTACACTGAAGGAATCTGTGAAACTTCTTTCTGATCTATCTATTCAACTAACATAGTTTAACCTTACTTTTCATTGACCACTTTTGAAACACTCTTTCTGTATAAACTGCAAGTGGACATTTGGAGCACTTTGAGCCCTATCGTGTAAACAGGAATATCTTCCAAAAAAAACGACATAGAATTAATCTGTGAATCTTCCTCAGGAATTGTGCATTCATCTCAGACAGTGGAACTTTCTTTTGATTGTGGCACTTTGCAACAGGCTTTTTGTAGAAACTGCAATTGGACATTTCTAGAGCTTTGAGGCCTAGGGTGAAAAATGAAATATCTTCCCATAAAAACTACACGGATGCATTCTGTGAAACTTCTTTCTGCTCTGTGCATTCATCTAACAGAGTTGAACCTTACTTTTCATTGAGCAGTTTTGAAACACTCTTTTTGTAGAATCTGCAAGTGGACATTTGGAGAATATTAAGGCCTAATGTGAAAAACAAATTATCTCCCCTAAAAACTACACAGACGCATTGAATAAAACTTCCTTCTATTTTGTTCATTCATCTCACAGAGTTGAACCTTTCTTTTGATTGAGCAGTTTTGAAACTCTCTTTTTGTTGAATCAACAAGTAGACATTTGGAGCGCCATGAGGCCTATCGTGGAAAAAGTAATACCTTCAAATAAAAACTACACAGAAGCATTCTATGAAACTTCATTCTGATCTGTGCATTCATCTAACAGAGTAGAACATTTCTTTCAATTGAGCAGTTTTGAGACACTCTTTTTGTAGAATCTGCAAGTGGACATTTGGAGAACATTGAAGCCGACGGTGAAAAACAAAATATCTTCCCCTAAAACCTACATGGAAGGATTCTGTGAAACATCTTTCTGATTTGTGCATTAAACTAACAGAGTTGAACCTTACTTTTGATTGAGCAGTTTTGATACACTCTATTTGTAGAATCTGCAAGTGAACTTTGGAGAACATTGAGGCCTATGGTGAAAAATGAAATATCTTACCATAAAAAGTACACAGAAGCATTCTGTGAAACTTCTTTCTATTCCACTCATTCATCTCACAAAGTAGAACCTTTCCTTTGACTGAGCAGTTTTGAAACTCTCTTTTTGTAGAATCTGCAACTGGACATTTGGAGCACTTTGAGGCCTATTGTGGAAAAAGGTATATCTTCAAATAAAAACTACACAGAAGCATTCTGTGAAACTACTTTCTGATCTGTGCATTCATCACACTGAGTTGAACCTTTCTTTTTAATGAGCTGTTTTGATACACTCCTTTGTAGAATCTGCAAGGGGATATTTGCAGAATATTGTGGCATACGGTGTAAAACGAAATATCTTCCCCTTAAAACTACACAGAAGAATTTTGTGAAACTACTTTCTGATCTGTGCCTTAATCTAACAGAGTAGAACCTTTCTTTTGATTGAGCAGTTTTGAAACATTCAGTAGAATCTACAAGTGAACATTTGGAGATTTTTGAGGCCTATGGTGAAAAACGAAATATCTTCATAAAAAACAACACAGAATACTCCTGTGAAATTTCTTTCTATTCTCTGCATTCATCTCACAGTGTTGAACCTTTCATTTCATTGGGTAGTTTTGAAACACTCTTTCTGTATAAACTGCAAGTGGACATTTGGAGCGCTTTGAGGCCTATAATGTAAAAAGAAATATCTTCAAATAAGAACTACACAGAAGCATTCTGTGAAACTACATTCTAATCTGTGCATTCAACTAACAGAGTTGAACCTTACTTTTGATTGAGCAGTTTTGATACACTCTTTTTGTAGAATCTGCAAGTGGACATTTGGAGAACTTTGAGGCCTATGGTGAAAGAGGAAATATCTTCCCATAAAAATTACACGGAAGCATTCTGTGAAACTCCTTTCTGACCTGTGCATTCAACTTACAGAGTTTAACCTTCGTTTTGATTGAGCAGTTTTGAAAGACTCTATTTGTTTAATCTGCAAGTGGACATTTGGAGAACATTGAGGCCTGTGGTGGAAAATGTAATATCTTCCCCTAAAAACTACACGGAAGCATTCTATGAAACTTCTTTCTATTCTGTTCATTCATCTCACAAAGTAGAAGCTTTCTTTTGACTGAGCAGTTTTGAAACACTCTTTTTGTAGAATCTGCAAGTGGACATTTGGAGCGCTTGGAGGCCTATTGTGGAAAAAAATATATCTTCAAATAAAAACTACACAGAAGCATTCTGTGAAACTACTTTCTGATCTGTGCATTCACCTCACTGAGTTGAACCTTTCTTTTGATTGAGCTGTTTTGAAACACTCTTTTTGTAGAATCTGCAAGGGGATATTTGGAGAATATTGAGGCATATGGTGAAAAACGAAATATCTTCCCCTTAAAACTACACAGAAGCATTCTGTGAAACTACTTTCTGATCTGTGCATTCATCTAACAGAGTAGAACATTTCTTTTTATTGAGCAGTTTTGAAACACTCTTTTTATAGAATCTACAAGTGGACATTTGGAGATCTTTGAGGCCTATGGTGAAAAACGGAATATCTTCAAGTAAAAACTACACAGAATACTTCTGTGAAATTTCTTTCTATTCTCTGCATTCATCTCACAGTGTAGAACCTTTCTTTTGATTCGGTAGTTTTGATACACTCTTTCTGTGTAAACTGCAAGTGGACATTTAGAGCGCTTTGAGGCCTATCGCGGAAAAAGGAATATCTTCAAATAAAAACTAAACAGAAGCATTCAGTGAAACTTCTTTCTGATGTGTGCATTCAACTAACACAGTTGAACCTTACTTTTGATTGAGAAGTTTTGAAACAATGTATTTGTAGAATCTGCAAGTGGACATTTGGAGAACTCTGAGGCCTACGTTGAGAAACGAAATATCTTCCCGTAAAAATTACATGGAAGCATTCTGTGAAACTTCTTTCTGATCTGTGCATTCAAATAACAGAGTTGTACCTTATTTTGGATCTAGCAGTTTTGAAACACTCTATTTGTAGAATCTGCAAGTGAACATTTGGAGAACATTGATTCCCATGGTGAAAAACGAAATACCTTCACATAAAAAATACACAGAAGCATTCTGTGAAACTACTTTCTATTCTGTTCATTCATCTCACAAAGTAGAACCTTTGTTTTGACTGAGCAGTTCTGAAACACTCTTTTTGTAGAATCTGCAATTGGACATTTGGAGTGCTTTCAGGCCTATCATGGAAAAAGAAATATCTTCAAATAAAAACTACACAGAAGCATTCTGTGAAATTTCTTTCTGATCTGTGCTTTCATCTAACAGAGTAGAACATTCCTTTTGATTGAGCAGTTTTGAAACTCTCTTTTTCTAGAATCTGCAAGTGGACATTTGGAGCACTATGAGGCCTATCATGGAAAAAGGAAAATCTTGAAATAAAAACATACAGAAGCATTCTGTGAAACTTCTTTCTGATCTGTGTATCTATATCACTGCGTTGAACCTTTCTTTGCACTGAGGTTTTTTGAAACACTCTTTTTGTAGAATCTGCAAGTGAATATTTGGAGAAAATTGAGGCCTACGGTGAAAAACGAAATATCTTGCCATTAAAATTACGCAGAAGCATTCTGTGAAACTTCTTTCTGATTTCTGCATTCATCTAACAGAGAAGAACATTTCATTGAGCAGTTTTGAAACTCTCTTTTTGTATAATCTGCAAGGGGACATTTGAAGTGCTACGAGGCCTATTGTGGAAAAAGGAGTATCTTCAAATAAAAACTAGACAGAAGCATTCCGTGAAACTTCTTTCTGATCTCTGCATTTATGTCACTGCGTTGAACCTTTCTTTTCATTGAGCTGTTTTGAAACACTCTTTTGGTAGAATCTGCAAGTGGACATTTGGAGAACATTGAGGCCTACGGTGAAAAATGAAATATCTTGCCATTACAACTACGTAGACACATTCTGTGAAACTTCTTTCTGATATGTGCATTCATCTAACAGAGTAGAATATTTCTTTTGATTGAGCAGTTTTGAAACTCTCTTTTTGTAGAATCTGCAAGTGGACATTTGGAGTGCTATGATGCCTACCGTGGAAAAAGGAATATCTTCAAATATAAACTACATAGAAGCATTCTGTGAAACTTGTCTCTGATCTGTGCATCTATATCACTGCGTTGAACCTTTCTTTTCATTGAGCTGTTTTGAAACACTCTTTTTGTAGAATCTGCAAGTGGATATTTGGAGAACATTGAGGCCTATGGTGAGAAATGAAATATCTTACCATTAAAACTACGCAGAAGCATTCTGTGAAACTACTTTCTGATCTCTGCATTCATCTAATGGAGTAGAACATTTCTTTTGATTGAGCAGCTTTGAAACTCTCTTTTTGTAGAATCTGCAAGTGTACATTTGGAGCACTTTGAGGCCTTTCATTGAAAAAGGAATATCTTCAAATAAAAACTACACAGAAGCATTCTGTGAAACTTATTTCTGATCTGTGTGTTCATCTAACAGAATAGAACATTTCTTTTGATTGAGCAGTTCTGAAACTCTCTTTTTGTAAAATCTGCAAGTGGACATTTGAAGTGCTATGAGGCCTATCGTGCAGGGGGATATTTGGAGCGCTATGAGGCCTATCGTGGAAAAAGGAATATCTTCAAACAAAAACTACACAGAAGCATTCTGTGAAACTTCTTTCTGATCTGTGTATTCATATCACTGCATTGAACTTTTCTTTTCATTGAGCTGTTTTGAAACACTCTTTTTGTGGAATCAGCAAGTGGATATATGGAGAATATTGAGGCCTACGGTGAAAAACCAAATATTTTGCCATTAAAACTACGCAGAAGCATTCTGTGAAACTTCTTTCGATTCTGTTCATTCATCTCACAGAGTAGAACCATTCTTTTGATTAAGTACTTTTGAAACACGCTTTTTGTAGAATCTGCAAGTGGACATTTAGAGCGCTTTGAGGCCCATAGTAGAAAAATGAATATCTTCAATTAAAAACAACACGGAAGCATTCTGTGAAACTTCTTTTTGATCTGTGCATTCATGTAACTGAGTAGAACCTTTCTTTTGATTAGGCTGTTTTGAAACACTCTTTTTGTAGAATCTGCAAGTGGACATGTGGAGTGCATTGAGGCCTATGGTGAAAAACTAAATATCGTCCAGCAAAAAGTACACAGAATACTTCTGTGAAAATTCTTTCTATTTTCTGCATTCACCTCACAGAGTTGAACATTTCTTTTGATGGAGCAGTTTTGAAACACTCTTTTTGTAAAAACTGCAAGTGGACATTTGGAGGGCTTTGAGGCCTATCATGGAAAATGTAATATCTTCAAATAAAAACTACACAGAAGTAATCTGTGAAACTTCTTAATGAACTGTGCATTCATCTCAGAGAGTGGAACATTTCTTTTCATTGTGCAGCTTTGAAACAGGCTTTTTATAGAATCTGAAATAGCACATTTAGAGAGCATTGATTCCCATGGTGAAAAAAGAAATATCATACTGTAAAAACTACACGGAAGCGTTCTGTGAAACTTCTTTCGGATCTGTGTATTCATCTAACAGAGTTGAACCTAACTTTTGATTGAGTAGTTTTGAAACACTCTTTTTGTAGGATCTTCAAGTGGACATTTGGAGAACTTTGAGGCCTACAGTGAAAAACGAAATATCTTCCCATAATAACTACACAGAAGCATTCTGTGAAATTTTTCTCTGTTCTGTGCATTCATCTGACAGAGATTAACATATATTCTTATAGAGGACTATTGAGAGACTGTTTTTGTAGAATTTTCAACTGGATATTTGGAGCGCTTTGTGGTCTATCGTGGAAAAAGGAATATCTTCAAATAACTACACAGAAGTATTCGGTGAAACTTCTTTCTGATCTGTGCATTCATCTAACAGAGTAGTACCTTTCTTTTGATTGAGCAGTTTTGAAACACCCTTTTGGTAGAATCTGTAAGTGGACATTTGGAGAACACTGCGGCCTATAGTGAAAAACGAAATATCTTCCCATAAAAACTACACAGAAGCATTCCATGAAACTTTTCTTTGTTCTGTGCATTTATATCACAGAGATGAAGCTATGTTTTGTGGGAGCACTTTTGAAACACCCTTTTTGTAGAATCTACAAGTGGACACTTGGAGCAATTTGAGGCCTGCGGTGAGAAACGAAATATCTTCTGACAAATACTACACAGAAGCATTATGTGAAACTACATTCTGATCTGTGAATTTATCTAACACGTTTGAACTGTTGTTTTGATTGAGCTGTTTTGAAACACCCTTTTTGTAGAATCTGCAATTGCACATTTGGAGAACATTGAGGCCTATGGTGAAAAACTAAATATCTTCTCATAAAAACAACACAGAAGCATTCTGTGAAACTCCTTTCTATTATGTTCATTCATCTCACAGAGTGGAACCTTCCTTTTGACTGAGCATTTTTGAAACACTCTTTTTGTAGAATGTCCAAGCAGACATTTGGAGCACTTTGAGGCCTGTCATGGAAAAAGGAATATCTTAAATAAAAACTACACAGAAGCAGTCTGTGAAACTTCTTTTGGATCTGTGCATTCATCTAACAGAGTTGAAGCTTTCTTTTGATTGTGCTGTTTTCAAACACGATTTTTGTAGAATCTGCAAGTGGCCATTTATAGAACATTGAGGTCTTCAGTGAAAAACGAAATATCTTCCCATAAAAACTACAAAGAAACATTCTGTGAAACTTCTTTCTATTCTGTGCATTTATCTCACAGAGTAGAAACTTTCTTTTGATTGAGAAGTTTTGAAACACTGTTTTAGTAGAATCTGCAAGTCGACATTTTGAGAGCTTTGAGGCGTATGGTTAAAAATGAAATATCTTCAAGCAAAAACTACTCAGAATACTTCTGTGAAAATTCTTTCTATTCTCTTCATTCATCTCACAAAGTTGAACCTTTTCTTGATTGAGCAGTTTTGAAACACTCTTTTTGTAGAATCTGCAAGTGGACATTCAGAGCGCTTTGAGGCCTATCATGAAAAGAGAAATATCTTCAAATAAAAACTACACAGACGTAATCTGTGAAACTTCTATATGAACTGTGCATTCCTCTCAGGGAGTGGAACATTTCTTTTGATTGTGGATCTGTGAAACAGGCTTTTTGTAGCATCTGCAATTGGACACTTGGAAAGCTTTGAGGCCTTTGGTGAAAAAACAAGTATCTTCCCATAGAAACTACACGGAAGCAATCTGTGAAACTTCTTTCAATCTGTGCCTTCATCTAACAGAGTTGAACCTTAGTTTTGATTGAGCAATTTTGAAACACTCTTTTTGTAGAATCTTCAAGTGGACATTTGGAGCACTTTGAGGCCTATTGTGAGAAACGAAATATATTCAAATAAAAACTACACAGAAGCATTCTTAGAAACTTCATTCTGATCTGTGCATTCATCTAACAGATTTCAACTTTGTTTTGATTGAGATGTTTTGAAACACTCTCTTTGTAGAATCTCCAATTGGAAATTTGGAGAACATTGAGACCTTCGGTGAGAAATGAAATATCATCCCATTAAAACTACACAGAAGCATTCTGTGGAACTTTTTTCTATTCTGTTCATTCATCTCACAGAGTAGAATCTTTCTTTTGATTGAGCAGTTTTGAAACACTCTTTTTGTAGAATCTGCAAGTGGACATTTGGAGAACATTGAGGACTATAGTGAAAAACCATATATCTTCCAATAAAAACTACACAGAAGCATTCTGTGAAACTTTTCTCTGGTCTGTGCATTAATCTCACAGAGATGAAACTATCTTTTGATCAAGCAATTTTGAAACACACTTTTTGTAGAATCTGCAATTGGACATTTGTAGCGTTTTGTGGCGTATCATGGAAAAAGGAATATCTTCAAATAAAAACTACACAGAAGCATTCTATGAAACTTCTTTCTGATCTGTGCATTCATCTCACATCGTTGAACCTTTCTTTTGATTGAGCACTTTTGAAACACGCTTTTTATAGAATCTGCAAGTGGACATTTGGAGAGCTTTGAGGCCTATGCTGAAAGACGAAATATCTTCAAGTAAACACTACACAGAATAATTCTGTGAAAATTCTTTCTATTCTCTGCATTCGTCTCACAGAGTAGAACTTTTATTTTGATTGAGCAGTTTAAACACTCTTTCTGTATAATCTGCAAGTGGACATTTGAGCACTTTGAGGCCTGTCGTGGAAAAAGGAATATCTTCAAATAAAAACTACACAAAAGTAATCTGTGAAACTTCTTTGTTTACTGTGCATTCATCTCAGAGACTGGAACCTTTCTTTTGATTGTGCAGCTTTGAAACAGGCTTTTTGTAGAATCTGCAATTGGACACTTGGAGAGCATTGAGGCTGATGGTGAAAAAAGAAATATCTTCCCATAAATACTACACAGAAGCATTCTGTGAAACTGCTTGCTGAAATTTGCATTCATCTGACAGGGGTGAAATTTTCTTTTTATTGAGCAGTTTAGAAAACCTCGTTTTGTAGACTCTGCAAGTGGACATTGTGAGAACATTGAGGCCTGTTGAGAAAAACGAAATTATCTTCCCATAAAAACTACACAGAAGCATTCTGTGAAACTTTTCTTTTTCCCTTGCATTCATCTCACAGAGATGAACCTATCTTTTGATGTAGCATTTTTGAAACACTCTTTTTGTAGAATCTGCAAGTGGACATTTGGAGCGCTTTGAGGCCTATCATGGAAAAAGGAATACCTTCAAATAAAAACTACACAGACTCATTCTGTGAAACTTGTTTCTCATTTGTGCATTCATCTAACAGAGTTGAACCTTTCTTTTGATTGAGAAGTTTTAAATAACTGTTTTTGCAGAATCTGCAAGTGGACTTTGGAGAACATTGAGGCCTACAGTGAAAAACGATATATCTTCCCATAAAAACTACACAGGAGCATTCTGTGAAACTTCTTACTATTCTACTCATTCATCTTACAGAGTACAACTTTCTTTTGATTGAGCAGTTTTGAAACACTCTTTTTGTAGAATCCGCAAGTTGACATTTAGAGAGCTTTGAGGCCTATCGTGGAAAAAGGAATATCTTCAAATAAAGACTACTCAGAAGCATTCTATGAAACTTCTTTCTGATCTGTGCATTCATCTAACACAGTTGAATCTTTATTTTGATTGAGATGTTTTGAAACGCACTTGTTGTAGAATCTTCATGTGGACATTTGGAGAACATTGAGGCCTACAGTGAAAAGTGAAATATCTTCCCATAAAAACTACAGACAAGCATTCTGTGAAACTTCTTTCTATTCTGTTCATTCGTCTCACAGATTAGAACTTTCTTCTGACTGAGCAGTTTTGAAACACTCTTTTGTACAATCTACAAGTGGACATTTGGATATCTTTGAGGCCTTTGGTGAAAAACAAAATATCTTCAAGTAAAAACTACACAGAATACTTCTGTGAAAATCCTTTCTATTCTCTGCATTCACCTAACAGAGCTGAAACTGTCTTTTGGTTGAGCTGTTTTGAAACACTCTTTCTGTTTAAACTGCAAGTGTACATTTGGAGCACTTTGTGGCCTATCATGGAATAAGGCATATGTACAAGTAAAATCTACACAGAAGTAATCTCTGAAACTTGTATATGAACTGTGCATTCATCTCAGAGTGGAATCTTTCTTTTGATTGTGCAGCTTTGAAACAGCCTTTTTGTAAAATCTGCAATTGGACATTTTGAGAGCCTTGAGGCATATAATGAAAAAAGAAATATCTTCCCATAAAAACTACATAGAAGCATTCTGTGAATCTTCTTTCTGATCGGTGCATTCATCTATCAGAGTTGAACATTACATTTGATTGAGGAGTTTTGAAAACCTCTTTTTGTAGAATCTGCATGTGGACATTTGGAGAACATTGAAGTCTGTATTGAAAAACGAAATATCTTCCCATAAAACTAAAGAGAAGCATTCTGTGAAACTATTCTCTTTTCTGTGCACTCATCTGACAGAGATGAACCTACCTTTTGTTGGAAGACATTTGAAACACTCTTTTTGTAGAATCCGCAAGTGGACCATTGGAGCACTTTGAGGAGTACTGGCAGAAATGAAATATCTTCAATTAAAAACTACACAGAAGCATTCTGGGAAACTTCATTGTGATCTTTGCTTTCATCTACCACAGTTGAACCTTTGTTTTGATTGAGCTCTTTTGAAACACTCTCTTTGTAGAATCTGCAAGTGGATATTTGGAGAACATTGAGGGCTCTGGTGAAAAACGAAATATCTTCCCATAAAAACTACACGGAAGCATTCTGTGAAACTTCTTTCTGATCTGTGTATTCATCTAACAGATTTGAACCTTACTTTTGAAGGAGTAGTTTTGAAACACCCATTTTGTAGAATCTGAAAGTGGACATTTGGAGAACGTGGAGGAATGTAGTGAAAAACGAAATATCTTACCTTAAAAACTACACAGAAGCATTCTGTGAAACTTTTATCTGTTCTGTGCATTCAACTCACACAGAAGAACCTATCTTTTAATGGAGCAGTTTTGAAAAATTCTTTTTGTAGAATCTGATACTGGACATTTGGAGCGCTTTGAGGCCCATGGTGCCAATCGTAATATCTTCAAATAAAAACGACACAGAAGCATTCTGTGAAACTTCATTCTGATATGTGCATTCATCTAACAAAGTTGAACCTTTCTTTTCATTGAGTAGTTTTGAAACATTCTTTTTGTATAATCTGCAAGTGGACATTTGTAGCGCTCTGAGGCCTATCATGGAAAAAGAAATATCTTCAAACAGAAACTACACAGAAGTAATCTGTGAAACTTCCTTATGTACTGTTCATTTATCTCAGAGAGTGGAACCTTCCTTTTGATTGTGCAGCTTCGAAACAGGCTTCTTGTAGAATCTGCAATTGGACATTTGAAGAGCATTGAAGCACATGGTGAAAAAATAAATATCTTCAAATAAAAACTACATGGAAGCATCCTGTGAAACTACTTTCTCATCTGTGCATTCGTCTAACAGAGTTGAAACTTACTTTTCATTCAGCAGTTTTGAAACACCCTTTTGTAGAATCTGCAAGTGGACATTTGGAGAATATTGAGGTCTATAGTGAAAAACGAAATATCTTCCCATATAAACTACACAGAAGCATTCTTTGAAACTTTTCTCCATTCTGTGAATTCATCTCACAGAGATGAACTTATCTTTTGATGGAGCACTTTTGAAACACTCTTTTTGTAGAATCTGCAACTGGACATTTGGAGTGTTTTGACGCCTATCATAGAAAAAGAAATATCTTCAAATAAAAACTACACAGAAGCATTCTGTGAAACTTCATTCTGATCTGTGCATTCATCAAACATAGTTGAACCTTTCATTTGATTGAGCAGTTTGAAACACTCTTTTTGTAGAATCTGCAATTGGCCATTTGGAGAACATGGAGGCCTACGGTGAGAAACGAAATATCTTCCCATAAAAACTACACAGAATCATTTTGTGAAACTTCTTTGTACCCTGTGAATTCATCTAGCAGAGTAGAATTTTTCTTTTGATTGAGCAGTTTTGAAACACTCTTTTTGTAGAAGCTGCAAGTGGACATTTGGAGAACATTGAGGCCTATAGTGAAAAACGAAATATCTTCAAATAAAAACTATACAGAAGCATTCTGTCAGACTTTTCTGTGTTCTGTGCATTCATCTCACAGAGATGAACCCATCTTTGGATGGAGCAATTCCGAAACACTCTTTTTGTAGAATCTGCAAGTGGACATTTGAAGAGCTTTGAGGCCTTTGGTGAGAAAAGAAATATCTGCAAATAAAAACTACACAGAAACATTTTGTGAAACTTCATTCTGATCTGTGCATTCATCTAACAGAGTTGAACTTTCTTTTGATTGAGCTGTTTTGAAACACTCTTTTTGTAGAATCTGGTAGTGGACATCTGGAGAATTTTGAGGCCTATATTGAAAAACGAAATATCTTCCAATAAAAACTACACAGAAGCATTCTGTGAAACTTTTTTCTATTCTGTTCATTCATCTCATAGTGTTGAAACTTTCTTTTGATAGAGCAGTATTGAAACACTTTTTTTTAAGAATCTGCAAGTGTACATTTGGAGCGCTTTGAGGCCTATTGTGGAAAAAGGATTATCTTCAATAAAAACTACACAGAAGCATTCTGTGAAACTTCTTTCTGATCTGTGCATTCTTCTAACAGAGTTGAACCCTTATTTTGATTGAGCTGTTTTGAAACACTCTTTTTGTAGAATTGCAATTGGACATTCTGAGAATATTGAGGCCTAATGTGAAAAACGAAATATCTTCCCATAAGAACAACACTGAAGAATTCTGTGAAACTTCTTTCTATTCTGTTCATTAATCTCGCAGAGTAGAATCTTTTTTTTATTGATCGGTTTTGAAACACAATTATTGTATTATCTGAAATTGGACATTTGTAGAATATTCAGGTGTATACGGAAAAACGAAATATTGTCCCATAAAAACTACACAGAAGCATTCTGTGAAACTTTTGTCTGTTCTGTGTATTCATCTCTCAGAGATGAACCTGTCTTTTGATGGAGCACTTTTGAAACACTCTTTTTGTAGAATCTGCAATTGGACATTTAAAGCGCTTAGAGGCCTATGGTGAGAAAAGAAATATCTTCAAAAAAGACTACACAGAAGCATTCTGTGAAACTTCTTTCTGATCTGAGCATTCATCTAATAGAGTTGAACCTTTGTTTTGATTGAGCTGTTTTGAAACATTTCTCTCATAGCATCTACAAGGGGACATCTGCAGAATTTTGAGGCCTATAGTGAAAAAAGAAATATCATCCCATAAAAACAACACAGAACCATTCTGTGAAACTTTTTTCTATTCTGTTCATTCATCTCATAGAGTAGACAGTTTCTTTTGACTTAGCAGTTTTGAAACACTCTTTTTGTAGAATCTCCAAGTGGACATTTGGAGTGCTTTGAGGCCTATCGTGGAAAAAGGAATATTTTCAAATAAAAACTACACAGAAGCATTTTGTGAAACTTCTTTCTGATCTGTACATTCATGTTTCAGAGCTGAACCTTTCTTTTGATTGAGCTGTTTTGAAACACTCTTTTTGTAGAATCTGCAACTGGACATTTGGAGCACTTTCAGGCCTATAATGGAAAAAGGAATAACTTCAAGTAAAAACTACACAGAAGCATCCTGTGAAACTACTTTATGATCCGTGCATTTATCTTACAGAGTGGAAACTTTCTTTTGATTGATTTGTTTTGAAACACACTTTTTGTAGAATCTGGAAGTGGACATCTGGAGAACATTGAGGCCTACGGTGAAAAACGAAATATCTTCCCATAAAAACTACACAGAAGCGTTCTGTGAAACTTCTTTCCATTCCGTGCGTTCACCTCACAGAGTAGAACCTTTATTTTGATTGAGCAATTTTGAAACACTCTTTTAGTAGAATCTGCAACTGGACATTTGGAGAGCTTTGAGGCCTATCGTGGAAAAAGGAATATCTTCAAATAAAAACTGCACGGTAGCATCCTGTGAAAAGTCTTTCTGATCTGTGCATTCATCTAACAGAGTTGAACCTTTCTTTTGATTGGCCTGCTTTGTGAAACTCTTTTTGTAGAATCTGCAAGGGGACATTTGCAGAACATAGTGGCCTATGGTGAAAAAAGAAATCTCTTCCAATAAAAACTATACAGAAGCATTCTGTGTAACTACACTCTATTCTGTGCATTCATCTCACAGAGTAGAACTATTCTTTTGATTGAGCAGTTTTGAAACACTGTTTTTGTAGAATCTGCAAGTGGACATTTGGAGAGCTTTGAGGCCTATGCTGAAAAATGAAATATCTTCAAGTAAAAACTACACAGAAAACTGTTGTGACACTTTGTTCTATTCTGTGCATGCATCTCATAGAATTGAAAATTTCTTTCAGTTGAGCAGTTTTGAAACACGCTTTTTGAAGAATCTGCAAGTGGACATTTGGAAAACATTGAGGCCTTCAGTGAAAAACGAAATACCTTCCCATAAAAATTACACAGAAGCATTCTGTGAAACTTCTTTCTAATCTGTGCACTCATCTCACAGATTGGAACCTTTCTTTTGATTGAGCGGTTTTGAAACACTTTGTGGAATCTGCAAGTGGATATTTGGAGAACATTGAGTCCTATGGTGAAAAACCTAACATTTTCCAGTGAAAACAACACAGAAGCATTCTGTGAAACTTCTTTTGGGTCTTTTGATTCATGTAACAGAGTTGAACGTTTCTTTTGATTGAGCTGTTTTGAAACACTCTTTTTGTAGAATCTGCAAGTGGACACTATGAGAACATTGGGACCTATGGTGAGACACGAAATATATTCCCATAAAAACTAAACAGAAACATTTTGTGAAACATTTTGTAATCTGTAAATTCACCTAACAGAGCTTAAACTTTCTTTTGATTGCACAGTTTTGAAACACTCTTATTGTAGAATCTGCAAGTCGACAATTTGAGAACATTGTGGCTTGTGGTGAAGAGCAAAATATCTTCCATAAAAACTACACAGAAGCATTTTGTGAAAATTTTCTCTGTTCTGTGCTTTCATCTAAGAGAGTTGAAACTTTGTTTTGATTGAGCTGTTTTGAAACACTCTTTTTGTAGAATCTGCCAGTGGATATTTGGAGAATATTGAGGCCTACATTGAAAAACCAAATATCGTCCCATAAAAACTACAAAGCAGCATTCTGTGAAACTTGTTTCTATTCTATGCATTCACCTCACGGATTAGAACCTTTCTTTTGATTGAGCAGTTTTGAAACACTCTTTTCTTAGAATCTTCAAGTGGATATTTGGAGCACTTTGAGTCCTATCATGGAAAAACGAATATCTTCAAATAAAAACTGCACAGAAGCATTCTGTGAAACTACTTTCTGATCGTTGCGTTCATCTTACACAGTGGAACCCTTCTTTGATTGATCTGTTTTGAAACACTGTTTTTGTAGAATTTGCAAGTGGACATTTGAAAGCTTTGAGGCCTACGGTGAATAACGAAATATCTTCCCATGAAAACTACACAGAAGCATTCTGTGAAACTTCTTTCTATTCTGTGCATTCATCTCACAGTGTAGAAGCTTTCTTTTGATTGAGCAGTTTTGAAACACTCTTTTTGTAGAAATTGCAAGTGGACTTTCGAGAGCTTTGAGGCCTATGGTGAATAACGAAATACCTTACCATAAAAACTACACAGAAGCATTCAGGGAAACTTCCCTCTATTCTGTGCATTCATGTCACAGAGTTGAACATTTCTTTTGATTGAGCAGTTTTGAAACACTCTTTTTGTAGAATCTGCAAGTTGACATTTGTGGCGCTTTGAGGTCTACTGTTGAAAAAGGAGTATCTTCAACTGAAAACTACACAGAAGCATTCTGTGAAACTTCTTTGTTATCTGTGCATTCATCCAGCAGAGTTGAATCTTTCTTTTGATTGATCTGTTTTGAAACACACTTTTTGTAGAATATGCCAGTGGACATTTGGAGAACATTGAGGACTATGGTGCAAAACGAAATATCTTCCCCTAAAAACTACACCGACGCATTCTGTGAAACTTGTTTCTATTCTAGGCATTCATCTCACAGAGTCGAACCTTTCTTTAACTGAGCAGTTTTGAAAAACTCTTTTTGTAGTATCTGCAAGTGGACATTTGGAACATTTGCGGCTTATTGGGGAAAAAGGAACATCTTCAAATAAAAACTACACAGAAGAATTCTGTGCAACTTCTTTTTCATCTGTGCATTCATCCAACAGAGTTGAACATTTCTTTTCATTGAGCAGTTTTGAAACACTCTTTTTGTTGAAACTGCAAGTGGACATTTGTAGAACTTAGAGGCCTATGGTGAAAAATGAAATATCTTCCCATAAAAACTCTACAGAAGCATTCTGTGAAAATTTTCTCTGTTCTGTGCATTCATTCAACAGAGTTGAAACTTTCTTTTGATTGAGCTGTTTTGGAACACTCTTTTTGTAGAATCTGCAGGTGGACATTCTGAGCGCTTTGAGGACTATCATGGAAAAAGGAATATCTTCAAATCAACACTACTCGGAAGCATCCTGTGAAACTTCTTTCCCATCTCTGCACTCATCTAACAGCGTTGAACCTTTGTTTTGATTGAGCTGTTTTGAAACACTATTTTTGTAGGATCTGGAAGTGGACATTTGAAGAACGTTGAGGCCTACCGTGAAAAACGAAATATCTACCCATAAAAACTACACAGAAGCATTCAGTGAAACTTGTTTCTATTCTGTGCATTCACCTCACAGTGTAGAAACTTTATTTTGATTGAGCAGTTTTGAAACACTTTTTTTGTAGAATATGCAAGTGGATATTTGGAGTGCTTTGAGGCCCATCATAGAAAAAGGAATATCTTCAAATAAAAACTACACAGAAGCATACTGTGAAACTTCTTTCTGATCTATGCATTCATCTAACAGAGTTCAACATTTCTGTTGATTGAGCTGTTTTGTAACACTCTTTTTGTAGAATCTGCAAGTGGACATTTGGAGAACATTGATGCCTATGGTGAAAAAGGAAATATCTTCCCATAAAACTACACAGAAGCCTTCTGTGAAAATTTCCTCTGTTCTCTGCATTCATCTAACAGAGTTGAAACTTTCTTCTGATTGTGCTGTTTTGGAACACTCTTTTTGTAGAATCTGCAATTGGACATTTGCAGAACATTGAGGAATACAGTGAAAAAAGAATTATCTTGTGATATAAACTACACAGAAGCATTCTGTGAAACTACTTCCTGTTCTGTGCATTCATCTCACAGAGTAGAACTATTCTTTTGATTCGGCAGTTTTGAAATACCGTTTTTGTTGAGTCTGCAAGTGTACATTTGGAGAGCTTTGATTCCTATTGTGAATAACGAAATATCTTCAAGTAAAAACTACACAGAAGCATTCTGTGAAACTACTTTCTGATGTGTGCATTCATATTATAGAGTGGAAACTTTCTTTTGATTGATCTGTTTTGAAACACACTTTTTGTAGTATCTGCAAGTGGACATTTTGAGAAGATTGTGGCCTACGGTGAAAAACAAAATATCTTGCCATAAAAACTACACAGAAGCATTCTGTGAAACTTCTTTCTATTCTGTGCATTCATCTCACAGAGTAGAACCTTTGTTTTGATTGAGCAGTTTGGAAACACTCTTTTTGTAGAATCTGCAAGTGGACATTTGTAGCCCTTTGAGGCCTATCTAGGAAAAAGTAATATCTTCAAATAAAAACTACACAGAAGCATTCTGTGAAACTTCTTTCTGATCTGTGCATTCATCTAAAAGAGTTGAAAATTTCTTTTGATTGATCTGTTTTGAAACACTTTTTCTTGGAATCTACAGGTGGACATTTGGAGAACTTTGAGGCCAACTGTGAAAAACGATATATCTTCCCATAAAAACTACACAGAAGCATTCTGGGAAACTTCTTTCTATTCTGTGCATTCATCTCACAGATTAGAAATTTTCTTTTGATTTAGCAGATTTGAGACACTCTATTTGTAGAATCTGCAAGTGGACATTTGGAGAACATTGAGGCCTATGTTGAAAAATGAAATATCTTCCTATAAAAAATACACGGAAGAATTCTGTTAAACTGCTTTCTGATCTGTGCATTCATCTCACAGAGTTGAATCTTTCTTTTGAATGAGAAGTTTTGAAACACTCTTTTTGCAGAATCTGCAAGTGGACCATTGGAGAACATTGAGGTCTATGGTGAAAAAATATCTTCCCATAAAAACTGCACAGAAACATTTGGTGAAACTTTTATCTGTTCTGTGCATTCATCTAACAGAGTTGAACCTTTCTTTTGATTGAGCAGTTTTGAAACACGCTTTTTGTAGAATTTGCAAGTGGACATTTTGAGAACATTGAGACCTCTGGTGAAAAAAGAAATATCTTCAAGTAAAAACTACAGTGAAGCTTTCTGTGAAAGTTTTCTCTCTTCTGTACATTCACCTAACAGGGTTGAAACTTTCTTTTGAATGAGCTCTTTTGAAACAGTCTTTTTGTAGAATCTGCAAGTGGACATTAGTAGAAAATTGACCCCTACAGTGAAAAACGAAATATCTTCCTAAAAAGACTACACAGAATCATTCTGTGAAACTTCCTTCTATTCTGTGCATTCATCTCACAGAATTGAACATTTCTTTTGATTGAGTAGTTTTGAAACACTCTTTTTGTAGTATCTGCAAGTGGACATTTGGAGAACATGGAGGCCTATGGTGAAAAACGAAATATCTTAACATAAAAACTACACAGAAGGATTATGTGAAACTACTTTCAGATCTGTGCATTCATCTAGCAGAGATGAACCTTTCTTTCGATTGAGCTGTTTTGAAACACTCTTTTTGTAGAATATGCAAGTGAACATTTGGAGAACAATGTGGCCAACAGGGAAAAATGAATTATCTTCCCATAAAAACTAAACAGAAGAATTCTGTGAAACTTCTTTCTATTCAGTGCATTCACCTAACAGAGTAGAACCCTTGTTTTGATTCAGCAGTTTTGAAACACTCTTTTTGTAGTATCGGCATGTGGACATTTTGAGCGCTTGGAGGCCTATTGTGGAAAAAGGAATATCATCAAATAAAAACTACACAGCAGCATTCTGTGAAACTTCTTTCTGATCTGAGCATTCATCTAACAGAGTACAATTTTCATTTGATTGAGCTGTTTTGAAACACTTTCTGTAGAATCTGCAAGTGGACATTTGGAGAACATTGAGTCCTATGGTGTAAAACGAAATATCTTCCCATAAAAACTACACAGAAGCATTCTGTGAAACTTCTTTCTATTCTGTGCGTTCATCTCACAGAGTAGAACCTTTCTTTGGATTGAGCAGTTTTGAAACACTCTTTTTGTAGAGTTTGCAAGTGGACATTTGAGAGCTTTGAGGCCTATGGTGAATAACGAAATATCTTCTCATAAAAACTACACAGAAGCATTCAGGGAAACTTCCTTCTATTCTGTGAGATTCATGTCACAGGGTTGAAACTTTCTTTTGATTGAGCAGTTTTGAAACACTCTTTTTGTAGAATCTGCAAGTGGACATTTTGGGTGCTTTGAGGCCTATTGTTGAAAAAGGAGTATCTTCAACTGAAAACTACACAGAAGCATTCTGTGAAACTTTTTTCTGATCTGTGCATTCATCCAGCAGAGTTGAATCTTTCTTTTGATTGATCTGTTTTGAAATACACTTTTTGTAGAATCTGCAAGTGGACATTTTGAGTGCTTTGAGGACTATCGTGGAAAAAGGAATATCTTCAAATCAACACTACTCAGAAGCATCCTGTGAAACTTCTTTCTCATCACTGCATTCGTCTAACAGCATTGAATCTTTGTTTTGATTGAGCAGTTTTGAAAAACTCTTTTTGTAGAATCTGCAAGTGGACATTGGGTGCACTTTGACGCCTATTGTTGGAAAAAGAGTATCTTCAACTGAAAACTATACAGAAGCATTCTGTGAAACTTCTTTCTGATCTGTGCATTCATCCAGCAGAGTTGAATCTTTCTTTTGATTGATCTGTTTTGAAACACTTTTTGTAGAATCTGCTAGTGGACATTTGGAGAACCTTGCAGCTTATGCTGAAAAACGAAATATCTTCCCCTAAAAACTACACAGAAGCATTCTGTGAAACTTCTTTCTATTCTGGGCATTCATCTCACAGAGTAGAACCTTTCTTTAATTGAGCAGTTTTGAAACACTCTTTTTGTAGAATCTGCAAATGGACATTTGGAACACTTGAGGCTTATTGTGGAAAAAGGAACATCTTCAAATAAAAACTACAAGAAGCATTCTGTGCAACTTCTTTCTCATCTGTGCATTCATCCAACAGAGTTGAACATTTGTTTTGATTGAGCAGTTTTGGAACACTCTTTTTGTAGAATCTGCAAGTGGACATTTGGAGAACATTGAGGCCTATGGTGAAAAACGAAATATCTTCCCATAAAAACTCTACAGAAGCATTCTGTGAAAATTTTCTCTGTTCTGTGCATTCATCCAATAGAGTTGAAACTTTCTTTTGATTGAGCAGTTTTGGAAAACTCTTTTTGTAGAATCTGCAAGTGGACATTTTGAGCGCTTTGAGGACTATCGTGCAAAAAGGAATATCTTCAAATCAACACTACTCGGAAGCATCCTGTGAAACTTCTTTCTCATCTCTGCATTCATCTAACAGCGTTGAACCTTTGGTTTGATAGAGCTGTTTTGAGACACTCTTTTTGTAGGATCTGCAAGTGGACATTTGGAAAAAATTGAGTCCTACGGTGAAAAATGAAATATCTTCCCATAAAAACTACACAGAAGCATTCAGTAAAACTTCTTTCTATTCTGTGCATTCACCTCACAGAGTAGAAACTTTGTTTTTATTGAACAGTTTTGAAACACTTTTTTTGTAGAATCTGCATGTGGACATCTGGAGCGCTTTTAGGCCTATTGTGGATAAAGGAAAATCTTCAAATAAAAACTACACACAAGCATACTGTGAAACTTCTTTCTGACCTATGCATTCATCTAACAAAGTTCAACATTTCTGTTGATTGAGCTGCTTTGTAACACTATTTTTGTAGAATCTGCAAGTGGCAATTTGTAGAACATTGAGGCCTATGTTGAAAAACGTAATATCTTCTCATAAAATCTACACAGAAGCATTCTGTGCAACTTCGTTCTGATCTGTTCATTCATCTAACAGAGTTGAAAGTTTTTTTTGATTGAGCTGTTGAAACACTGTTTTCATAGAATCTGCAATTGGACATTTTGCGAACATTGAGGCCTATGGTGAAAAACAATATATCCTCCCATAAAAACTACACAGAAGCATTCTGTGAAACTTCTTTCTAATCCGTACGTTCATCTAACAGAGTTTAAAGTTTCTTTTGATTGCACAGTTTTGAGACACTATTCTTGCAGAATCTGCAAGTGGGTATTTGTAGAACATTGTTTCCTATGGTGAAAAAGGAAATATCTTCCCATAAAACGATACAGAAGCCTTCTGTGAAAATTTCCTCTGTTCTCTGCATTCATCTAAAAGAGTTGAAACTTTCTTCTGATTGAGCTGTTTTGGAACACTCTTTTTGTAGAGTCTGCAAGTGGACATTTTGAGCGCTATGAGGCCTATTGTGGAAAAAGGAATATCTTCAAATAAACACTACACAGAAGAATCCTGTGAAACTTGTGATCTCTGCATTCATCTAACAGCTTTGAAACTTTGTCCTGATTGTGCTGTTTTGAAACACTCTTTTTGTAGGATCTGCAAGTGGACGTTTGGAGAACATTGAGGCCTTCCGTGAAAAATGAAATATCTTCCCATAAACACTGCACAGAAGCATTCTGTGAAACTTCTTTCTCTTCCGTGCTTTCATCTCACAGAGTAGAAACTTTGTTTAGTTTGAGCAGTTTGAAATAATATTTTTGTAGAATCTGCAAGTGGACATTTGGAGCACTTTGAGGCCAATCGTGGAAAAAGTAATATCTTCAAATATAAACTATACAGAAGCATGCTGTGAAACTACTTTCTGATCTGTGCATTCATCTAACAGAGTTCAACATTTCTGTGGATTGAGCTGTTTTGTAACACACTTTTTGTAGAATCTGTAAGTGTACATTTGCATAACATTGAGGCCTATGGTGAAAAACGAAATATCTTCCCATGAAAACTACACAGAAGCATTCTGTGAAACATTTTTCTGTTCTGTACGTTCATCTCACAGAGTTGAAGTTTCTTTTGAATCAGCAGTTTTGAAACACTCTTTTTGTAGAATCTGCAAGTGGATGTTTGCAGAACATTGAGGTCTATGGTGAAAAACGAAATATCTTCCCATAAAAACTACACAGAATAATTGTGTGAAACTCCTTTCTAATCTCGCATTCATCTCACAGAGTTGAAGATTTCTTTTGATTGAGCAGTTTTGAAACACTCTTTTTGTGGAATCTGCAAGTTTACATTTGGAGAACATCGAGTCCTATGGTGAAAAACATAATATCTTTCCATAAAAGCAACATGGAAGCATTCTGTGAAACTTCTTTCAGATCTGTGCATTCATGTAACAGAGTTGAACCTTTCTTTTGATTCAGCTGTTTTGAAACACTCTTTTGTAGAATCAGCAAGTGGACATTTCGAGAACATTAAGGCCAACATTGAATAACATAATATCTTTCCATAAAAACTACACAGAAGCATTCTGTGAAACTTCTTTCTAATGTCTGCATTCATCTAACAGAATTTGAAATTTCTTTTGATTGCGCACTATTGAAACACTCTTATTGTAGAATCTGCAATTGGACATTTTGAGAACATTGAGGCCAATGGTGAAAAACGAAATATCTTCCCATAAAAACTACACAGAAACATTCTGTGAAACTTCTTCCTGGTCTGTGCATTCATCTAACAGATTTGAACCTTTCTTTAGATTCAGCTGTTTAGAAACACACTTTTTGTAGAATCTGCAAGTGGACATTTGGAGAACATTCAGGCCTAAAGTGAAAAACGAGCTATCTTCCCATAAAAACTACACTGAAGCATTCTGTGAAACTTTTCTCTGTTTTGTGCACTCATCTAACAGAGTTGAAACTTTCGTTTGAATGAGCTGCTTTGAAACACTCTTTTGTAGAATCTGCAAGAGGACATTTTGAGAACATTGAGGCCAACAGTGAGAAATGAAGTGTCTTCCCATAAAAACTACACAGAAGCATTCTTTGAAAGTTCTTTCTATTCTGTGCATTCATCTCACAGAATATAACCTTTCTATTGATTGAGGAGTTTTGAAACACTCTTTTTCTAGAATCTGCAAGTGGACATTTGGAGCGCTATGAGGCCTATCGTGGAAAAAGGAATATCTTCAAATAAAAACTACACAGAAGCATTCTGTGAAACTTCTTTTGGTCTATGCATTCAACTAACAGAGTTGAACCTTACTTTTGATTGAGCAATTTTGAAACACTCTTTCTGTATAAACTGCAAGTGGACATTTGGAGCGCTTTGAGGTCTATCGTGGAAAAAGGAATATCTTCAAATAAAAACTACACAGAAGCACTCTGTGAAACTTCTTTCTGGTCTTTGCATTCATCTAACAGAGTTGAACATTTCTCTTGTTCGATCTGTTTGGAAACACTCTTTTTGTAGTATCTGCAGTTGGACATTTGGATAACATTTAGGCCTACAGTGAAAAACGAAATATCTTCCCATAAAAACTACACAGAAGGATTCTGTGAAACTTTTCTCTGTTCTGTGCATTCATTTTACAGAGTTGAAACTTTCTTGTGATTGAGCTGTTTTGAAAATCTCTTTTTGTAGAATCTGCAAATGGACATTTGGAGCACTTTGAGGCCTATCGTGGAAAAAGGTATATCTTCAAATAAAAACTACACAGAAGCATTCTGTGAGACTTCTTTCTATTCAGTGAATTTATCTCTCGGAGTTTAAACTTTGTTTTGATTGAGCAGTTTTGAACCACTCTTTTTGTAAAATCTGCAAGTGGACATTTGTAGAGCATTGCGGCCTTTGGTGAAAAACGAAATATCTTCAAGTAAAAACTACACAGAAGCATTCTGTGAAACTTCTTTCAGATCTGTGCATTCATCTAACAGAGTTGAAGCTTTCTTTTGATTGAGCTGTTTCGAAACCCTCTTTTTGTAGAATCTGCAAGTGGACATTTGGAGAACATTGAGGCCTGTGGTGAAAAACGTAATATCTTCCCCTAAAAACTACACGGAAGCATTCTGTGAAACTTCTTTCTGATCTGCGCATTCATGTAACAGAGTTCAACCTTTCTTTTGATTGAGATGCATTCAAACTCTCTTTTGTAATATCTTCAATTGTAGATTTTGCGAACATTGAGACCGAAGTTGAAAAACGAAGTATTTTCCCATAAAAACTGCACCGAGGTGTTCTGTGAAACTTCTTTCTATTCTGTGGAGTGGAGTGGCATATATTCTAGTGGAAAAGAATGGAATGGGATGGAATGGAAGAGAATGGAATGGAGGGGAATGCAATGGAATGGAATGGAATGGAATGGAATACGACGGAAAAAAATGCAGTGGAGTGTAATGGAGTGCAATGGAATAGAAAGGAAGGCAGTGGAGTGACGTTACACCGAGTGGAATGGAATGGAATGGAACGGAATAGAATGGAATTTCATGGAGTAGACAGGAATTGAGTCGAATGGGAAGAATTCTTTGCCATGGAGCGGAGAGGAGTGGAGTGGAGAAGAGTGGATGTGAATTAAATGGAATGGAATGCAACGCAATGCAATGCAATGGAGAGCTGTGGATTGGAGTGGAGTGTATTTGTAGAAGAATGGAATGGAAAGTAATGGAAAGGATGGAAAACAGTGGAATGGAATGAAAATTTATGGAATGGAATTGAATGCAGTGGAGTGGAGTGCAGGGTATTTGAATTGAATGGAGTGGAGAGAAGGGTAGTGAATTGTAGTGGAATGGGAAGGAATGCAATGGATTGGAGTGGATTGGAGTGGAATGGAGGGCAGTAGAGTGGATTCTGGTGGAATGGAAAAGAATAGAATGGGAGGGAATGCAGTGGATTGGAGTGCCGTTGCGTGGAGTGGAATGGAATGGAATCGAATGGAATGAAATGGAAAGGAACGGAAGGGAACAGAATGGATTGGAATGTAATGGAATGCAATGGAATGGAATGGAGTGGCTTGGAATGGAATGGAATGGAATGGAATAGAATGAAATAGAATCGAATGGAATGGAATGCACTGGAAAGAAATGGAATGCAAAGCAATGCAATAGAATTAAATGGGACAAAATGCAGTGGAGTGCAGTGGAATGGAATGGAGAAGAAAGGATGGGAGTGGAGTGGAGCGGAGTGGAGTGGAATGGAATGGAGAAAAGTGCCGTTGAGTGTAGTGGAGTTGAATGGAGAAGAAAGGAAGGGAGTGCAGTGGAGTGGAATGGAATGGAATGGAATGGAAAGGAGTCAACTGGAATGGAGACAAATCGGAAGGAATGCAATGCAGAGGAGTGGAGAGGTGTGGAGAGGAGAAGAGTGGATTTGAATTCAGTGAATAGAATGTAAAGAAATGGGATGGAATGGAATGGAATGCAGTCGATTGAAGTGGAGTGGATTGGAGTAGATTGGAATGGAATGGAAAATAATGGAAAGGAATGGAATGCAATGGAATGGAATGGAATGGAATGGAAAAAAGTGCAGTGGACTGCAGTGGATAGGCACAGAGAAGAAAGGAAGGGATTGGAGTTGAGTGGAATGGAGTGGAATGGAATGGTATGGAATGCAACGGAAAGGAAAGGAAAGGAATGGAATGGAATGGAATGGAATGGAATGGAATGGAATGGAAGAGTGGATTGGAATGGAGGCGAATGGGAAGGAATGGAAAGCAGTGGTGTGGAGAGGAGTGGAGTGCAGAAGAGTCGATTTGAATGGAATGGAATGGAATTAATGGAAAAAAGTGGACTGTAGGGAAATGAAATGGAGAAGAAAGGAACGGAGTGGAGTGGTGTGGAATGGAATGGTATGGAATGGAATGGAATGGAGTCGACTGGAATGGAGGCGAATGGGAAGGAATTGAATTCAGTGGAGTGTAGAGGAGTGGAGTGGAGAAGAGTGGATTTGAATTGAATGGAATGGATGCAGTAAAATGAAATGCAATGCGATGGAGTGGAGTGCAGTGTATCGGAAATAAATGGTATGGAGAGGAGTGTAGTGGAGTGGAGCGGAATGGGAAGGAATGGAATGGAGTGGAATGGAGTGGAGTGGAGTGTAGAGGAGTGGTGGGTAGTAGAGTGGATTCAGGTGGAATGGATTAGAAGGGAATAGAATAGAATGGAATGGAATGCAGTGGATTGGAATAGAGTTGGGTGGAGTAGAATGGAATGGAAAGGAATGGAATGGAAAGGAATGGAATGGAATGGAATGGAATGGAGGTGAATGGGAAAGAATGGAATGCAGAGATTGGAGACGAGTGGATTTGAATGGAATGGAATGGATTGGAGTGGAATGGAGTAGATTCCAGTGGAAAAGAAGGGAATGGAATGGAATGGAATGGAATGGAATGCAATGAAATGGAACGGAATGGAATGGAAAAAATTGCAGTAGAGTTCAGTGGATTGGAATGGAGAAGAAAGGAAGGCAGTGGAGTGGAGCAGAGTGAAGTGGACTGCAATCGAATGGAATAGAAAGGAATGGAATGGATTGGATTGGTATGGAGTAACTGGAATGGAGGAAAAACCGAAGGAATGGAATGCAGTGGAGTGCAGAGGAGTCGAGTGGAAAACAGTGAATTTGTATTGCAAGGAATGGAAAGGAATAGATTGGAGAGAAGATGAGTGGATTCTAGTGGAAAAGAATGGAATGGAATGGAATGGAATGGAATGGAATGGAATAGAATGGAGTGGAATGGAATGGAAGGGAATGGAATGGATGGGAAAAAAGTGCAGTTCTGTATAGTGAAGTTCAATGGAGAAGAAAGGAAGGGAGTGGAGTGGAGTAGAATGGCGTGGAATGGAATGGAATGGAATGGAATACTATGTAGTGCACTGGAATGGAGGCGAATTGGAAGGAATGTAATGCATTGGATTGGAGAGGAGTGGAGGGGAGAAGAGTGAATTTGTATGGAATGGAATGGAATGGAACGAAGCGCAGTGGAGTGGAGTGAATTCTAGTGGAAAAGAATGGAATGGAATGGAATGGAATGGAATGAAATGGAAAAATGTGCAGTGGAGTGTAGTGTAGTGGAATGGAGAAGAAAGGAAGGGAGTGGAATGGAGTGTTATGGAGTGGAATGGAATGGAATGGAATGAAATGGAAAAATGTGCAGTGGAGTGCAGTGTAGTGGAATGGAGAAGAAAGGAAGGCAGTTGAATGGAGTGTTATGGAATGGAATGGAATGGCATGGAATGGAATGGAATGGAATGGAATGGAGTAAACTGGAAGGGAGGTGAATGGCAAGAAATGGAATACAGTGGATTGGAGAGGAGTGGAGAGGATTAGAGTTTATTTGAATTGAGTGAAATGGAATGGAATGGATTGGAGTGTAGTGGAGTAGATTCTAGTGGAAAAGAATGGAATGGAATGGAATGTATAGGAATGGAATGGAATGGAATGGAATGGAATGGAATGGAATGCAATAGAATGGAATTGAAAAAAGTGCAGTGTAGTGTGGTGGAGTTGAATGGAGAAGAAAGGAAGGGAGTGGAGTGGAGGGGAATACAGTGGAATTGAATGGAAAAGAATGGAATGGAATGTAGTGAACTGGAATGGAGGCGAATGGTAAGTAATGGAATACAGTGGAGTGGAGAGGAGTGGAGTGGAGAAAAGGGGATTTCAATTGAATGGAATGGAATGCAATGGAATGGAATGGAGTGGAGTGGAGTGCAGTGTATTGGAATTGAATGATATGGAGAGGAGTGTAGAAGAGTGGAGTGGAATGGCAAGGAATGGAATGGAGTTGAGTGGAGTGGAAGGTCGTAGAGTGGAATCAGGTGGAATGGATTGGAAAGGAATAGAATGGAAAGGAATGGAATGCAGCGGATTGGATTGCAGTTGCATGGTGTGGAATGAAATGGAGTGGAATGGAATGGAATAGAATGGATTGGAATGGAATGGAGTGGATTGGAATGGAGGTGAATGGGAAAGAATGGAATGCAGTGGAGTGGAGACGGGGGGAGTGGATAAGAGAGGATTTGAATGGAATGGAATGGAATGGAATGGATTGGAGTGGAGTCGAGTGGATTCTATTGGAAAAGAATGGAATCGAATAGAAAGGAATGGAAGGGAATGGAATGAAAAAATTGCATTGGAGTGGAGTGGAGTGGAATGGAGAAGAAAGGACGCGAGTAGAGTGGAGTGGAATGGTGTGGAATTGCATGGAATGAAATGGAATGGAATGGAATGGAATGCAATGGAGTGGACTGGATTGGAGGCGAATGGGAAGTTATGGAATGCAGTCGAGTGGAGAGGAGTGGAGTGGATAAGATTGGATTTGAACGGAATGGAATGGATTTGAATGGGTTGGACTGGAACAGAGACGATAGGGAAGGAATGGAAGGCAGTGGAGTGGAGAGGAGTTCTGTGGAGAAGAGTGGATTTGAATTCGATGGAATGGAAAGCAATGGAGTGGAACAGAATGGAATGCAGTGCGTTGGATTGGAGTGGATTGGAGGAGAATGGAATTTAATGGAAAGTAATGGAATGGAATGCAAGACAATGAATGGAATGAAAAGGAATGGAATGGAATGGAATGGAGTGGAGTGGAGTGTATTGGAAATGAATGGATTGGAGAGGGGTAGAGGGCTGTGGAGTGGAATGGGAAGGAATGCAATGGAGTAGAATAGAGTGGAGTGGAATGAAGGGGAGTAGAGTGTATTCAGGTGGAATGGAACGGAATGGAATGGAATGAAATGGAATGCAGAAGTTTTGATTGGACTTGCGTGGAGGGGAATGGAATGGAATAGAAAGGAATGGTATGGAATGGAATGGAATGGAATGGAATGGAATGGACTGAAAAAAAGTGCAGTGGAGTGCAGTATAGTGAAATGGAGAAGAAAGGAAGTTAGTGGAGTGGAATGGAGTGAAATGGAATGGAATGGAATGGAATGGAATGGAATGGAATGGAATGGAAAAAAGTAAAGTGCAGTGCAGTGGAGTGTAATAGAGAAGAAACGAAGGGAGTGGAGTGGAATGGAGTGGAATAGAATGGAATGGAATGGAATAGAATGGAATGGAATGGAATAGAATGCAATGGAATGGATTGAAATGGAATGGAGGTGAACGGGAAGGAAAGAAATGCAGTGGAGTGGAGGGGATTGAAGTGGAGAAGAGTGAATTTGAATGGAATGGAATGGAATGGAATGAAGTGGAGTGGAGTGGACTCTAGTGGAAAGAAATGAAATGGAACGGAAATGAATGGGATGGAACAGAATGGAATGGAAAGGAATGGAAAAAAGTGCAATGTTGTGTAGTGGAGAGGAACAGAGAAGAAAGGAACGGAGTGGAATGGAGTGTTATAGAGTGGAATGGAATTGAATGGAAAGGAAAGGAATGGAATGGAATGGAATGGAAAGGAATGGAATGGAATTGACTGGAATGGAGGCCAATGGGAAGGAGTAGAATATAGTGGATTGGAGAGGAACGGAGTGGAGAAGAGTACATTTGGATTGAATGGAATGGAATGGAATGGATTGGAGTGTAGTGGAGTGGATTCTAGTGGAAAAGAATGGAATGGAATGGAACGGAATGGAAACTAATGGAATGGAATGGAAAGGAATATAATGGAATGGAATAAAATGGAATGGAAAAGAGTGAAAAGGAGTGTAATGGAATGGAATGGAATGGAAGGGAATGGAATAGAAAGGACAGGAACAGAATTTTAAAAAGTGCAGTGGAGTGCAGTGGAGAAGAATGGAAAAGAATGGAAGGGAGTGGTGTGGAGTGTAATGTAATGTAACGTAATGAAATGGACTGGAAAGGAATGGAGTGGATTGCAATGAAGTCGAAGGTGAAGGAATGGAATGCAGTGGTGTGGAGATGCGTGTAGTGCAGAACAGAGGATCTGAATTATGTTTAATAGAAATGTAGCTATTAGAGTGGAGTGGAGTGGATTCTAGTGGAAAATAATGGAAATGAATGGAATGGAATGGAATGGAAAAAAGTGCAGTGGAGTGCAAAGGATAGGCACGGAGAAGAAAGAAAGAGAGTGGAGTTGAGTGGAATGGAGTGGAATGGAATGGTATGGAATGGAATGGAATGGACTGGAGTGGAATGGAATGGAATGGAAAAAAGTGCAGTGGAGTGCAGAGGATAGGCACGGAGAAGAAAGAAAGAGAGTGGAGTTGAGTGGAATGGAGTGGAATGGAATGGTATGGAATGGAATGGAATGGAATGGAGTGGAATGGAATGGTATGGAATGGAATGGAATGGAATGGAATGGAATGGAATGGAGTGGACTGGAATGGAGGCAAATGGGAAGGAATCGAATGCAGTGGTGTCGAGAGAAGTGGAGGGCAGAAGAGTTGATTTGAATGGAATGGAATGTAATGGAATGGAATTAATGGAAAAAAGTGAAGTGGAGTGTAGTGGAATGGAATGGAGAAGAAAGGAATGGAGTGGAGTGGTGTGGAATGGAACGGAATGGAATGGAATGGAATGGAATGGAATCGACTGGAATGGAGGTGAATGGGAAGGAGTGGAATGCAGTGGAATGGAGAGTAGTGGAGTGGAGAAAAGTGGATTTGAATTGAATGGAATGGATGCAATGAAATGAAATGGAATGTGATGGAGTGGAGTGGAGTGCAGTGTATTGGAAATGAATTGTATGGAGAGGAGTGTAGTGGAGTGGAGCAGAATGGGAATGAATGGAATGGAGTGGAATTGAGTGGAGTGTAGTGGAGTGGAGTATAGAGGAGTGGAGGACAGTAGAGTGGATTCAGGCGGAATGGATTGGAATGGAATAGAATGGAATGTAATGCAGTGAATTGGAATGGAGTTGCATGGAGTGGAATGGAATGGAATGGAAACGAATGGAAAAAATTGCAGTGGAGTGTAGTGGAGTGGAATGGAGAAGAAAGAAAGGGAGAAGCATGGATTGCAATGGAGTAGAATGGTATGGAATGGAATGGAATGGAATGGAGGCGAATGGGAAAGAATGGAATGCAGAGAATGGAGAGGAGTGTAGTGGAGAAGAGTGGATTTCAATGGAATGGAATGGAATGGAATGGAAAAAAGTGGAGTAGAGTGCAGTGGAGTGGAATGGAGAAGAAAGGAAGGGAGTGGAGTGGAGTGGAATGGAATGGAATGGAATGGATTGGATTGGTATGGAGTGGACTGGAATGGAGGCAAAACGGAAGGAATGGAATGCAGTGGAGTGCAGAGGAGTGGAGTGGAGAAGAGTGGATTTGTATTGAATGGAATGGATTGGAGTGGAGTGGATTCTAGAGGAAAAGAATGGAATGGAATGGAATGTTATGGATTGGAATGGAATGGAATGGAATGGAACGGAAAAAAGTGCAATGGTGTGTAGTGGAGTTGAATGGAGAAGAAAGGAAGGGGGTGGAGTGGAGTAGAATGGCGTGGAATGGAATGGAATGGAATACTATGTAGTGCACTGGAATGGAGGCGAATTGGAAGGAATGCAATGCATTGGATTGGAGAGGAGGGGAGGGGAGAAGAGTGAATTTGCATGAAACGGAATGGAATGGAATGAAGCGGAGTGGAGTGGAGTGAATTCTAGTGGAAAAGAATGGAATTGAATAGAATGGAATGGAACAGAACGGAATGAAATGGAAGGCAATGGAATGGAATGGAACGGAATTGAATGGAATGCAAAAATGTGCAGCAGAGTGTAGTGTAGTGGAATGGAGAAGAAAGGAAGGCAGAGGAACGGAGTGTTATGCAGTGGAATGTAATGTAATGTAATGGAATGGAATGGAATTGAGTAAACTGGAAGGGAGGCGAAAGGGAAGGAATGGAATACAGTGGATTGGAGAGGAGTGGAGTGGAGTAGAGTGCATTTGAATTGAGTGAAATGGAATGGAATGGATTGGAGAGTATTGGAGTGGATTCTAGTGGAAAAGAACGCAAAGGAATGGAATGGAATGGAATTTAATGGAATGCAATGGAATGGAATGGAATGGAATAGAGTTGAAAAAAGTGCAGTGCAGTGTAGTGGAATAGAAGGGAGAAGAAAGGAACGTAGTGGAGTGGAGTGGAATAAAGTGGAATTGAATGGAAAGGAACGGAATGGAATGTAGTGCACTGGAATGGAGGCGAAAGGTAAGCAATGGAATACAGTGGAGTGGAGAGGAGTGGAGTGGAGAAAAGTGTATTTCAATTTAATGCAATGGAATGCAATGGAATGTAATGGAGTGGAAGGGAGTGCAGTGTATTGGAATTGAACGGTATGGAGAGGAGTGGAGTGGAATGGGAAAGAATGGAACAGAGTCGAGTGGCCTGGAGTGTAGTGTAGTGGAGAGTAGTAGAGGGGATTCAGCTGGAATGGATTGGAATGGAATAGAATGGAATGGAATGGAATGGAATGCAGTGGATTGGAATGCAGTTGCGTGGAGTGGAATGTAATGGAATGGATAGGAATGCAATGGAAAGGAATGGAATGGAATGGAATGGAATGGAATGGAAAAAGGGGCAGTGGAGTGCAATGTAGTGGAATAGAGAAGAAAGGAAGGGAGAGGGGTGGATTGCAATTGAGTGGAATGGATTGGAATGGAATGGAATGGACTGGAATGGAGGCGAATGGGAAAGAATGGAATGCAGATATTGGAGAGGAGTGTAGCGGAGAACAGTGGATTTAATGGAATGGAATGGATGGATTGGACTGGAGTGGAGTAGATTCTAGGGGAAAAGAAGGGAATGGAATGGAATGGAATGGAATGGAATCGCATGGAATGGAATGGAATGCAATGGAATGGAAAAAAGTGCAGTAAAGTGTAATGGAGTGGAATGGAGAAGAAAGGAAGGGAGTGGAGTGGAGAGGACTTGAGTGGAATAGAATAGAATAGAATGGCATGGAATGGATTGGATTGGTATGGAGTGGACGGGAATGGAGGCAAAACGGAAGGAATGGAATGCAGTGGAGTGCAGAGCAGTTTAATGGAGAAGAGTGGATTTGTATTGAATGGAATGGAATGGATTGGAGTGGAGTAAAGTGGATTCTAGTAGAAATGAATGGAATGGAATGGAATGGTATGGATTGGAATGGAACGCAATGGAATGGAATGGAAAGAAATGGAAAAAATCTAGTGGTGTGTATTGGAGTTGAATTGAGAAGAAAGGAAGGGATTAGAGTGGAGTAGAATGGCATGGAATGGAATGGAATGGAATAAAATGTAGTGCAGTGGAATGGAGGGGAATGGGAAGGAATTGAATGCGGTGGATTGGAGAGGAGTGGAGGGGAGAAGATTGAAGCTGTATGGAATGGAAAGGAATGGAATGAAGCAGAGTGGAATTGAGTGAATCCTAGTGGAAAAGAATGGAATTGAATAGAATGGAATGGAACGGAATGGAATGGAATGGAACGGAAGGGAATGGAATGGAATTGAAAGGAATGGAATGGAATGGAAAAATGTGCAGTGGAGTGTAGTGTACTGGAATGGAGAAGAAAGGAAGGGAGTGGAATGGAGTGTTATGGAGTGGAATGGAATGGAATGGAATGGAGTAGAGTGGAGTGGACTCTAGTGGAAAAGAATGGAATGGAATGGAATGGAATGGAAAGGAATGGAATAGAATGGAATGGAATGGAGTGGAATGGAATGGAATGGAATGGAAAAAAGTGCAATGCAGTGTAGTGGAGTTGAAGGGAGAAGAAAGGAATGTAGTGGAGTGGAGTGGAATAGAGTGGAATAGATTGGAAAGGAATGGAATGGAATGTATTGCACTGGAATGGAGGCGAATGGTAAGCAATGGAACACAGTGGAGTTGAGAGGAATGGAGTGGAGAAAAGTGGATTTCAATTGAATGGAATGGAAAGCAATGGAATGGAATGGAGTGGAGTGCAGTGGAGTGTACTGGAATTGAATGGTATGGAGAGGAGTGGAGTGGAGTGGAGTGGAATGGGAAGGAATGGAATGGAGTTGAGTTGAGTGGAGTGGAGTGGAGGGTAGTAGAGTGGAATCAGGTGGAATGGATGCGAATGGGATACAATGGAATGAAATGGAATGCAGTGGATTGGAATGGAGGAGTGCAATGGAACGGAATGGAATGGAATGAAATGGAATGCAATGGAATGGAATGGAATGGAATGGAGTGGAATGGAGAGCAATGGAATGGAATGGAATGGAGAAAACAGAGTGGAGTGGAGTGGAATGGAGAAGAAAGGAAAGGAGTGGAGTGGAGTGGATATGGGAGGAATGGAATGGATTGGAATGGAATGAAAGATTATGAAACAGGGAAATAAAATGTCAGCTGACATAGTGCCACTGCAATCCAGCCAGGGATATAGATTGAGAACCATTCCATGCAATAGTGTGGAATGCAATGGAATGCAATGGAATCGAGTGCAATGGAATGGAATGGATTGGAATGGAATGAAATGGAAAGGAATGGAATGGAATGGAATGGAACGGTGAAATAAAATGTGAGCTGACAATGTGCCACTGCAATCAAGCCAGGGTGACAGATTGAGAACATGTTGAAAGAAAGGAAAAGAAGAGTATAGTGTGGAATTGAATGGAATGGAGTAGAGCGGAGTGGAGTGCTGTCGAGTGGAGTGGAGGGGAATGGAGTGTGGTGGAATGGAAAGGAATGGAATGGAATGAAGTACAATGGAAAGGAATGAAAGGAAAAGGAAAGGAATGGAATGGAATGGAATGGACAGGAATTTAATGGAATGGATTCGAAAGGAATGGAATGCAATGGAACGATAAGGAATGCAATGGAATGGAATGGAATTGAATGGAATTGAATGGAATGGAAAAGAACAGAATGATTGGAATGGAATGGAATGGAATGGAATGGAATGGAGTGCAATGGAATGGAATGGAATGGAATGGAATGGAATGGAGTGCAATGGAATGGAATGGAATGGAATGGAGTGGAATGGAATGGAGTGCAATGGAGTGGAATGGAACAGAATGGAATTAAATGGAGTGGAATGGAATGGAATGGAATGGAATGGAATGGAATGGAATGGAATGGAACGATGAAATTAAATGTGAGCTGACATTGTTCCACTGCAATCCAGCCAGGGTGACAGATTGAGAACTTCTTGAAAAAAAGGAATAGAATAGAATAGTGTGGAATAGAATGGAATGGAATGGAATGGTAGGAAATGGAGTGTGATGGAACGGAATAGAATTGGATGGAATGGAATGGAGTGCAATGGAACGGAAGGAAATGGAATGGAAAGGAGTGCAATGGAATGGAATGCAAAGAAATGGAATAGAATGGAAGGGAAGGGAATGGAAGAGAAAAGAACGGAAAGAAATAGAGTGGAATGGAATGGAATGGAATGCAATGGAGTGCAATGGAATGGAATGGAATGGTATGGAATGGAATGGAATGGAATAGAATGGAATGGAGTGCAGTGGAAAGGAATGGAACGGAATGCAATGGAGTGCAATGGAATGGCATGGAATGGTATGGAATGGAATGGAATGGAATAGAATGGAATGGAGTGCAGTGGAAAGGAATGGAACGGAATGCAAAGAAACGGAATGGAATGGAATGGAATGGAATGAAACGGAACAGAAAGCAATGGAAAGGATTGGGACGGAATGGAATGGAATGGAATGGAATGGACTGAAATGGAACGCAATGGAACAGAATGGAGTGAAATGGATTGGAATGGAATAGAATGGAATGGAATGGAATGGAATGGAATGGAATGGAATGGAAAGGAATTCAATGGAACAGTGAAATAAAATGTGAGCTGACATAGTGGCACTGCATTCCAGCCAGGGTGACAGATTCAGAACTTGTATAAAGAAAGGGATAAAATAGAATACTGTGGAATTGAATGGAATGGAATGGCATGGAACAGAACGGAACGAAATGGAATGGAATGGAATGGAATGGAGGGAAATGCAACTGAATACAACGGAATGGAACGAAATGGAAAAGAATGGAATGGAATGGACTTGAAAGGAAGGAAATGGAATGAAATGGTGAAGTAAAATATGAGCTGACATTGGGCAACTGCAATACAGCCAGGATTTCAAATTGAGAACTCGTTGAAAAAAAAGAATAGAATAGAATAGTGTGGAACGGAATGGAATGAAATGGAAAGAATTGGAATGGAATGGAAAGGAATGCAATGGAATGGAATAGAATGGAACAGAATGGACTGTAATGGAACGGAATGTAATTTAATGGAACGAAAGGGAATGGAATGGAACGGAATGGAATGGAATGGTATGGAATGGAATGGTACAAAACGGAACACAATGGAAAGGAATGCAATGGAATAGAATGGAATGGAGTGCAGTGGAAAGGAATGGAACGGAATGCAAAGAAACGGAATGGAATGGAATGGAATGGAATGAAACGGAACAGAAAGCAATGGAAAGGATTGGGACGGAATGGAATGGAATGGAATGGAATGGACTGAAATGGAACGCAATGGAACAGAATGGAGTGAAATGGATTGGAATGGAATAGAATGGAATGGAATGGAATGGAATGGAATGGAATGGAATGGAAAGGAATTCAATGGAACAGTGAAATAAAATGTGAGCTGACATAGTGGCACTGCATTCCAGCCAGGGTGACAGATTCAGAACTTGTATAAAGAAAGGGATAAAATAGAATACTGTGGAATTGAATGGAATGGAATGGCATGGAACGGAACAGAACGAAATGGAATGGAATGGAATGGAGGGCAATGCAACTGAATACAACGGAATGGAACGAAATGGAAAAGAATGGAATGGAATGGACTTGAAAGGAAGGAAATGGAATGAAATGGTGAAGTAAAATATGAGCTGATATTGGGCAACTGCAATACAGCCAGGATTTCAAATTGAGAACTCGTTGAAAAAAAGGAATAGAATAGAATAGTGTGGAATGGAATGGAATGAAATGGAAAGAATTGGAATGGAATGGAAATGAATGCAATGGAATGGAATAGAATGGAACAGAATGGACTGTAATGGAACGGAATGTAATTTAATGGAACGAAAGGGAATGGAATGGAACGGAATGGAATGGAATGGTATGGAATGGAATGGAATGGTACAAAACGGAACACAATGGAAAGGAATGGAATGGAATGGAATGGAATTTGATGGAATGCAGTACAAAGGAAAGGAATGGAATGGAATGGAATGTGATGGAATGGTACAGAATGGAATGGAATTGAAAGGAGTGCAATGGAAAGGAATGGAATGGAATTGAATGGAATGGAATTTCATGGAAAGGAGTACAAAGGAATGGAATGGAGTGGAATGGAATGGAATGGAATGGAATCGAATGGAATGGTACGGAATGGAATTGAATTGAATGGAGAGGAATGGAATGGAATGGAATGGAATGGAATGGAATGGAATGGAATGGAATGGAATTTAGTGCAATGGAATGGAATGGAATGGGATGGAACAAAATGGAATGGAATGCAACGGACCGGAACAGAACGGAATGGAATGGAATGGAATGGAATGGAATGGAATGATGAAATAAAATGTGGGCTGATATTATACCACTGCAATCCAGGCAGGTTGACAGATTGAGAACTTGTTGAAAGAAAGGAAAGGAATAGAATAGTGTGCAATGGAATCCAATGGAATGGAAAGGATTTTAATGGAATGGAATAGAATGGAATGGAATGGAAAGGAATGGCATGGAACGGAATGGAACGGTGAAATAAAGTGTGAGCTGACATTGTCCCACTGCAATCCATCCAGGGTGATAGATTGAGAACTTGTTGAAAGAAAGTAATAGAATACAACAGTGTGAAATGGAATGGAATGGAGAGGGGTGGAGTGGAGTGAAGCAGAGTGGAAAGGAGTGGAGTGGAGTGGAATGGAATGGAAGGAGATGGAATGGAGTGCAATGGAACGGAATGGAACGAGATGGAATGGACTGGAGTGGAAGGGAAGGCAACGGAATGAAATATAGCGGAATGGAATAGAAGGAAATGGAATGGAATGCATTGGAGTGCAATGGAATGGAAAGGAATGTAATGGAATGGAACGAAATGGAACAGAATGGAACGGAATGGAATGGAATGGAATGGAATGCAATGCAATGGAACGGTGAAATAAAATGAGCTGACATTCTGCTACAGCAATCCAGCCACGGTGACAGATTGAGAACTTCCTGAAAGAAAGGAATGGAACAGAATTTTGTGGAATGGAATGGAATGGAATGGAACGGAGTGGAATGGAATGGAACGGAATGGAATGGAATGGAATGGAACGGAAAGGAACAGTGAAATAAAATGTAAGCTGATATTATGCCACTGCAATTCAGCCAGGGTGACAGACAGAGATCTTGTTGAAAGAAAGGAAATAGAATAGAATAATGTGGAAAGAAATGGAATGGAATGGAATGGAATGGATAGGAATGGAACGGTTAAATAAAATGTGAGCTGACGTGCCACTGCAATTCAGCCAGGGTGGCAGACTGAGAACATGTTCAAAGAAAGGAATAGAATATTATAGTGTGGAATGAAACGGAAAGGAGTGGAATGGAATGGAATGGAATGGAATCAAATGGAGTGCAATGGAACGGAATGAAATGGACTGTAAAGGAATGGAAGGGAATGGAATTGAACAGAATGGCGTGCAATTGAACGGAATGGAAGAGAATGGAATGAAATGGAATGGAATGGTACAGAAGGGAACGGAACGGAATGGAATGGAAGGGAATTGAATGGAAGTAATGGAAAGGAATGGATTGCAATGGAAAGGAATGGAACGGAACGGAACGAATTCGAATGGAATCGAATGGAAAGGAATTCAATTGAATGGAATGGAATAGAATGGAACAGTGAAACAAAATGTGAGCTGACATTATACCACTGAAATCCAGCCAGGGTGACAGACACAGAACTTGAAAGAAAGGAATAGCATAGAATATTGTGGAATGGAATGGAATGGAATGAAATGGAACAGTGAAATAAAATGCGAGCTGACATTGTGCCACTGCAATCTAGCCATGTTGACAGATTAAGAACTTGTTGAAAGAATGGAAATGGAACAGAATACTGTGGAATGGAATGGAATGGAATGGAATGGAATGGAATGGAATGGAGTGCAGTGGAACGGAATGGAATGGAATGGAACGAAATGGAATGGAAAGCAATGGAATGGAACAGAATTCAACGGTACGGAATGGAACGGAACGGAACAGAATAGAATGGAATGGAATGGAATGGAATGGACTGCATTGGAATGGAATGGAACAAAATTGATTGGAATAGAATGGAATGGGATGGAATGGAAAGGAATGGAATGGATTGGAATGGAAAGGTGAAATAAAATGTGAGCTGACATTGTGACACTGCAATCCAGCCAGGGTGACAGATTGAGAAATTTTTGAAAGAAAGGAATATAATAGAGTAGTGTGGAATGAAATGGAATGGAATGAAACGGAATTGAACGGAATGGAATGGAATGGAACGGAATGGAACAGTGAAATAAAATGTAAGCTGATATTATGCCACTGCAATTCAGCTAGGGTGACAGACAGAGATCTTGTTGAAAGAAAGGAATAGAATAGAATAATGTGGAAAGAAATGGAATGGAATGGAATGGATGGGAATGGAATGGTTAAATAAAAAGTGAGCTGACGTGACACTGCAATTCAGCCAGGGTGACAGACTGAGAACATGTTCAAAGAAAGGAATAGAATATTATAGTGTGGAATGAAACGGAAATGAGTGGAATAGAATGGAATGGAATCAAATGGAGTGCAATGGAACGGAACGGAATGGACTGTAAAGGAATGGAAGGGAATGGAATCGAACAGAATGGAGTGCAATTGAACGGAATGGAAGAGAATGGAATGAAATGGAATGGAATGGTACATAAGGGAACGGAACGGAACGGAATGGAAGGGAATCGAATGGAAGTAATGGAAAGGAATGGATTGCAATGGAAAGGAATGGAATGGAACAGAATGAATTCAAATGGAATGGAATGGAAAGGAATTCAATTGAATGGAATAGAATAGAATGGAACAGTGAAACAAAACGTGAGCTGACATTATACGACTGAAATCCAGCCAGGGTGACAGACACAGAACTTGAAAGAAAGGAATAGCATAGAATATTGTGGAATGGAATGGAATGGAATGAAATGGAACAGTGAAATAAAATGCGAGCTGACATTGTGCCACTGCAATCTAGCCATGTTGACAGATTAAGAACTTGTTGAAAGAATGGAAATGGAACAGAATACTGTGGAATGGAATGGAATGGAATGGAATGGAATGGAATGGAGTGCAGAGGAACGGAATGGAACGGAATGGAAAGAAATGGAATGGAAAGCAATGGAATGGAACAGAATTCAATGGTACAGAATGGAACGGAATGGAATGGAACAGAATGGAATGGAATGGAATGGACTGCAATGGAATGGAATGGAACAAAATTGATTGGAATAGAATGGAATGGAATGGAATGGAAAGGAATGGAATGGATTGGAATGGAAAGGTGAAATAAAATGTGAGCTGACATTGTGACACTGCAATCCAGCCAGGGTGACAGATTGAGAAATTTTTGAAAGAAAGGAATATAATAGAGTAGTGTGGAATGGAATGGAATGGAATGGAATGGAATGGAATGGAATGGAATGGTTAAATAAAATGTGAGCTGACACTGTGACATTGCAATCCAGCCAGGGTGACAGATTGAGAACAGTTTCAAAGAAAAGAATAGAATGGTATAGGGTGGAATGGAATGGAATGGAATGGAACAGAATGGAATGGAATGCAATTGAAATGAATGGAATGGAATGGAACGGAATGGAATGGAATGAAATGGAATGGATTGGAATGGAATGGAATGGAATGGAATGGAGTGCAATGGAACGGAATGGAACGAAATGGAATGGAATGGAATCGAACAGAACGGAATGGGAAGGAACAGAATGGAAAGGAATGGAGTTCAATGGAAATGAATGGAATGGAATGGAACGAAATGGAACGGAATGGAATGGAATGGAATGGAACGGAACGGAATTGAAAAATATGTAGTGGAGAGACGTGAAATGGAATGGAGAAGAAAGGAAGATTGTCTAGTGCACTGGAATGCAGTGGAATGGTTTGAAATGGAATAGAGTGGATGGGAATGGAACGGAAAGGAATGGAATGGAATGGAGTGCAATGGAATGTAATGGAACGAAATGGAATGAATTGGAATGGAATGGAATGGAATGGAATTGAATGGAATACAGAGGAATGGAATGGAAAGGTATGGAGAAAATCAATGGAGTGGAGTGGAAGGGAGAAGAAAGGAAGGGAGTGGAGTGGAGTGGAAATGACAGGAATTGAATGGAATAGAATGAAATGTAATGTTATGAAACGGTGAAATAAAATGTGAGCTGACATTGTTCCACTTCAATACAGCCAGGGTGACAGATTGAGAACTTGTTGAAAGAAGGAATAGAATAGAACAGTGGGGAATGGGATGGAATGCAATGCAATGGAAGGGAGTGGAATGGAATGGAATGGAATGGAATGGGACGGAATGGAATGGAAAGGAATGGAATGGCGTGCAATGGAATGGAATGGAACGGAATGGAACGTAATAAAATGGAAAGCAATGGAATGAAATGGAATGCTGAAATAAATTGTGAGCTGTCATTGTTCCACTGGCTTCCAGCCAGGGTGACAGATGGAGAAAATGTTGAAAGAAAGGAATAGAAAAGAATAGTGTGGAATTGAATGGAATGGAGTGGAGTGGTGTGGAGTGGTGTGAAGTGGAGTGGAGGGGAGAGGAATGGAGTGTGGTGGAATGGAAAGGAATGGAATGGAATGCCATACAATGGAAATGAACGAAAGAAAATGGAAGGGAATGGAATGGAATGCAACAGATAGGAATGGAATGGAATGGAATTGAATGGAACGGAATGGAATGGAACAATACCGAATGCAATGGAATGGAATGGAATTTAACGGAATTGAATGAAATGGAATGGAATGAAATGGAAAGGAAGGATATGGAATGGAATGGAATGGAAAGGAGAACAATGGAACGGCATGGAAAGGAATGGAATTAAATGGAATGGAATGGATTGGAATGGAAAGGAAAGGAATGGAATGGAATGGAATGGAATGGAATGGAATGGAATGGAATGGAACGGTGAAATAAAATGTGAGCTGACATTGTTCCACTGCAATCCAGCCAGGGTGACAGATTGAGAACTTGTTGAAAAAACGGAATAGTAAAGAAAAGTGTGGAATAGAATGGAATGGAATAGAATGGAATGGGATGGAATGGGATGGAATGGAATGGAATGGAATGGAATACAATGGAATGGAATAGACTGGAATGAAATGGGGTGCAATGGAACGGAATGGAATCGAATGGATTGGAATGGACTGCATTGGAACAGAATGGAATGGAATGGAGTGCAATGGAACAGAATGGAAAGGAATGCAATGAAAAGGAATGAAATGGAATGGAAGGGAATGGAACGGAACAGAACCGAATGGAATGGAGTGGAATGGAATGGAATTGAATGCAATGGAGTACAACGGGAAGGAAAGGAATGGTATGGAACGGAATGGAATGGAATGGAAGGGAATGGAATGGAATGGAGTGAAATGGAACAGAAGGGAACGGAATGGAGTGGAATGGAGTGCAATGGAATGGAATGGAACAGAATACAAGGAAATGGAATGGAATGGATTGAAATTGAATGGTGAAATAAAATTTGGGATGACATTGTGCCACTGTAATCCAACTAGGGTGACAGATTGAGAACTTGTTGAAAGAAAGGAATAGAACGGAAAAGAATATTTTGGAATGGAATGGAATGGATTGAAATGGAATGGAATGGGATGGGAATGGATGGAATGGAATGGAATGGAATGGAATGGAATGGAACAGAATGGAATGTAGCGTAATGGAGTGGAATGGAATGGAATGGAATGGAATGGTGAAATAAAATGTGAGCTGAAATTGTGCCACTGCAATCCAGCGAGAGTGTCAGATTGAGATCTTGTTAACAGAAAGTAGCATAATAGAATAGTGTGGAATGGAATAGAAGGGAATGGAATGGAATGGCGTGGAATGGAATGAAGTGCAATGGAACGGAGTGGAAAAGAATGGAATGAAATGGAATGGAATGGAATGGAATAGAATGGAATGGAATGCAAAAGTGAAATAAAATGTGAGCTAATATTTTGCCACTGCAATCCAGCCAAGGTGACAGATTGAGAACTTGTTGCAAGAAAGAAATAGAATAGAATAAAGTGGCATGTAATGTAATGGAATGGAATGGAAGGGAAGGGAATGGAATGGAATGGAACAGAATGGAATGCAATGGAACAGAAAGGAATGGAATGGAATATATTGGAATGGAATGGAATGGAACAGATGGAATGGAATAGAATGGAATAAAATGGAATGGAAGGGAATGAAATGGAGTTGCACAGGAACGGAATGGAAAGGAACACAATGGAATGGAATGGAATGGAACGGAATGGAAAGGAATGAAATGGAAAGGAAAGGAATGGAATGGAATGGAATGGAATGGAATGGAATGGAATGGTGACATAAAATGTGGGCTGACATTGTGCCACTGCAGTCCAGCCAGGGTGACAGATGAAGAATTTGTTGAAAGAAAGGAATAGAAAAGAATATTGTCGAATGCAATGGAATGGAATGGAATGGAATGGAATGAAATGGAAAACAATGGATTGGAATGGAATGGGATGGGATGGGATGGGTTAGGATGGGATGGAATGGAACAGAATGGAGTCCAATGAGATGGAATGGAAAGGAATGGAATGTTATGGAATGGAATGGAATGGTGAAAAAAAATTTAAGGAGACATTGTTCCACAGCAATCCAGCAAGAGTGAGAGATTGAGGAATTGTTGAAAGAAAGGATTACAAAAGAACAGTGAGGAGTGGAATGGAACAAAATGAATGGAATGGAATGGAATGGTGAAATAAAATGTGAGCTGACATTTGCCACTGCTATGCAGCCAAGGTAACAATTGAGAACTTTTTGAAAGAAAGGAATAGAATAGAATAGTGTGGAATGGAAATGAATGGAATGGAATGAAATATCATGGAATGGAATGGAGTGCAATGCAACGGAGAGGCACGGAATGGAGTGAAATGGAATGGAACGTAATAGAATGGATTGGGATGGGATGGGATGGAAGGGAATGGAATGGATCGGAATGGAGTGGAGTGCAATGGAGCAGAATGGAACGGAATGGAATATATTGGAATGAAATGGAATTGATTGGAATGGAATGAAAAGAAACGGAGAAATAAAATTTTAGCTGACATTGCGCCACTGAAATCCAGTCAGGGTGACAGATAGAGAACTTGTTGAAAGACAGGATTAGAAAAGAATAGTGTGGAATGGAACGGAATGGAATGGAATGCAATGCAATGCAATCGAACGGAATGCAAAGGAATGGAATGATATTGAATGGAATGGAATGGAATGGAACAGTGAAATAAAACGTGAGCTGACATTGTGCGAAGGCAATACAGCCAGGGTGACAGATTGGGAACTATTTGAAAGACAGAAACAGAATAGAATAGTGTGGAATGGATTGGAATAGAATGGAATGGAAAGGAATGGAATGGAATGGAATGGAATGGAGTGCAGTGGAATGGAACGGAATGGAATGGAATGAAATGAAATGGAATGGAATGGAACAGAATGGAACGGAATGGAACGGAAAGGAACGGAAGGGAACGGAACAGAACGAAATGGAATGGAATGGAAAGTTGAAATGAAATGTGCGCTGACATTGTGCCACTCCAATCCTGCCAGCCTGACAGATTGAGAACTTGTTGAAAGAAAGGAATAGAATAGCATAGTGTGGAATGGAATGGAATGGAATGGAATGGAATGGAATGGAATGGAGAGGTGAAATAAAATGTAAGCTGACATTGTGCCAAGGGAATACAGCCAGTGTGACAGATTGAAAACTATTTGAAAGACAGAAGCAGAATATAATAGTGTGGAATAGATTAGAATGGAATGGAACGAAGTGCAATGGAACAGAATGGAATGGAATGGAATGAAACGGAATGGAATGGAATGGATTGGAATGGAAGTGAAAGTTGAAATGAAATCTGAGCTGACATTGTACCACTCCAATCCAGCCAGTGTGACAGATTGAGAATTTGTTGAAAGAAAGGAATATAATATTACAGTGTGGAATGGAATGCAATGGAATGGAATGGAATAGAATGGAATGGAGTGCAATGGAATGGAACGGAACACAACGCAAGGAAATGGAATGGAATGGAATGGAATGGAAAGGAATGGAATGAAATGGTTTGGAATGGAATGGAATGGAATGGAATGGAATGGAATGGAATGGAATGCAATGGAATGGAATGGAGTGCAATGGAATAAAATGGAACTGAATGGAAAGAAATGGATAGGAATGGAATGGAATGGAACACAATGGAACTGAATGGAGAGGAATAGTATGCAATGGAATGGAAGGGAATGGAATGGAATGGAATACAATGGAATGGAATACAGAGAAATGGAACGGAATGGAACAGAATGGAAAGAATTTGAATGGAATGGAAGAGTGAAATAACATGTGAGCTGACATTGAACCACTGCAATCCAGTCAGTGTGACACATTGAGAACTTTTTCAAAGAAAGGAATAGCATAGATTAGTATGGAATGGAATTGAGTGGTATGGAATGGAATTGAATGGAATAGAAAGGAACAGAATGGAATGGAAAGAAACAGAACTGAAAGAAACGGAATGGAATGGAATGGAATGGAATGGAATGAACAGTGAAATAAAATGTGAGCTGACATTGTGCCACTGCAATCCAGCCAGGGTGACAGATAGAGAACTTTTTGAAAGAAAGGAATAGAATGGAATAGAGTGGAATGGAAAGGAATGGAATGGAATGGAATGGAACGGAATGGAGTGCAATGGAAAGGAATGGAATGAAATGGAAAGGAATGGAATGGAATGGAACGGAATGGAATGGAATGGAATGAAATGAAATGAAATGGAATAGAATGGAAATGAATGGAACGGAATGGAATGGAATACAATGAAATGGAATGGAATGGAATGGAATGGAATGGAATGGAATGGAATGGAATGGAACAGAAAGGAACGGAACGGAATGGAATGGAAAGGAATAAAATAGAATCGAATGGAACAGTGAAATACAATGTGAGCTGAACTTGTGCCACTCCAATCCAGCCAGGGTGACAGATTGAGAACTTGTTGAAAGAAAGGAAAAGAAGAGAGTAGTGTGGAATGGAATGGAATGGAATGGAACAATAAAATAAAATGTGAGCTGACATGATGCCACAGCAATTCAGCCAGAGTGAGAGATTGAGAACTTTTTGAAAGAAAGGAACAGAATATAATAGAGTGCAAAGGAATGGAATGGAATGGAATGGAATGGAATGGCATAGAATGGAAGGTAATGGAACGGAATGGAACTGAATGGAAAAAAATGGAATGGAATGGAATGGAATGGAATGGAATGGAATGGATCAGAACGGAATGGAATGGAATGGAATGGAATGGTGAAATAAAATGTCAGCTGACATTATGCCAATGCAATCCAGACATGGTGACACATTGAAAACTTGTTGAAAGAAATGAATAGAATGGAATACTGTGGAATGGAATGGAATGGAATGGAATGGAATGGAAAGGTGAAATGAAATGTGATCTGACATTGAGCCACTGCAATACAGACAGGTTTACAGACTGAGAACTTGTTGAAAGAAAGGAATAGAATAGAATAGTGTGGAATGGGAAGAAACGGAATGGAATTGAATGGAATGGAATGGAATGGAATGGAATGGAATGCCATGGAATGGAATGGAATGGAATGGAATGGAATGGAATGGAATGATGAAATGAAATGTAATCTGTCATTGTGGAACTGCAATCCAGCCAGGGTGATAGTTTGAGAACTTGTTTAAGGAAACAGGTGGAAGGGAATGGAATGGAATGCAAAGGAATGGAATGGAATGAAATGGAGTGGAATGGAATGGAATGAAAGGGAGTGGAAAGCAATGGAGTTCATAAGAACACAGTGCAATGAAATGGAACGGAATGAAATGGAATGGAATTGAAGGGAATGGAATGGAATGGAACGTTGAAATATAACATGAGTTGACATTCTGCCACTACAATACAGCCAGGGTAACAGATTGAGAACATGTTGAAAGAAAGGAATATAAAAGAACAGTGTGGAATGGAATGGAATGGAATGGAATGGAATGGAATGAAAGGAATGGAATGGAATGGAATGGAATGGAATGGAATGGAATGAAAGGAATGGAATGGAATGGAATGGAATGGAATGGAGGGCAATGGAACGGAATGGAACCGTGTGGAATGAAATGAAACGAAATGGAATGGAATGGAATGCAATGGAATTGAATGGAATGGTGAAATAAAATGGAGCTGTCATTGTGGAACTGCAATCCAGCCAGCGTGACAGATTGAGAACTTGTTGAAAGAAAGGAATGGATTGGAATGGAATGCAATGAAATGGAGTGGAATGGAATGGAGTTCACTACAATGGAAGGGAATGGAACGGAATGGAACGTTGAAATATAACCTGAGTTGACATTCTACCACTACAGTACAGCCAGGGTAACAGATTGAGAACTTGTTGTAAGAAAGGAATAGAAAAGAACAGTGTGGAAAGGAATGGAATGGAATGGAATGGAATGGAATGGAATGGAATGGAATGGAGGGCAATGGAATGAAATGGAAATGTATGGAACAAAATGGAATGGAATGGAATGCAATGGAATGGAATGGAATGGAATGGAAAGGAATGGAACAGTGATATAAAATGTAAGCTGACATTGTGGAACTGCAAACCAGCCAGGGTGAGAGATTGAGAACTTGTTGAAAGAAAAGAATGGAATGGAATGGAATGGAATGAAATGGAGTGGAATGGAATGGAGTTCAATGGAACGGAGTGGAATGAAATGGAACGGAATGGAATAGAATGGAATAGAAGGGAATGGAATGGAATGGAACGTTGAAATATAACGTGAGTTGACATTCTGAAACTGAAATACAGCCAGGGTAACAGATTGAGAACTTGTTGAAAGAAAAACATGGAAAAGAACAGTGTGGAATGGAATGGAATGCAATGGAAGGGAATGAAAAGGAGTGTACTGGAATGGAATGGAACGGAAAGGAATGACATGGAATGGAATGGAATGGAACGGTGAAATAAAATGTGAGCTGACATTGTGCCACTACAATCCAGCCAGGATGACAGATTGAGAAATTGTTGAAAGAAAGGAATAGAACAGAATAGTGTGGAATGGAATGGAATGGAATGGAATGGAATGGAATGGAATGGAATGGAATGGAGTGGAATGGAGTGGAATGGAAAGGAAAGGAAGGGATTGGAATGGAATGGAATGGAATGGAATAGAATGGAATGCAGTGGAATAGAGTGCAATGGAAAGGAAGGGAAAGGAATGGAAAGAAATCAATGGAATGGAATGGTGAAATAAAATGTGAGCTGATATTTTGCCACTGCAATACAACCAGGGTGACAGATTGAGAACTTGATGAAAGAAAGGAATAGAACAGAATAGTGTGGAATAGAATGGAAGGGAATGGAATGGAATGGAATAGAATGGAAAGGAATGGATTGCAATGGAAAGGAATCGAACGAAATGGAATGAAGTGGAATGGAATGGAATGGAATGGAATGGAATGGAATGGAATGGAATGGAATGGAGAAATATAACATTGGGTGAGATTGCACCACTGCAATACAGCCAGTGTGACAGATTGAGAACTTGTTGAACGAAAGGAATAGAGTAGAATACTGTGCAATGGAAAGGAATGCAATGGAATGGAATGGAATGGAATGGAATGGAAGCGAATGGAAAGGACTGCGATGGAGTGGAATGGAACGGAATGGAGTGCAAAAGGAATGGGATGGGATGAAATGGAATGGAATGGAACGGTGAAATAAAATGTGAGCTGATATTGTGCCACTGCAATCCAGCCAGGATGACAGATTGAGAACTTGTTGAAAGAAAGGAATAGAATAGAATAGTGTGTAATGGAATGGAATGGAATGGAATGAAATGGAATGGAATGGAATGGAATGGAATGGAATGGAATGGAATGGAATGGAATGGAATGGAATGGAATGGAATGAAATGGAATGGAAGGGAAAGAAATGGAATGGAATGGAATGAAATGGAATGGAATGGAATGAAATGGAATGGAATGGAATGGAATGGAATGGAATGGAATGGAATGAAATGGAATGGAATGGAATGGAATGGAATGGAATGGAATGGAATGGAATGGAATTGAATGGAATGAAAGGAATGGAATGGAATGGAATGGAATGAAATCAAATGGAATGGAATGGAATGAAATGAAATGGAGTGGAATGGAATAGAATGGAATGGAATGGAATGAAATGGAATGGATGGCAATGGAATGGAATGGAAACATGTGGACCGAAATGAAACGAAAAGGAAAGGAATGGAATGGAATGGTGAAGCAAAATGAAAGCTGAGATTGTGGAACTGCAATCAAACTGGGTGACAGATTGAGAAATTGTTGAAAAAAGGAATGGAATGGAATGGAATGGAATGGAATGGAATGGCATGGAAAGGAATGGAATGGAATGGAGGGCAATGGAACGGAAGGGAACTGTATGGAACAAAATGGAATGGAATGGAATGGAATGGAATGGTATGGTATGGAATGGAACGGTGATATAAAATGTAAGCTGATGTTGAGGAACTGCAACCCAGCCAGGGTGAGATATTGAGAACTTGTTGAAAGAAAGAAATGGAATGGAATGGAATGGAATGGAATGGAATGGAATGAACTGGAGTGGAATGGAATGGAGATCAATGGAACGTAGTGGAATGAAATGGAACGGAATGGAATAGAAGGGAATGGAATGGAATGGAACGTTGAAATATAATGTGAGTTGACATTCTGCAACTGAAATACAGCCAGGATACCAGATTTAGAACTTGTTGAAAGAAAAATATGGAAAAGAATAGTGTGGAATAGAAAGGAATGTAATGGAAGGGAATGAAAAGGAGTACACGGGAATGGAATGGAATGGAATGGAATGGAATGGAATGGAATGGAATGGAATGGACTGGAACGGTGAAATAAGGTATGAGCTGACATTGTGCCACTGCAATCCAGCCAGGATGAAAGATTGAGAAACTGTTGAAAGAAAGGAATAGAAAAGAATAGTGCGGAATGCAATGGAACGGAAAAGAAGGGATTGGAATGGAAAGGAACGGAATGGAATGGAATGGAATAGAATGGCACGCAGTGGAATAGAGTGCAATGGAAACGAATGGAAAGGAATGGAATGAAATCAATGGAATGGAATGAAATGGAATGGAATGGTGAAATAAAATGTGAGCTGATATTTTGCCACTGCAATCCAACCAGGGTGACAGATTAAGAACTTGTCAAAAGAAAGGAATAGAATAGAATAGTGTGGAATGGAATGGAAAGGAATGGAATGGAATGGAATGGAATGGAATGGAATAGAATGGCACGCAGTGGAATAGAGTGTAATGGAAAGGAATGGAAAGGAATGGAATGAAATCAATGGAATGGAATGAAATGGAATGGAATGGTGAAATAAAATGTGAGCTGATATTTTGCCACTGCAATCCAACCAGGGTGACAGATTGAGAACTTGTCAAAAGAAAGGAATACAATAGAATAGTGTGGAATGGAATGGAAAGGAAAGGAATGGAATGGAATGGAATGGAATGGAATGGAATGGAATGGAATAGAATGGAAAGGAATGGAATAGATTGCAATGGAAAGGAATGGAACAGAATGGAATGAAGTGGAAAGGAATGGAACGGAATGGAATGAAGTGGAAAGGAATGGAACGGAATGGAATGGAATGGAATGGAATGCAATGGAATGGAATGGAATGGAACGGTGAAATATAATGTTGGGTGAGAATGCACCACTGCAATACAGCCAGGGTGACAGATTGACAAATTGTTGAACGAGAGGAATAGAGTAGAATAGTGCAGAATGGAAAGGAATTGAATGGAATGGAATGGAATGGAATTGAATGGAAAGGAGTGCAATGGAGTGGAATGGAACAGAATGGAGTGAATTGGAATGGAATGGGATGAAATGGAATGGAATGGAACGGTGAAATAAAATGTGAGCTGATATTGTGCCAATGCAATCCAGCCAGGATGACAGATTGAGAACTTGTTGAAAGAAAGGAATAGAATAGAATAGTGTGGAATGGAATGGAATGGAATAGAGTGCACTGGAACAGAATGGAATGGAATGGAATGAAATGGAATGGAATGGAATGGAACGGAATGGGGTGCAAAGGATCAGAATGGAAAGGAATGGAATGAAATGAAATGGAATGGAATGGAATTCAATGGAATGGAATGCAACGGTGAAATAAAATATGAGCTGATATTGTGACACCTCAACCACGCCAGGGTACCTGATTGAGAACGTTTTGAAACAAAGGAATAGAATAGAATAGTGCGGTTTGGAACAGAACGGAATGGAATGGAATGGAATGGAATGGAAAGGAACGAAATGGAATGGAATGGAATTGAATAGAATGAAATCGAAGGGTGAAATAAAACGTGAGCTGACTTTGAGCCACTGCAATCCAGCGAGAGTGCCACATTGAGAACTTTTGGGAAGAAAGGAATAGAATAGTGTGGAATGGAAGGGAATGGAATGGAATCTAATGGAATGGAAGAGAACAGAGTCCAGTGGAATGGAATGAAACGGAATGGAATGGAATGGAATGGAATGAAGTGCAATGGAACGGAATGGAAAGGAATGGAAAGAAATAAAATGGAATGGAATGGAATTTCATGGAATGGAATGCAACGGTGAAATAAAATATGAGCTGACATTGTGACACTTCAATCCAGCCAGGGTGACTGAGAATATTTTGAAATCAAAGTATAGAATAGAATAGTGTGGAATTGAATGGAATGGAATGGAATCGAATGAGACAAAATGGAATGGAGTGGAATGGAATAGAATGGAAGGGAAGGGTGAAATAAAATGTGAGCTGACTTTGAGCCACTGCAATCCAGCCAGGGTGTCACATTGAGAAATTTTTGGAAGAAAGTAATAGAATAGAATAGTGTGGAATGGATTGGAATTGAATGGAATATAAAGGAATGGAATGGAATGGAACGGAAAGGAAAGAAGTGGAATGGAATGGAATAGAATGGAAATGAAAGGAACGGAATGCAATGGAATGGAATGGAATGGAATAGAATGGAACGGTGAAATAAAATGTGAGCTGACCTTGTGCCACTGCAATCCAGCCAGGGTGACAGATTGAGAATTTCTTGAAAAAAAGGAATACAACCGACAAGTGTGGAATGGAATGGAATGCAATGGAATGGAATGGAATGGAATGGAATGGAATGGATTGGGATGGGATGGGATGGAATGGAATGGAATGAAATGGAATGGAATGCAATTAAATGGAATGGAGTGGGATATAATGGAATTAAATGGAATGGAATGAAAAGGTGAAATTAAATGTGAGCTAATATTTTGCCACTGCAATCCAGCCATGGTGACAGATTGAGAGCTTATTGAAACAAACGAATAGAATAGAATAGTGTGGAATGGAATGGAATAGAATGCAGTGGAATGGAATGGAATGGAATGCAATGGAATGGCACGCAGTGGAATAGCGTGCAATGGAAAGGAATGGAAAGGAATGGAATGAAATCAATGGAATGGAATGAAATGGAATGGAATGGTGAAATAAAATGTGAGCTGATATTTTGCCACTGCAATCCAACCAGGGTGACAGATTGAGAACTTGTCGAAAGAAAGGAATAGAATATAAATGTATGGAATGGAATGGAATGGAATGGAATGGAATGGAATGGAATGAAATGGAACAGAATGGAAAGGAATGGAATGGATTGCAATGGAAAGGAATGGAACGCAATGGAATGAAGTGGAATGCAATGGAACGGAATGGAATGGAATGGAATGGAATGGAATGGAATGGGGAAATATAATGTTGGGTGAGACTGCACCACTGCAATACAGCGAGGGTGACAGATTGAGAAATTGTTGAACGAAAGGAATAGAGTAGAATAGTGCGGAATGGAAATGAATGGAATGGAATGGAATGCAATGGAATGGAGTGAAAAGGAGTGCAATGGAGTGGAATGGAATGGAATGGATTGGAGTGAAATGGAATGGAATGGGATGAAATGGAATGGAATGGAACGGTTAAATAAAATGTGAGCTCATATTGTGCCAATGCAATGCAGCCAGGATGACAGATTGAGAACTTGTTGAAAGAAAGGAATAGAATAGAATAGTGTGGAATGGAATGGAATGGAATGGCATGGAGTGGAATGGAATGGAATGGAATGGAAGGGAATGGAAGGGAATAGAGTGCATTGGAACAGAATGGAACGGAATGGAATGAAATGGAATGGAATGGAATGTGGTGCAATGGATCAGAATGGAAAGGAACGGAATGAAATGAAATGGAATGGAATGCAATTTAATGGAATGGAATACAACGGTGAAATAAAATATGAGCTGATATTGTGACACCTCAACCACAACAGGGTACCTGATTGAGAACATTTTCAAACCAAGGAAAAGAATAGAATAGTGTGGTACGGAATGGAATGGAATGGAATGGAATGGAATGCAATGCAATGCAATGCAATGGAATGGAATGGAATGGAATGGAATGGAATGGAATGGAACGGAACGAAATGGAATGGAATGGAATTGAATAGAATGAAATGGAAGGGTGAAATAAAATATGAGCTGAATTTGAGACACTGCAATCCAACGAGGGTGTCACATTGAGAACTTTGGGAAGAAAGGAATAGAATAGAATAGTGTGGAATGGAAGGGAATGGAATGGAATCTAATGGAATGGAAGGGAACAGAGTCCAATGGAATGGAAAGGAATGGAATGGAATGGAATGGAATGGAATGGAATGAGATGGGATCTAATGGGATGCAATGGGATAGGAAGGGAAGTTATGTGATGCGATGGGATAGAATTGAATGGAATGGAACAGAATGGAATGGAGTGCAATGGAACGGAATGGAATGGAACAGAATGAAATGGAATGGAATGGAATGGAATGGAAAGGAATGGCCTGAAATGGAACGGAATGGAATGGAATGGAATGAAATTGAATGGAATGGAATGAAATGGAATAGAATGGAATGGAATGAAATGGAATAAAATGGAATGGAATGGAATGGTGCAGTAAAACGTGAGGTGACATTTTGCCAAATCAATCAAGATAGGGTTAAAGATTGAGAACTTGTTGAAAGAAAGAAATAGAATACAATGCTGTGGAATTGAATGGAATAGAATGGAATTGAATGGTATGGAATAGAATGGGAAGGGATGGAATGGAATCGTATGGAATGGAATGGAATGGACAGCAATGGAACAGAACGGAACAGAATGGAATGCAATGGAGTGGAAAGGAATGGAATGGAATGGAATGGAATGGAATGCAATGGAATGAAATAGAATAGAATGAAATGCAACGGTGAAATAAATTGTGAGCTGATATTGTGCCACTGCAATCCAGCCAGGTTGACAGATTGAGAACCTGTTGAAAGAAAGCAATAGAATAGAAAAGTGTGGAATGGAATGGAATAGAAAGGAATGGAATGGAATGGAATGGAATGGATTGCAATGGAAAGGAATGGAACGGAATGGGATGAAGTGGAATGGAATGGAACGGAATGGAATGGAATGGAATGGAATGGAATGGAATGGAATAGAATGGTGAAATATAATGTTGGGTGAGACAGCACCACTGCAATACAGCCAGGGTGACAGATTGAGGACTTGTTGAACGAAAGGAATAGAGTAGAATAGTGCGGAATGGAAAGGAATGGAAAGGAATGGAATGGAATGGAATAGAGTGCAATGGAGTGGAATGGAACGGAATGGAGTGAAATGGAATGGAATGGGATGAAATGGAATGGAATGGAATGGAATGAAACAGTGAAATTAAATGTGAGCTGATATTGTGCCACGGCAACCCAGCTAGGATGACAGATTGAGAACTTGTTGAAAGAAAGGAATAGAATAGAGTAGTGTGGAATGGAAGGGAATGGAATGGAATGGAAGGGAATGTAATGTAATGGAATGGAATGGAAGTGAATGGAATGGAATGGAATGAAATGGAATGGAATGGAATAGAGTGCATTGAAACAGAATGGAACGGAATGGAATGAAATGGAATGGAATGGAATGGAATGGAATGGAACGGAATGGGGTGTAATGGGTCGGAATGGAAAGGAATGGAAAGAAACGAAATGGAATGGAATGGAATGGAATTTAATGAAATGGAATGCAACGGTGAAAGAAAATATGAGCTGATATTGTGACACCTCAACCCAGCCAGGGTAACTGAGAACATTTTGAAACCAGGGAATAGAATAGAATAGTGCGGTATGGAAAGGAATGGAATGGAATGGAATGGAATGCAATGCAATGCAATGGAATGTATTGGAATGGAATGGAACGAAATGGAATGGAATGGAATGGAATAGAATGAAATAGAACAGTGAAATAAAATGTGAGCTGACTTTGAGCCACTGCAATCCAGCGAGAGTGTCTCATTGAGTACTTTTAGGAAGAAAGGAATAGAATAGTGTGGAATGGAATGGAATGGAATGCAATGGAATGGAATGGAATAGAATGGAGTGTAATGGAATGGAATAGAAAGGAATGGTCTTAAATGGATTTCAATGGAATGGAATGGAATGCAATGAGGTGGAATGGAATGGAACGGAATGGAATGAAGTGGAAAGGAATGGAACGGAATGGAATGGAATGGAACGGAACGGAACGGAATGGAATGGAATGGAATGGTATGGAATGGAATGGTGAAATATAATGTGGGGTGAGATTGCACCACTGCAATACATCCATGCTGACACATTGAGAATTTGTTGAACGAAAGGAATAGAATAGAGTAGTTGAATGGAATGGAATGGAATGGAATGGAATGGAATGGAATGGTGAAATAAAATGTGAGATGAATTTTTGCTACTGCAATCAAGCCAGGGTGACAGATAGAGAACTTGGTGAAAGAAATTAATAAAAGAGTATAGGGTGGAATGGAATGGAATGGAATGAAATGGAATTGAATGTAGTGCAATGGAACGGAATGGAACGGAATGGAATGTAATGGAATTCAATGGAGTGGAATGGAATGGTAAGGAATAGAATGGAATGGAGTGGAATGCAATGGAATGGAATGGAATGGAATGGAATGGAATGGAATGGAATGGAATAGAATGGAACGGTGCAATAAAATGGGAGCTGATATTGAGCCACTGCAATTCAGGGTGAGACACGGAGAACTGGTTGAAAGATAGGAATAGAATAGAATAGTGTGGCATTGAATGGAAAGCAACAGAATGGAATGTAACGGAATGCAATGGAATGGAATGGAATGAAACGGAAAGGAATGGAATGGAATGGAATTCAATGGAATGGAATGGAATGGAAAGCAATGGAATGGAATGGAATGCAATGGAATGGAATGGAATGGAATGAAATGGAAAGGAATGGAATGGAATGAAATTATGGAATGGAATGGAATGGAATAGAATGAAATGGAAAGGAATAGAATGGAAAGGAATGGAATGGGACAGTGAAATAAAATTTGAGCTGACATTGTGCCACGACAATCCAACTTATGTGACAGACTGAGAACGTGTTGAAAGAAATGAATAGAATAGAATAATGTAGAATGGAATGGAAAGGAATGGAATGGTGTGGAGTGCAAAGGAACGGAACGGAACGGAATGGAATGCAATGGAATGGAAGGGAATGGAATGGAATGCAATTGAATGGAATGTAATAGAATGAATGGTGAAATAAAATGTGAGCTAACATTGTGCCACTGCAATCCAGTCAGGGTAACAGATTGAGAATAGGTTGAAAGAAAGCAATAGAATAGAATAGTGTGGAATGGAATGGAAAGGAATGGAATGGAGAGTAACGGAATTGCATGGAAAGGAATGGAATGGAATGGAATAGAATGGCATGGAATGGAACGGAATGGAATGGAATGGAACAGTGAAATAAAATATGCGCTGACATTGTGCCACAGCCATCCAGAAGGGGTGACATTTGGAGAACTTGTTGAAAGAAAGGTACAGGATAGAGTAGTGTGGAATGGAATGGAGTGCAATGGAAAGCAATGGAACGATACGGAATGGAATCGAATGGATTGGATTGGAATGGAATGGAATGGAACGGTGTAATAAAATGTGAGCTGATATCGTGCCATTGCAATCCAGTCAGGGTGACAGATTGAGAACATGTTGAAAGAAAGGAATAGAATACAATAGTGTGGAATTGAATGACATGGAATGGAAGGGAATGGAATGGAATCTTAAGGAATGGAATGGAATGAAACTAAACGGAATGGAATGGAATGGAATGTAAATAAACTGAATGGAATAGAATGGAATGGAATTTATTGCAATGGAACGGAATGGAATGGAATGGTATGGAATGGAATGGAATGGAATGGAATGTCATGGAATGGAATGGAATGGCATGGAATGGAATGTCATGGAATGGAATGGAATGGCATGGAATGGAATGGAATGGAATGGAATGGAACGGAATGGAATGGAATGGAATGGAACGGAATGGAATGGAATGGAATGGAATGGCATGGCATGGCATGGCATGGAATGGAATGGAATGGATTGGACTGGAATGGAATAGAATGGAATGGAAGGGAATTTAATGGAATGGAGCGCAATGGAACGGAATGGAACGGAACGGAATGAAATGGAATGGAATGGAATGGAAGTGTGAAGTAAAACGTGAGCTGACATAGTTCCCACTGCAATCCAGCCAGAGTGACAGATTGAGAACATGTTGAAAGAAAGCAATGAAAGAGACTAGTGTGGAATGGAATGGAATGGAATGGAATGGAGTGCAATGGAATATAATTGAACGGAATGGAATGAAATGGAATGGAATAGAGTGGAGTGGAATGGAATGGAATGGAATGGAATTGAATGGATTGCAATGTAATGGAATGAAACGGAATGTATAGAAGTGGAATGGAATTGAACGGAATGCAAAGGAATGGAATGGAGTGCAACGGTGAAATATAATGAGAGCTGACATTGAAGCAATGCAATCCAATCAGGGTGACAGTTTGAGATCTATTTGAAAGAAAGGAATAGTATAGAATATTGTGGAATGGAATGGAATGGAATGGAATAGAAGGGACTGTAATGGAACGGAATAGAAAGGAATGGTCTTAAATGGATTTCAATTGAATGGAATGGAATGAAATGAGGTGGAATGGAATGGTACGGAATGGAATGAAGTAGAATGGAATGGAATGGAACGGAATGGAATGGAACGGAACGGAACGGAAAGGTATGAAATGGAATGGTGAAATATAATGTGGGGAGAGATTGCACCACTGCAATACATCCAGGCAGACAGATTGAGAGATCGTTGAAAGAAAGGATTAGAATAGAGTAGTTCGGAATGGAAAGGAATAGAATGGGTTGGAATGGAATGGAATGGAATGGAATGCAATGGAATGGTGAAATAAAATGTGAGCTGAATTTCTGCTACTGCAATCAAGCCAGGGTGACAGAGAGAGAACTTGTTGAAAGAAATTAATAAAATAGTATAGGGTGGAATGGAATGGAATGGAATGGAAATAAATGGTATTGAATGTAGTGCAATGGAACGGAAAGGAACGGAATGGACTGAAATAGAATTGAACAGAATGGAATGGAATGGTAAGGAATGGAATGGAATGCAATGCAATGGAATGGAATGGAATGGAATAGAATGGAAGGGTACAATAAAATGGGAGCTGATATTGAGCCAGTGCAATTCAGACAGGGTGAGAGATTGAGAACTGGTTGAAAGAGAGGAATAGAATAGAATAGTGTGGAATTCAACGGAAATCAACAGAATGGAATGGAACGGAATGCAATGGAATGGAATGGAATGAAACGGAAAGGAATGGAATGGAATGGAATTCAAAGGAATGGAATGCAATGGAATGGAATGGAATGGAATGGAATGAAATGGAAAGGAATGCAATGAAAGGGAATTCAATGGAATGGAATGGAATGGAATAGAATGGAATGGAAAGGAATAGAATGGAAAGGAATGGAATGGAATGGGACAGTGAAATAAAATTTCAGCTGACATTGTTCCACGACAATCCAGCTTATGTGACAGACTGAGAACGTGTTGAAAGAAATGAGTAGAATAGAATAATGTGGAATGGAATGGAATGGAATGGTGTGGAGTGCAAAGGAACGGAACGGAACGGAATGGAATGCAATGGAATGGAATGGAATGGAATGGAATGCAATTGAATGGAATGTAATAGAATGAATGGTGAAATAAAATATGAGCTAACATTGTGCCACTGCAATCCAGTCAGGGTAACAGATTGAGAATAGGTTGAAAGAAAGGAGGAGAATACAATAGTGTGGAAAGGAATGGAAAGGAATGGAATGGAAAGGAAGGGAATGGAGAGTAACGGAACTGCATGGAAAGGAATTGAATGGAATGGAATAGAATGGCATCGAATGGAATGGAATGGAATGGAATGGAATGGAACGGTGAAATAAAATATGAGCTGACATTGTGCCACAGCCATCCAGACAGGGTGACATTTGGAGTACTTGTTGAAAGAAAGGTATAGGATAGAGTAGTGTGGAATGGAATGGAATTGAACGGAGTGCAATGGAAAGCAATGGAACGAAATGGAATGAAACGGAATGGAATCGAATGGATTGGAATGGAATGGAATGGAATTGAATGGAACGTTGTAATAAAATGTGAGCTGATATTGTGCCATTGCAATGCAGTCAGGGTAACAGATTGAGAACATGTTGAAAGAAAGGAATATAATACAATAGTGTGGAATTGAATGCCATGGAATGGAAGGGAATGGAATGGAATCTTAAGGAATGGAATGGAATGTAACTAAACGGAATGGAATGGAATGGAATTCAATGGAATGTAACTAAACGGAATGGAATGGAATGGAATTTAATGGAATGGAATGGTATGGAATGGAATGGAATGGAATGGAATGCAATGCAATGGAATGAAATGCAATGGAATGGAATGGAACAGTGAAATAATATGTGAGCTGACATTGTGCCACTGCAATCCAGCCAGTTTGACAGATTGAGAACTTGTTGAAGAAAGGAATAGAATAGAATAGTGTGGAATAGTGAGGAATGCAATGGAATTGAATGGAATGGAACAGAATGGAATGGAATGGAATGGTATGTAATGGAACAGTGAAATATAATGTGGGGTGAGATGGCACCACTGCAATACAACCAGGCTGACAGATTGAGAACTTGTTGAACGAAAGGAATAGAACAGTGTAGTTCAGAATGGAAAGGAATGAAATGGATTGGAATGGAATGGAATGGAATGGAATGGACTGGAATGGTGAAATAAAATGTGAGCTGAATTTTTGCTACTGCAATCAAGCCAGGGTGACAGATAGAGAACTTGTTGAAAGAAATTAAGAAAATACTATAGGGTGGAATGGAATGGAATGGAATGGAATGAAATGGAATAGAATGTAGTGCAATGTAACGGAATGGAACGGAATGGAATGAAATGGAATTAAATAGAGTGGAATGGAAGGGTAAGGAATGGAATGGAATGGAATGGAATGGAATGGAATGGAATGGAATGGTGCAATAAAATTGGAGCTGATATCGAGCCACTGCATTAGAGCTAGGGTGAGAGATTGAGAACTGGTTGAAAGAGAGGAATAGAATAGAATAGTGTGGAATTGAATGGAAAGCAACGGAATGGAATGGCATGGAATGCAATGGAATGGAATGGAATGAAATGGAAAGGAATGGAATGGAATGGAATTCAATGGAATGGAATGGAATGGAATTGAAAGGAATGGAATGGAATGGAATGGAATGTGACAGTGAAATAAAATTTGAGCTGACATTGTGCCACAGCAATCCAGCTTATGTGACAGTTTGAGAACGCGTTGAAAGAAAGGAATAGAATAGAATAACGTGGAATGGAATGGAATGGAATGGTGTGGAGTGCAATGGAACGGAACGGAACGGAATGGAATGCAATGGAATGGAATGGAATGGAATGGAATGCAATTGAATGGATTGGAATAGAATGAATGGTGAAATAATATGTGAGCTCACATTGTGCCACTGCAATCCAGTCAGGGTAACAGATTGAGAATAGGTTGAAAGAAAGGAATAGAATAGAATAGTGAGGAATGGAATGGAAAGGAATGGAATGGAAAGGAATGGAATGGAAAGGAATGGAATGGAGAGTAATGGAACTGAGTGGAAAGGAATGGAATGGAATGGAATGGAATGGAATGGAATGGAATGGAATGGAATGGCATGGAATGGAATGGAATGGAATGGAACGGTGAAATAAAATATGAGCTGATATTGTGCCACAGGCATTAAGACAGGGTGAAGTTTGGAGAACTTGTTGAAAGAAAGTTATAGGATAGAATAGTGTGGAATGGAATGGAATGGAACGGAGTGCAATGGAAAGCAATGGAACGAAATGGAACGAAACGGAATGGAATCCAATGGATTGGAATGGAATGGAATGGAATGGAATGGAACGGTGTAATAAAATGTGAGCTGATATTGTGCCATTGCAATCCAGTCAGGGTGACAGATTGAGAACATGTTGAAAGAAAGGAATAGAATACAATAGTGTGGAATTCAATGCCATGGAATAGAAGGGAATGGAATGGAAACTAAAGGAATGGAATGTAATGTAAATAAAAGGAATGGAATGGAATGGAACGGAATGGAATGGAATGGTATGGAATGGAATGGAATGGAATGGAATGGAACGGAATGCAATGGAATGGAATGGAATGGAATGGAATGCAATGGAATGAAATGCAATGGAATTGAATGGAACGTTGAAATAATATGTGAGCTGACATTGTGCCACTGCAATCCAGCCAATTTGACAGATTGAGAACTTGTTGAAGAAAGGAATACAATAGAATTGTGTGGACTAGTAAGGAAAGGAATGGAATGGAATGGAATGGAATGGAATGGAATGGAATGGAATGGAATTTAACGGAATGGAATGGAATGGAGTGAAACTGAACAGAATGGAACAGAATGGACGGGAATGGAAGGGAATGGAATGCAATGGAATGGAATGGAATGGAATGCAATTGAAAGGTGAAATATAATGTGAGCTGACATTGTGCCCCTGCAATACAGCCAGGATGTCAGACTGAGAATTTGTTGAAAGAAAGCAATAGAATAGAATAGTGCGGAATGGAATGGAATGAAAGGGAATGGAATGGAACGGAAAGGAAGGAAATGGAATGGAATGGAATGGAATGGAATGGAATGGAATGGAATGGAATGGAATGGAATGGAATGAAATGGAAAGGAATGGAATGGAAGGGAATTCAATGGAATGGAATGGAATGGAATGGAATGAAATGGAAAGGAATAGAATGGAAAGGAATGGAATGGAATGGGACAGTGAAATAAAATTTCAGCTGACATTGTTCCATGACAATCCAGCTTATGAGACAGACTGAGAACGTGTTGAAAGAAATGAGTAGAATAGAATAATGTGGAATGGAATGGAATGGAATAGAATGGTGTGGAGTGCAACGGAACGGAACGGAACTAAATGGACTGCAATGGAATGGAATGGAATGGAATGGAATGGAATGCAATTGAATGGAATGTAATAGAATGAATGGTGAAATAAAATATGAGGTAACATTGTGCCACTGCAATCCAGTCAGGGTAACAGATTGAGAATAGGTTGAAAGAAAGGAGTAGAATACAATAGTGTGGAAAGGAATGGAAAGGAATGGAATGGAAAGGAATGGAATGGAGATTAACGGAACTGCATGGAAAGGAATTGAATGGAATGGAATAGAATGGCATGGAATGGAATGGAATGGAATGGAACGGTGAAATAAAATATGAGCTGACATTGTGCCACAGCCATCCAGACAGGGTGACATTTGGAGTATTTGTTCAAAGAAAAGTATAGGATAGAGTAGTGTGGAATGGAATGGAATTGAACGGAGTGCAATGGAAAGCAATGGAACGAAATGGAATGAAACGGAATGGAATCGAAAGGATTGGAATGGAATGGAATGGAATGGAATGGAATCGAATGGAATGGAACGTTGTAATAAAACGTGAGCTGATATTGTGCCATTGCAATCCAGTCAGGGTAACAGATTGAGAACATGTTGAAAGAAAGGAATATAATACAATAGTGTGGAATTGAATGCCATGGAATGGAAGGGAATGGAATGGAATCTTAAGGAATGGAATGGAATGTAACTAAACGGAATGGAATGGAATGGAATTCAATGGAATGTAACTAAACGGAATGGAATGGAATGGAATGGAATTTAATGGAATGGAATGGTATGGAATGGAATGGAATGGAATGGAATGCAATGGAATGAAATGCAATGGAATGGAATGGAACAGTGAAATAATATGTGAGCTGACATTGTGCCACTGCAATCCAGCCAGTTTGACAGATTGAGAACTTGTTGAAGAAAGGAATAGAATGGAATAGTGTGGAATAGTGAGGAATGCAATGGAATTGAATGGAATGGAACAGAATGGAATGGAATGGAATGGTATGTAATGGAACAGTGAAATATAATGTGGGGTGAGATGGCACCACTGCAATACAACCAGGCTGACAGATTGAGAACTTGTTGAACGAAAGGAATAGAACAGTGTAGTTCAGAATGGAAAGGAATGAAATGGATTGGAATGGAATGGAATGGAATGGAATGGACTGGAATGGTGAAATAAAATGTGAGCTGAATTTTAGCTACTGCAATCAAGCCAGGGTGACAGATAGAGAACTTGTTGAAAGAAATTAAGAAAATACTATAGGGTGGAATGGAATGGAATGGAATGGAATGGAATGAAATGGAATAGAATGTAGTGCAATGTAACGGAATGGAACGGAATGGAATGAAATGGAATTAAATAGAGTGGAATGGAAGGGTAAGGAATGGAATGGAATGGAATGGAATGGTGCAATAAAATTGGAGCTGATATCGAGCCACTGCATTTCAGCTAGGGTGAGAGATTGAGAACTGGTTGAAAGAGAGGAATAGAATAGAATAGTGTGGAATTGAATGGAAAGCAACGGAATGGAATGGCATGGAATGCAATGGAATGGAATGGAATGAAATGGAAAGGAATGGAATGGAATGGAATTCAATGGAATGGAATGGAATGGAATGGAATGGAATGGAATGGAATTCAATGGAATGGAATGGAATGGAATGGAATTGAAAGGAATGGAATGGAATGGAATGGAATGGAATGTGACAGTGAAATAAAATTTGAGCTGACATTGTGCCACAGCAATCCAGCTTATGTGACAGTTTGAGAACGCGTTGAAAGAAAGGAATAGAATAGAATAACGTGGAATGGAATGGAATGGAATGGTGTGGAGTGCAATGGAACGGAACGGAATGGAATGGAATTCAATGGAATGGAATGGAATGGAATGGAATGCAATTGAATGGATTGGAATAGAATGAATGGTGAAATAAAATGTGAGCTAACATTGTGCCACTGCAATCCAGTCAGGGTAACAGATTGAGAATAGGTTGAAAGAAAGGAATAGAATAGAATAGTGAGGAATGGAATGGAAGGAATGGAATGGAAAGGAATGGAATGGAAAGGAATGGAATGGAAAGGAATGGAATGGAGAGTAATGGAACTGAGTGGAAAGGAATGGAATGGAATGGAATGGAATGGAACGGAATGGAATGGAATGGAATGGAATGGAATGGCACGGAATGGAATGGAATGGAATGGAATGGAATGGAACGGTGAAATAAAATATGAGCTGATATTGTGCCACAGGCATTCAGACAGGGTGAAGTTTGGAGAATTTGTTGAAAGAAAGTTATAGGATAGAATAGTGTGGAATGGAATGGAATGGAACGGAGTGCAATGGAAAGCAATGGAACGAAATGGAACGAAACGGAATGGAATCCAATGGATTGGAAAGAAATGGAATGGAATGGAATGGAATGGAACGGTGTAATAAAATGTGAGCTGATATTGTGCCATTGCAATCCAGTCAGGGTGACAGATTGAGAACATGTTGAAAGAAAGGAATAGAATACAATAATGTGGAATTGAATGCCATGGAATAGAAGGGAATGGAATGGAATCTAAAGGAATGGAATGTAATGTAACTAAAAGGAATGGAATGGAATGGAACGGAATGGAATGGAATGGTATGGAATGGAATGGAATGGAATGGAATGGAACGGAATGCAATGGAATGGAATGGAATGGAATGGAATGCAATGGAATGAAATGCAATGGAATTGAATGGAACGTTGAAATAATATGTGAGCTGACATTGTGCCACTGCAATCCAGCCAATTTGACAGATTGAGAACTTGTTGAAGAAAGGAATAGAATAGAATTGTGTGGACTAGTAAGGAAAGGAATGGAATGGAATGGAATGGAATGGAATGGAATTGAATGGAATGGAATTTAACGGAATGGAATGGAATGGAGTGAAACTGAACAGAATGGAACAGAATGGACGGGAATGGAAGGGAATGGAATGCAATGGAATGGAATGGAATGGAATGCAATTGAAAGGTGAAATATAATGTGAGCTGACATTGTGCCCCTGCAATACAGCCAGGATGTCAGACTGAGAATTTGTTGAAAGAAAGCAATAGAATAGAATAGTGCGGAATGGAATGGAATGAAAGGGAATGGAATGGAACGGAAAGGAAGGAAATGGAATGGAATGGAATGGAATGGAAAGGAATGGAATGGAATGGAATGGAATGAAATGGAAAGGAATGGAATGGAAGGGAATTCAATGGAATGGAATGGAATGGAATGGAATGAAATGGAAAGGAATAGAATGGTAAGGAATGGAATGGAATGGGACAGTGAAATAAAATTTCAGCTGACATTGTTCCACGACAATCCAGCTTATGAGACAGACTGAGAACGTGTTGAAAGAAATGAGTAGAATAGAATAATGTGGAATGGAATGGAATGGAATAGAATGGTGTGGAGTGCAATGGAACGGAACAGAACGGAATGGAATGCAATGGAATGGAATGGAATGGAATGGAATGGAATGCAATTGAATGGAATGTAATAGAATGAATGGTGAAATAAAATATGAGGTAACATTGTGCCACTGCAATCCAGTCAGGGTAACAGATTGAGAATAGGATGAAAGAAAGGAGTAGAATACAATAGTGTGGAAAGGAATGGAAAGGAATGGAATGGAAAGGAATGGAATGGAGAGTAACGGAACTGCATGGAAAGGAATTGAATGGAATGGAATAGAATGGCATGGAATGGAATGGAATGGAATGGAACGGTGAAATAAAATATGAGCTGACATTGTGCCACAGCCATCCAGACAGGGTGACATTTGGAGTATTTGTTCAAAGAAAAGTATAGGATAGAGTAGTGTGGAATGGAATGGAATTGAACGGAGTGCAATGGAAAGCAATGGAACGAAATGGAATGAAACGGAATGGAATCGAATGGATTGGAATGGAATGGAATGGAATGGAATGGAATCAAATGGAATGGAACGTTGTAATAAAACGTGAGCTGATATTGTGCCATTGCAATCCAGTCAGGGTAACAGATTGAGAACATGTTGAAAGAAAGGAATATAATACAATAGTGTGGAATTGAATGCCATGGAATGGAAGGGAATGGAATGGAATCTTAAGGAATGGAATGGAATGTAACTAAACGGAATGGAATGGAATGGAATTCAATGGAATGTAACTAAACGGAATGGAATGGAATGGAATGGAATTTAATGGAATGGAATGGTATGGAATGGAATGGAATGGAATGGAATGCAATGGAATGAAATGCAATGGAATGGAATGGAACAGTGAAATAATATGTGAGCTGACATTGTGCCACTGCAATCCAGCCAGTTTGACAGATTGAGAACTTGTTGAAGAAAGGAATAGAATGGAATAGTGTGGAATAGTGAGGAATGCAATGGAATTGAATGGAATGGAACAGAATGGAATGGAATGCAATGGTATGTAATGGAACAGTGAAATATAATGTGGGGTGAGATGGCACCACTGCAATACAACCAGGCTGACAGATTGAGAACTTGTTGAACGAAAGGAATAGAACAGTGTAGTTCAGAATGGAAAGGAATGAAATGGATTGGAATGGAATGGAATGGAATGGAATGGACTGGAATGGTGAAATAAAATGTGAGCTGAATTTTTGCTACTGCAATCAAGCCAGGGTGACAGATAGAGAACTTGTTGAAAGAAATTAAGAAAATACTATAGGGTGGAATGGAATGGAATGGAATGGAATGAAATGGAATAGAATGTAGTGCAATGTAACGGAATGGAACGGAATGGAATGAAATGGAATTAAATAGAGTGGAATGGAAGGGTAAGGAATGGAATGGAATGGAATGGAATGGTGCAATAAAATTGGAGCTGATATCGAGCCACTGCATTTCAGCTAGGGTGAGAGATTTAGAACTGGTTGAAAGAGAGGAATAGAATAGAATAGTGTGGAATTGAATGGAAAGCAACGGAATGGACTGGCATGGAATGCAATGGAATGGAATGGAATGAAATGGAAAGGAATGGAATGGAATGGAATTCAATGGAATGGAATGGAATGGAATGGAATGGAATGGAATTGAAAGGAATGGAATGGAATGGAATGGAATGTGACAGTGAAATAAAATTTGAGCTGACATTGTGCCACAGCAATCCAGCTTATGTGACAGTTTGAGAACGCGTTGAAAGAAAGGAATAGAATAGAATAACGTGGAATGGAATGGAATGGAATGGTGTGGAGTGCAATGGAACGGAACGGAATGGAATGGAATTCAATGGAATGGAATGGAATGGAATGGAATGCAATTGAATGGATTGGAATAGAATGAATGGTGAAATAAAATGTGAGCTAACATTGTGCCACTGCAATCCAGTCAGGGTAACAGATTGAGAATAGGTTGAAAGAAAGGAATAGAATAGAATAGTGAGGAATGGAATGGAAGGAATGGAATGGAAAGGAATGGAATGGAAAGGAATGGAATGGAAAGGAATGGAATGGAGAGTAATGGAACTGAGTGGAAAGGAATGGAATGGAATGGAATGGAATGGAACGGAATGGAATGGAATGGAATGGAATGGAATGGCACGGAATGGAATGGAATGGAATGGAATGGAATGGAACGGTGAAATAAAATATGAGCTGATATTGTGCCACAGGCATTCAGACAGGGTGAAGTTTGGAGAATTTGTTGAAAGAAAGTTATAGGATAGAATAGTGTGGAATGGAATGGAATGGAACGGAGTGCAATGGAAAGCAATGGAACGAAATGGAACGAAACGGAATGGAATCCAATGGATTGGAAAGAAATGGAATGGAATGGAATGGAATGGAACGGTGTAATAAAATGTGAGCTGATATTGTGCCATTGCAATCCAGTCAGGGTGACAGATTGAGAACATGTTGAAAGAAAGGAATAGAATACAATAATGTGGAATTGAATGCCATGGAATAGAAGGGAATGGAATGGAATCTAAAGGAATGGAATGTAATGTAACTAAAAGGAATGGAATGGAATGGAACGGAATGGAATGGAATGGTATGGAATGGAATGGAATGGAATGGAATGGAACGGAATGCAATGGAATGGAATGGAATGGAATGGAATGCAATGGAATGAAATGCAATGGAATTGAATGGAACGTTGAAATAATATGTGAGCTGACATTGTGCCACTGCAATCCAGCCAATTTGACAGATTGAGAACTTGTTGAAGAAAGGAATAGAATAGAATTGTGTGGACTAGTAAGGAAAGGAATGGAATGGAATGGAATGGAATGGAATTGAATGGAATGGAATTTAACGGAATGGAATGGAATGGAGTGAAACTGAACAGAATGGAACAGAATGGACGGGAATGGAAGGGAATGGAATGCAATGGAATGGAATGGAATGGAATGCAATTGAAAGGTGAAATATAATGTGAGCTGACATTGTGCCCCTGCAATACAGCCAGGATGTCAGACTGAGAATTTGTTGAAAGAAAGCAATAGAATAGAATAGTGCGGAATGGAATGGAATGAAAGGGAATGGAATGGAACGGAAAGGAAGGAAATGGAATGGAATGGAATGGAATGGAAAGGAATGGAATGGAATGGAATGGAATGAAATGGAAAGGAATGGAATGGAAGGGAATTCAATGGAATGGAATGGAATGGAATGGAATGAAATGGAAAGGAATAGAATGGTAAGGAATGGAATGGAATGGGACAGTGAAATAAAATTTCAGCTGACATTGTTCCACGACAATCCAGCTTATGAGACAGACTGAGAACGTGTTGAAAGAAATGAGTAGAATAGAATAATGTGGAATGGAATGGAATGGAATAGAATGGTGTGGAGTGCAATGGAACGGAACAGAACGGAATGGAATGCAATGGAATGGAATGGAATGGAATGGAATGGAATGCAATTGAATGGAATGTAATAGAATGAATGGTGAAATAAAATATGAGGTAACATTGTGCCACTGCAATCCAGTCAGGGTAACAGATTGAGAATAGGATGAAAGAAAGGAGTAGAATACAATAGTGTGGAAAGGAATGGAAAGGAATGGAATGGAAAGGAATGGAATGGAGAGTAACGGAACTGCATGGAAAGGAATTGAATGGAATGGAATAGAATGGCATGGAATGGAATGGAATGGAATGGAACGGTGAAATAAAATATGAGCTGACATTGTGCCACAGCCATCCAGACAGGGTGACATTTGGAGTATTTGTTCAAAGAAAAGTATAGGATAGAGTAGTGTGGAATGGAATGGAATTGAACGGAGTGCAATGGAAAGCAATGGAACGAAATGGAATGAAACGGAATGGAATCGAATGGATTGGAATGGAATGGAATGGAATGGAATGGAATCAAATGGAATGGAACGTTGTAATAAAACGTGAGCTGATATTGTGCCATTGCAATCCAGTCAGGGTAACAGATTGAGAACATGTTGAAAGAAAGGAATATAATACAATAGTGTGGAATTGAATGCCATGGAATGGAAGGGAATGGAATGGAATCTTAAGGAATGGAATGGAATGTAACTAAACGGAATGGAATGGAATGGAATTCAATGGAATGTAACTAAACGGAATGGAATGGAATGGAATGGAATTTAATGGAATGGAATGGTATGGAATGGAATGGAATGGAATGGAATGCAATGGAATGAAATGCAATGGAATGGAATGGAACAGTGAAATAATATGTGAGCTGACATTGTGCCACTGCAATCCAGCCAGTTTGACAGATTGAGAACTTGTTGAAGAAAGGAATAGAATGGAATAGTGTGGAATAGTGAGGAATGCAATGGAATTGAATGGAATGGAACAGAATGGAATGGAATGCAATGGTATGTAATGGAACAGTGAAATATAATGTGGGGTGAGATGGCACCACTGCAATACAACCAGGCTGACAGATTGAGAACTTGTTGAACGAAAGGAATAGAACAGTGTAGTTCAGAATGGAAAGGAATGAAATGGATTGGAATGGAATGGAATGGAATGGAATGGACTGGAATGGTGAAATAAAATGTGAGCTGAATTTTTGCTACTGCAATCAAGCCAGGGTGACAGATAGAGAACTTGTTGAAAGAAATTAAGAAAATACTATAGGGTGGAATGGAATGGAATGGAATGGAATGAAATGGAATAGAATGTAGTGCAATGTAACGGAATGGAACGGAATGGAATGAAATGGAATTAAATAGAGTGGAATGGAAGGGTAAGGAATGGAATGGAATGGAATGGAATGGTGCAATAAAATTGGAGCTGATATCGAGCCACTGCATTTCAGCTAGGGTGAGAGATTTAGAACTGGTTGAAAGAGAGGAATAGAATAGAATAGTGTGGAATTGAATGGAAAGCAACGGAATGGACTGGCATGGAATGCAATGGAATGGAATGGAATGAAATGGAAAGGAATGGAATGGAATGGAATTCAATGGAATGGAATGGAATGGAATGGAATGGAATGGAATTGAAAGGAATGGAATGGAATGGAATGGAATGTGACAGTGAAATAAAATTTGAGCTGACATTGTGCCACAGCAATCCAGCTTATGTGACAGTTTGAGAACGCGTTGAAAGAAAGGAATAGAATAGAATAACGTGGAATGGAATGGAATGGAATGGTGTGGAGTGCAATGGAACGGAACGGAACGGAACGGAATGGAATGCAATGGAATGGAATGGAATGGAATGGAATGCAATTGAATGGATTGGAATAGAATGAATGGTGAAATAAAATGTGAGCTAACATTGTGCCACTGCAATCCAGTCAGGGTAACAGATTGAGAATAGGTTGAAAGAAAGGAATAGAATAGAATAGTGAGGAATGGAATGGAAGGAATGGAATGGAAAGGAATGGAATGGAAAGGAATGGAATGGAAAGGAATGGAACTGAGTGGAAAGGAATGGAATGGAATGGAATGGAATGGAATGGAATGGAATGGAACGGAATGGAATGGAATGGAATGGAATGGCATGGAATGGAATGGAATGGAATGGAACGTGAAATAAAATATGAGCTGATACTGTGCCACAGGCATTCAGACAGGGTGAAGTTTGGAGAACTTGTTGAAAGAAAGTTATAGGATAGAATAGTGTGGAATGGAATGGAATGGAACGGAGTGCAATGGAAAGCAATGGAACGAAATGGAACGAAACGGAATGGAATCAAATGGATTGGAATGGAATGGAATGGAATGGAATGGAACGGTGTAATAAAATGTGAGCTGATATTGTGCCATTGCAATCGAGTCAGGGTGACAGATTGAGCACATGTTGAAAGAAAGGAGTAGAATACAATAGTGTGGAATTGAATGCCATGTAATAGAAGGGAATGGAATGGAATCTAAAGGAATGGAATGTAATGTAACTAAAAGGAATGGAATGGAATGGAATTTAATGGAATGGAACGGAATGGAATGGAATGGTATGGAATGGAATGGAATGGAATGGAATGGAATGGAATGGAATGGAAAGCAATGGAATGAAATGCAATGGAATTGAATGGAACGTTGAAATAACATGTGAGCTGACATTGTGCCACTGCAATCCAGCCAGTTTGACAGATTGAGAACTTGTTGAAGAAAGGAATAGAATAGAATAGTGTGGAATAGTGAGGAATGCAATGGAATTGAATGGAATGGAACAGAATGGAATGGAATGGAATGGTATGTAATGGAACAGTGAAATATAATGTGGGGTGAGATGGCACCACTGCAATACAACCAGGCTGACAGATTGAGAACCTGTTGAACGAAAGGAATAGAACAGTGTAGTTCAGAATGGAAAGGAATGAAATGGATTGGAATGGAATGGAATGGAATGGACTGGAATGGTGAAATAAAATGTGAGCTGAATTTTTGCTACTGCAATCAAGCCAGGGTGACAGATAGAGAACTTGGTGAAAGAAATTAAGAAAATACTATAGGGTGGAATGGAATGGAATGGAATGGAATGAAATGGAATAGAATGTAGTGCAATGTAACGGAATGGAACGGAATGGAATGAAATGGAATTAAATAGAGTGGAATGGAAGGGTAAGGAATGGAATGGAATGGAATGGAATGGAATGGAATGGAATGGAATGGAATGGAATAGAATGGAATGGTGCAATAAAATTGGAGCTGATATCGAGCCACTGCATTTCAGCCAGGGTGAGAGATTGAGAACTGGTCGAAAGAGAGGAATAGAATAGAATAGTGTGGAATTGAATGGAAAGCAACGGAATGGAATGGCATGGAATGCAATGGAATGGAATGGAATGAAATGGAAAGGAATGGAATGGAATGGAATTCAATGGAATGGAATGGAATGGAATGGAATGGAATGGAATTGAAAGGAATGGAATGGAATGGAATGGAATGTGACAGTGAAATAAAATTTGAGCTGACATTGTGCCACAGCAATCCAGCTTATGTGACAGTTTGAGAACGCGTTGAAAGAAAGGAATAGAATAGAATAACGTGGAAGGGAATGGTGTGGAGTGCAATGGAACGGAACGGAACGGAATGGAATGCAATGGAATGGAATGGAATGGAATGGAATGCAATTGAATGGATTGGAATAGAATGAATGGTGAAATAAAATGTGAGCTAACATTGTGCCACTGCAATCCAGTCAGGGTAACAGATTGAGAATAGGTTGAAAGAAAGGAATGGAATAGAATAGTGAGGAATGGAATGGAAGGAATGGAATGGAAAGGAATGGAATGGAAAGGAATGGAATGGAGAGTAATGGAACTGAATGGAAAGGAATGGAATGGAATGGAATGGAATGGAATGGAATGGCGTGGAATGGAATGGAATGGCATGGAATGGAATGGCATGGAATGGAATGGAATGGAATGGAACGGTGAAATAAAATATGAGCTGATATTGTGCCACAGCCATCCAGACAGGGTGAAGTTTGGAGAACTTGTTGAAAGAAAGGTATAGGATAGAATAGTGTGGAATGGAATGGAATGGAACGGAGTGTAATGGAAATCAATGGAACGAAATGGAACGAAACGGAATGGAATCCAATGGATTGGAATGGAATGGAATGGAATGGAATGGAACGGTGTAATAAAATGTGAGCTGTAATTGTGCCATTGCAATCGAGTCAGGGTGACAGATTGAGAAAATGTTGAAAGAAAGGAAGGGAATACAATAGTGTGGAATTGAATGCCATGGAATAGAAGGGAATGGAATGGAATCTAAAGGAATGGAATGTAATGTAACTAAAAGGAATGGAATGGAATGGAATTTAATGGAATGGAACGGAATGGAATGGAATGGTATGGAATGGAATGGAATGGAATGGAATGGAATGGAATGGAATGGAATGCAATGGAATGAAATGCAATGGAATTGAATGGAAAGTTGAAATAATATGTGAGCTGACATTGTGCCACTGCAATCCAGCCAATTTGACAGATTGAGAACTTGTTGAAGAAAGGAATAGAATAGAATAGTGTGGAATAGTAAGGAAAGGAATGGAATGGAATGGAATGGAATGGAATTTAATGGAATGGAATGGAGTGAAACTGAAAAGAATGGAACAGAATGGACGGAAATGGAAGGGAATGGAATGCAATGGAATGGAATGGAATGGAATGGAATGCAATTGAAAGGTGAAATATAATGTGAGCTGACATTGTGCCCCTGCAATACAGCCAGGATGTCAGACTGAGAATTTGTTGAAAGAAAGCAATAGAATAGAATAGTGCGGAATGGAATGGAATGGAACGGAAAGGAAGGGAATGGAATGAAATGGAATGGAATGGAATGGAATGGAATGAAATGGAAAGGAATGGAATGGAAGGGAATTCAATGGAATGGAATGGAATTGAATGGAATGGAATGGAATAGAATGAAATGGAAAGGAATAGAATGGAAAGGAATGGAATGGAATGGGACAGTGAAATAAAATTTCAGCTGACATTGTTCCACGACAATCCAGCTTATGTGACAGACTGAGAACGTGTTGAAAGAAATGAGTAGAATAGAATAATGTGGAATGGAATGGAATGGAATGGAATGGAATGGAATGGAATGGTGTGGAGTGCAAAGGAACGGAACGGAACGGAATGGAATGCAATGGAATGGAATGGAATGCAATTGAATGGAATGTAATAGAATGAATGGTGAAATAAAATATGAGCTAACATTGCGCCACTGCAATCCAGTCAGGGTAACAGATTGAGAATAGGTTGAAAGAAAGGAGTAGAATACAATAGTGTGGAAAGGAATGGAAAGGAATGGAATGGAAAGGAATGGAATGGAGAGTAACGGAACTGCATGGAAAGGAATTGAATGGAATGGAATAGAATGGCAGGGCATGGAATGGAATGGAATGGAATGGAAAGGAATGGAACGGTGAAATATAATATGAGCTGACATTGTGCCACAGCCATCCAGACAGGGTGACATTTGGAGTACTTGTTGAAAGAAAGGTATAGGATAGAGTAGTGTGGAATGGAATGGAATTGAACGGAGTGCAATGGAAAGCAATGGAACGAAATGGAATGAAACGGAATGGAATCGAATGGATTGGAATGGAATGGAATGGAATGGAATGGAATGGAATGGAATGGAACGTTGTAATAAAATATGAGCTGATATTGTGCCATTGCAATCCAGTCAGGGTAACAGATTGAGAACATGTTGAAAGAAAGGAATATAATACAATAGTGTGGAATTGAATGCCATGGAATGGAAGGGAATGGAATGGAATCTTAAGGAATGGAATGGAATGTAACTAAACGGAATGGAATGGAATGGAATTCAATGGAATGTAACTAAACGGAATGGAATGGAATGGAATTTAATGGAATGGAATGGTATGGAATGGAATGGAATGGAATGGAATGCAATGGAATGAAATGCAATGGAATGGAATGGAACAGTGAAATAATATGTGAGCTGACATTGTGCCACTGCAATCCAGCCAGTTTGACAGATTGAGAATTTGTTGAAGAAAGGAATAGAATAGAATAGTGTGGAATAGTGAGGAATGCAATGGAATTGAATGGAATGGAACAGAATGGAATGGAATGGAATGGTATGTAATGGAACAGTGAAATATAATGTGGGGTGAGATGGCACCACTGCAATACAACCAGGCTGACAGATTGAGAACTTGTTGAACGAAAGGAATAGAACAGTGTAGTTCAGAATGGAAAGGAATGAAATGGATTGGAATGGAATGGAATGGAATGGAATGGAATGGAATGGAATGGACTGGAATGGTGAAATAAAATGTGAGCTGAATTTTTGCTACTGCAATCAAGCCAGGGTGACAGATAGAGAACTTGTTGAAAGAAATTAAGAAAATACTATAGGGTGGAATGGAATGGAATGAAATGGAATGAAATGGAATAGAATGTAGTGCAATGTAACGGAATGGAACGGAATGGAATGAAATGGAATTAAATAGAGTGGAATGGAAGGGTAAGGAATGGAATGGAATGGAATGGAATGGAATGGAATGGAATGGAATGGAATGGAATAGAATGGAATGGTGCAATAAAATTGGAGCTGAAATCGAGCCACTGCATTTCAGCCAGGGTGAGAGATTGAGAACTGGTTGAAAGAGAGGAATAGAATAGAATAGTGTGGAATTGAATGGAAAGCAACGGGATGGAATGGCATGGAATGCAATGGAATGGAATGGAATGAAATGGAAAGGAAAGGAATGGAATGGAATTCAATGGAATGGAATGGAATGGAATGGAATTGAAAGGAATGGAATGGAATGGAATGGAATGTGACAGTGAAATAAAATTTGAGCTGACATTGTGCCACAGCAATCCAGCTTATGTGACAGTTTGAGAACGCGTTGAAAGAAAGGAATAGAATAGAATAACGTGGAATGGAATGGAATGGAACGGTGTGGAGTGCAATGGAACGGAACGGAACGGAATGGAATCCAATGGAATGGAATGGAATGCAATTGAATGGATTGGAATAGAATGAATGGTGAAATAAAATGTGAGCTAACATTGTGCCACTGCAATCCAGTCAGGGTAACAGATTGAGAATAGGTTGAAAGAAAGGAATAGAATAGAATAGTGAGGAATGGAATGGAAGTAATGGAATGGAAAGGAATGGAATGGAAAGGAATGGAATGGAGAGTAATGGAACTGAATGGAAAGGAATGGAATGGAATGGAATGGAATGGAATGGAATGGCGTGGAATGGAATGGAATGGAATGGAGTGGAATGGCATGGAATGGAATGGAATGGAATGGAACGGTGAAATAAAATATGAGCTGATATTGTGCCACAGCCATCCAGACAGGGTGAAGTTTGGAGAACTTGTTGAAAGAAAGGTATAGGATAGAATAGTGTGGAATGGAATGGAATGGAACGGAGTGCAATGGAAAGCAATGGAACGAAATGGAACGAAACGGAATGGAATCCAGTGGATTGGAATGGAATGGAATGGAATGGAATGGAACGGTGTAATAAAATGTGAGCTGCAATTGTGCCATTGCAATCGAGTCAGGGTGACAGATTGAGAAAATGTTGAAAGAAAGGAAGAGAATACAATAGTGTGGAATTGAATGCCATGGAATAGAATGGAATGGAATGGAATCTAAAGGAATGGAATGTAATGTAACTAAAAGGAATGGAATGGAATGGAATTTAATGGAATGGAACGGAATGGAATGGAATGGTATGGAATGGAATGGAATGGAATGGAATGCAATGGAATGAAATGCAATGGAATTGAATGGAACGTTGAAATAATATGTGAGCTGACATTGTGCCACTGCAATCCAGCCAATTTGACAGATTGAGAACTTGTTGAAGAAAGGAATAGAATAGAATAGTGTGGAATAGTAAGGAAAGGAATGGAATGGAATGGAATGGAATGGAATTTAATAGAATGGAATGGAGTGAAACTGAACAGAATGGAACAGAATGGACGGAAATGGAAGGGAATGGAATGCAATGGAATGGAATGGAATGGAATGCAATTGAAAGGTGAAATATAATGTGAGCTGACATTGTGCCCCTGCAATACAGCCAGGATGTCAGACTGAGGATTTGTTGAAGGAAAGCAATAGAATAGAATAGTGAGGAATGGAATGGAATGGAACGGAAAGGAAGGGAATGCAATGAAATGGAATGGAATGGAATGGAATGGAATGAAATGGAAAGGAATGGAATGGAAGGGAATTCAATGGAATGGAATGGAATGGAATGGAATGGAATGGAATGGAATAGAATGAAATGGAAAGGAATAGAATGGAAAGGAATGGAATGGAATGGGACAGTGAAATAAAATTTCAGCTGACATTGATCCACGACAATCCAGCTTATGTGACAGACTGAGAACGTGTTGAAAGAAATGAGTAGAATAGAATAATGTGGAATGGAATGGAATGGAATGGAATGGTGTGGAGTGCAAAGGAACGGAACGGAACGGAATGGAATGCAATGGAATGGAATGGAATGGAATGGAATGGAATGCAATTGAATGGAATGTAATAGAATGAATGGTGAAATAAAATATGAGCTAACATTGCGCCACTGCAATCCAGTCAGGGTAACAGATTGAGAATAGGTTGAAAGAAAGGAGTAGAATACAATAGTGTGGAAAGGAATGGAAAGGAATGGAATGGAAAGGAATGGAATGGAGAGTAACGGAACTGCATGGAAAGGAATTGAATGGAATGGAATAGAATGGCATGGAATGGAATGGAATGGAATGGAATGGAATGGAATGGAATGGAACGGTGAAATAAAATATGAGCTGACATTGTGCCACAGCCATCCAGACAGGGTGACATTTGGAGTACTTTTTGAAAGAAAGGTATAGGATAGAGTAGTGTGGAATGGAATGGAATTGAACGGAGTGCAATGGAAAGCAATGGAACGAAATGGAATGAAACGGAATGGAATCGAATGGATTGGAATGGAATGGAATGGAATGGAATGGAATGGAATGGAATGGAATGTTGTAATAAAATATGAGCTGATATTGTGCCATTGCAATCCAGTCAGGGTAACAGATTGAGAACATGTTGAAAGAAAGGAATATAATACAATAGTGTGGAATTGAATGCCATGGAATGGAAGGGAATGGAATGGAATCTTAAGGAATGGAATGGAATGTAACTAAACGGAATGGAATGGAATGGAATTCAATGGAATGTAACTAAACGGAATGGAATGGAATGGAATTTAATGGAATGGAATGGTATGGAATGGAATGGAATGGAATGGAATGCAATGGAATGAAATGCAATGGAATGGAATGGAACAGTGAAATAATATGTGAGCTGACATTGTGCCACTGCAATCCAGCCAGTTTGACAGATTGAGAACTTGTTGAAGAAAGGAATAGAATAGAATAGTGTGGAATAGTGAGGAATGCAATGGAATTGAAAGGAATGGAACAGAATGGAATGGAATGGAATGGTATGTAATGGAACAGTGAAATATAATGTGGGGTGAGATGGCACCACTGCAATACAACCAGGCTGACAGATTGAGAACTTGTGGAACGAAAGGAATAGAACAGTGTAGTTCAGAATGGAAAGGAATGAAATGGATTGGAATGGAATGGAATGGAATGGAATGGAATGGAATGGAATGGAATGGACCGGAATGGTGAAATAAAATGTGAGCTGAATTTTTGCTACTGCAATCAAGCCAGGGTGACAGATAGAGAACTTGTTGAAAGAAATTAAGAAAATACTATAGGGTGGAATGGAATGGAATGGAATGGAAAGGAATGAAATGGAATAGAATGTAGTGCAATGTAACGGAATGGAACGGAATGGAATGAAATGGAATTAAATAGAGTGGAATGGAAGGGTAAGGAATGGAATGGAATGGAATGGAATGGAATGGAATGGAATGGAATGGAATGGAATGGAATGGAATGGAATAGAATGGAATGGTGCAATAAAATTGGAGCTGAAATCGAGCCACTGCATTTCAGCCAGAGTGAGAGATTGAGAACTGGTTGAAAGACAGGAATAGAATAGAATAGTGTGGAATTGAATGGAAAGCAACGGGATGGAATGGCATGGAATTCAATGGAATGGAATGGAATGAAATGGAAAGGAATGGAATGGAATGGAATTCAATGGAATGGAATGGAATGGAATGGAATGGAACAGTGAAATAAAATATGCGCTGACATTGTGCCACAGCCATCCAGAAGGGGTGACATTTGGAGAACTTGTTGAAAGAAAGGTACAGGATAGAGTAGTGTGGAATGGAATGGAGTGCAATGGAAAGCAATGGAACGATACGGAATGGAATCGAATGGATTGGATTGGAATGGAATGGAATGGAACGGTGTAATAAAATGTGAGCTGATATTGTGCCATTGCAATCCAGTCAGGGTGACAGATTGAGAACATGTTGAAAGAAAGGAATAGAATACAATAGTGTGGAATTGAATGACATGGAATGGAAGGGAATGGAATGGAATCTTAAGGAATGGAATGGAATGAAACTAAACGGAATGGAATGGAATGGAATGTAAATAAACTGAATGGAATAGAATGGAATGGAATTTATTGCAATGGAACGGAATGGAATGGAATGGTATGGAATGGAATGGAATGGAATGGAATGTCATGGAATGGAATGGAATGGCATGGAATGGTATGGAATGGAATGGAATGGAATGTCATGGAATGGAATGGAATGGCATGGAATGGAATGGAATGGAATGGAATGGAACGGAATGGAATGGAATGGAATGGAACGGAATGGAATGGAATGGAATGGAATGGAATGGCATGGCATGGCATGGCATGGAATGGAATGGAATGGATTGGACTGGAATGGAATAGAATGGAATGGAAGGGAATTTAATGGAATGGAGCGCAATGGAACGGAATGGAACGGAACGGAATGAAATGGAATGGAATGGAATGGAAGTGTGAAGTAAAACGTGAGCTGACATAGTTCCCACTGCAATCCAGCCAGAGTGACAGATTGAGAACATGTTGAAAGAAAGCAGTGAAAGAGACTAGTGTGGAATGGAACGGAATGGAATGGAATGGAGTGCAATGGAATATAATTGAACGGAATGGAATGAAATGGAATGGAATAGAGTGGAGTGGAATGGAATGGAATGGAATGGAATTGAATGGATTGCAATGTAATGGAATGAAACGGAATGTATAGAAGTGGAATGGAATTGAACGGAATGCAAAGGAATGGAATGGAGTGCAACGGTGAAATATAATGAGAGCTGACATTGAAGCAATGCAATCCAATCAGGGTGACAGTTTGAGATCTATTTGAAAGAAAGGAATAGTATAGAATATTGTGGAATGGAATGGAATGGAATGGAATAGAAGGGACTGTAATGGAACGGAATAGAAAGGAATGGTCTTAAATGGATTTCAATTGAATGGAATGGAATGAAATGAGGTGGAATGGAATGGTACGGAATGGAATGAAGTAGAATGGAATGGAATGGAACGGAATGGAATGGAACGGAACGGAACGGAAAGGTATGAAATGGAATGGTGAAATATAATGTGGGGAGAGATTGCACCACTGCAATACATCCAGGCAGACAGATTGAGAGATCGTTGAAAGAAAGGATTAGAATAGAGTAGTTCGGAATGGAAAGGAATAGAATGGGTTGGAATGGAATGGAATGGAATGGAATGCAATGGAATGGTGAAATAAAATGTGAGCTGAATTTCTGCTACTGCAATCAAGCCAGGGTGACAGAGAGAGAACTTGTTGAAAGAAATTAATAAAATAGTATAGGGTGGAATGGAATGGAATGGAATGGAAATAAATGGTATTGAATGTAGTGCAATGGAACGGAAAGGAACGGAATGGACTGAAATAGAATTGAACAGAATGGAATGGAATGGTAAGGAATGGAATGGAATGCAATGCAATGGAATGGAATGGAATGGAATAGAATGGAAGGGTACAATAAAATGGGAGCTGATATTGAGCCAGTGCAATTCAGACAGGGTGAGAGATTGAGAACTGGTTGAAAGAGAGGAATAGAATAGAATAGTGTGGAATTCAACGGAAATCAACAGAATGGAATGGAACGGAATGCAATGGAATGGAATGGAATGAAACGGAAAGGAATGGAATGGAATGGAATTCAAAGGAATGGAATGCAATGGAATGGAATGGAATGGAATGGAATGAAATGGAAAGGAATGCAATGGAAGGGAATTCAATGGAATGGAATGGAATGGAATAGAATGAAATGGAAAGGAATAGAATGGAAAGGAATGGAATGGAATGGGACAGTGAAATAAAATTTCAGCTGACATTGTTCCACGACAATCCAGCTTATGTGACAGACTGAGAACGTGTTGAAAGAAATGAGTAGAATAGAATAATGTGGAATGGAATGGAATGGAATGGTGTGGAGTGCAAAGGAACGGAACGGAACGGAATGGAATGCAATGGAATGGAATGGAATGGAATGGAATGCAATTGAATGGAATGTAATAGAATGAATGGTGAAATAAAATATGAGCTAACATTGTGCCACTGCAATCCAGTCAGGGTAACAGATTGAGAATAGGTTGAAAGAAAGGAGGAGAATACAATAGTGTGGAAAGGAATGGAAAGGAATGGAATGGAAAGGAAGGGAATGGAGAGTAACGGAACTGCATGGAAAGGAATTGAATGGAATGGAATAGAATGGCATCGAATGGAATGGAATGGAATGGAATGGAATGGAATGGAATGGAACGGTGAAATAAAATATGAGCTGACATTGTGCCACAGCCATCCAGACAGGGTGACATTTGGAGTACTTGTTGAAAGAAAGGTATAGGATAGAGTAGTGTGGAATGGAATGGAATTGAACGGAGTGCAATGGAAAGCAATGGAACGAAATGGAATGAAACGGAATGGAATCGAATGGATTGGAATGGAATGGAATGGAATTGAATGGAACGTTGTAATAAAATGTGAGCTGATATTGTGCCATTGCAATGCAGTCAGGGTAACAGATTGAGAACATGTTGAAAGAAAGGAATATAATACAATAGTGTGGAATTGAATGCCATGGAATGGAAGGGAATGGAATGGAATCTTAAGGAATGGAATGGAATGTAACTAAACGGAATGGAATGGAATGGAATTCAATGGAATGTAACTAAACGGAATGGAATGGAATGGAATTTAATGGAATGGAATGGAATGGAATGCAATGCAATGGAATGAAATGCAATGGAATGGAATGGAACAGTGAAATAATATGTGAGCTGACATTGTGCCACTGCAATCCAGCCAGTTTGACAGATTGAGAACTTGTTGAAGAAAGGAATAGAATAGAATAGTGTGGAATAGTGAGGAATGCAATGGAATTGAATGGAATGGAACAGAATGGAATGGAATGGAATGGTATGTAATGGAACAGTGAAATATAATGTGGGGTGAGATGGCACCACTGCAATACAACCAGGCTGACAGATTGAGAACTTGTTGAACGAAAGGAATAGAACAGTGTAGTTCAGAATGGAAAGGAATGAAATGGATTGGAATGGAATGGAATGGAATGGAATGGAATGGAATGGAATGGAATGGTGAAATAAAATGTGAGCTGAATTTTTGCTACTGCAATCAAGCCAGGGTGACAGACAGAGAACTTGTTGAAAGAAATTAAGAAAATACTATAGGGTGGAATGGAATGGAATGGAATGGAATGAAATGGAATAGAATGTAGTGCAATGTAACGGAATGGAACGGAATGGAATGAAATGGAATTAAATAGAGTGGAATGGAAGGGTAAGGAATGGAATGGAATGGAATGGAATGGAATGGAATGGAATGGAATGGAATGGAATGGTGCAATAAAATTGGAGCTGATATCGAGCCACTGCATTACAGCTAGGGTGAGAGATTGAGAACTGGTTGAAAGAGAGGAATAGAATAGAATAGTGTGGAATTGAATGGAAAGCAACGGAATGGAATGGCATGGAATGCAATGGAATGGAATGGAATGAAATGGAAAGGAATGGAATGGAATGGAATTCAATGGAATGGAATGGAATGGAATGGAATTGAAAGGAATGGAATGGAATGGAATGGAATGTGACAGTGAAATAAAATTTGAGCTGACATTTTGCCACAGCAATCCAGCTTATGTGACAGTTTGAGAACGCGTTGAAAGAAAGGAATAGAATAGAATAACGTGGAATGGAATGGAATGGAATGGTGTGGAGTGCAATGGAACGGAACGGAACGGAATGGAATGCAATGGAATGGAATGGAATGGAATGGAATGCAATTGAATGGATTGGAATAGAATGAATGGTGAAATAATATGTGAGCTCACATTGTGCCACTGCAATCCAGTCAGGGTAACAGATTGAGAATAGGTTGAAAGAAAGGAATAGAATAGAATAGTGAGGAATGGAATGGAAGGAATAGAATGGAAAGGAATGGAATGGAAAGGAATGGAATGGAAAGGAATGGAATGGAGAGTAATGGAACTGAGTGGAAAGGAATGGAGTGGAATGGAATGGAATGGAACGGAATGGAATGGAATGGAATGGAATGGAATGGCATGGAATGGAATGGAATGGAATGGAACGGTGAAATAAAATATGAGCTGATATTGTGCCACAGCCATTCAGACAGGGTGAAGTTTGGAGAACATGTTGAAAGAAAGTTATAGGATAGAATAGTGTGGAATGGAATGGAATGGAATGGAGTGCAATGGAAAGCAATGGAACGAAATGGAACGAAACGGAATGGAATCAAATGGATTGGAATGGAATGGAATGGAATGGAATGGAACGGCGTAATAAAATGTGAGCTGATATTGTGCCATTGCAATCCAGTCAGGGTGACAGATTGAGAACATGTCGAAAGAAAGGAATAGAATACAATAGTGTGGAATTGAATGCCATGGAATAGAAGGGAATGGAATGGAATCTAAAGGAATGGAATGTAATGTAACTAAAAGGAATGGAATGGAATGGAATTTAATGGAATGGAACGGAATGGAATGGAATGGTATGGAATGGAATGGAATGGAATGGAATGCAATGGAATGGAATGCAATGGAATGAAATGCAATGGAATTGAATGGAACGTTGAAATAATATGTGAGCTGACATTGTGCCACTGCAATCCAGCCAATTTGACAGATTGAGAACTTGTTGAAGAAAGGAATAGAATAGAATAGTGTGGAATAGTAAGGAAAGGAATGGAATGGAATGGAATGGAATGGAATTTAACGGAATGGAATGGAATGGAGTGAAACTGAACAGAATGGAACAGAATGGACGGAAATGGAAGGGAATGGAATGGAATGGAATGGAATGCAATTGAAAGGTGAAATATAATGTGAGCTGACATTGTGCCCCTGCAATACAGCCAGGATGTCAGACTGAGAATTTGTTGAAAGAAAGCAATAGAATAGAATAGTGCGGAATGGAATGGAATGAAAGGGAATGGAATGGAACGGAAAGGAAGGGAATGGAATGGAATGGAATGGAATGGAATGGAATGGAATGGAATGGAATGGAATGGAAAGGAATGGAATGGAAGGGAATTCAATGGAATGCAATGGAATGGAATGGAATGGAATGGAATGAAATGGAAAGGAATAGAATGGAAAGGAATGGAATGGAATGGGACAGTGAAATAAAATTTCAGCTGACATTGTTCTACGACAATCCAGCTTATGAGACAGACTGAGAACGTGTTGAAAGATATGAGTAGAATAGAATAATGTGGAATGGAATGGAATGGAATAGAATGGTGTGGAGTGCAAAGGAATGGAACGGAACGGAATGGAATGCAATGGAATGGAATGGAATGGAATGGAATGCAATTGAATGGAATGTAATAGAATGAATGGTGAAATAAAATATGAGCTAACATTGTGCCACTGCAATCCAGTCAGGGTAACAGATTGAGAATAGGTTGAAAGAAAGGAGTAGAATACAATAGTGTGGAAAGGAATGGAAAGGAATGGAATGGAAAGGAATGGAATGGAGAGTAACGGAACTGCATGGAAAGGAATTGAATGGAATGGAATAGAATGGCATGGAATGGAATGGAATGGAATGGAATGGAATGGAACGGTGAAATAAAATATGAGCTGACATTGTGCCACAGCCATCCAGACAGGGTGACATTTGGAGTAATTGTTGAAAGAAAGGTATAGGATAGAGTAGTGTGGAATGGAATGGAATTGAACGGAGTGCAATGGAAAGCAATGGAACGAAATGGAATGAAACAGAATGGAATCGAATGGATTGGAATGGAATGGAATAGAATGGAATGGAATGGAATGGAATGGAACGTTGTAATAAAATCTGAGCTAATATTGTGCCATTGCAATCCAGTCAGGGTAACAGATTGAGAACATGTTGAAAGAAAGGAATATAATACAATAGTGTGGAATTGAATGCCATGGAATAGAAGGGAATGGAATGGAATCTTAAGGAATGGAATGGAATGTAACTAAACGGAATGGAATGGAATGGAATTCAATGGAATGTAACTAAACGGAATGGAATGGAACGGAATTTAATGGAATGGAATGGTATGGAATGGAATGGAATGGAATGGAATGGAATGCAATGGAATGAAATGCAATGGAATGGAATGGAACAGTGAAATAATATGTGAGCTGACATTGTGCCACTGCAATCCAGCCAGTTTGACAGATTGAGAACTTGTTGAAGAAAGGAATAGAATAGAATAGTGTGGAATAGTGAGGAATGCAATGGAATTGAATGGAATGGAACAGAATGGAATGGAAAGGAATGGTATGTAATGGAACAGTGAAATATAATGTGGGGTGAGATGGCAACACTGCAATACAACCAGGTTGACACATTGAGAACTTGTTGAACGAAAGGAATAGAACAGTGTAGTTCAGAATGGAAAGGAATGAAATGGATTGGAATGGAATGGAATGGAATGGAATGGAATGGACTGGAATGGAATGGAATGGTGAAATAAAATGTGAGCTGAATTTTTGCTACTGCAATCAAGCCAGGGTGACAGATAGAGAACTTGTTGAAAGAAATTAAGAAAATACTATAGGGTGGAATGGAATGGAAGGAATGGAATGAAATGGAATAGAATGTAGTGCAATGTAACGGAATGGAACGGAATGGAATGAAATGGAATTAAATAGAGTGGAATGGAAGGGTAAGGAATGGAATGGAATGGAATGGAATGGAATGGTGCAATAAAATTGGAGCTGATATCGAGCCACTGCATTTCAGCTAGGGTGAGAGATTGAGAACTGGTTGAAAGAGAGGAATAGAATAGAATAGTGTGGAATTGAATGGAAAGCAACGGAATGGACTGGCATGGAATGCAATGGAATGGAATGGAATGAAATGGAAAGGAATGGAATGGAATGGAATTCAATGGAATGGAATGGAATGGAATGGAATGGAATTCAATGGAATGGAATGGAATGGAATGGAATTGAAAGGAATGGAATGGAATGGAATGGAATGTGACAGTGAAATAAAATTTGAGCTGACATTGTGCCACAGCAATCCAGCTTATGTGACAGTTTGAGAACGCGTTGAAAGAAAGGAATAGAATAGAATAACGTGGAATGGAATGGAATGGAATGGTGTGGAGTGCAATGGAACGGAACAGAACGGAATGGAATGCAATGGAATGGAATGGAATGGAATGGAATGCAATTGAATGGATTGGAATAGAATGAATGGTGAAATAAAATGTGAGCTAACATTGTGCCACTGCAATCCAGTCAGGGTAACAGATTGAGAATAGGTTGAAAGAAAGGAATAGAATAGAATAGTGAGGAATGGAATGGAAGGAATGGAATGGAAAGGAATGGAATGGAAAGGAATGGAATGGAAAGGAATGGAATGGAGAGTAATGGAACTGAGTGGAAAGGAATGGAATAGAATGGAATGGAATGGAATGGAACGGAATGGAATGGAATGGAATGGAATGGCATGGAATGGAACGGAATGGAATGGAACGGTGAAATAAAATATGAGCTGATATTGTGCCACAGGCATTAAGACAGGGTGAAGTTTGGAGAACTTGTTGAAAGAAAGTTATAGGATAGAATAGTGTGGAATGGAATGGAATGGAACGGAGTGCAATGGAAAGCAATGGAACGAAATGGAACGAAACGGAATGGAATCCAATGGATTGGAATGGAATGGAATGGAATGGAATGGAACGGTGTAATAAAATGTGAGCTGATATTGTGCCATTGCAATCCAGTCAGGGTGACAGATTGAGAACATGTTGAAAGAAAGGAATAGAATACAATAGTGTGGAATTCAATGCCATGGAATAGAAGGGAATGGAATGGAATCTAAAGGAATGGAATGTAATGTAAATAAAAGGAATGGAATGGAATGGAACGGAATGGAATGGAATGGTATGGAATGGAATGGAATGGAATGGAATGGAACGGAATGCAATGGAATGGAATGGAATGGAATGGAATGCAATGGAATGAAATGCAATGGAATTGAATGGAACGTTGAAATAATATGTGAGCTGACATTGTGCCACTGCAATCCAGCCAATTTGACAGATTGAGAACTTGTTGAAGAAAGGAATAGAATAGAATTGTGTGGACTAGTAAGGAAAGGAATGGAATGGAATGGAATGGAATGGAATGGAATGGAATTTAACGGAATGGAATGGAATGGAGTGAAACTGAATAGAATGGAACAGAATGGACGGGAATGGAAGGGAATGGAATGCAATGGAATGGAATGGAATGGAATGCAATTGAAAGGTGAAATATAATGTGAGCTGACATTGTGCCCCTGCAATACAGCCAGGATGTCAGACTGAGAATTTGTTGAAAGAAAGCAATAGAATAGAATAGTGCGGAATGGAATGGAATGAAAGGGAATGGAATGGAACGGAAAGGAAGGAAATGGAATGGAATGGAATGGAATGGAATGGAATGGAATGGAATGGAATGGAATGGAATGGAATGAAATGGAAAGGAATGGAATGGAAGGGAATTCAATGGAATGGAATGGAATGGAATGGAATGAAATGGAAAGGAATAGAATGGAAAGGAATGGAATGGAATGGGACAGTGAAATAAAATTTCAGCTGACATTGTTCCATGACAATCCAGCTTATGAGACAGACTGAGAACGTGTTGAAAGAAATGAGTAGAATAGAATAATGTGGAATGGAATGGAATGGAATAGAATGGTGTGGAGTGCAACGGAACGGAACGGAACTAAATGGACTGCAATGGAATGGAATGGAATGGAATGGAATGGAATGCAATTGAATGGAATGTAATAGAATGAATGGTGAAATAAAATATGAGGTAACATTGTGCCACTGCAATCCAGTCAGGGTAACAGATTGAGAATAGGTTGAAAGAAAGGAGTAGAATACAATAGTGTGGAAAGGAATGGAAAGGAATGGAATGGAAAGGAATGGAATGGAGAGTAACGGAACTGCATGGAAAGGAATTGAATGGAATGGAATAGAATGGCATGGAATGGAATGGAATGGAATGGAACGGTGAAATAAAATATGAGCTGACATTGTGCCACAGCCATCCAGACAGGGTGACATTTGGAGTATTTGTTCAAAGAAAAGTATAGGATAGAGTAGTGTGGAATGGAATGGAATTGAACGGAGTGCAATGGAAAGCAATGGAAGGAAATGGAATGAAACGGAATGGAATCGAATGGATTGGAATGGAATGGAATGGAATGGAATGGAATGGAATGGAATGGAATCGAATGGAATGGAACGTTGTAATAAAACGTGAGCTGATATTGTGCCATTGCAATCCAGTCAGGGTAACAGATTGAGAACATGTTGAAAGAAAGGAATATAATACAATAGTGTGGAATTGAATGCCATGGAATGGAAGGGAATGGAATGGAATCTTAAGGAATGGAATGGAATGTAACTAAACGGAATGGAATGGAATGGAATTCAATGGAATGTAACTAAACGGAATGGAATGGAATGGAATGGAATTTAATGGAATGGAATGGTATGGAATGGAATGGAATGGAATGGAATGCAATGGAATGAAATGCAATGGAATGGAATGGAACAGTGAAATAATATGTGAGCTGACATTGTGCCACTGCAATCCAGCCAGTTTGACAGATTGAGAACTTGTTGAAGAAAGGAATAGAATGGAATAGTGTGGAATAGTGAGGAATGCAATGGAATTGAATGGAATGGAACAGAATGGAATGGAATGGAATGGTATGTAATGGAACAGTGAAATATAATGTGGGGTGAGATGGCACCACTGCAATACAACCAGGCTGACAGATTGAGAACTTGTTGAACGAAAGGAATAGAACAGTGTAGTTCAGAATGGAAAGGAATGAAATGGATTGGAATGGAATGGAATGGAATGGAATGGACTGGAATGGTGAAATAAAATGTGAGCTGAATTTTAGCTACTGCAATCAAGCCAGGGTGACAGATAGAGAACTTGTTGAAAGAAATTAAGAAAATACTATAGGGTGGAATGGAATGGAATGGAATGAAATGGAATAGAATGTAGTGCAATGTAACGGAATGGAACGGAATGGAATGAAATGGAATTAAATAGAGTGGAATGGAAGGGTAAGGAATGGAATGGAATGGAATGGAATGGTGCAATAAAATTGGAGCTGATATCGAGCCACTGCATTTCAGCTAGGGTGAGAGATTGAGAACTGGTTGAAAGAGAGGAATAGAATAGAATAGTGTGGAATTGAATGGAAAGCAACGGAATGGAATGGCATGGAATGCAATGGAATGGAATGGAATGAAATGGAAAGGAATGGAATGGAATGGAATTCAATGGAATGGAATGGAATGGAATGGAATGGAATGGAATTCAATGGAATGGAATGGAATGGAATGGAATTGAAAGGAATGGAATGGAATGGAATGGAATGGAATGTGACAGTGAAATAAAATTTGAGCTGACATTGTGCCACAGCAATCCAGCTTATGTGACAGTTTGAGAACGCGTTGAAAGAAAGGAATAGAATAGAATAACGTGGAATGGAATGGAATGGAATGGTGTGGAGTGCAATGGAACGGAACGGAATGGAATGGAATTCAATGGAATGGAATGGAATGGAATGGAATGCAATTGAATGGATTGGAATAGAATGAATGGTGAAATAAAATGTGAGCAAACATTGTGCCACTGCAATCCAGTCAGGGTAACAGATTGAGAATAGGTTGAAAGAAAGGAATAGAATAGAATAGTGAGGAATGGAATGGAAGGAATGGAATGGAAAGGAATGGAATGGAAAGGAATGGAATGGAAAGGAATGGAATGGAGAGTAATGGAACTGAGTGGAATGGAATGGAATGGAATGGAACGGAATGGAATGGAATGGAATGGCACGGAATGGAATGGAATGGAATGGAATGGAACGGTGAAATAAAATATGAGCTGATATTGTGCCACAGGCATTCAGACAGGGTGAAGTTTGGAGAACTTGTTGAAAGAAAGTTATAGGATAGTATAGTGTGGAATGGAATGGAATGGAACGGAGTGCAATGGAAAGCAATGGAACGAAATGGAACGAAACGGAATGGAATCCAATGGATTGGAAAGGAATGGAATGGAATGGAATGGAATGGAACGGTGTAATAAAATGTGAGCTGATATTGTGCCATTGCAATCCAGTCAGGGTGACAGATTGAGAACATGTTGAAAGAAAGGAATAGAATACAATAATGTGGAATTGAATGCCATGGAATAGAAGGGAATGGAATGGAATCTAAAGGAATGGAATGTAATGTAACTAAAAGGAATGGAATGGAATGGAACGGAATGGAATGGAATGGTATGGAATGGAATGGAATGGAATGGAATGGAACGGAATGCAATGGAATGGAATGGAATGGAATGGAATGCAATGGAATGAAATGCAATGGAATTGAATGGAACGTTGAAATAATATGTGAGCTGACATTGTGCCACTGCAATCCAGCCAATTTGACAGATTGAGAACTTGTTGAAGAAAGGAATAGAATAGAATTGTGTGGACTAGTAAGGAAAGGAATGGAATGGAATGGAATGGAATGGAATGGAATTGAATGGAATGGAATTTAACGGAATGGAATGGAATGGAGTGAAACTGAACAGAATGGAACAGAATGGACGGGAATGGAAGGGAATGGAATGCAATGGAATGGAACGGAATGCAATTGAAAGGTGAAATATAATGTGAGCTGACATTGTGCCCCTGCAATACAGCCAGGATGTCAGACTGAGAATTTGTTGAAAGAAAGCAATAGAATAGAATAGTGTGGAATGGAATGGAATGAAAGGGAATGGAATGGAACGGAAAGGAAGGAAATGGAAAGGAATGGAATGGAATGGAATGGAACGGAATGGAATGGAATGGAATGAAATGGAAAGGAATGGAATGGAAGGGAATTCAATGGAATGGAATGGAATGGAATGGAATGAAATGGAAAGGAATAGAATGGTAAGGAATGGAATGGAATGGGACAGTGAAATAAAATTTCAGCTGACATTGTTCCACGACAATCCAGCTTATGAGACAGACTGAGAACGTGTTGAAAGAAATGAGTAGAATAGAATAATGTGGAATGGAATGGAATGGAATAGAATGGTGTGGAGTGCAATGGAACGGAACAGAACGGAATGGAATGCAATGGAATGGAATGGAATGGAATGGAATGGAATGCAATTGAATGGAATGTAATAGAATGAATGGTGAAATAAAATATGAGGTAACATTGTGCCACTGCAATCCAGTCAGGGTAACAGATTGAGAATAGGTTGAAAGAAAGGAGTAGAATACAATAGTGTGGAAAGGAATGGAAAGGAATGGAATGGAAAGGAATGGAATGGAGAGTAACGGAACTGCATGGAAAGGAATTGAATGGAATGGAATAGAATGGCATGGAATGGAATGGAATGGAATGGAACGGTGAAATAAAATATGAGCTGACATTGTGCCACAGCCATCCAGACAGGGTGACATTTGGAGTATTTGTTCAAAGAAAAGTATAGGATAGAGTAGTGTGGAATGGAATGGAATTGAACGGAGTGCAATGGAAAGCAATGGAACGAAATGGAATGAAACGGAATGGAATCGAATGGATTGGAATGGAATGGAATGGAATCGAATGGAATCGAATGGAATGGAACGTTGTAATAAAACGTGAGCTGATATTGTGCCATTGCAATCCAGTCAGGGTAACAGATTGAGAACATGATGAAAGAAAGGAATATAATACAATAGTGTGGAATTGAATGCCATGGAATGGAAGGGAATGGAATGGAATCTTAAGGAATGGAATGGAATGTAACTAAACGGAATGGAATGGAATGGAATTCAATGGAATGTAACTAAACGGAATGGAATGGAATGGAATTCAATGGAATGTAACTAAACGGAATGGAATGGAATGGAATGGAATTTAATGGAATGGAATGGTATGGAATGGAATGGAATGGAATGGAATGCAATGGAATGAAATGCAATGGAATGGAATGGAACAGTGAAATAATATGTGAGCTGACATTGTGCCACTGCAATCCAGCCAGTTTGACAGATTGAGAACTTGTTGAAGAAAGGAATAGAATAGAATAGTGTGGAATAGTAAGGAAAGGAATGGAATGGAATGGAATGGAATGGAATTTAATGGAATGGAATGGAGTGAAACTGAAAAGAATGGAACAGAATGGACGGAAATGGAAGGGAATGGAATGCAATGGAATGGAATGGAATGGAATGGAATGCAATTGAAAGGTGAAATATAATGTGAGCTGACATTGTGCCCCTGCAATACAGCCAGGATGTCAGACTGAGAATTTGTTGAAAGAAAGCAATAGAATAGAATAGTGCGGAATGGAATGGAATGGAACGGAAAGGAAGGGAATGGAATGAAATGGAATGGAATGGAATGGAATGGAATGAAATGGAAAGGAATGGAATGGAAGGGAATTCAATGGAATGGAATGGAATTGAATGGAATGGAATGGAATAGAATGAAATGGAAAGGAATAGAATGGAAAGGAATGGAATGGAATGGGACAGTGAAATAAAATTTCAGCTGACATTGTTCCACGACAATCCAGCTTATGTGACAGACTGAGAACGTGTTGAAAGAAATGAGTAGAATAGAATAATGTGGAATGGAATGGAATGGAATGGAATGGAATGGAATGGAATGGTGTGGAGTGCAAAGGAACGGAACGGAACGGAATGGAATGCAATGGAATGGAATGGAATGCAATTGAATGGAATGTAATAGAATGAATGGTGAAATAAAATATGAGCTAACATTGCGCCACTGCAATCCAGTCAGGGTAACAGATTGAGAATAGGTTGAAAGAAAGGAGTAGAATACAATAGTGTGGAAAGGAATGGAAAGGAATGGAATGGAAAGGAATGGAATGGAGAGTAACGGAACTGCATGGAAAGGAATTGAATGGAATGGAATAGAATGGCAGGGCATGGAATGGAATGGAATGGAATGGAAAGGAATGGAACGGTGAAATATAATATGAGCTGACATTGTGCCACAGCCATCCAGACAGGGTGACATTTGGAGTACTTGTTGAAAGAAAGGTATAGGATAGAGTAGTGTGGAATGGAATGGAATTGAACGGAGTGCAATGGAAAGCAATGGAACGAAATGGAATGAAACGGAATGGAATCGAATGGATTGGAATGGAATGGAATGGAATGGAATGGAATGGAATGGAATGGAACGTTGTAATAAAATATGAGCTGATATTGTGCCATTGCAATCCAGTCAGGGTAACAGATTGAGAACATGTTGAAAGAAAGGAATATAATACAATAGTGTGGAATTGAATGCCATGGAATGGAAGGGAATGGAATGGAATCTTAAGGAATGGAATGGAATGTAACTAAACGGAATGGAATGGAATGGAATTCAATGGAATGTAACTAAACGGAATGGAATGGAATGGAATTTAATGGAATGGAATGGTATGGAATGGAATGGAATGGAATGGAATGCAATGGAATGAAATGCAATGGAATGGAATGGAACAGTGAAATAATATGTGAGCTGACATTGTGCCACTGCAATCCAGCCAGTTTGACAGATTGAGAATTTGTTGAAGAAAGGAATAGAATAGAATAGTGTGGAATAGTGAGGAATGCAATGGAATTGAATGGAATGGAACAGAATGGAATGGAATGGAATGGTATGTAATGGAACAGTGAAATATAATGTGGGGTGAGATGGCACCACTGCAATACAACCAGGCTGACAGATTGAGAACTTGTTGAACGAAAGGAATAGAACAGTGTAGTTCAGAATGGAAAGGAATGAAATGGATTGGAATGGAATGGAATGGAATGGAATGGAATGGAATGGAATGGACTGGAATGGTGAAATAAAATGTGAGCTGAATTTTAGCTACTGCAATCAAGCCAGGGTGACAGATAGAGAACTTGTTGAAAGAAATTAAGAAAATACTATAGGGTGGAATGGAATGGAATGAAATGGAATGAAATGGAATAGAATGTAGTGCAATGTAACGGAATGGAACGGAATGGAATGAAATGGAATTAAATAGAGTGGAATGGAAGGGTAAGGAATGGAATGGAATGGAATGGAATGGAATGGAATGGAATGGAATGGAATGGAATAGAATGGAATGGTGCAATAAAATTGGAGCTGAAATCGAGCCACTGCATTTCAGCCAGGGTGAGAGATTGAGAACTGGTTGAAAGAGAGGAATAGAATAGAATAGTGTGGAATTGAATGGAAAGCAACGGGATGGAATGGCATGGAATGCAATGGAATGGAATGGAATGAAATGGAAAGGAAAGGAATGGAATGGAATTCAATGGAATGGAATGGAATGGAATGGAATTGAAAGGAATGGAATGGAATGGAATGGAATGTGACAGTGAAATAAAATTTGAGCTGACATTGTGCCACAGCAATCCAGCTTATGTGACAGTTTGAGAACGCGTTGAAAGAAAGGAATAGAATAGAATAACGTGGAATGGAATGGAATGGAACGGTGTGGAGTGCAATGGAACGGAACGGAACGGAATGGAATCCAATGGAATGGAATGGAATGCAATTGAATGGATTGGAATAGAATGAATGGTGAAATAAAATGTGAGCTAACATTGTGCCACTGCAATCCAGTCAGGGTAACAGATTGAGAATAGGTTGAAAGAAAGGAATAGAATAGAATAGTGAGGAATGGAATGGAAGTAATGGAATGGAAAGGAATGGAATGGAAAGGAATGGAATGGAGAGTAATGGAACTGAATGGAAAGGAATGGAATGGAATGGAAAGGAATGGAATGGAATGGCGTGGAATGGAATGGAATGGAATGGAGTGGAATGGCATGGAATGGAATGGAATGGAATGGAACGGTGAAATAAAATATGAGCTGATATTGTGCCACAGCCATCCAGACAGGGTGAAGTTTGGAGAACTTGTTGAAAGGAAGGTATAGGATAGAATAGTGTGGAATGGAATGGAATGGAACGGAGTGCAATGGAAAGCAATGGAACGAAATGGAACGAAACGGAATGGAATCCAGTGGATTGGAATGGAATGGAATGGAATGGAATGGAACGGTGTAATAAAATGTGAGCTGCAATTGTGCCATTGCAATCGAGTCAGGGTGACAGATTGAGAAAATGTTGAAAGAAAGGAAGAGAATACAATAGTGTGGAATTGAATGCCATGGAATAGAATGGAATGGAATGGAATCTAAAGGAATGGAATGTAATGTAACTAAAAGGAATGGAATGGAATGGAATTTAATGGAATGGAACGGAATGGAATGGAATGGTATGGAATGGAATGGAATGGAATGGAATGCAATGGAATGAAATGCAATGGAATTGAATGGAACGTTGAAATAATATGTGAGCTGACATTGTGCCACTGCAATCCAGCCAATTTGACAGATTGAGAACTTGTTGAAGAAAGGAATAGAATAGAATAGTGTGGAATAGTAAGGAAAGGAATGGAATGGAATGGAATGGAATGGAATTTAATAGAATGGAATGGAGTGAAACTGAACAGAATGGAACAGAATGGACGGAAATGGAAGGGAATGGAATGCAATGGAATGGAATGGAATGGAATGCAATTGAAAGGTGAAATATAATGTGAGCTGACATTGTGCCCCTGCAATACAGCCAGGATGTCAGACTGAGGATTTGTTGAAGGAAAGCAATAGAATAGAATAGTGAGGAATGGAATGGAATGGAACGGAAAGGAAGGGAATGCAATGAAATGGAATGGAATGGAATGGAATGGAATGAAATGGAAAGGAATGGAATGGAAGGGAATTCAATGGAATGGAATGGAATGGAATGGAATGGAATGGAATGGAATAGAATGAAATGGAAAGGAATAGAATGGAAAGGAATGGAATGGAATGAGACAGTGAAATAAAATTTCAGCTGACATTGATCCACGACAATCCAGCTTATGTGACAGACTGAGAACGTGTTGAAAGAAATGAGTAGAATAGAATAATGTGGAATGGAATGGAATGGAATGGAATGGTGTGGAGTGCAAAGGAACGGAACGGAACGGAATGGAATGCAATGGAATGGAATGGAATGGAATGGAATGGAATGCAATTGAATGGAATGTAATAGAATGAATGGTGAAATAAAATATGAGCTAACATTGCGCCACTGCAATCCAGTCAGGGTAACAGATTGAGAATAGGTTGAAAGAAAGGAGTAGAATACAATAGTGTGGAAAGGAATGGAAAGGAATGGAATGGAAAGGAATGGAATGGAGAGTAACGGAACTGCATGGAAAGGAATTGAATGGAATGGAATAGAATGGCATGGAATGGAATGGAATGGAATGGAATGGAATGGAATGGAATGGAATGGAACGGTGAAATAAAATATGAGCTGACATTGTGCCACAGCCATCCAGACAGGGTGACATTTGGAGTACTTTTTGAAAGAAAGGTATAGGATAGAGTAGTGTGGAATGGAATGGAATTGAACGGAGTGCAATGGAAAGCAATGGAACGAAATGGAATGAAACGGAATGGAATCGAATGGATTGGAATGGAATGGAATGGAATGGAATGGAATGGAATGGAATGTTGTAATAAAATATGAGCTGATATTGTGCCATTGCAATCCAGTCAGGGTAACAGATTGAGAACATGTTGAAAGAAAGGAATATAATACAATAGTGTGGAATTGAATGCCATGGAATGGAAGGGAATGGAATGGAATCTTAAGGAATGGAATGGAATGTAACTAAACGGAATGGAATGGAATGGAATTCAATGGAATGTAACTAAACGGAATGGAATGGAATGGAATTTAATGGAATGGAATGGTATGGAATGGAATGGAATGGAATGGAATGCAATGGAATGAAATGCAATGGAATGGAATGGAACAGTGAAATAATATGTGAGCTGACATTGTGCCACTGCAATCCAGCCAGTTTGACAGATTGAGAACTTGTTGAAGAAAGGAATAGAATAGAATAGTGTGGAATAGTGAGGAATGCAATGGAATTGAAAGGAATGGAACAGAATGGAATGGAATGGAATGGTATGTAATGGAACAGTGAAATATAATGTGGGGTGAGATGGCACCACTGCAATACAACCAGGCTGACAGATTGAGAACTTGTGGAACGAAAGGAATAGAACAGTGTAGTTCAGAATGGAAAGGAATGAAATGGATTGGAATGGAATGGAATGGAATGGAATGGAATGGAATGGAATGGAATGGACCGGAATGGTGAAATAAAATGTGAGCTGAATTTTTGCTACTGCAATCAAGCCAGGGTGACAGATAGAGAACTTGTTGAAAGAAATTAAGAAAATACTATAGGGTGGAATGGAATGGAATGGAATGGAAAGGAATGAAATGGAATAGAATGTAGTGCAATGTAACGGAATGGAACGGAATGGAATGAAATGGAATTAAATAGAGTGGAATGGAAGGGTAAGGAATGGAATGGAATGGAATGGAATGGAATGGAATGGAATGGAATGGAATGGAATAGAATGGAATGGTGCAATAAAATTGGAGCTGAAATCGAGCCACTGCATTTCAGCCAGAGTGAGAGATTGAGAACTGGTTGAAAGACAGGAATAGAATAGAATAGTGTGGAATTGAATGGAAAGCAACGGGATGGAATGGCATGGAATTCAATGGAATGGAATGGAATGAAATGGAAAGGAATGGAATGGAATGGAATTCAATGGAATGGAATGGAATGGAATGGAATGGAACAGTGAAATAAAATATGCGCTGACATTGTGCCACAGCCATCCAGAAGGGGTGACATTTGGAGAACTTGTTGAAAGAAAGGTACAGGATAGAGTAGTGTGGAATGGAATGGAGTGCAATGGAAAGCAATGGAACGATACGGAATGGAATCGAATGGATTGGATTGGAATGGAATGGAATGGAACGGTGTAATAAAATGTGAGCTGATATTGTGCCATTGCAATCCAGTCAGGGTGACAGATTGAGAACATGTTGAAAGAAAGGAATAGAATACAATAGTGTGGAATTGAATGACATGGAATGGAAGGGAATGGAATGGAATCTTAAGGAATGGAATGGAATGAAACTAAACGGAATGGAATGGAATGGAATGTAAATAAACGGAATGGAATAGAATGGAATGGAATTTATTGCAATGGAACGGAATGGAATGGAATGGTATGGAATGGAATGGAATGGAATGGAATGTCATGGAATGGAATGGAATGGCATGGAATGGTATGGAATGGAATGGAATGGAATGTCATGGAATGGAATGGAATGGCATGGAATGGAATGGAATGGAATGGAATGGAACGGAATGGAATGGAATGGAATGTCATGGAATGGAATGGAATGGCATGGAATGGTATGGAATGGAATGGAATGGAATGTCATGGAATGGAATGGAATGGCATGGAATGGAATGGAATGGAATGGAATGGAACGGAATGGAATGGAATGGAATGGAACGGAATGGAATGGAATGGAATGGAATGGAATGGCATGGCATGGCATGGCATGGAATGGAATGGAATGGATTGGACTGGAATGGAATAGAATGGAATGGAAGGGAATTTAATGGAATGGAGCGCAATGGAACGGAATGGAACGGAACGGAATGAAATGGAATGGAATGGAATGGAAGTGTGAAGTAAAACGTGAGCTGACATAGTTCCCACTGCAATCCAGCCAGAGTGACAGATTGAGAACATGTTGAAAGAAAGCAGTGAAAGAGACTAGTGTGGAATGGAACGGAATGGAATGGAATGGAGTGCAATGGAATATAATTGAACGGAATGGAATGAAATGGAATGGAATAGAGTGGAGTGGAATGGAATGGAATGGAATGGAATTGAATGGATTGCAATGTAATGGAATGAAACGGAATGTATAGAAGTGGAATGGAATTGAACGGAATGCAAAGGAATGGAATGGAGTGCAACGGTGAAATATAATGAGAGCTGACATTGAAGCAATGCAATCCAATCAGGGTGACAGTTTGAGATCTATTTGAAAGAAAGGAATAGTATAGAATATTGTGGAATGGAATGGAATGGAATGGAATAGAAGGGACTGTAATGGAACGGAATAGAAAGGAATGGTCTTAAATGGATTTCAATTGAATGGAATGGAATGAAATGAGGTGGAATGGAATGGTACGGAATGGAATGAAGTAGAATGGAATGGAATGGAACGGAATGGAATGGAACGGAACGGAACGGAAAGGTATGAAATGGAATGGTGAAATATAATGTGGGGAGAGATTGCACCACTGCAATACATCCAGGCAGACAGATTGAGAGATCGTTGAAAGAAAGGATTAGAATAGAGTAGTTCGGAATGGAAAGGAATAGAATGGGTTGGAATGGAATGGAATGGAATGGAATGCAATGGAATGGTGAAATAAAATGTGAGCTGAATTTCTGCTACTGCAATCAAGCCAGGGTGACAGAGAGAGAACTTGTTGAAAGAAATTAATAAAATAGTATAGGGTGGAATGGAATGGAATGGAATGGAAATAAATGGTATTGAATGTAGTGCAATGGAACGGAAAGGAACGGAATGGACTGAAATAGAATTGAACAGAATGGAATGGAATGGTAAGGAATGGAATGGAATGCAATGCAATGGAATGGAATGGAATGGAATAGAATGGAAGGGTACAATAAAATGGGAGCTGATATTGAGCCAGTGCAATTCAGACAGGGTGAGAGATTGAGAACTGGTTGAAAGAGAGGAATAGAATAGAATAGTGTGGAATTCAACGGAAATCAACAGAATGGAATGGAACGGAATGCAATGGAATGGAATGGAATGAAACGGAAAGGAATGGAATGGAATGGAATTCAAAGGAATGGAATGCAATGGAATGGAATGGAATGGAATGGAATGAAATGGAAAGGAATGCAATGGAAGGGAATTCAATGGAATGGAATGGAATGGAATAGAATGAAATGGAAAGGAATAGAATGGAAAGGAATGGAATGGAATGGGACAGTGAAATAAAATTTCAGCTGACATTGTTCCACGACAATCCAGCTTATGTGACAGACTGAGAACGTGTTGAAAGAAATGAGTAGAATAGAATAATGTGGAATGGAATGGAATGGAATGGTGTGGAGTGCAAAGGAACGGAACGGAACGGAATGGAATGCAATGGAATGGAATGGAATGGAATGGAATGCAATTGAATGGAATGTAATAGAATGAATGGTGAAATAAAATATGAGCTAACATTGTGCCACTGCAATCCAGTCAGGGTAACAGATTGAGAATAGGTTGAAAGAAAGGAGGAGAATACAATAGTGTGGAAAGGAATGGAAAGGAATGGAATGGAAAGGAAGGGAATGGAGAGTAACGGAACTGCATGGAAAGGAATTGAATGGAATGGAATAGAATGGCATCGAATGGAATGGAATGGAATGGAATGGAATGGAATGGAATGGAACGGTGAAATAAAATATGAGCTGACATTGTGCCACAGCCATCCAGACAGGGTGACATTTGGAGTACTTGTTGAAAGAAAGGTATAGGATAGAGTAGTGTGGAATGGAATGGAATTGAACGGAGTGCAATGGAAAGCAATGGAACGAAATGGAATGAAACGGAATGGAATCGAATGGATTGGAATGGAATGGAATGGAATTGAATGGAACGTTGTAATAAAATGTGAGCTGATATTGTGCCATTGCAATGCAGTCAGGGTAACAGATTGAGAACATGTTGAAAGAAAGGAATATAATACAATAGTGTGGAATTGAATGCCATGGAATGGAAGGGAATGGAATGGAATCTTAAGGAATGGAATGGAATGTAACTAAACGGAATGGAATGGAATGGAATTCAATGGAATGTAACTAAACGGAATGGAATGGAATGGAATTTAATGGAATGGAATGGTATGGAATGGAATGGAATGGAATGGAATGCAATGCAATGGAATGAAATGCAATGGAATGGAATGGAACAGTGAAATAATATGTGAGCTGACATTGTGCCACTGCAATCCAGCCAGTTTGACAGATTGAGAACTTGTTGAAGAAAGGAATAGAATAGAATAGTGTGGAATAGTGAGGAATGCAATGGAATTGAATGGAATGGAACAGAATGGAATGGAATGGAATGGTATGTAATGGAACAGTGAAATATAATGTGGGGTGAGATGGCACCACTGCAATACAACCAGGCTGACAGATTGAGAACTTGTTGAACGAAAGGAATAGAACAGTGTAGTTCAGAATGGAAAGGAATGAAATGGATTGGAATGGAATGGAATGGAATGGAATGGAATGGAATGGAATGGAATGGTGAAATAAAATGTGAGCTGAATTTTTGCTACTGCAATCAAGCCAGGGTGACAGACAGAGAACTTGTTGAAAGAAATTAAGAAAATACTATAGGGTGGAATGGAATGGAATGGAATGGAATGAAATGGAATAGAATGTAGTGCAATGTAACGGAATGGAACGGAATGGAATGAAATGGAATTAAATAGAGTGGAATGGAAGGGTAAGGAATGGAATGGAATGGAATGGAATGGAATGGAATGGAATGGAATGGAATGGAATGGTGCAATAAAATTGGAGCTGATATCGAGCCACTGCATTACAGCTAGGGTGAGAGATTGAGAACTGGTTGAAAGAGAGGAATAGAATAGAATAGTGTGGAATTGAATGGAAAGCAACGGAATGGAATGGCATGGAATGCAATGGAATGGAATGGAATGAAATGGAAAGGAATGGAATGGAATGGAATTCAATGGAATGGAATGGAATGGAATGGAATTGAAAGGAATGGAATGGAATGGAATGGAATGTGACAGTGAAATAAAATTTGAGCTGACATTTTGCCACAGCAATCCAGCTTATGTGACAGTTTGAGAACGCGTTGAAAGAAAGGAATAGAATAGAATAACGTGGAATGGAATGGAATGGAATGGTGTGGAGTGCAATGGAACGGAACGGAACGGAATGGAATGCAATGGAATGGAATGGAATGGAATGGAATGCAATTGAATGGATTGGAATAGAATGAATGGTGAAATAATATGTGAGCTCACATTGTGCCACTGCAATCCAGTCAGGGTAACAGATTGAGAATAGGTTGAAAGAAAGGAATAGAATAGAATAGTGAGGAATGGAATGGAAGGAATAGAATGGAAAGGAATGGAATGGAAAGGAATGGAATGGAAAGGAATGGAATGGAGAGTAATGGAACTGAGTGGAAAGGAATGGAGTGGAATGGAATGGAATGGAACGGAATGGAATGGAATGGAATGGAATGGAATGGCATGGAATGGAATGGAATGGAATGGAACGGTGAAATAAAATATGAGCTGATATTGTGCCACAGCCATTCAGACAGGGTGAAGTTTGGAGAACATGTTGAAAGAAAGTTATAGGATAGAATAGTGTGGAATGGAATGGAATGGAATGGAGTGCAATGGAAAGCAATGGAACGAAATGGAACGAAACGGAATGGAATCAAATGGATTGGAATGGAATGGAATGGAATGGAATGGAACGGCGTAATAAAATGTGAGCTGATATTGTGCCATTGCAATCCAGTCAGGGTGACAGATTGAGAACATGTCGAAAGAAAGGAATAGAATACAATAGTGTGGAATTGAATGCCATGGAACAGAAGGGAATGGAATGGAATCTAAAGGAATGGAATGTAATGTAACTAAAAGGAATGGAATGGAATGGAATTTAATGGAATGGAACGGAATGGAATGGAATGGTATGGAATGGAATGGAATGGAATGGAATGCAATGGAATGGAATGCAATGGAATGAAATGCAATGGAATTGAATGGAACGTTGAAATAATATGTGAGCTGACATTGTGCCACTGCAATCCAGCCAATTTGACAGATTGAGAACTTGTTGAAGAAAGGAATAGAATAGAATAGTGTGGAATAGTAAGGAAAGGAATGGAATGGAATGGAATGGAATGGAATTTAACGGAATGGAATGGAATGGAGTGAAACTGAACAGAATGGAACAGAATGGACGGAAATGGAAGGGAATGGAATGGAATGGAATGGAATGCAATTGAAAGGTGAAATATAATGTGAGCTGACATTGTGCCCCTGCAATACAGCCAGGATGTCAGACTGAGAATTTGTTGAAAGAAAGCAATAGAATAGAATAGTGCGGAATGGAATGGAATGAAAGGGAATGGAATGGAACGGAAAGGAAGGGAATGGAATGGAATGGAATGGAATGGAATGGAATGGAATGGAATGGAATGGAAAGGAATGGAATGGAAGGGAATTCAATGGAATGCAATGGAATGGAATGGAATGGAATGGAATGAAATGGAAAGGAATAGAATGGAAAGGAATGGAATGGAATGGGACAGTGAAATAAAATTTCAGCTGACATTGTTCCACGACAATCCAGCTTATGAGACAGACTGAGAACGTGTTGAAAGATATGAGTAGAATAGAATAATGTGGAATGGAATGGAATGGAATAGAATGGTGTGGAGTGCAAAGGAATGGAACGGAACGGAATGGAATGCAATGGAATGGAATGGAATGGAATGGAATGCAATTGAATGGAATGTAATAGAATGAATGGTGAAATAAAATATGAGCTAACATTGTGCCACTGCAATCCAGTCAGGGTAACAGATTGAGAATAGGTTGAAAGAAAGGAGTAGAATACAATAGTGTGGAAAGGAATGGAAAGGAATGGAATGGAAAGGAATGGAATGGAGAGTAACGGAACTGCATGGAAAGGAATTGAATGGAATGGAATAGAATGGCATGGAATGGAATGGAATGGAATGGAATGGAATGGAATGGAACGGTGAAATAAAATATGAGCTGACATTGTGCCACAGCCATCCAGACAGGGTGACATTTGGAGTAATTGTTGAAAGAAAGGTATAGGATAGAGTAGTGTGGAATGGAATGGAATTGAACGGAGTGCAATGGAAAGCAATGGAACGAAATGGAATGAAACAGAATGGAATCGAATGGATTGGAATGGAATGGAATAGAATGGAATGGAATGGAATGGAATGGAACGTTGTAATAAAATCTGAGCTAATATTGTGCCATTGCAATCCAGTCAGGGTAACAGATTGAGAACATGTTGAAAGAAAGGAATATAATACAATAGTGTGGAATTGAATGCCATGGAATAGAAGGGAATGGAATGGAATCTTAAGGAATGGAATGGAATGTAACTAAACGGAATGGAATGGAATGGAATTCAATGGAATGTAACTAAACGGAATGGAATGGAACGGAATTTAATGGAATGGAATGGTATGGAATGGAATGGAATGGAATGGAATGGAATGCAATGGAATGAAATGCAATGGAATGGAATGGAACAGTGAAATAATATGTGAGCTGACATTGTGCCACTGCAATCCAGCCAGTTTGACAGATTGAGAACTTGTTGAAGAAAGGAATAGAATAGAATAGTGTGGAATAGTGAGGAATGCAATGGAATTGAATGGAATGGAACAGAATGGAATGGAAAGGAATGGTATGTAATGGAACAGTGAAATATAATGTGGGGTGAGATGGCAACACTGCAATACAACCAGGTTGACACACTGAGAACTTGTTGAACGAAAGGAATAGAACAGTGTAGTTCAGAATGGAAAGGAATGAAATGGATTGGAATGGAATGGAATGGAATGGAATGGAATGGACTGGAATGGAATGGAATGGTGAAATAAAATGTGAGCTGAATTTTTGCTACTGCAATCAAGCCAGGGTGACAGATAGAGAACTTGTTGAAAGAAATTAAGAAAATACTATAGGGTGGAATGGAATGGAAGGAATGGAATGAAATGGAATAGAATGTAGTGCAATGTAACGGAATGGAACGGAATGGAATGAAATGGAATTAAATAGAGTGGAATGGAAGGGTAAGGAATGGAATGGAATGGAATGGAATGGAATGGTGCAATAAAATTGGAGCTGATATCGAGCCACTGCATTTCAGCTAGGGTGAGAGATTGAGAACTGGTTGAAAGAGAGGAATAGAATAGAATAGTGTGGAATTGAATGGAAAGCAACGGAATGGACTGGCATGGAATGCAATGGAATGGAATGGAATGAAATGGAAAGGAATGGAATGGAATGGAATTCAATGGAATGGAATGGAATGGAATGGAATGGAATTCAATGGAATGGAATGGAATGGAATGGAATGGAATGGAATGGAATGGAATTGAAAGGAATGGAATGGAATGGAATGGAATGTGACAGTGAAATAAAATTTGAGCTGACATTGTGCCACAGCAATCCAGCTTATGTGACAGTTTGAGAACGCGTTGAAAGAAAGGAATAGAATAGAATAACGTGGAATGGAATGGAATGGAATGGTGTGGAGTGCAATGGAACGGAACAGAACGGAATGGAATGCAATGGAATGGAATGGAATGGAATGGAATGCAATTGAATGGATTGGAATAGAATGAATGGTGAAATAAAATGTGAGCTAACATTGTGCCACTGCAATCCAGTCAGGGTAACAGATTGAGAATAGGTTGAAAGAAAGGAATAGAATAGAATAGTGAGGAATGGAATGGAAGGAATGGAATGGAAAGGAATGGAATGGAAAGGAATGGAATGGAAAGGAATGGAATGGAGAGTAATGGAACTGAGTGGAAAGGAATGGAATGGAATGGAATGGAATGGAATGGAACGGAATGGAATGGAATGGAATGGAATGGCATGGAATGGAACGGAATGGAATGGAACGGTGAAATAAAATATGAGCTGATATTGTGCCACAGGCATTAAGACAGGGTGAAGTTTGGAGAACTTGTTGAAAGAAAGTTATAGGATAGAATAGTGTGGAATGGAATGGAATGGAACGGAGTGCAATGGAAAGCAATGGAACGAAATGGAACGAAACGGAATGGAATCCAATGGATTGGAATGGAATGGAATGGAATGGAATGGAACGGTGTAATAAAATGTGAGCTGATATTGTGCCATTGCAATCCAGTCAGGGTGACAGATTGAGAACATGTTGAAAGAAAGGAATAGAATACAATAGTGTGGAATTCAATGCCATGGAATAGAAGGGAATGGAATGGAATCTAAAGGAATGGAATGTAATGTAAATAAAAGGAATGGAATGGAATGGAACGGAATGGAATGGAATGGTATGGAATGGAATGGAATGGAATGGAATGGAACGGAATGCAATGGAATGGAATGGAATGGAATGGAATGCAATGGAATGAAATGCAATGGAATTGAATGGAACGTTGAAATAATATGTGAGCTGACATTGTGCCACTGCAATCCAGCCAATTTGACAGATTGAGAACTTGTTGAAGAAAGGAATAGAATAGAATTGTGTGGACTAGTAAGGAAAGGAATGGAATGGAATGGAATGGAATGGAATGGAATGGAATGGAATGGAATTTAACGGAATGGAATGGAATGGAGTGAAACTGAATAGAATGGAACAGAATGGACGGGAATGGAAGGGAATGGAATGCAATGGAATGGAATGGAATGGAATGCAATTGAAAGGTGAAATATAATGTGAGCTGACATTGTGCCCCTGCAATACAGCCAGGATGTCAGACTGAGAATTTGTTGAAAGAAAGCAATAGAATAGAATAGTGCGGAATGGAATGGAATGAAAGGGAATGGAATGGAACGGAAAGGAAGGAAATGGAATGGAATGGAATGGAATGGAATGGAATGGAATGGAATGGAATGGAATGGAATGAAATGGAAAGGAATGGAATGGAAGGGAATTCAATGGAATGGAATGGAATGAAATGGAAAGGAATGGAATGGAAGGGAATTCAATGGAATGGAATGGAATGGAATGGAATGAAATGGAAAGGAATAGAATGGAAAGGAATGGAATGGAATGGGACAGTGAAATAAAATTTCAGCTGACATTGTTCCATGACAATCCAGCTTATGAGACAGACTGAGAACGTGTTGAAAGAAATGAGTAGAATAGAATAATGTGGAATGGAATGGAATGGAATAGAATGGTGTGGAGTGCAACGGAACGGAACGGAACTAAATGGACTGCAATGGAATGGAATGGAATGGAATGGAATGGAATGCAATTGAATGGAATGTAATAGAATGAATGGTGAAATAAAATATGAGGTAACATTGTGCCACTGCAATCCAGTCAGGGTAACAGATTGAGAATAGGTTGAAAGAAAGGAGTAGAATACAATAGTGTGGAAAGGAATGGAAAGGAATGGAATGGAAAGGAATGGAATGGAGAGTAACGGAACTGCATGGAAAGGAATTGAATGGAATGGAATAGAATGGCATGGAATGGAATGGAATGGAATGGAACGGTGAAATAAAATATGAGCTGACATTGTGCCACAGCCATCCAGACAGGGTGACATTTGGAGTATTTGTTCAAAGAAAAGTATAGGATAGAGTAGTGTGGAATGGAATGGAATTGAACGGAGTGCAATGGAAAGCAATGGAACGAAATGGAATGAAACGGAATGGAATCGAATGGATTGGAATGGAATGGAATGGAATGGAATGGAATGGAATGGAATCGAATGGAATGGAACGTTGTAATAAAACGTGAGCTGATATTGTGCCATTGCAATCCAGTCAGGGTAACAGATTGAGAACATGTTGAAAGAAAGGAATATAATACAATAGTGTGGAATTGAATGCCATGGAATGGAAGGGAATGGAATGGAATCTTAAGGAATGGAATGGAATGTAACTAAACGGAATGGAATGGAATGGAATTCAATGGAATGTAACTAAACGGAATGGAATGGAATGGAATGGAATTTAATGGAATGGAATGGTATGGAATGGAATGGAATGGAATGGAATGCAATGGAATGAAATGCAATGGAATGGAATGGAACAGTGAAATAATATGTGAGCTGACATTGTGCCACTGCAATCCAGCCAGTTTGACAGATTGAGAACTTGTTGAAGAAAGGAATAGAATGGAATAGTGTGGAATAGTGAGGAATGCAATGGAATTGAATGGAATGGAACAGAATGGAATGGAATGGAATGGTATGTAATGGAACAGTGAAATATAATGTGGGGTGAGATGGCACCACTGCAATACAACCAGGCTGACAGATTGAGAACTTGTTGAACGAAAGGAATAGAACAGTGTAGTTCAGAATGGAAAGGAATGAAATGGATTGGAATGGAATGGAATGGAATGGAATGGACTGGAATGGTGAAATAAAATGTGAGCTGAATTTTAGCTACTGCAATCAAGCCAGGGTGACAGATAGAGAACTTGTTGAAAGAAATTAAGAAAATACTATAGGGTGGAATGGAATGGAATGGAATGGAATGGAATGAAATGGAATAGAATGTAGTGCAATGTAACGGAATGGAACGGAATGGAATGAAATGGAATTAAATAGAGTGGAATGGAAGGGTAAGGAATGGAATGGAATGGAATGGAATGGTGCAATAAAATTGGAGCTGATATCGAGCCACTGCATTTCAGCTAGGGTGAGAGATTGAGAACTGGTTGAAAGAGAGGAATAGAATAGAATAGTGTGGAATTGAATGGAAAGCAACGGAATGGAATGGCATGGAATGCAATGGAATGGAATGGAATGAAATGGAAAGGAATGGAATGGAATGGAATTCAATGGAATGGAATGGAATGGAATGGAATGGAATGGAATTCAATGGAATGGAATGGAATGGAATGGAATTGAAAGGAATGGAATGGAATGGAATGGAATGGAATGTGACAGTGAAATAAAATTTGAGCTGACATTGTGCCACAGCAATCCAGCTTATGTGACAGTTTGAGAACGCGTTGAAAGAAAGGAATAGAATAGAATAACGTGGAATGGAATGGAATGGAATGGTGTGGAGTGCAATGGAACGGAACGGAATGGAATGGAATTCAATGGAATGGAATGGAATGGAATGGAATGCAATTGAATGGATTGGAATAGAATGAATGGTGAAATAAAATGTGAGCAAACATTGTGCCACTGCAATCCAGTCAGGGTAACAGATTGAGAATAGGTTGAAAGAAAGGAATAGAATAGAATAGTGAGGAATGGAATGGAAGGAATGGAATGGAAAGGAATGGAATGGAAAGGAATGGAATGGAAAGGAATGGAATGGAGAGTAATGGAACTGAGTGGAATGGAATGGAATGGAATGGAACGGAATGGAATGGAATGGAATGGCACGGAATGGAATGGAATGGAATGGAATGGAACGGTGAAATAAAATATGAGCTGATATTGTGCCACAGGCATTCAGACAGGGTGAAGTTTGGAGAACTTGTTGAAAGAAAGTTATAGGATAGTATAGTGTGGAATGGAATGGAATGGAACGGAGTGCAATGGAAAGCAATGGAACGAAATGGAACGAAACGGAATGGAATCCAATGGATTGGAAAGGAATGGAATGGAATGGAATGGAATGGAACGGTGTAATAAAATGTGAGCTGATATTGTGCCATTGCAATCCAGTCAGGGTGACAGATTGAGAACATGTTGAAAGAAAGGAATAGAATACAATAATGTGGAATTGAATGCCATGGAATAGAAGGGAATGGAATGGAATCTAAAGGAATGGAATGTAATGTAACTAAAAGGAATGGAATGGAATGGAACGGAATGGAATGGAATGGTATGGAATGGAATGGAATGGAATGGAATGGAACGGAATGCAATGGAATGGAATGGAATGGAATGGAATGCAATGGAATGAAATGCAATGGAATTGAATGGAACGTTGAAATAATATGTGAGCTGACATTGTGCCACTGCAATCCAGCCAATTTGACAGATTGAGAACTTGTTGAAGAAAGGAATAGAATAGAATTGTGTGGACTAGTAAGGAAAGGAATGGAATGGAATGGAATGGAATGGAATGGAATTGAATGGAATGGAATTTAACGGAATGGAATGGAATGGAGTGAAACTGAACAGAATGGAACAGAATGGACGGGAATGGAAGGGAATGGAATGCAATGGAATGGAACGGAATGCAATTGAAAGGTGAAATATAATGTGAGCTGACATTGTGCCCCTGCAATACAGCCAGGATGTCAGACTGAGAATTTGTTGAAAGAAAGCAATAGAATAGAATAGTGTGGAATGGAATGGAATGAAAGGGAATGGAATGGAACGGAAAGGAAGGAAATGGAAAGGAATGGAATGGAATGGAATGGAACGGAATGGAATGGAATGGAATGAAATGGAAAGGAATGGAATGGAAGGGAATTCAATGGAATGGAATGGAATGGAATGGAATGAAATGGAAAGGAATAGAATGGTAAGGAATGGAATGGAATGGGACAGTGAAATAAAATTTCAGCTGACATTGTTCCACGACAATCCAGCTTATGAGACACACTGAGAACGTGTTGAAAGAAATGAGTAGAATAGAATAATGTGGAATGGAATGGAATGGAATAGAATGGTGTGGAGTGCAATGGAACGGAACAGAACGGAATGGAATGCAATGGAATGGAATGGAATGGAATGGAATGGAATGCAATTGAATGGAATGTAATAGAATGAATGGTGAAATAAAATATGAGGTAACATTGTGCCACTGCAATCCAGTCAGGGTAACAGATTGAGAATAGGTTGAAAGAAAGGAGTAGAATACAATAGTGTGGAAAGGAATGGAAAGGAATGGAATGGAAAGGAATGGAATGGAGAGTAACGGAACTGCATGGAAAGGAATTGAATGGAATGGAATAGAATGGCATGGAATGGAATGGAATGGAATGGAACGGTGAAATAAAATATGAGCTGACATTGTGCCACAGCCATCCAGACAGGGTGACATTTGGAGTATTTGTTCAAAGAAAAGTATAGGATAGAGTAGTGTGGAATGGAATGGAATTGAACGGAGTGCAATGGAAAGCAATGGAACGAAATGGAATGAAACGGAATGGAATCGAATGGATTGGAATGGAATGGAATGGAATCGAATGGAATCGAATGGAATGGAACGTTGTAATAAAACGTGAGCTGATATTGTGCCATTGCAATCCAGTCAGGGTAACAGATTGAGAACATGTTGAAAGAAAGGAATATAATACAATAGTGTGGAATTGAATGCCATGGAATGGAAGGGAATGGAATGGAATCTTAAGGAATGGAATGGAATGTAACTAAACGGAATGGAATGGAATGGAATTCAATGGAATGTAACTAAACGGAATGGAATGGAATGGAATTCAATGGAATGTAACTAAACGGAATGGAATGGAATGGAATGGAATTTAATGGAATGGAATGGTATGGAATGGAATGGAATGGAATGGAATGCAATGGAATGAAATGCAATGGAATGGAATGGAACAGTGAAATAATATGTGAGCTGACATTGTGCCACTGCAATCCAGCCAGTTTGACAGATTGAGAACTTGTTGAAGAAAGGAATAGAATGGAATAGTGTGGAATAGTGAGGAATGCAATGGAATTGAATGGAATGGAACAGAATGGAATGGAATGGAATGGTATGTAATGGAACAGTGAAATATAATGTGGGGTGAGATGGCACCACTGCAATACAACCAGGCTGACAGATTGAGAACTTGTTGAACGAAAGGAATAGAACAGTGTAGTTCAGAATGGAAAGGAATGAAATGGATTGGAATGGAATGGAATGGAATGGAATGGACTGGAATGGTGAAATAAAATATGAGCTGAATTTTTGCTACTGCAATCAAGCCAGGGTGACAGATAGAGAACTTGTTGAAAGAAATTAAGAAAATACTATAGGGTGGAATGGAATGGAATGGAATGGAATGAAATGGAATAGAATGTAGTGCAATGTAACGGAATGGAACGGAATGGAATGAAATGGAATTAAATAGAGTGGAATGGAAGGGTAAGGAATGGAATGGAATGGAATGGAATGGTGCAATAAAATTGGAGCTGATATCGAGCCACTGCATTTCAGCTAGGGTGAGAGATTGAGAACTGGTTGAAAGAGAGGAATAGAATAGAATAGTGTGGAATTGAATGGAAAGCAACGGAATGGACTGGCATGGAATGCAATGGAATGGAATGGAATGAAATGGAAAGGAATGGAATGGAATGGAATTCAATGGAATGGAATGGAATTGAAAGGAATGGAATGGAATGGAATGGAATGTGACAGTGAAATAAAATTTGAGCTGACATTGTGCCACAGCAATCCAGCTTATGTGACAGTTTGAGAACGCGTTGAAAGAAAGGAATAGAATAGAATAACGTGGAATGGAATGGAATGGAACGGTGTGGAGTGCAATGGAACGGAACGGAACGGAACGGAATGGAATGCAATGGAATGGAATGGAATGGAATGGAATGCAATTGAATGGATTGGAATAGAATGAATGGTGAAATAAAATGTGAGCTAACATTGTGCCACTGCAATCCAGTCAGGGTAACAGATTGAGAATAGGTTGAAAGAAAGGAATAGAATAGAATAGTGAGGAATGGAATGGAAGGAATGGAATGGAAAGGAATGGAATGGAAAGGAATGGAATGGAAAGGAATGGAATGGAGAGTAATGGAACTGAGTGGAAAGGAATGGAATGGAATGGAATGGAATGGAATGGAACGGAATGGAATGGAATGGAATGGAATGGCATGGAATGGAATGGAATGGAATGGAACGTGAAATAAAATATGAGCTGATATTGTGCCACAGGCATTCAGACAGGGTGAAGTTTGGAGAACTTGTTGAAAGAAAGTTATAGGATAGAATAGTGTGGAATGGAATGGAATGGAACGGAGTGCAATGGAAAGCAATGGAACGAAATGGAACGAAACGGAATGGAATCAAATGGATTGGAATGGAATGGAATGGAATGGAATGGAACGGTGTAATAAAATGTGAGCTGATATTGTGCCATTGCAATCGAGTCAGGGTGACAGATTGAGCACATGTTGAAAGAAAGGAGTAGAATACAATAGTGTGGAATTGAATGCCATGGAATAGAAGGGAATGGAATGGAATCTAAAGGAATGGAATGTAATGTAACTAAAAGGAATGGAATGGAATGGAATTTAATGGAATGGAACGGAATGGAATGGAATGGAATTGTATGGAATGGAATGGAATGGAATGGAATGGAATGGAATGGAATGCAATGGAATGAAATGCAATGGAATTGAATGGAACGTTGAAATAACATGTGAGCTGACATTGTGCCACTGCAATCCAGCCAGTTTGACAGATTGAGAACTTGTTGAAGAAAGGAATAGAATAGAATAGTGTGGAATAGTGAGGAATGCAATGGAATTGAATGGAATGGAACAGAATGGAATGGAATGGAATGGTATGTAATGGAACAGTGAAATATAATGTGGGGTGAGATGGCACCACTGCAATACAACCAGGCTGACAGATTGAGAACCTGTTGAACGAAAGGAATAGAACAGTGTAGTTCAGAATGGAAAGGAATGAAATGGATTGGAATGGAATGGAATGGAATGGACTGGAATGGTGAAATAAAATGTGAGCTGAATTTTTGCTACTGCAATCAAGCCAGGGTGACAGATAGAGAACTTGGTGAAAGAAATTAAGAAAATACTATAGGGTGGAATGGAATGGAATGGAATGGAATGAAATGGAATAGAATGTAGTGCAATGTAACGGAATGGAAAGGAATGGAATGAAATGGAATTAAATAGAGTGGAATGGAAGGGTAAGGAATGGAATGGAATGGAATGGAATGGAATGGAATGGAATGGAATGGAATGGAATAGAATGGAATGGTGCAATAAAATTGGAGCTGATATCGAGCCACTGCATTTAAGCCAGGGTGAGAGATTGAGAACTGGTCGAAAGAGAGGAATAGAATAGAATAGTGTGGAATTGAATGGAAAGCAACGGAATGGAATGGCATGGAATGCAATGGAATGGAATGGAATGAAATGGAAAGGAATGGAATGGAATGGAATTCAATGGAATGGAATGGAATGGAATGGAATTGAAAGGAATGGAATGGAATGGAATGGAATGTGACAGTGAAATAAAATTTGAGCTGACATTGTGCCACAGCAATCCAGCTTATGTGACAGTTTGAGAACGCGTTGAAAGAAAGGAATAGAATAGAATAACGTGGAAGGGAATGGAATGGAACGGTGTGGAGTGCAATGGAACGGAACGGAACGGAATGGAATGCAATGGAATGGAATGGAATGCAATTGAATGGATTGGAATAGAATGAATGGTGAAATAAAATGTGAGCTAACATTGTGCCACTGCAATCCAGTCAGGGTAACAGATTGAGAATAGGTTGAAAGAAAGGAATAGAATAGAATAGTGAGGAATGGAATGGAAGGAATGGAATGGAAAGGAATGGAATGGAAAGGAATGGAATGGAGAGTAATGGAACTGAATGGAAAGGAATGGAATGGAATGGAATGGAATGGAATGGAATGGCGTGGAATGGAATGGAATGGAATGGAGTGGAATGGCATGGAATGGAATGGAATGGAATGGAACGGTGAAATAAAATATGAGCTGATATTGTGCCACAGCCATCCAGACAGGGTGAAGTTTGGGGAACTTGTTGAAAGGAAGGTATAGGATAGAATAGTGTGGAATGGAATGGAATGGAACGGAGTGCAATGGAAAGCAATGGAACGAAATGGAACGAAACGGAATGGAATCCAGTGGATTGGAATGGAATGGAATGGAATGGAATGGAACGGTGTAATAAAATGTGAGCTGAAATTGTGCCATTGCAATCGAGTCAGGGTGACAGATTGAGAAAATGTTGAAAGAAAGGAAGAGAAAACAATAGTGTGGAATTGAATGCCATGGAATAGAATGGAATGGAAAGGAATCTAAAGGAATGGAATGTAATGTAACTAAAAGGAATGGAATGGAATGGAATTTAATGGAATGGAACGGAATGGAATGGAATGGTATGGAATGGAATGGAATGGAATGGAATGCAATGGAATGAAATGCAATGGAATTGAATGGAACGTTGAAATAATATGTGAGCTGACATTGTGCCACTGCAATCCAGCCAATTTGACAGATTGAGAACTTGTTGAAGAAAGGAATAGAATAGAATAGTGTGGAATAGTAAGGAAAGGAATGGAATGGAATGGAATGGAATGGAATTTAATAGAATGGAATGGAGTGAAACTGAACAGAATGGAACAGAATGGACGGAAATGGAAGGGAATGGAATGCAATGGAATGGAATGGAATGGAATGCAATTGAAAGGTGAAATATAATGTGAGCTGACATTGTGCCCCTGCAATACAGCCAGGATGTCAGACTGAGGATTTGTTGAAGGAAAGCAATAGAATAGAATAGTGAGGAATGGAATGGAATGGAACGGAAAGGAAGGGAATGCAATGAAATGGAATGGAATGGAATGGAATGGAATGAAATGGAAAGGAATGGAATGGAAGGGAATTCAATGGAATGGAATGGAATGGAATGGAATGGAATGGAATGGAATGGAATGGAATAGAATGAAATGGAAAGGAATAGAATGGAAAGGAATGGAATGGAATGGGACAGTGAAATAAAATTTCAGCTGACATTGATCCACGACAATCCAGCTTATGTGACAGACTGAGAACGTGTTGAAAGAAATGAGTAGAATAGAATAATGTGGAATGGAATGGAATGGAATGGAATGGTGTGGAGTGCAAAGGAACGGAACGGAACGGAATGGAATGCAATGGAATGGAATGGAATGGAATGGAATGGAATGCAATTGAATGGAATGTAATAGAATGAATGGTGAAATAAAATATGAGCTAACGTTGCGCCACTGCAATCCAGTCAGGGTAACAGATTGAGAATAGGTTGAAAGAAAGGAGTAGAATACAATAGTGTGGAAAGGAATGGAAAGGAATGGAATGGAAAGGAATGGAATGGAGAGTAACGGAGCTGCAGGGAAAGGAATTGAATGGAATGGAATAGAATGGCATGGAATGGAATGGAATGGAATGGAATGGAATGGAACGGTGAAATAAAATATGAGCTGACATTGTGCCACAGCCATCCAGACAGGGTGACATTTGGAGTACTTGTTGAAAGAAAGGTATAGGATAGAGTAGTGTGGAATGGAATGGAATTGAACGGAGTGCAATGGAAAGCAATGTAACGAAATGGAATGAAACGGAATGGAATCGAATGGATTGGAATGGAATGGAATGGAATGGAATGGAATGGAACGTTGTAATAAAATATGAGCTGATATTGTGCCATTGCAATCCAGTCAGGGTAACAGATTGAGAACATGTTGAAAGAAAGGAATATAATACAATAGTGTGGAATTGAATGCCATGGAATGGAAGGGAATGGAATGGAATCTTAAGGAATGGAATGGAATGTAACTAAACGGAATGGAATGGAATGGAATTCAATGGAATGTAACTAAACGGAATGGAATGGAATGGAATTTAATGGAATGGAATGGTATGGAATGGAATGGAATGGAATGGAATGCAATGGAATGAAATGCAATGGAATGGAATGGAACAGTGAAATAATATGTGAGCTGACATTGTGCCACTGCAATCCAGCCAGTTTGACAGATTGAGAACTTGTTGAAGAAAGGAATAGAATAGAAGAGTGTGGAATAGTGAGGAATGCAATGGAATTGAAAGGAATGGAACAGAATGGAATGGAATGGAATGGTATGTAATGGAACAGTGAAATATAATGTGGGGTGAGATGGCACCACTGCAATACAACCAGGCTGACAGATTGAGAACTTGTTGAACGAAAGGAATAGAACAGTGTAGTTCAGAATGGAAAGGAATGAAATGGATTGGAATGGAATGGAATGGAATGGAATGGAATGGAATGGAATGGAATGGACTGGAATGGTGAAATAAAATGTGAGCTGAATTTTTGCTACTGCAATCAAGCCAGGGTGACAGATAGAGAACTTGTTGAAAGAAATTAAGAAAATACTATAGGGTGGAATGGAATGGAAAGGAATGGAATGAAATGGAATAGAATGTAGTGCAATGTAACGGAATGGAACGGAATGGAATGAAATGGAATTAAATAGAGTGGAATGGAAGGGTAAGGAATGGAATGGAATGGAATGGAATGGAATGGAATGGAATGGAATGGAATGGAATAGAATGGAATGGTGCAATAAAATTGGAGCTGAAATCGAGCCACTGCATTTCAGCCAGGGTGAGAGATTGAGAACTGGTTGAAAGAGAGGAATAGAATAGAATAGTGTGGAATTGAATGGAAAGCAACGGGATGGAATGGCATGGAATGCAATGGAATGGAATGGAATGAAATGGAAAGGAAAGGAATGGAATGGAATTCAATGGAATGGAATGGAATGGAATGGAATTGAAAGGAATGGAATGGAATGGAATGGAATGTGACAGTGAAATAAAATTTGAGCTGACATTGTGCCACAGCAATCCAGCTTATGTGACAGTTTGAGAACGCGTTGAAAGAAAGGAATAGAATAGAATAACGTGGAATGGAATGGAATGGAACGGTGTGGAGTGCAATGGAACGGAACGGAACGGAATGGAATGCAATGGAATGGAATGGAATGCAATTGAATGGATTGGAATAGAATGAATGGTGAAATAAAATGTGAGCTAACATTGTGCCACTGCAATCCAGTCAGGGTAACAGATTGAGAATAGGTTGAAAGAAAGGAATAGAATAGAATAGTGAGGAATGGAATGGAAGTAATGGAATGGAAAGGAATGGAATGGAAAGGAATGGAATGGAGAGTAATGGAACTGAATGGAAAGGAATGGAATGGAATGGAATGGAATGGAATGGAATGGAATGGAATGGAATGGCGTGGAATGGAATGGAATGGAATGGAGTGGAATGGCATGGAAAGGAATGGAATGGAATGGAACGGTGAAATAAAATATTAGCTGATATTGTGCCACAGCCATCCAGACAGGGTGAAGTTTGGGGAACTTGTTGAAAGGAAGGTATAGGATAGAATAGTGTGGAATGGAATGGAATGGAAAGGAGTGCAATGGAAAGCAATGGAACGAAATGGAACGAAACGGAATGGAATCCAGTGGATTGGAATGGAATGGAATGGAATGGAATGGAACGGTGTAATAAAATGTGAGCTGCAATTGTGCCATTGCAATCGAGTCAGGGTGACAGATTGAGAAAATGTTGAAAGAAAGGAAGAGAATACAATAGTGTGGAATTGAATGCCATGGAATAGAATGGAATGGAATGGAATCTAAAGGAATGGAATGTAATGTAACTAAAAGGAATGGAATGGAATGGAATTTAATGGAATGGAACGGAATGGAATGGAATGGTATGGAATGGAATGGAATGGAATGGAATGCAATGGAATGAAATGCAATGGAATTGAATGGAACGTTGAAATAACATGTGAGCTGACATTGTGCCACTGCAATCCAGCCAATTTGACAGATTGAGAACTTGTTGAAGAAAGGAATAGAATAGAATTGTGTGGAATAGTAAGGAAAGGAATGGAATGGAATGGAATGGAATGGAATTTAATAGAATGGAATGGAGTGAAACTGAACAGAATGGAACAGAATGGACGGAAATGGAAGGGAATGGAATGCAATGGAATGGAATGGAATGGAATGCAATTGAAAGGTGAAATATAATGTGAGCTGACATTGTGCCCCTGCAATACAGCCAGGATGTCAGACTGAGGATTTGTTGAAGGAAAGCAATAGAATAGAATAGTGAGGAATGGAATGGAATGGAACGGAAAGGAAGGGAATGCAATGAAATGGAATGGAATGGAATGGAATGGAATGAAATGGAAAGGAATGGAATGGAAGGGAATTCAATGGAATGGAATGGAATGGAATGGAATGGAATGGAATGGAATGGAATAGAATGAAATGGAAAGGAATAGAATGGAAAGGAATGGAATGGAATGGGACAGTGAAATAAAATTTCAGCTGACATTGATCCACGACAATCCAGCTTATGTGACAGACTGAGAACGTGTTGAAAGAAATGAGTAGAATAGAATAATGTGGAATGGAATGGAATGGAATGGAATGGTGTGGAGTGCAAAGGAACGGAACGGAACGGAATGGAATGCAATGGAATGGAATGGAATGGAATGGAATGGAATGCAATTGAATGGAATGTAATAGAATGAATGGTGAAATAAAATATGAGCTAACATTGCGCCACTGCAATCCAGTCAGGGTAACAGATTGAGAATAGGTTGAAAGAAAGGAGTAGAATACAATAGTGTGGAAAGGAATGGAAAGGAATGGAATGGAAAGGAATGGAATGGAGAGTAACGGAACTGCATGGAAAGGAATTGAATGGAATGGAATAGAATGGCATGGAATGGAATGGAATGGAATGGAATGGAATGGAATGGAATGGAACGGTGAAATAAAATATGAGCTGACATTGTGCCACAGCCATACAGACAGGGTGACATTTGGAGTACTTTTTGAAAGAAAAGTATAGGATAGAGTAGTGTGGAATGGAATGGAATTGAACGGAGTGCAATGGAAAGCAATGGAACGAAATGGAATGAAACGGAATGGAATCGAATGGATTGGAATGGAATGGAATGGAATGGAATGGAATGGAATGGAACGTTGTAATAAAATATGAGCTGATATTGTGCCATTGCAATCCAGTCAGGGTAACAGATTGAGAACATGTTGAAAGAAAGGAATATAATACAATAGTGTGGAATTGAATGCCATGGAATGGAAGGGAATGGAATGGAATCTTAAGGAATGGAATGGAATGTAACTAAACGGAATGGAGTGGAATGGAATTCAATGGAATGTAACTAAACGGAATGGAATGGAATGGAATTTAATGGAATGGAATGGTATGGAATGGAATGGAATGGAATGGAATGCAATGGAATGAAATGCAATGGAATGGAATGGAACAGTGAAATAATATGTGAGCTGACATTGTGCCACTGCAATCCAGCCAGTTTGACAGATTGAGAACTTGTTGAAGAAAGGAATAGAATAGAATAGTGTGGAATAGTGAGGAATGCAATGGAATTGAATGGAATGGAACAGAATGGAATGGAATGGAATGGTATGTAATGGAACAGTGAAATATAATGTGGGGTGAGATGGCACCACTGCAATACAACCAGGCTGACAGATTGAGAACTTGTTGAACGAAAGGAATAGAACAGTGTAGTTCAGAATGGAAAGGAATGAAATGGATTGGAATGGAATGGAATGGAATGGAATGGAATGGAATGGAATGGAATGGAATGGACTGGAATGGTGAAATAAAATGTGAGCTGAATTTTTGCTACTGCAATCAAGCCAGGGTGACAGATAGAGAACTTGTTGAAAGAAATTAAGAAAATACTATAGGGTGGAATGGAATGGAATGGAATGGAATGAAATGGAATAGAATGTAGTGCAATGTAACGGAATGGAACGGAATGGAATGAAATGGAATTAAATAGAGTGGAATGGAAGGGTAAGGAATGGAATGGAATGGAATGGAATGGAATGGAATAGAATGGAATGGTGCAATAAAATTGGAGCTGAAATCGAGCCACTGCATTTCAGCCAGGGTGAGAGATTGAGAACTGGTTGAAAGAGAGGAATAGAATAGAATAGTGTGGAATTGAATGGAAAGCAACGGGATGGAATGGCATGGAATGCAATGGAATGGAATGGAATGAAATGGAAAGGAAAGGAATGGAATGGAATTCAATGGAATGGAATGGAATGGAATGGAATTGAAAGGAATGGAATGGAATGGAATGGAATGTGACAGTGAAATAAAATTTAAGCTGACATTGTGCCACAGCAATCCAGCTTATGTGACAGTTTGAGAACGCGTTGAAAGAAAGGAATAGAATAGAATAACGTGGAATGGAATGGAATGGAACGGTGTGGAGTGCAATGGAACGGAACGGAACGGAATGGAATGCAATGGAATGGAATGGAATGCAATTGAATGGATTGGAATAGAATGAATGGTGAAATAAAATGTGAGCTAACATTGTGCCACTGCAATCCAGTCAGGGTAACAGATTGAGAATAGGTTGAAAGAAAGGAATAGAATAGAATAGTGAGGAATGGAATGGAAGTAATGGAATGGAAAGGAATGGAATGGAAAGGAATGGAATGGAGAGTAATGGAACTGAATGGAAAGGAATGGAATGGAATTGAATGGAATGGAATGGAATGGCGTGGAATGGAATGGAATGGATTGGAGTGGAGTGGCATGGAATGGAATGGAATGGAATGGAACGGTGAAATAAAATATGAGCTGATATTGTGCCACAGCCATCCAGACAGGGTGAAGTTTGGGGAACTTGTTGAAAGGAAGGTATAGGATAGAATAGTGTGGAATGGAATGGAATGGAACGGAGTGCAATGGAAAGCAATGGAACGAAATGGAACGAAACGGAATGGAATCCAGTGGATTGGAATGGAATGGAATGGAATGGAATGGAATGGAACGGTGTAATAAAATGTGAGCTGCAATTGTGCCATTGCAATCGAGTCAGGGTGACAGATTGAGAAAATGTTGAAAGAAAGGAAGTGAATACAATAGTGTGGAATTGAATGCCATGGAATAGAATGGAATGGAATGGAATCTAAAGGAATGGAATGTAATGTAACTAAAAGGAATGGAATGGAATGGAATTTAATGGAATGGAACGGAATGGAATGGAATGGTATGGAATGGAATGGAATGGAATGGAATGCAATGGAATGAAATGCAATGGAATTGAATGGAACGTTGAAATAATATGTGAGCTGACATTGTGCCACTGCAATCCAGCCAATTTGACAGATTGAGAACTTGTTGAAGAAAGGAATAGAATAGAATAGTGTGGAATAGTAAGGAAAGGAATGGAATGGAATGGAATGGAATGGAATTTAATAGAATGGAATGGAGTGAAACTGAACAGAATGGAACAGAATGGACGGAAATGGAAGGGAATGGAATGCAATGGAATGGAATGGAATGGAATGCAATTGAAAGGTGAAATATAATGTGAGCTGACATTGTGCCCCTGCAATACAGCCAGGATGTCAGACTGAGGATTTGTTGAAGGAAAGCAATAGAATAGAATAGTGAGGAATGGAATGGAATGGAACGGAAAGGAAGGGAATGCAATGAAATGGAATGGAATGGAATGAAATGGAAAGGAATGGAATGGAAGGGAATTCAATGGAATGGAATGGAATGGAATGGAATGGAATGGAATGGAATGGAATAGAATGAAATGGAAAGGAATAGAATGGAAAGGAATGGAATGGAATGGGACAGTGAAATAAAATTTCAGCTGACATTGATCCACGACAATCCAGCTTATGTGACAGACTGAGAACGTGTTGAAAGAAATGAGTAGAATAGAATAATGTGGAATGGAATGGAATGGAATGGAATGGTGTGGAGTGCAAAGGAACGGAACGGAACGGAATGGAATGCAATGGAATGGAATGCAATGGAATGGAATGGAATGCAATTGAATGGAATGTAATAGAATGAATGGTGAAATAAAATATGAGCTAACATTGCGCCACTGCAATCCAGTCAGGGTAACAGATTGAGAATAGGTTGAAAGAAAGGAGTAGAATACAATAGTGTGGAAAGGAATGGAAAGGAATGGAATGGAAAGGAATGGAATGGGGAGTAACGGAACTGCATGGAAAGGAATTGAATGGAATGGAATAGAATGGCATGGAATGGAATGGAATGGAATGGAATGGAATGGAATGGAACGGTGAAATAAAATATGAGCTGACATTGTGCCACAGCCATCCAGACAGGGTGACATTTGGAGTACTTTTTGAAAGAAAGGTATAGGATAGAGTAGTGTGGAATGGAATGGAATTGAACGGAGTGCAATGGAAAGCAATGGAACGAAATGGAATGAAACGGAATGGAATCGAATGGATTGGAATGGAATGGAATGGAATGGAATGGAATGGAATGGAACGTTGTAATAAAATATGAGCTGATATTGTGCCATTGCAATCCAGTCAGGGTAACAGATTGAGAACATGTTGAAAGAAAGGAATATAATACAGTAGTGTGGAATTGAATGCCATGGAATGGAAGGGAATGGAATGGAATCTTAAGGAATGGAATGGAATGTAACTAAACGGAATGGAGTGGAATGGAATTCAATGGAATGTAACTAAACGGAATGGAATGGAATGGAATTTAATGGAATGGAATGGTATGGAATGGAATGGAATGGAATGGAATGCAATGGAATGAAATGCAATGGAATGGAATGGAACAGTGAAATAATATGTGAGCTGACATTGTGCCACTGCAATCCAGCCAGTTTGACAGATTGAGAACTTGTTGAAGAAAGGAATAGAATAGAATAGTGTGGAATAGTGAGGAATGCAATGGAATTGAAAGGAATGGAACAGAATGGAATGGAATGGAATGGTATGTAATGGAACAGTGAAATAAAATGTGGGGTGAGATGGCACCACTGCAATACAACCAGGCTGACAGATTGAGAACTTTTTGAACGAAAGGAATAGAACAGTGTAGTTCAGAATGGAAAGGAATGAAATGGATTGGAATGGAATGGAATGGAATGGAATGGACTGGAATGGTGAAATAAAATGTGAGCTGAATTTTTGCTACTGCAATCAAGCCAGGGTGACAGATAGAGAACTTGTTGAAAGAAATTAAGAAAATACTATAGGGTGGAATGGAATGGAATGGAATGGAATGAAATGGAATAGAATGTAGTGCAATGTAACGGAATGGAACGGAATGGAATGAAATGGAATTAAATAGAGTGGAATGGAAGGGTAAGGAATGGAATGGAATGGAATGGAATGGAATGGAATGGAATGGAATGGAATGGAATAGAATGGAATGGTGCAATAAAATTGGAGCTGATATCGAGCCACTGCATTTCAGCCAGGGTGAGAGATTGAGAACTGGTTGGAAGAGAGGAATAGAATAGAATAGTGTGGAATTGAATGGAAAGCAACGGAATGGACTGGCATGGAATGCAATGGAATGGAATGGAATGAAATGGAAAGGAATGGAATGGAATGGAATTCAATGGAATGGAATGGAATGGAATGGAATTGAAAGGAATGGAATGGAATGGAATGGAATGTGACAGTGAAATAAAATTTGAGCTGACATTGTGCCACAGCAATCCAGCTTATGTGACAGTTTGAGAACGCGTTGAAAGAAAGGAATAGAATAGAATAACGTGGAATGGAATGGAATGGAATGGTGTGGAGTGCAATGGAACGGAACGGAACGGAATGGAATGCAATGGAATGGAATGGAATGGAATGGATTGCAATTGAATGGATTGGAATAGAATGACTGGTGAAATAAAATGTGAGCTAACATTGTGCCACTGCAATCCAGTCAGGGTAACAGATTGAGAATAGGTTGAAAGAAAGGAATAGAATAGAATAGTGATGAATGGAATGGAAGGAATGGAATGGAAAGGAATGGAATGGAATGGAATGGAATTGAATGGAATGGCGTGGAATGGAATGGAATGGAATGGCATGGAATGGAATGGAATCTAATGGAACGGTGAAATAAAATATGAGCTGATATTGTGCCACAACCATCCAGACAGGGTGAAGTTTGGAGAACTTGTTGAAAGAAAGGTATAGGATAGAATAGTGTGGAATGGAATGGAATGGAACGGAGTGTAATGGAAAGCAATGGAACGAAATGGAACGAAACGGAATGGAATCCAATGGATTGGAATGGAATGGAATGGAATGGAATGGAATGGAATGGAACGGTGTAATAAAATGTGAGCTGAAATTGTGCCATTGCAATCGAGTCAGGGTGACAGATTGAGAAAATGTTGAAAGAAAGGAAGAGAATACAATAGTGTGGAATTGAATGCCATGGAATAGAAGGGAATGGAATGGAATCTAAAGGAATGGAATGTAATGTAAATAAAAGGAATGGAATGGAATGGAATTTAATGGAATGGAACGGAATGGAATGGAATGGTATGGAATGGAATGGAATGGAATGGAATGGAATGGAATGCAATGGAATGAAATGCAATGGAATTGAATGGAACGTTGAAATAATATGTGAGCTGACATTGTGCCACTGCAATCCAGCCAATTTGACAGATTGAGAACTTGTTGAAGAAAGGAATAGAATAGAATAGTGTGGAATATTAAGGAAAGGAATGGAATGGAATGGAATGGAATGGAATTTAATGGAATGGAATGGAGTGAAACTGAACAGAATGGAACAGAATGGACGGAAATGGAAGGGAATGGAATGCAATGGAATGGAATGGAATGGAATGCAATTGAAAGGTGAAATATAATGTGAGCTGACATTGTGCCCCTGCAATACAGCCAGGATGTCAGACTGAGGATTTGTTGAAGGAAAGCAATAGAATAGAATAGTGCGGAATGGAATGGAATGGAACGGAAAGGAAGGGAATGGAATGAAATGGAATGGAATGGAATGTAATGGAATGGAATGAAAGGGAAAGGAATGGAATGGAAGGGAATTCAATGGAATGGAATGGAATGGAATGGAATGGAATGGAATGGAATGGAATAGAATGAAATGGAAAGGAATAGAATGGAAAGGAATGGAATGGAATGGGACAGTGAAATAAAATTTCAGCTGACATTGTTCCACGACAATCCAGCTTATGTGACAGACTGAGAACGTGTTGAAAGAAATGAGTAGAATAGAATAATGTGGAATGGAATGGAATGGAATGGAATGGAATGGTGTGGAGTGCAAAGGAACGGAACGGAACGGAATGGAATGCAATGGAATGGAATGGAATGGAATGGAATGCAATTGAATGGAATGTAATAGAATGAATGGTGAAATAAAATATGAGCTAACATTGCGCCACTGCAATCCAGTCAGGGTAACAGATTGAGAATAGGTTGAAAGAAAGGAGTAGAATACAATAGTGTGGAAAGGAATGGAAAGGAATGGAATGGAAAGGAATGGAATGGAGAGTAACGGAGCTGCATGGAAAGGAATTGAATGGAATGGAATAGAATGGCATGGAATGGAATGGAATGGAATGGAATGGAATGGAATGGAACGGTGAAATAAAATATGAGCTGACATTGTGCCACAGCCATCCAGACAGGGTGACATTTGGAGTACTTGTTGAAAGAAAGGTATAGGATAGAGTAGTGTGGAATGGAATGGAATTGAACGGAGTGCAATGGAAAGCAATGGAACGAAATGGAATGAAACGGAATGGAATCGAATGGATTGGAATGGAATGGAATGGAATGGAATGGAATGGAACGTTGTAATAAAATATGAGCTGATATTGTGCCATTGCAATCCAGTCAGGGTAACAGATTGAGAACATGTTGAAAGAAAGGAATATAATACAATAGTGTGGAATTGAATGCCATGGAATGGAAGGGAATGGAATGGAATCTTAAGGAATGGAATGGAATGTAACTAAACGGAATGGAATGGAATGGAATTCAATGGAATGTAACTAAACGGAATGGAATGGAATGGAATTTAATGGAATGGAATGGTATGGAATGGAATGGAATGGAATGGAAAGCAATGGAATGAAATGCAATGGAATGGAATGGAACAGTGAAATAATATGTGAGCTGACATTGTGCCACTGCAATCCAGCCAGTTTGACAGATTGAGAACTTGTTGAAGAAAGGAATAGAATAGAAGAGTGTGGAATAGTGAGGAATGCAATGGAATTGAAAGGAATGGAACAGAATGGAATGGAATGGAATGGTATGTAATGGAACAGTGAAATATAATGTGGGGTGAGATGGCACCACTGCAATACAACCAGGCTGACAGATTGAGAACTTGTTGAACGAAAGGAATAGAACAGTGTAGTTCAGAATGGAAAGGAATGAAATGGATTGGAATGGAATGGAATGGAATGGAATGGAATGGAATGGAATGGACTGGAATGGTGAAATAAAATGTGAGCTGAATTTTTGCTACTGCAATCAAGCCAGGGTGACAGATAGAGAATTTGTTGAAAGAAATTAAGAAAATACTATAGGGTGGAATGGAATGGAATGGAATGGAATGGAATGGAATGAAATGGAATAGAATGTAGTGCAATGTAACGGAATGGAACGGAATGGAATGAAATGGAATTAAATAGAGTGGAATGGAAGGGTAAGGAATGGAATGGAATGGAATGGAATGGAATAGAATGGAATGGTGCAATAAAATTGGAGCTGAAATCGAGCCACTGCATTTCAGCCAGGGTGAGAGATTGAGAACTTGTTGAAAGAGAGGAATAGAATAGAATAGTGTGGAATTGAATGGAAAGCAACGGGATGGAATGGCATGGAATGCAATGGAATGGAATGGAATGAAATGGAAAGGAATGGAATGGAATGGAATTCAATGGAATGGAATGGAATGGAATGGAATTGAAAGGAATGGAATGGAATGGAATGGAATGTGACAGTGAAATAAAATTTGAGCTGACATTGTGCCACAGCAATCCAGCTTATGTGACAGTTTGAGAACGCGTTGAAAGAAAGGAATAGAATAGAATAACGTGGAATGGAATGGAATGGAATGGTGTGGAGTGCAATGGAACGGAACGGAACGGAATGGAATGCAATGGAATGGAATGGAATGCAATTGAATGGATTGGAATAGAATGAATGGTGAAATAAAATGTGAGCTAACATTGTGCCACTGCAATCCAGTCAGGGTAACAGATTGAGAATAGGTTGAAAGAAAGGAATAGAATAGAATAGTGAGGAATGGAATGGAAGGAATGGAATGGAAAGGAATGGAATGGAAAGGAATGGAATGGAGAGTAATGGAACTGAATGGAAAGGAATGGAATGGAATGGAATGGAATGGAATGGAATGGAATGGAATGGCGTGGAATGGAATGGAATGGAATGGAATGGAATGGAATGGAATGGCATGGAATGGAATGGAATGGAATGGAATGGAACGGTGAAATAAAATATGAGCTGATATTGTGCCACAGCCATCGAGACAGGGTGAAGTTTGGAGAACTTGTTGAAAGAAAGGTATAGGATAGAATAGTGTGCAATGGAATGGAAGGGAACGGAGTGCAATGGAAAGCAATGGAACGAAATGGAATGTAACGGAATGGAATCAAATGGATTGGAATGGAATGGAATGGAATGGAATGGAATGGAATGGAATGGAACGGTGTAATAAAATGTGAGCTGAAATTGTGCCATTGCAATCGAGTCAGGGTGACAGATTGAGAAAATGTTGATAGAAAGGAAGAGAATACAATAGTGTGGAATTGAATGCCATGGAATAAAAGGGAATGGAATGGAATCTAAAGGAATGGAATGTAATGTAACTAAAAGGAATGGAATGGAATGGAATTTAATGGAATGGAACGGAATGGAATGGAATGGTATGGAATGCAATGGAATGGAATGGAATGGAATGGAATGCAATGGAATGAAATGCAATGGAATTGATTGGAACGTTGAAATAATATGTGAGCTGACATTGTGCCACTGCAATCCAGCCAATTTGACAGATTGAGAACTTGTTGAAGAAAGGAATAGAATAGAATAGTGTGGAATAGTAAGGAAAGGAATGGAATGGAATGGAATGGAATTTAATGGAATGGAAAAGAGTGAAACAGAACAGAATGGAACAGAATGGACGGAAATGGAAGGGAATGGAATGCAATGGAATGGAATGGAATGGAATGCAATTGAAAGGTGAAATATAATGTGAGCTGACATTGTGCCCCTGCAATACAGCCAGGATGTCAGACTGAGGATTTGTTGAAGGAAAGCAATAGAATAGAATAGTGCGGAATGGAATGGAATGGAACGGAAAGGAAGGGAATGGAATGAAATGGAATGGAATGGAATGGAATGGAATGAAATGGAAAGGAATGGAATGGAAGGGAATTCAATGGAATGGAATGGAATGGAATGGAATGGAATGGAATGGAATGGAATAGAATGAAATGGAAAGGAATAGAATGGAAAGGAATGGAATGGAATGGGACAGTGAAATAAAATTTCAGCTGACATTGTTCCACGACAATCCAGCTTATGTGACAGACTGAGAACGTGTTGAAAGAAATGAGTAGAATAGAATAATGTGGAATGGAATGGAATGGAATGGAATGGTGTGGAGTGCAAAGGAACGGAACGGAACGGAATGGAATGCAATGGAATGGAATGGAATGGAATGGAATGCAATTGAATGGAATGTAATAGAATGAATGGTGAAATAAAATATGAGCTAACATTGCGCCACTGCAATCCAGTCAGGGTTACAGATTGAGAATAGGTTGAAAGAAAGGAGTAGAATACAATAGTGTGGAAAGGAATGGAAAGGAATGGAATGGAAAGGAATGGAATGGAGAGTAACGGAACTGCATGGAAAGGAATTGAATGGAATGGAATAGAATGTCATGAAATGGAATGGAATGGAATGGAATGGAATGGAACGGAATGGAACGGTGAAATAAAATATGAGCTGACATTGTGCCACAGCCATCCAGACAGGGTGACATTTGGAGTACGTGTTGAAAGAAAGGTATAGGATAGAGTAGTGTGGAATGGAATGGAATTGAACGGAGTGCAATGGAAAGCAATGGAACGAAATGGAATGAAACGGAATGGAATCGAATGGATTGGAATGGAATGGAATGGAATCGAATGGAATGGAATGGAACGTTGTAATAAAATGTGAGCTGATATTGTGCCATTGCAATCCAGTCAGGGTAACAGATTGAGAACATGTTGAAAGAAAGGAATATAATACAATAGTGTGGAATTGAATGCCATGGAATGGAAGGGAATGGAATGGAATCTTAAGGAATGGAATGGAATGTAACTAAACGGAATGGAATGGAATGGAATTCAATGGAATGTAACTAAACGGAATGGAATGGAATGGAATTTAATGGAATGGAGTAGTATGGAATTTAATGGAATGGAATGGAATGCAATAGAATGAAATGCAATGGAATGGAATGGAACAGTGAAATAATATGTGAGCTGACATTGTGCCACTGCAATCGAGACAGTTTGACAGATTGAGAACTTGTTGAAGAAAGGAATAAAATAGAATAGTGTGGAATAGTGAGGAATGCAATGGAATTGAATGGAATGGAACAGAATGGAATGGAATGGAATGGTATGTAATGGAACAGTGAAATATAATGTGGGGTGAGATGGCACCACTGCAATACAACCAGGCTGACAGATTGAGAACTTGTTGAACGAAAGGAATAGAACAGTGTAGTTCAGAATGGAAAGGAATGAAATGGATTGGAATGGAATGGAATGGAATGGAATGGAATGGAATGGAATGGAATGGAATGGAATGGTGAAATAAAATGTGAGCTGAATTTTTGCTACTGCAATCAATCCAGGGTGACAGATAGAGAACTTGTTGAAAGAAATTAAGAAAATACTATAGGGTGGAATGTAATGGAATGGAATGGAATGAAATGGAATAGAATGTAGTGCAATGTAATGGAATGGAACGGAATGGAATGAAATTGAATTAAATAGAGTGGAATGGAAGGGTAAGGAATGGAATGGAATGGAATGGAATGGAATGGAATGGAATGGAATGGAATAGAATGGAATGGTGCAATAAAATTGGAGCTGATATCGAGCCACTGGATTTCAGCCAGGGTGAGAGATTGAGAACTGGTTGAAAGAGAGGAATAGAATAGAATAGTGTGGAATTGAATGGAAAGCAACGGAATGGAATGGCATGGAATGCAATGGAATGGAATGGAATGAAATGGAAAGGAATGGAATGGAATGGAATTCAATGGAATGGAATAGAATGGAATGGAATTGAAAGGAATGGAATGGAATGGAATGGAATGTGACAGTGAAATAAAATTTTTGCTGACATTGTGCCACAGCAATCCAGCTTATGTGACAGTTTGAGAAAGGGTTGAAAGAAAGGAATAGAATAGAATAACGTGGAATGGAATGGAATGGAATGGTGTGGAGTGCAGTGGAATGGAACGGAACGGAGTGGAATGCAATGGAATGGAATGGAATGGAATGGAATGCAATTGAATGGATTGGAATAGAATGAATGGTGAAATAAAATGTGAGCTAAAATTGTGCCACTGCAATCCAGTCAGGGTAACAGATTGAGAATAGGTTGAAAGAAAGGAATAGAATAGAATAGTGATGAATGGAATGGAAGGAATGGAATGGAAAGGAATGGAATGGAAAGGAATGGAATGGAGAGTAATGGAACTGAATGGAAAGGAATGGAATGGAATGGAATGGAATGGAATGGCGTGGAATGGAATGGAATGGAATGGAATGGAATGGAATGGCATGGAATGGAATGGAATGGAATGGAACGGTGAAATAAAATATGAGCTGATATTGTGCCACAGCCATCCAGACAGGGTGAAGTTTGGAGAACTTGTTGAAAGAAAGGTATAGGATAGAATAGTGTGGAATGGAATGGAATGGAACGGAGTGCAATAGAAAGCAATGGAACGAAATGGAATGAAACGGAATGGAATCCAATGGATTGGAATGGAATGGAATGGAATGGAATGGAACGGTGTAATAAAATGTGAGCTGAAATTGTGCCATTGCAATCGAGTCAGGGTGACAGATTGAGAAAATGTTGAAAGAAAGGAAGAGAATACAATAGTGTGGAATTGAATGCCATGGAATAGAAGGGAATGGAATGGAATCTAAAGGAATGGAATGTAATGTAACTAAAAGGAATGGAATGGAATGGAATTTAATGGAATGGAACGGAATGGAATGGAATGGTATGGAATGGAATGGAATGGAATGGAATGGAATGGAATGGAATGGAATGCAATGGAATGAAATGCAATGGAATGGAATGGAACAGTGAAATAATATGTGAGCTGACATTGTGCCACTGCAATCCAGCCAGTTTGACAGATTGAGAACTTGTTGAAGAAAGGAATAGAATAGAATAGTGTGGAATAGTGAGGAATGCAATGGAATTTAAAGGAATGGAACAGAATGGAATGGAATGGAATGGTATGTAATGGAACAGTGAAATATAATGTGGGGTGAGATGGCACCACTGCAATACAACCAGGCTGACAGATTGAGAACTTGTTGAACGAAAGGAATAGAACAGTGTAGTTAAGAATGGAAAGGAATGAAATGGATTGGAATGGAATGGAATGGAATGGAATGGACTGGAATGGTGAAATAAAATGTGAGCTGAATTTTTGCTACTGCAATCAAGCCAGGGTGACAGATAGAGAACTTGTTGAAAGAAATTAAGAAAATACTATAGGGTGGAATGGAATGGAATGGAATGGAATGGAATGAAATGGAATAGAATGTAGTGCAATGTAACGGAATGGAACGGAATGGAATGAAACGGATTTAAATAGAGTGGAATGGAAGGGTAAGGAATGGAATGGAATGGAATGGAGTCGAATGGAATGGAATGGAATGGAATGGAATGGAATAGAATGGAATGGTGCAATAAAATTGGAGCTGATATCGAGCCACTGCATTTCAGCCAGGGTGAGAGATTGAGAACTGGTTGAAAGAGAGGAATAGAATAGAATAGTGTGGAATTGAATGGAAAGCAACGGAATGGAATGGCATGGAATGCAATGGAATGGAATGGAATGAAATGGAAAGGAATGGAATGGAATGGAATGGAATGGAATGGAATGGAATGGAATGGAATTGGAAGGAATGGAATGGAATGGAATGGAATGTGACAGTGAAATAAAATTTGAGCTGACATTGTGCCACAGCAATCTAGCTTATGTGACAGTTTGAGAACGCGTTGAAAGAAAGGAATAGAATAGAATAACGTGGAATGGAATGGAATGGAATGGTGTGGAGTGCAATGGAACGGAACGGAACGGAATGGAATGCAATGGAATGGAATGGAATGGAATGGAATGCAATTGAATGGATTGGAATAGAATGAATGGTGAAATAAAATGTGAGCTAACATTGTGCCACTGCAATCCAGTCAGGGTAACAGATTGAGAATAGGTTGAAAGAAAGGAATAGAATAGAATAGTGAGGAATGGAATGGAAGGAATGGAATGGAAAGGAATGGAATGGAAAGGAATGGAATGGAGAGTAATGGAATTGAATGGAAAGGAATGGAATGGAATGGAATGGAATGGAATAGAATGGCGTGGAATGGAATGGAATGGAATGGAATGGAATGGCATGGAATGGAATGGAATGGAATGGAATGGAACGGTGAAATAAAATATGAGCTGATATTGTGCCACAGCCATCCAGACAGGGTGAAGTTTGGAGAACTTGTTGAAAGAAAGGTATAGGATAGAATAGTGTGGAATGGAATGGAATGGAACGGAGTGCAATGGAAAGCAATGGAACGAAATGGAACGAAACGGAACGGTATCAAATGGATTGGAATGGAATGGAATGGAACGGTGTAATAAAATGTGAGCTGAAATTGTGCCATTGCAATCGAGTCAGGGTGACAGATTGAGAAAATGTTGAAAGAAAGGAAGAGAATACAATAGTGTGGAATTGAATGCCATGGAATAGAAGGGAATGGAATGGAATCTAAAGGAATGGAATGTAATGTAACTAAAAGGAATGGAATGGAAAGGAATTTAATGGAATGGAACGGAATGGAATGGAATGGTATGGAATGGAATGGAATGGAATGGAATGGAATGCAATGGAATGGAATGGAATGCAATGGAATGAAATGCAATGGCATTGAATGGAACGTTGAAATAATATGTGAGCTGACATTGTGCCACTGCAATCCAGGAAATTTGACAGATTGAGAACTTGTTGAAGAAAGGAATAGAATAGAATAGTGTGGAATAGTAAGGAAAGGAATGGAATGGAATGGAATGGAATGGAATTTAATGGAATGGAATGTAGTGAAACTGAACAGAATGGAACAGAATGGACGGAAATGGAAGGGAATGGAATGCAATGGAATGGAATGGAATGGAATGCAATTGAAAGGTGAAATATAATGTGAGCTGACATTGTGCCCCTGCAATACAGCCAGGATGTCAGACAGGATTTGTTGAAGGAAAGCAATAGAATAGAATAGTGCGGCATGGAATGGAATGGAACGGAAAGGAAGGGAATGGAATGAAATGGAATGGAATGGAATGGAATGGAATGAAATGGAAAGGAATGGAATGGAAGGGAATTCAATGGAATGGAATGGAATGGAATGGAATGGAATGGAATAGAATGAAATGGAAAGGAATAGAATGGAAAGGGATGGAATGGAATGGGACCGTGAAATAAAATTTCAGCTGACATTGTTCCACGACAATCCAGCTTATGTGACAGACTGAGAACGTGTTGAAAGAAATGAGTAGAATAGAATAATGTGGAATGGAATGGAATGGAATGGAATGGTGTGGAGTGCAAAGGAATGGAACGGAACGGAATGGAATGCAATGGAATGGAATGGAATGGAATGGAATGCAATTGAATGGAATGTAGTAGAATGAATGGTGAAATAAAATATGAGCTAACATTGCGCCACTGCAATCCAGTCAGGGTAACAGATTGAGAATAGGTTGAAAGAAAGGAGTAGAATACAATAGTGTGGAAAGGAATGGAAAGGAATGGAATGGAAAGGAATGGAATGGAGAGTAACGGAACTGCATGGAAAGGAATTGAATGGAATGGAATAGAATGGCATGGAATGGAATGGAATGGAATGGAATGGAATGGAATGGAGTGGAACGGTGAAATAAAATATGAGTTGACATTGTGCCACAGCCATCCAGACAGGGTGACATTTGGAGTACTTGTTGAAAGAAAGGTATAGGATAGAGTAGTGTGGAATGGAATGGAATTGAACGGAGTGCAATGGAAAGCAATGGAACGAAATGTAATGAAACGGAATGGAATCGAATGGATTGGAATGGAATGGAATGGAATGGAATGGAATGGAATGGAATGGAACGTTGTAATAAAATGTGAGCTGATATTGTGCCATTGCAATCCAGTCAGGGTAACAGATTGAGAACATGTTGAAAGAAAGGAATATAATACAATAGTGTGGAATTGAATGCCATGGAATGGAAGGGAATGGAATGGAATCTTAAGGAATGGAATGGAATGTAACTAAACGGAATGGAATGGAATGGAATTCAATGGAATGTAACTAAACGGAATGGAATGGAATGGAATTTAATGGAATGGAATGGTATGGAATGGAATGGAATGGAATGGAATGCAATGGAATGAAATGCAGTGGAATGGAATGGAACAGTGAAATAATATGTGAGCTGACATTGTGCCACTGCAATCCAGCCAGTTTGACAGATTGAGAACTTGTTGAAGAAAGGAATAGAATAGAATAGTGTGGAATAGTGAGGAATGCAATGGAATTGAATGGAATGGAACAGAATGGAATGGAATGGAATGGTGTGTAATGGAACAGTGAAATATAATATGGGGTGAGATGGCACCACTGCAATACAACCAGGCTGACAGATTGAGAACTTGTTGAACGAAAGGAATAGAACAGTGTAGTTCAGAATGGAAAGGAATGAAATGGATTGGAATGGAATGGAATGGAATGGAATGGAATGGAATGGAATGGACTGGAATGGTGAAATAAAATGTGAGCTGAATTTTTGCTACTGCAATCAAGCCAAGGTGACAGATAGAGAACTTGTTGAAAGAAATTAAGAAAATACTATAGGGTGGAATGGAATGGAATGGAATGGAATGAAATGGAATAGAATGTAGTGCAATGTAACGGAATGGAACGGAATGGAATGAAATGGAATTAAATAGAGTGGAATGGAAGGGTAAGGAATGGAATGGAATGGAATGGAATGGAATGGAATGGAATAGAATGGAATGGTGCAATAAAATTGGAGCTGATATCGAGCCACTGCATTTCAGCCAGGGTGAGAGATTGAGAACAGTTTGAAAGAGAGGAATAGAATAGAATAGTGTGGAATTGAATGGAAAGCAACGGAATGGAATGGCATGGAATGCAATGGAATGGAATGGAATGAAATGGAAAGGAATGGAATGGAATGGAATTCAATGGAATGGAATGGAATGGAATGGAATTGAAAGGAATGGAATGGAATGGAATGGAATGTGACAGTGAAATAAAATTTGAGCTGACATTGTGCCACAGGAATCCAGCTTATGTGAGAGTTTGAGAACGTGTTGAAAGAAAGGAATAGAATAGAATAACGTGGAATGGAATGGAATGGAATGGTGTGGAGTGCAATGGAACGGAACGGAACGGAGTGGAATGCAATGGAATGGAATGGAATGGAATGGAATGCAATTGAATGGACTGGAATAGAATGAATGGTGAAATAAAATGTGAGCTAACATTGTGCCACTGCAATCCAGTCAGGGTAACAGATTGAGAATAGGTTGAAAGAAAGGAATAGAATAGAATAGTGAGGAATGGAATGGAAGGAATGGAATGGAAAGGAATGGAATGGAGAGTAATGGAATTGAATGGAAAGGAATGGAATGGAATGGAATGGAATGGAATAGAATGGCGTGGAATGGAATGGAATGGAATGGAATGGAATGGCATGGAATGGAATGGAATGGAATGGAACGGTGAAATAAAATATGAGCTGATATTGTGCCACAGCCATCCAGACAGGGTGAAGTTTGGAGAACTTGTTGAAAGAAAGGTATAGGATAGAATAGTGTGGAATGGAATGGAATGGAACGGAGTGCAATGGAAAGCAATGGAACGAAATGGAACGGAACGGAATCAAATGGATTGGAATGGAATGGAATGGAACGGTGTAATAAAATTTGAGCTGAAATTGTGCCATTGCAATCGAGTCAGGGTGACAGATTGAGAAAATGTTGAAAGAAAGGAAGAGAATACAATAGTGTTGAATTGAATGCCATGGAATAGAAGGGAATGGAATGGAATCTAAAGGAATGGAATGTAATGTAACTAAAAGGAATGGAATGGAAAGGAATTTAATGGAATGGAACGGAATGGAATGGAATGGTATGGAATGGAATGGAATGGAATGGAATGGAATGGAATGGAATGGAATGCAATGGAATGCAATGGAATGCAATGGAATGAAATGCAATGGAATTGAATGGAACGTTGAAATAATATGTAAGCTGACATTGTGCCACTGCAATCCAGGAAATTTGACAGATTGAGAACTTGTTGAAGAAAGGAATAGAATAGAATAGTGTGGAATAGTAAGGAAAGGAATGGAATGGAATGGAATGGAATGGAATTTAATGGAATGGAATGTAGTGAAACTGAACAGAATGGAACAGAATGGACGGAAATGGAAGGGAATGGAATGCAATGGAATGGAATGGAATGGAATGCAATTGAAAGGTGAAATATAATGTGAGCTGACATTGTGCCCCTGCAATACAGCCAGGATGTCAGACTGAGGATTTGTTGAAGGAAAGCAATAGAATAGTATAGTGCGGCATGGAATGGAATGGAACGGAAAGGAAGGGAATGGAATGAAATGGAATGGAATGTAATGGAATGGAATGAAATGGAAAGGAATGGAATGGAAGGGAATTCAATGGAATGGAATGGAATGGAATGGAATGGAATGGAATGGAATGGAATGGAATGGAATAGAATGAAATGGAAAGGAATAGAATGGAAAGGGATGGAATGGAATGGGACCGTGAAATAAAATTTCAGCTGACATTGTTCCACGACAATCCAGCTTATGTGACAGACTGAGAACGTGTTGAAAGAAATGAGTAGAATAGAATAATGTGGAATGGAATGGAATGGAATGGAATGGTGTGGAGTGCAAAGGAATGGAACGGAATGGAATGGAATGCAATGGAATGGAATGGAATGGAATGGAATGCAATTGAATGGAATGTAATAGAATGAATGGTGAAATAAAATATGAGCTAACATTGCGCCACTGCAATCCAGTCAGGGTAACAGATTGAGAATAGGTTGAAAGAAAGGAGTAGAATACAATAGTGTGGAAAGGAATGGAAAGGAATGGAATGGAAAGGAATGGAATGGAGAGTAACGGAACTGCATGGAAAGGAATTGAATGGAATGGAATAGAATGGCATGGAATGGAATGGAATGGAATGGAATGGAATGGAATGGAGTGGAACGGTGAAATAAAATATGAGTTGACATTGTGCCACAGCCATCCAGACAGGGTGACATTTGGAGTACTTGTTGAAAGAAAGGTATAGGATAGAGTAGTGTGGAATGGAATGGAATTGAACGGAGTGCAATGGAAAGCAATGGAACGAAATGTAATGAAACGGAATGGAATCGAATGGATTGGAATGGAATGGAATGGAATGGAATGGAATGGAATGGAACGTTGTAATAAAATGTGAGCTGATATTGTGCCATTGCAATCCAGTCAGGGTAACAGATTGAGAACATGTTGAAAGAAAGGAATATAATACAATAGTGTGGAATTGAATGCCATGGAATGGAAGGGAATGGAATGGAATCTTAAGGAATGGAATGGAATGTAACTAAACGGAATGGAATGGAATGGAATTCAATGGAATGTAACTAAACGGAATGGAATGGAATGGAATTTAATGGAATGGAATGGTATGGAATGGAATGGAATGGAATGGAATGGAATGCAATGGAATGAAATGCAGTGGAATGGAATGGAACAGTGAAATAATATGTGAGCTGACATTGTGCCACTGCAATCCAGCCAGTTTGACAGATTGAGAACTTGTTGAAGAAAGGAATAGAATAGAATAGTGTGGAATAGTGAGGAATGCAATGGAATTGAATGGAATGGAACAGAATGGAATGGAATGGAATGGTATGTAATGGAACAGTGAAATATAATATGGGGTGAGATGGCACCACTGCAATACAACCAGGCTGACAGATTGAGAACTTGTTGAACGAAAGGAATAGAACAGTGTAGTTCAGAATGGAAAGGAATGAAATGGATTGGAATGGAATGGAATGGAATGGAATGGAATGGAATGGACTGGAATGGTGAAATAAAATGTGAGCTGAATTTTTGCTACTGCAATCAAGCCAAGGTGACAGATAGAGAACTTGTTGAAAGAAATTAAGAAAATACTATGGGGTGGAATGGAATGGAATGGAATGGAATGAAATGGAATAGAATGTAGTGCAATGTAACGGAATGGAACGGAATGGAATGAAATGGAATTAAATAGAGTGGAATGGAAGGGTAAGGAATGGAATGGAATGGAATGGAATGGAATGGAATAGAATGGAATGGTGCAATAAAATTGGAGCTGATATCGAGCCACTGCATTTCAGCCAGGGTGAGAGATTGAGAACTGGTTGAAAGAGAGGAATAGAATAGAATAGTGTGGAATTGAATGGAAAGCAACGGAATGGAATGGCATGGAATGCAATGGAATGGAATGGAATGAAATGGAAAGGAATGGAATGGAATGGAATGGAATGGAATGGAATGGAATGGAATTGAAAGGAATGGAATGGAATGGAATGGAATGTGACAGTGAAATAAAATTTGAGCTGACATTGTGCCACAGCAATCCAGCTTATGTGACAGTTTGAGAACGCGTTGAAAGAAAGGAATAGAATAGAATAACGTGGAATGGAATGGAATGGAATGGTGTGGAGTGCAATGGAACGGAACGGAACGGAATGGAATGCAATGGAATGGAATGGAATGGAATGGAATGCAATTGAATGGATTGGAATAGAATGAATGGTGAAATAAAATGTGAGCTAACATTGTGCCACTGCAATCCAGTCAGGGTAACAGATTGAGAATAGGTTGAAAGAAAGGAATAGAATAGAATAGTGAGGAATGGAATGGAAGGAATGGAATGGAAAGGAATGGAATGGAAAGGAATGGAATGGAGAGTAATGGAATTGAATGGAAAGGAATGGAATGGAATGGAATGGAATGGAATAGAATGGCGTGGAATGGAATGGAATGGAATGGAATGGAATGGCATGGAATGGAATGGAATGGAATGGAATGGAACGGTGAAATAAAATATGAGCTGATATTGTGCCACAGCCATCCAGACAGGGTGAAGTTTGGAGAACTTGTTGAAAGAAAGGTATAGGATAGAATAGTGTGGAATGGAATGGAATGGAACGGAGTGCAATGGAAAGCAATGGAACGAAATGGAACGAAACGGAACGGAATCAAATGGATTGGAATGGAATGGAATGGAACGGTGTAATAAAATGTGAGCTGAAATTGTGCCATTGCAATCGAGTCAGGGTGACAGATTGAGAAAATGTTGAAAGAAAGGAAGAGAATACAATAGTGTTGAATTGAATGCCATGGAATAGAAGAGAATGGAATGGAATCTAAAGGAATGGAATGTAATGTAACTAAAAGGAATGGAATGGAAAGGAATTTAATGGAATGGAACGGAATGGAATGGAATGGTATGGAATGGAATGGAATGGAATGGTATGGAATGGAATGCAATGGAATGGAATGGAATGCAATGGAATGAAATGCAATGGAATTGAATGGAACGTTGAAATAATATGTGAGCTGACATTGTGCCACTGCAATCCAGGAAATTTGACAGATTGAGAACTTGTTGAAGAAAGGAATAGAATAGAATAGTGTGGAATAGTAAGGAAAGGAATGGAATGGAATGGAATGGAATGGAATTTAATGGAATGGAATGTAGTGAAACTGAACAGAATGGAACAGAATGGACGGAAATGGAAGGGAATGGAATGCAATGGAATGGAATGGAATGGAATGCAATTGAAAGGTGAAATATAATGTGAGCTGACATTGTGCCCCTGCAATACAGCCAGGATGTCAGACTGAGGATTTGTTGAAGGAAAGCAATAGAATAGAATAGTGCGGCATGGAATGGAATGGAACGGAAAGGAAGGGAATGGAATGAAATGGAATGGAATGGAATGGAATGGAATGAAATGGAAAGGAATGGAATGGAAGGGAATTCAATGGAATGGAATGGAATGGAATGGAATGGAATGGAATGGAATGGAATAGAATGAAATGGAAAGGAATAGAATGGAAAGGGATGGAATGGAATGGGACAGTGAAATAAAATTTCAGCTGACATTGTTCCACGACAATCCAGCTTATGTGACAGACTGAGAACGTGTTGAAAGAAATGAGTAGAATAGAATAATGTGGAATGGAATGGAATGGAATGGAATGGTGTGGAGTGCAAAGGAATGGAACGGAACGGAATGGAATGCAATGGAATGGAATGGAATGGAATGGAATGCAATTGAATGGAATGTAATAGAATGAATGGTGAAATAAAATATGAGCTAACATTGCGCCACTGCAATCCAGTCAGGGTAACAGATTGAGAATAGGTTGAAAGAAAGGAGTAGAATACAATAGTGTGGAAAGGAATGGAAAGGAATGGAATGGAAAGGAATGGAATGGAGAGTAACGGAACTGCATGGAAAGGAATTGAATGGAATGGAATAGAATGGCATGGAATGGAATGGAATGGAATGGAATGGAATGGAATGGAATGGAATGGAGTGGAACGGTGAAATAAAATATGAGTTGACATTGTGCCACAGCCATCCAGACAGGGTGACATTTGGAGTACTTGTTGAAAGAAAGGTATAGGATAGAGTAGTGTGGAATGGAATGGAATTGAACGGAGTGCAATGGAAAGCAATGGAACGAAATGTAATGAAACGGAATGGAATCGAATGGATTGGAATGGAATGGAATGGAATGGAATGGAATGGAATGGAATGGAACGTTGTAATAAAATGTGAGCTGATATTGTGCCATTGCAATCCAGTCAGGGTAACAGATTGAGAACATGTTGAAAGAAAGGAATATAATACAATAGTGTGGAATTGAATGCCATGGAATGGAAGGGAATGGAATGGAATCTTAAGGAATGGAATGGAATGTAACTAAACGGAATGGAATGGAATGGAATTCAATGGAATGTAACTAAACGGAATGGAATGGAATGGAATTTAATGGAATGGAATGGTATGGAATGGAATGGAATGGAATGGAATGCAATGGAATGAAATGCAGTGGAATGGAATGGAACAGTGAAATAATATGTGAGCTGACATTGTGCCACTGCAATCCAGCCAGTTTGACAGATTGAGAACTTGTTGAAGAAAGGAATAGAATAGAATAGTGTGGAATAGTGAGGAATGCAATGGAATTGAATGGAATGGAACAGAATGGAATGGAATGGAATGGTGTGTAATGGAACAGTGAAATATAATATGGGGTGAGATGGCACCACTGCAATACAACCAGGCTGACAGATTGAGAACTTGTTGAACGAAAGGAATAGAACAGTGTAGTTCAGAATGGAAAGGAATGAAATGGATTGGAATGGAATGGAATGGAATGGAATGGAATGGAATGGAATGGAATGGACTGGAATGGTGAAATAAAATGTGAGCTGAATTTTTGCTACTGCAATCAAGCCAAGGTGACAGATAGAGAACTTCTTGAAAGAAATTAAGAAAATACTACAGGGTGGAATGGAATGGAATGGAATGGAATGAAATGGAATAGAATGTAGTGCAATGTAACGGAATGGAACGGAATGGAATGAAATGGAATTAAATAGAGTGGAATGGAAGGGTAAGGAATGGAATGGAATGGAATGGAATGGAATAGAATGGAATGGTGCAATAAAATTGGAGCTGATATCGAGCCACTGCATTTCAGCCAGGGTGAGAGATTGAGAACTGTTTGAAAGAGAGGAATAGAATAGAATAGTGTGGAATTGAATGGAAAGCAACGGAATGGAATGGCATGGAATGCAATGGAATGGAATGGAATGAAATGGAAAGGAATGGAATGGAATGGAATTCAATGGAATGGAATGGAATGGAATGGAATTGAAAGGAATGGAATGGAATGGAATGGAATGTGACAGTGAAATAAAATTTGAGCTGACATTGTGCCACAGGAATCCAGCTTATGTGAGAGTTTGAGAACGTGTTGAAAGAAAGGAATAGAATAGAATAACGTGGAATGGAATGGAATGGAATGGTGTGGAGTGCAATGGAACGGAACGGAACGGAGTGGAATGCAATGGAATGGAATGGAATGGAATGGAATGCAATTGAATGGATTGGAATAGAATGAATGGTGAAATAAAATGTGAGCTAACATTGTGCCACTGCAATCCAGTCAGGGTAACAGATTGAGAATAGGTTGAAAGAAAGGAATAGAATAGAATAGTGAGGAATGGAATGGAAGGAATGGAATGGAAAGGAATGGAATGGAAAGGAATGGAATGGAGAGTAATGGAATTGAATGGAAAGGAATGGAATGGAATGGAATGGAATGGAATAGAATGGCGTGGAATGGAATGGAATGGAATGGAATGGAATGGCATGGAATGGAATGGAATGGAATGGAACGGTGAAATAAAATATGAGCTGATATTGTGCCACAGCCATCCAGACAGGGTGAAGTTTGGAGAACTTGTTGAAAGAAAGGTATAGGATAGAATAGTGTGGAATGGAATGGAATGGAACGGAGTGCAATGGAAAGCAATGGAACGAAATGGAATGAAACGGAACGGAATCAAATGGATTGGAATGGAATGGAATGGAACGGTGTAATAAAATGTGAGCTGAAATTGTGCCATTGCAATCGAGTCAGGGTGACAGATTGAGAAAATGTTGAAAGAAAGGAAGAGAATACAATAGTGTTGAATTGAATGCCATGGAATAGAAGGGAATGGAATGGAATCTAAAGGAATGGAATGTAATGTAACTAAAAGGAATGGAATGGAAAGGAATTTAATGGAATGGAACGGAATGGAATGGAATGGTATGGAATGGAATGGAATGGAATGGAATGGAATGGAATGGAATGCAATGGAATGGAATGGAATGCAATGGAATGAAATGCAATGGAATTGAATGGAACGTTGAAATAATATGTGAGCTGACATTGTGCCACTGCAATCCAGGAAATTTGACAGATTGAGAACTTGTTGAAGAAAGGAATAGAATAGAATAGTGTGGAATATTAAGGAAAGGAATGGAATGGAATGGAATGGAATGGAATTTAATGGAATGGAATGTAGTGAAACTGAACAGAATGGAACAGAATGGACGGAAATGGAAGGGAATGGAATGCAATGGAATGGAATGGAATGGAATGCAATTGAAAGGTGAAATATAATGTGAGCTGACATTGTGCCCCTGCAATACAGCCAGGATGTCAGACTGAGGATTTGTTGAAGGAAAGCAATAGAATAGAATAGTGCGGTATGGAATGGAATGGAACGGAAAGGAAGGGAATGGAATGAAATGGAATGGAATGGAATGGAATGGAATGAAATGGAAAGGAATGGAATGGAAGGGAATTCAATGGAATGGAATGGAATGGAATGGAATGGAATGGAATGGAATGGAATGGAATAGAATGAAATGGAAAGGAATAGAATGGAAAGGGATGGAATGGAATGGGACAGTGAAATAAAATTTCAGCTGACATTGTTCCACGACAATCCAGCTTATGTGACAGACTGAGAACGTGTTGAAAGAAATGAGTAGAATAGAATAATGTGGAATGGAATGGAATGGAAAGGAATGGTGTGGAGTGCAAAGGAATGGAACGGAACGGAATGGAATGCAATGGAATGGAATGGAATGGAATGGAATGCAATTGAATGGAATGTAATAGAATGAATGGTGAAATAAAATATGAGCTAACATTGCGCCACTGCAATCCAGTCAGGGTAACAGATTGAGAATAGGTTGAAAGAAAGGAGTAGAATACAATAGTGTGGAAAGGAATGGAAAGGAATGGAATGGAAAGGAATGGAATGGAGAGTAACGGAACTGCATGGAAAGGAATTGAATGGAATGGAATAGAATGGCATGGAATGGAATGGAATGGAATGGAATGGAATGGAATGGAATGGAGTGGAACGGTGAAATAAAATATGAGTTGACATTGTGCCACAGCCATCCAGACAGGGTGACATTTGGAGTACTTGTTGAAAGAAAGGTATAGGATAGAGTAGTGTGGAATGGAATGGAATTGAACGGAGTGCAATGGAAAGCAATGGAACGAAATGTAATGAAACGGAATGGAATCGAATGGATTGGAATGGAATGGAATGGAATGGAATGGAATGGAATGGAATGGAACGTTGTAATAAAATGTGAGCTGATATTGTGCCATTGCAATCCAGTCAGGGTAACAGATTGAGAACATGTTGAAAGAAAGGAATATAATACAATAGTGTGGAATTGAATGCCATGGAATGGAAGGGAATGGAATGGAATCTTAAGGAATGGAATGGAATGTAACTAAACGGAATGGAATGGAATGGAATTCAATGGAATGTAACTAAACGGAATGGAATGGAATGGAATTTAATGGAATGGAATGGTATGGAATGGAATGGAATGGAATGGAATGCAATGGAATGAAATGCAGTGGAATGGAATGGAACAGTGAAATAATATGTGAGCTGACATTGTGCCACTGCAATCCAGCCAGTTTGACAGATTGAGAACTTGTTGAAGAAAGGAATAGAATAGAATAGTGTGGAATAGTGAGGAATGCAATGGAATTGAATGGAATGGAACAGAATGGAATGGAATGGAATGGTGTGTAATGGAACAGTGAAATATAATATGGGGTGAGATGGCACCACTGCAATACAACCAGGCTGACAGATTGAGAACTTGTTGAACGAAAGGAATAGAACAGTGTAGTTCAGAATGGAAAGGAATGAAATGGATTGGAATGGAATGGAATGGAATGGAATGGAATGGAATGGAATGGAATGGACTGGAATGGTGAAATAAAATGTGAGCTGAATTTTTGCTACTGCAATCAAGCCAAGGTGACAGATAGAGAACTTGTTGAAAGAAATTAAGAAAATACTACAGGGTGGAATGGAATGGAATGGAATGGAATGAAATGGAATAGAATGTAGTGCAATGTAACGGAATGGAACGGAATGGAATGAAATGGAATTAAATAGAGTGGAATGGAAGGGTAAGGAATGGAATGGAATGGAATGGAATGGAATAGAATGGAATGGTGCAATAAAATTGGAGCTGATATCGAGCCACTGCATTTCAGCCAGGGTGAGAGATTGAGAACTGTTTGAAAGAGAGGAATAGAATAGAATAGTGTGGAATTGAATGGAAAGCAACGGAATGGAATGGCATGGAATGCAATGGAATGGAATGGAATGAAATGGAAAGGAATGGAATGGAATGGAATTCAATGGAATGGAATGGAATGGAATGGAATTGAAAGGAATGGAATAGAATGGAATGGAATGTGACAGTGAAATAAAATTTGAGCTGACATTGTGCCACAGGAATCCAGCTTATGTGAGAGTTTGAGAACGTGTTGAAAGAAAGGAATAGAATAGAATAACGTGGAATGGAATGGAATGGAATGGTGTGGAGTGCAATGGAACGGAACGGAACGGAGTGGAATGCAATGGAATGGAATGGAATGGAATGGAATGCAATTGAATGGATTGGAATAGAATGAATGGTGAAATAAAATGTGAGCTAACATTGTGCCACTGCAATCCAGTCAGGGTAACAGATTGAGAATAGGTTGAAAGAAAGGAATAGAATAGAATAGTGAGGAATGGAATGGAAGGAATGGAATGGAAAGGAATGGAATGGAAAGGAATGGAATGGAGAGTAATGGAATTGAATGGAAAGGAATGGAATGGAATGGAATGGAATGGAATAGAATGGCGTGGAATGGAATGGAATGGAATGGAATGGAATGGCATGGAATGGAATGGAATGGAATGGAACGGTGAAATAAAATATGAGCTGATATTGTGCCACAGCCATCCAGACAGGGTGAAGTTTGGAGAACTTGTTGAAAGAAAGGTATAGGATAGAATAGTGTGGAATGGAATGGAATGGAACGGAGTGCAATGGAAAGCAATGGAACGAAATGGAACGAAACGGAACGGAATCAAATGGATTGGAATGGAATGGAATGGAACGGTGTAATAAAATGTGAGCTGAAATTGTGCCATTGCAATCGAGTCAGGGTGACAGATTGAGAAAATGTTGAAAGAAAGGAAGAGAATACAATAGTGTTGAATTGAATGCCATGGAATAGAAGGGAATGGAATGGAATCTAAAGGAATGGAATGTAATGTAACTAAAAGGAATGGAATGGAAAGGAATTTAATGGAATGGAACGGAATGGAATGGAATGGTATGGAATGGAATGGAATGGAATGGAATGGAATGGAATGGAATGCAATGGAATGGAATGGAATGCAATGGAATGAAATGCAATGGAATTGAATGGAACGTTGAAATAATATGTGAGCTGACATTGTGCCACTGCAATCCAGGAAATTTGACAGATTGAGAACTTGTTGAAGAAAGGAATAGAATAGAATAGTGTGGAATAGTAAGGAAAGGAATGGAATGGAATGGAATGGAATGGAATTTAATGGAATGGAATGTAGTGAAACTGAACAGAATGGAACAGAATGGACGGAAATGGAAGGGAATGGAATGCAATGGAATGGAATGGAATGGAATGCAATTGAAAGGTGAAATATAATGTGAGCTGACATTGTGCCCCTGCAATACAGCCAGGATGTCAGACTGAGGATTTGTTGAAGGAAAGCAATAGAATAGTATAGTGCGGCATGGAATGGAATGGAACGGAAAGGAAGGGAATGGAATGAAATGGAATGGAATGTAATGGAATGGAATGAAATGGAAAGGAATGGAATGGAAGGGAATTCAATGGAATGGAATGGAATGGAATGGAATGGAATGGAATGGAATGGAATGGAATGGAATAGAATGAAATGGAAAGGAATAGAATGGAAAGGGATGGAATGGAATGGGACCGTGAAATAAAATTTCAGCTGACATTGTTCCACGACAATCCAGCTTATGTGACAGACTGAGAACGTGTTGAAAGAAATGAGTAGAATAGAATAATGTGGAATGGAATGGAATGGAATGGAATGGTGTGGAGTGCAAAGGAATGGAACGGAAGGGAATGGAATGCAATGGAATGGAATGGAATGGAATGGAATGCAATTGAATGGAATGTAATAGAATGAATGGTGAAATAAAATATGAGCTAACATTGCGCCACTGCAATCCAGTCAGGGTAACAGATTGAGAATAGGTTGAAAGAAAGGAGTAGAATACAATAGTGTGGAAAGGAATGGAAAGGAATGGAATGGAAAGGAATGGAATGGAGAGTAACGGAACTGCATGGAAAGGAATTGAATGGAATGGAATAGAATGGCATGGAATGGAATGGAATGGAATGGAATGGAATGGAATGGAGTGGAACGGTGAAATAAAATATGAGTTGACATTGTGCCACAGCCATCCAGACAGGGTGACATTTGGAGTACTTGTTGAAAGAAAGGTATAGGATAGAGTAGTGTGGAATGGAATGGAATTGAACGGAGTGCAATGGAAAGCAATGGAACGAAATGTAATGAAACGGAATGGAATCGAATGGATTGGAATGGAATGGAATGGAATGGAATGGAATGGAATGGAACGTTGTAATAAAATGTGAGCTGATATTGTGCCATTGCAATCCAGTCAGGGTAACAGATTGAGAACATGTTGAAAGAAAGGAATATAATACAATAGTGTGGAATTGAATGCCATGGAATGGAAGGGAATGGAATGGAATCTTAAGGAATGGAATGGAATGTAACTAAACGGAATGGAATGGAATGGAATTCAATGGAATGTAACTAAACGGAATGGAATGGAATGGAATTTAATGGAATGGAATGGTATGGAATGGAATGGAATGGAATGGAATGCAATGGAATGAAATGCAGTGGAATGGAATGGAACAGTGAAATAATATGTGAGCTGACATTGTGCCACTGCAATCCAGCCAGTTTGACAGATTGAGAACTTGTTGAAGAAAGGAATAGAATAGAATAGTGTGGAATAGTGAGGAATGCAATGGAATTGAATGGAATGGAACAGAATGGAATGGAATGGAATGGTGTGTAATGGAACAGTGAAATATAATATGGGGTGAGATGGCACCACTGCAATACAACCAGGCTGACAGATTGAGAACTTGTTGAACGAAAGGAATAGAACAGTGTAGTTCAGAATGGAAAGGAATGAAATGGATTGGAATGGAATGGAATGGAATGGAATGGAATGGAATGGAATGGACTGGAATGGTGAAATAAAATGTGAGCTGAATTTTTGCTACTGCAATCAAGCCAAGGTGACAGATAGAGAACTTGTTGAAAGAAATTAAGAAAATACTATAGGGTGGAATGGAATGGAATGGAATGGAATGAAATGGAATAGAATGTAGTGCAATGTAACGGAATGGAACGGAATGGAATGAAATGGAATTAAATAGAGTGGAATGGAAGGGTAAGGAATGGAATGGAATGGAATGGAATGGAATGGAATGGAATAGAATGGAATGGTGCAATAAAATTGGAGCTGATATCGAGCCACTGCATTTCAGCCAGGGTGAGAGATTGAGAACTGTTTGAAAGAGAGGAATAGAATAGAATAGTGTGGAATTGAATGGAAAGCAACGGAATGGAAGGGCATGGAATGCAATGGAATGGAATGGAATGAAATGGAAAGGAATGGAATGGAATGGAATTCAATGGAATGGAATGGAATGGAATGGAATTGAAAGGAATGGAATGGAATGGAATGGAATGTGACAGTGAAATAAAATTTGAGCTGACATTGTGCCACAGGAATCCAGCTTATGTGAGAGTTTGAGAACGTGTTGAAAGAAAGGAATAGAATAGAATAACGTGGAATGGAATGGAATGGAATGGTGTGGAGTGCAATGGAACGGAACGGAACGGAGTGGAATGCAATGGAATGGAATGGAATCGAATGGAATGCAATTGAATGGATTGGAATAGAATGAATGGTGAAATAAAATGTGAGCTAACATTGTGCCACTGCAATCCAGTCAGGGTAACAGATTGAGAATAGGTTGAAAGAAAGGAATAGAATAGAATAGTGAGGAATGGAATGGAAGGAATGGAATGGAAAGGAATGGAATGGAAAGGAATGGAATGGAGAGTAATGGAATTGAATGGAAAGGAATGGAATGGAATGGAATGGAATGGAATGGAATGGAATGGAATGGAATAGAATGGCGTGGAATGGAATGGAATGGAATGGAATGGAATGGCATGGAATGGAATGGAATGGAATGGAACGGTGAAATAAAATATGAGCTGATATTGTGCCACAGCCATCCAGACAGGGTGAAGTTTGGAGAACTTGTTGAAAGAAAGGTATAGGATAGAATAGTGTGGAATGGAATGGAATGGAACGGAGTGCAATGGAAAGCAATGGAACGAAATGGAACGAAACGGAACGGAATCAAATGGATTGGAATGGAATGGAATGGAACGGTGTAATAAAATGTGAGCTGAAATTGTGCCATTGCAATCGAGTCAGGGTGACAGATTGAGAAAATGTTGAAAGAAAGGAAGAGAATACAATAGTGTTGAATTGAATGCCATGGAATAGAAGGGAATGGAATGGAATCTAAAGGAATGGAATGTAATGTAACTAAAAGGAATGGAATGGAAAGGAATTTAATGGAAAGAAACGGAATGGAATGGAATGGTATGGAATGGAATGGAATGGAATGGAATGGAATGGAATGGAATGGAATGCAATGGAATGGAATGGAATGCAATGGAATGAAATGCAATGGAATTGAATGGAACGTTGAAATAATATGTGAGCTGACATTGTGCCACTGCAATCCAGGAAATTTGACAGATTGAGAACTTGTTGAAGAAAGGAATAGAATAGAATAGTGTGGAATAGTAAGGAAAGGAATGGAATGGAATGGAATGGAATGGAATTTAATGGAATGGAATGTAGTGAAACTGAACAGAATGGAACAGAATGGACGGAAATGGAAGGGAATGGAATGCAATGGAATGGAATGGAATGGAATGCAATTGAAAGGTGAAATATAATGTGAGCTGACATTGTGCCCCTGCAATACAGCCAGGATGTCAGACTGAGGATTTGTTGAAGGAAAGCAATAGAATAGTATAGTGCGGCATGGAATGGAATGGAACGGAAAGGAAGGGAATGGAATGAAATGGAATGGAATGTAATGGAATGGAATGAAATGGAAAGGAATGGAATGGAAGGGAATTCAATGGAATGGAATGGAATGGAATGGAATGGAATGGAATGGAATGGAATAGAATGAAATGGAAAGGAATAGAATGGAAAGGGATGGAATGGAATGGGACCGTGAAATAAAATTTCAGCTGACATTGTTCCACGACAATCCAGCTTATGTGACAGACTGAGAACGTGTTGAAAGAAATGAGTAGAATAGAATAATGTGGAATGGAATGGAATGGTGTGGAGTGCAAAGGAATGGAACGGAACGGAATGGAATGCAATGGAATGGAATGGAATGGAATGGAATGCAATTGAATGGAATGTAATAGAATGAATGGTGAAATAAAATATGAGCTAACATTGCGCCACTGCAATCCAGTCAGGGCAACAGATTGAGAATAGGTTGAAAGAAAGGAGTAGAATACAATAGTGTGGAAAGGAATGGAAAGGAATGGAATGGAAAGGAATGGAATGGAGAGTAACGGAACTGCATGGAAAGGAATTGAATGGAATGGAATAGAATGGCATGGAATGGAATGGAATGGAATGGAATGGAATGGAATGGAATGGAGTGGAACGGTGAAATAAAATATGAGTTGACATTGTGCCACAGCCATCCAGACAGGGTGACATTTGGAGTACTTGTTGAAAGAAAGGTATAGGATAGAGTAGTGTGGAATGGAATGGAATTGAACGGAGTGCAATGGAAAGCAATGGAACGAAATGTAATGAAACGGAATGGAATCGAATGGATTGGAATGGAATGGAATGGAATGGAATGGAATGGAATGGAATGGAACGTTGTAATAAAATGTGAGCTGATATTGTGCCATTGCAATCCAGTCAGGGTAACAGATTGAGAACATGTTGAAAGAAAGGAATATAATACAATAGTGTGGAATTGAATGCCATGGAATGGAAGGGAATGGAATGGAATCTTAAGGAATGGAATGGAATGTAACTAAACGGAATGGAATGGAATGGAATTCAATGGAATGTAACTAAACGGAATGGAATGGAATGGAATTTAATGGAATGGAATGGTATGGAATGGAATGGAATGGAATGGAATGGAATGCAATGGAATGAAATGCAGTGGAATGGAATGGAACAGTGAAATAATATGTGAGCTGACATTGTGCCACTGCAATCCAGCCAGTTTGACAGATTGAGAACTTGTTGAAGAAAGGAATAGAATAGAATAGTGTGGAATAGTGAGGAATGCAATGGAATTGAATGGAATGGAACAGAATGGAATGGAATGGAATGGTATGTAATGGAACAGTGAAATATAATATGGGGTGAGATGGCACCACTGCAATACAACCAGGCTGACAGATTGAGAACTTGTTGAACGAAAGGAATAGAACAGTGTAGTTCAGAATGGAAAGGAATGAAATGGATTGGAATGGAATGGAATGGAATGGAATGGAATGGAATGGACTGGAATGGTGAAATAAAATGTGAGCTGAATTTTTGCTACTGCAATCAAGCCAAGGTGACAGATAGAGAACTTGTTGAAAGAAATTAAGAAAATACTATAGGGTGGAATGGAATGGAATGGAATGGAATGAAATGGAATAGAATGTAGTGCAATGTAACGGAATGGAACGGAATGGAATGAAATGGAATTAAATATAGTGGAATGGAAGGGTAAGGAATGGAATGGAATGGAATGGAATGGAATGGAATAGAATGGAATGGTGCAATAAAATTGGAGCTGATATCGAGCCACTGCATTTCAGCCAGGGTGAGAGATTGAGAACTGGTTGAAAGAGAGGAATAGAATAGAATAGTGTGGAATTGAATGGAAAGCAACGGAATGGAATGGCATGGAATGCAATGGAATGGAATGGAATGAAATGGAAAGGAATGGAATGGAATGGAATTCAATGGAATGGAATGGAATGGAATGGAATTGAAAGGAATGGAATGGAATGGAATGGAATGTGACAGTGAAATAAAATTTGAGCTGACATTGTGCCACAGCAATCCAGCTTATGTGACAGTTTGAGAACGCGTTGAAAGAAAGGAATAGAATAGAATAACGTGGAATGGAATGGAATGGAATGGTGTGGAGTGCAATGGAACGGAACGGAACGGAATGGAATGCAATGGAATGGAATGGAATGGAATGGAATGCAATTGAATGGATTGGAATAGAATGAATGGTGAAATAAAATGTGAGCTAACATTGTGCCACTGCAATCCAGTCAGGGTAACAGATTGAGAATAGGTTGAAAGAAAGGAATAGAATAGAATAGTGAGGAATGGAATGGAAGGAATGGAATGGAAAGGAATGGAATGGAAAGGAATGGAATGGAGAGTAATGGAATTGAATGGAAAGGAATGTAATGGAATGGAATGGAATGGAATAGAATGGCGTGGAATGGAATGGAATGGAATGGAATGGCATGGAATGGAATGGAATGGAATGGAACGGTGAAATAAAATATGAGCTGATATTGTGCCACAGCCATCCAGACAGTGTGAAGTTTGGAGAACTTGTTGAAAGAAAGGTATAGGATAGAATAGTGTGGAATGGAATGGAATGGAACGGAGTGCAATGGAAAGCAATGGAACGAAATGGAACGAAATGGAACGGAATCAAATGGATTGGAATGGAATGGAATGGAACGGTGTAATAAAATGTGAGCTGAAATTGTGCCATTGCAATCGAGTCAGGGTGACAGATTGAGAAAATGTTGAAAGAAAGGAAGAGAATACAATAGTGTGGAATTGAATGCCATGGAATAGAAGGGAATGGAATGGAATCTAAAGGAATGGAATGTAATGTAACTAAAAGGAATGGAATGGAAAGGAATTTAATGGAATGGAACGGAATGGAATGGAATGGTATGGAATGGAATGGAATGGAATGGAATGGAATGGAATGGAATGCAATGGAATGGAATGGAATGCAATGGAATGAAATGCAATGGAATTGAATGGAACGTTGAAATAATATGTGAGCTGACATTGTGCCACTGCAATCCAGGAAATTTGACAGATTGAGAACTTGTTGAAGAAAGGAATAGAATAGAATAGTGTGGAATAGTAAGGAAAGGAATGGAATGGAATGGAATGGAATGGAATGGAATGGAATTTAATGGAATGGAATGGAGTGAAACTGAACAGAATGGAACAGAATGGACGGAAATGGAAGGGAATGGAATGCAATGGAATGGAATGGAATGGAATGCAATTGAAAGGTGAAATATAATGTGAGCTGACATTGTGCCCCTGCAATACAGTCAGGATGTCAGACTGAGGATTTGTTGAAGGAAAGCAATAGAATAGAATAGTGCGGAATGGAATGGAATGGAACGGAAAGGAAGGGAATGGAATGAAATGGAATGGAATGGAATGGAATGGAATGAAATGGAAAGGAATGGAATGGAAGGGAATTCAATGGAATGGAATGGAATGGAATGGAATGGAATGGAATGGAATGGAATAGAATGAAATGGAAAGAATAGAATGGAAAGGAATGGAATGGAATGGGACAGTGAAATAAAATTTCAGCTGACATTGTTCCACGACAATCCAGCTTATGTGACAGACTGAGAACGTGTTGAAAGAAATGAGTAGAATAGAATAATGTGGAATGGAATGGAATGGAATGGAATGGTGTGGAGTGCAAAGGAACGGAACGGAACGGAATGGAATGCAATGGAATGGAATGGAATGGAATGGAATGCAATTGAATGGAATGTAATAGAATGAATGGTGAAATAAAATATGAGCTAACATTGTGCCACTGCAATCCAGTCAGGGTAACAGATTGAGAATAGGTTGAAAGAAAGGAGTAGAATACAATAGTGTGGAAAGGAATGGAAAGGAATGGAATGGAAAGGAATGGAATGGAGAGTAACGGAACTGCATGGAATGGAATGGAATGGAATGGAATAGAATGGCATGGAATGGAATGGAATGGAATGGAATGGAATGGAATGGAACGGTGAAATAAAATATGAGCTGACATTGTGCCACAGCCATCCAGACAGGATGACATTTGGAGTACTTGTTGAAAGAAAGGTATAGGATAGAGTAGTGTGGAATGGAATGGAATTGAACGGAGTGCAATGGAAAGCAATGGAACGAAATGGAATGAAACGGAATGGAATCGAATGGATTGGAATGGAATGGAATGGAATGGAATGGAATGGAATGGAATGGAACGTTGTAATAAAATATGAGCTGATATTGTGCCATTGCAATCCAGTCAGGGTAACAGATTGAGAACATGTTGAAAGAAAGGAATATAATACAATAGTGTGGAATTGAATGCCATGGAATGGAAGGGAATGGAATGGAATCTTAAGGAATGGAATGGAATGTAACTAAACGGAATGGAATGGAATGGAATTCAATGGAATGTAACTAAACGGAATGGAATGGAATGGAATTTAATGGAATGGAATGGTATGGAATGGAATGAAATGGAATGGAATGCAATGGAATGAAATGCAATGGAATGGAATGGAACAGTGAAATAATATGTGAGCTGACATTGTGCCAATGCAATCCAGCCAGTTTGACAGATTGAGAACTTGTTGAAGAAAGGAATAGAATAGAATAGTGTGGAATAGTGAGGAATGCAATGGAATTGAATGGAATGGAACAGAATGGAATGGAATGGAATGGTATGTAATGGAACAGTGAAATACAATGTGGGGTGAGATGGGACCACTGCAATACAACCAGGCTGACAGATTGAGAACTTGTTGAACGAAAGGAATAGAACAGTGTAGTTCAGAATGGAAAGGAATGAAATGGATTGGAATGGAATGGAATGGAATGTAATGGAATGGAATGGAATGGAATTGAAAGGAATGGAATGGAATGGAATGGAATGTGACAGTGAAATAAAATTTGAGCTGACATTGTGCCACAGGAATCCAGCTTATGTGAGAGTTTGAGAACGTGTTGAAAGAAAGGAATAGAATAGAATAACGTGGAATGGAATGGAATGGAATGGTGTGGAGTGCAATGGAACGGAACGGAACGGAGTGGAATGCAATGGAATGGAATGGAATGGAATGGAATGCAATTGAATGGACTGGAATAGAATGAATGGTGAAATAAAATGTGAGCTAACATTGTGCCACTGCAATCCAGTCAGGGTAACAGATTGAGAATAGGTTGAAAGAAAGGAATAGAATAGAATAGTGAGGAATGGAATGGAAGGAATGGAATGGAAAGGAATGGAATGGAGAGTAATGGAATTGAATGGAAAGGAATGGAATGGAATGGAATGGAATGGAATAGAATGGCGTGGAATGGAATGGAATGGAATGGAATGGAATGGCATGGAATGGAATGGAATGGAATGGAACGGTGAAATAAAATATGAGCTGATATTGTGCCACAGCCATCCAGACAGGGTGAAGTTTGGAGAACTTGTTGAAAGAAAGGTATAGGATAGAATAGTGTGGAATGGAATGGAATGGAACGGAGTGCAATGGAAAGCAATGGAACGAAATGGAACGGAACGGAATCAAATGGATTGGAATGGAATGGAATGGAACGGTGTAATAAAATTTGAGCTGAAATTGTGCCATTGCAATCGAGTCAGGGTGACAGATTGAGAAAATGTTGAAAGAAAGGAAGAGAATACAATAGTGTTGAATTGAATGCCATGGAATAGAAGGGAATGGAATGGAATCTAAAGGAATGGAATGTAATGTAACTAAAAGGAATGGAATGGAAAGGAATTTAATGGAATGGAACGGAATGGAATGGAATGGTATGGAATGGAATGGAATGGAATGGAATGGAATGGAATGGAATGGAATGCAATGGAATGCAATGGAATGCAATGGAATGAAATGCAATGGAATTGAATGGAACGTTGAAATAATATGTAAGCTGACATTGTGCCACTGCAATCCAGGAAATTTGACAGATTGAGAACTTGTTGAAGAAAGGAATAGAATAGAATAGTGTGGAATAGTAAGGAAAGGAATGGAATGGAATGGAATGGAATGGAATTTAATGGAATGGAATGTAGTGAAACTGAACAGAATGGAACAGAATGGACGGAAATGGAAGGGAATGGAATGCAATGGAATGGAATGGAATGGAATGCAATTGAAAGGTGAAATATAATGTGAGCTGACATTGTGCCCCTGCAATACAGCCAGGATGTCAGACTGAGGATTTGTTGAAGGAAAGCAATAGAATAGTATAGTGCGGCATGGAATGGAATGGAACGGAAAGGAAGGGAATGGAATGAAATGGAATGGAATGTAATGGAATGGAATGAAATGGAAAGGAATGGAATGGAAGGGAATTCAATGGAATGGAATGGAATGGAATGGAATGGAATGGAATGGAATGGAATGGAATAGAATGAAATGGAAAGGAATAGAATGGAAAGGGATGGAATGGAATGGGACCGTGAAATAAAATTTCAGCTGACATTGTTCCACGACAATCCAGCTTATGTGACAGACTGAGAACGTGTTGAAAGAAATGAGTAGAATAGAATAATGTGGAATGGAATGGAATGGAATGGAATGGTGTGGAGTGCAAAGGAATGGAACGGAATGGAATGGAATGCAATGGAATGGAATGGAATGGAATGGAATGCAATTGAATGGAATGTAATAGAATGAATGGTGAAATAAAATATGAGCTAACATTGCGCCACTGCAATCCAGTCAGGGTAACAGATTGAGAATAGGTTGAAAGAAAGGAGTAGAATACAATAGTGTGGAAAGGAATGGAAAGGAATGGAATGGAAAGGAATGGAATGGAGAGTAACGGAACTGCATGGAAAGGAATTGAATGGAATGGAATAGAATGGCATGGAATGGAATGGAATGGAATGGAATGGAGTGGAACGGTGAAATAAAATATGAGTTGACATAGTGCCACAGCCATCCAGACAGGGTGACATTTGGAGTACTTGTTGAAAGAAAGGTATAGGATAGAGTAGTGTGGAATGGAATGGAATTGAACGGAGTGCAATGGAAAGCAATGGAACGAAATGTAATGAAACGGAATGGAATCGAATGGATTGGAATGGAATGGAATGGAATGGAATGGAATGGAATGGAACGTTGTAATAAAATGTGAGCTGATATTGTGCCATTGCAATCCAGTCAGGGTAACAGATTGAGAACATGTTGAAAGAAAGGAATATAATACAATAGTGTGGAATTGAATGCCATGGAATGGAAGGGAATGGAATGGAATCTTAAGGAATGGAATGGAATGTAACTAAACGGAATGGAATGGAATGGAATTCAATGGAATGTAACTAAACGGAATGGAATGGAATGGAATTTAATGGAATGGAATGGTATGGAATGGAATGGAATGGAATGGAATGGAATGCAATGGAATGAAATGCAGTGGAATGGAATGGAACAGTGAAATAATATGTGAGCTGACATTGTGCCACTGCAATCCAGCCAGTTTGACAGATTGAGAACTTGTTGAAGAAAGGAATAGAATAGAATAGTGTGGAATAGTGAGGAATGCAATGGAATTGAATGGAATGGAACAGAATGGAATGGAATGGAATGGTATGTAATGGAACAGTGAAATATAATATGGGGTGAGATGGCACCACTGCAATACAACCAGGCTGACAGATTGAGAACTTGTTGAACGAAAGGAATAGAACAGTGTAGTTCAGAATGGAAAGGAATGAAATGGATTGGAATGGAATGGAATGGAATGGAATGGAATGGAATGGACTGGAATGGTGAAATAAAATGTGAGCTGAATTTTTGCTACTGCAATCAAGCCAAGGTGACAGATAGAGAACTTGTTGAAAGAAATTAAGAAAATACTATAGGGTGGAATGGAATGGAATGGAATGGAATGAAATGGAATAGAATGTAGTGCAATGTAACGGAATGGAACGGAATGGAATGAAATGGAATTAAATAGAGTGGAATGGAAGGGTAAGGAATGGAATGGAATGGAATGGAATGGAATGGAATAGAATGGAATGGTGCAATAAAATTGGAGCTGATATCGAGCCACTGCATTTCAGCCAGGGTGAGAGATTGAGAACTGGTTGAAAGAGAGGAATAGAATAGAATAGTGTGGAATTGAATGGAAAGCAACGGAATGGAATGGCATGGAATGCAATGGAATGGAATGGAATGAAATGGAAAGGAATGGAATGGAATGGAATTCAATGGAATGGAATGGAATGGAATGGAATTGAAAGGAATGGAATGGAATGGAATGGAATGTGACAGTGAAATAAAATTTGAGCTGACATTGTGCCACAGCAATCCAGCTTATGTGACAGTTTGAGAACGCGTTGAAAGAAAGGAATAGAATAGAATAACGTGGAATGGTATGGAATGGAATGGAATGGAATGTGACAGTGAAATAAAATTTGAGCTGACATTGTGCCACAGCAATCCAGCCTATGTGACAGTTTGAGAACGCGTTGAAAGAAAGGAATAGAATAGAATAACGTGGAATGGAATGGAATGGAATGGTGTGGAGTGCAATGGAACGGAACGGAACGGAATGGAATGCAATGGAATGGAATGGAATGGAATGGAATGCAATTGAATGGATTGGAATAGAATGAATGGTGAAATAAAATGTGAGCTAACATTGTGCCACTGCAATCCAGTCAGGGTAACAGATTGAGAATAGGTTGAAAGAAAGGAATAGAATAGAATAGTGAGGAATGGAATGGAAGGAATGGAATGGAAAGGAATGGAATGGAAAGGAATGGAATGGAGAGTAATGGAATTGAATGGAAAGGAATGTAATGTAATGGAATGGAATGGAATAGAATGGCGTGGAATGGAATGGAATGGAATGGAATGGAATGGAATGGCATGGAATGGAATGGAATGGAATGGAACGGTGAAATAAAATATGAGCTGATATTGTGCCACAGCCATCCAGACAGTGTGAAGTTTGGAGAACTTGTTGAAAGAAAGGTATAGGATAGAATAGTGTGGAATGGAATGGAATGGAACGGAGTGCAATGGAAAGCAATGGAACGAAATGGAACGAAACGGAACGGAATCAAATGGATTGGAATGGAATGGAATGGAACGGTGTAATAAAATGTGAGCTGAAATTGTGCCATTGCAATCGAGTCAGGGTGACAGATTGAGAAAATGTTGAAAGAAAGGAAGAGAATACAATAGTGTGGAATTGAATGCCATGGAATAGAAGGGAATGGAATGGAATCTAAAGGAATGGAATGTAATGTAACTAAAAGGAATGGAATGGAAAGGAATTTAATGGAATGGAACGGAATGGAATGGAATGGTATGGAATGGAATGGAATGGAATGGAATGGAATGGAATGGAATGCAATGGAATGGAATGGAATGCAATGGAATGAAATGCAATGGAATTGAATGGAACGTTGAAATAATATGTGAGCTGACATTGTGCCACTGCAATCCAGGAAATTTGACAGATTGAGAACTTGTTGAAGAAAGGAATAGAATAGAATAGTGTGGAATAGTAAGGAAAGGAATGGAATGGAATGGAATGGAATGGAATGGAATGGAATTTAATGGAATGGAATGGAGTGAAACTGAACAGAATGGAACAGAATGGACGGAAATGGAAGGGAATGGAATGCAATGGAATGGAATGGAATGGAATGCAATTGAAAGGTGAAATATAATGTGAGCTGACATTGTGCCCCTGCAATACAGTCAGGATGTCAGACTGAGGATTTGTTGAAGGAAAGCAATAGAATAGAATAGTGCGGAATGGAATGGAATGGAACGGAAAGGAAGGGAATGGAATGAAATGGAATGGAATGGAATGGAATGGAATGAAATGGAAAGGAATGGAATGGAAGGGAATTCAATGGAATGGAATGGAATGGAATGGAATTGAATGGAATGGAATGGAATAGAATGAAATGGAAAGAATAGAATGGAAAGGAATGGAATGGAATGGGACAGTGAAATAAAATTTCAGCTGACATTGTTCCACGACAATCCAGCTTATGTGACAGACTGAGAACGTGTTGAAAGAAATGAGTAGAATAGAATAATGTGGAATGGAATGGAATGGAATGGAATGGTGTGGAGTGCAAAGGAACGGAACGGAACGGAATGGAATGCAATGGAATGGAATGGAATGGAATGGAATGCAATTGAATGGAATGTAATAGAATGAATGGTGAAATAAAATATGAGCTAACATTGTGCCACTGCAATCCAGTCAGGGTAACAGATTGAGAATAGGTTGAAAGAAAGGAGTAGAATACAATAGTGTGGAAAGGAATGGAAAGGAATGGAATGGAAAGGAATGGAATGGAGAGTAACGGAACTGCATGGAATGGAATGGAATGGAATGGAATAGAATGGCATGGAATGGAATGGAATGGAATGGAATGGAATGGAATGGAACGGTGAAATAAAATATGAGCTGACATTGTGCCACAGCCATCCAGACAGGATGACATTTGGAGTACTTGTTGAAAGAAAGGTATAGGATAGAGTAGTGTGGAATGGAATGGAATTGAACGGAGTGCAATGGAAAGCAATGGAACGAAATGGAATGAAACGGAATGGAATCGAATGGATTGGAATGGAATGGAATGGAATGGAATGGAATGGAATGGAATGGAAAGTTGTAATAAAATATGAGCTGATATTGTGCCATTGCAATCCAGTCAGGGTAACAGATTGAGAACATGTTGAAAGAAAGGAATATAATACAATAGTGTGGAATTGAATGCCATGGAATGGAAGGGAATGGAATGGAATCTTAAGGAATGGAATGGAATGTAACTAAACGGAATGGAATGGAATGGAATTCAATGGAATGTAACTAAACGGAATGGAATGGAATGGAATTTAATGGAATGGAATGGTATGGAATGGAATGAAATGGAATGGAATGCAATGGAATGAAATGCAATGGAATGGAATTGAACAGTGAAATAATATGTGAGCTGACATTGTGCCAATGCAATCCAGCCAGTTTGACAGATTGAGAACTTGTTGAAGAAAGGAATAGAATAGAATAGTGTGGAATAGTGAGGAATGCAATGGAATTGAATGGAATGGAACAGAATGGAATGGAATGGAATGGTATGTAATGGAACAGTGAAATATAATGTGGGGTGAGATGGGACCACTGCAATACAACCAGGCTGACAGATTGAGAACTTGTTGAACGAAAGGAATAGAACAGTGTAGTTCAGAATGGAAAGGAATGAAATGGATTGGAATGGAATGGAATGGAATGGAATGGACTGGAATGGTGAAATAAAATGTGAGCTGAATTTTTGCTACTGCAATCAAGCCAGGGTGACAGATAGAGAACTTGTTGAAAGAAATTAAGAAAATAATATAGGGTGGAATGGAATGGAATGGAATGGAATGAAATGGAATAGAATGTAGTGCAATGTAACGGAATGGAACGGAATGGAATGAAATGGAATTAAATAGAGTGGAATGGAAGGGTAAGGAATGGAATGGAATGGAATGGAATGGAATGGAATGGAATGGAATGGAATGGAATGGAATGGAATGGAATGGAATGGAATAGAATGGAATGGTGCAATAAAATTGGAGCTGATATCGAGCCACTGCATTTCAGCCAGGGTGAGAGATTGAGAACTGGTTGAAAGAGAGGAATAGAATAGAATAGTGTGGAATTGAATGGAAAGCAACGGAAGGGAATGGCATGGAATGCAATGGAATGGAATGGAATGAAATGGAAAGGAATGGAATGGAATGGAATTCAATGGAATGGAATGGAACGGAATGGAATTGAAAGGAATGGAATGGAATGGAATGGAATGTGACAGTGAAATAAAATTTGAGCTGACATTGTGCCACAGCAATCCAGCTTATGTGACAGTTTGAGAACGCGTTGAAAGAAAGGAATAGAATAGAATAACGTGGAATGGAATGGAATGGAATGGTGTGGAGTGCAATGGAACGGAACGGAACGGAATGGAATGGAATACAATGGAAAGGAATGCAATTGAATGGATTGGAATAGAATGAATGGTGAAATAAAATGTGAGCTAATATTGTGCCACTGCAATCCAGTAATGGTAACATATTGAGTATAGGTTGAAAGAAAGGAATAGAATAGAATAGTGAGGAATGGAATGGAAGGAATGGAATGCAAAGGAATGGAATGGAAAGGAATGGAATGGAGAGTAATGGAAATGAATGGAAAGGAATGGAATGGAATGGAATGGAATGGAATGGCGTGGAATGGAATGGAATGGAATGGAATGGAATGGCATGGAATGGAATGGAATGGAATGGAACGGTGAAATAAAATATGAGCTGATATTGTGCCACAGCCATCCAGACAGGGTGAAGTTTGGAGAACTTGTTGAAAGAAAGGTATAGGATAGAGTAGTGTGGAATGGAATGGAATTGAACGGAGTGCAATGGAAAGCAATGGAACGAAATGGAATGAAACGGAATGGAATCGAATGGATTGGAATGGAATGGAATGGAATGGAATGGAATGGAATGGAATGGAACGTTGTAATAAAACATGAGCTGATATTGTGCCATTGCAATCCAGTCAGGGTAACAGATTGAGAACATCTTGAAAGAAAGGAATATAATACAATAGTGTGGAATTGAATGCCATTGAATGGAAGGGAATGGAATGGAATCTTAAGGAATGGAATGGAATGTAACTAAACGGAATGGAATGGAATGGAATTCAATGGAATGTAACTAAACGGAATGGAATGGAATGGAATTTAATGGAATGGAATGGTATGGAATGGAATGGAATGGAATGGAATGCAATGGAATGAAATGCAATGGAATGGAATGGAACAGTGAAATAATATGTGAGCTGACATTGTGCCACTGAAATCCAGCCAGTTTGACAGATTGAGAACTTGTTGAAGAAAGGAATAGAATAGCATAGTGTGGAATAGTGAGGAATGCAATGGAATTGAATGGAATGGAACAGAATGGAATGGAATGGAATGGTATGTAATGGAACAGTGAAATATAATGTGGGGTGAGATGGCACCACTGCAATACAACCAGGCTGACAGATTGAGAACTTGTTGAACGAAAGGAATAGAACAGTGTAGTTAAGAATGGAAAGGAATGAAATGGATTGGAATGGAATGGAATGGAATGGAATGGAATGGAATGGAATGGACTGGAATGGTGAAATAAAATGTGAGCTGAATTTTTGCTACTGCAATCAAGCCAGGGTGACAGATAGAGAACTTGTTGAAAGAAATTAAGAAAATACTATAGGGTGGAATGGAATGGAATGGAATGGAATGGAATGAAATGGAATAGAATGTAGTGCAATGTAACGGAATGGAACGGAATGGAATGAAATGGAATTAAATAGAGTGGAATGGAAGGGTAAGGAATGGAATGGAATGGAATGGAATGGAATGGAATGGAATGGAATGGAATAGAATGGAATGGTGCAATAAAATTGGAGCTGAAATCGAGCCACTGCATTTCAGCCAGGGTGAGAGATTGAGAACTGGTTGAAAGAGAGGAATAGAATAGAATAGTGTGGATTTGAATGGAAAGCAACGGGATGGAATGGCATGGAATGCAATGGAATGGAATGGAATGAAATGGAAAGGAATGGAATGGAATGGAATTCAATGGAATGGAATGGAATGGAATGGAATTGAAAGGAATGGAATGGAATGGAATGGAATGTGACAGTGAAATAAAATTTGAGCTGACATTGTGCCACAGCAATCCAGCTTATGTGACAGTTTGAGAACACGTTGAAAGAAAGGAATAGAATAGAATAACGTGGAATGGAATGGAATGGAATGGTGTGGAGTGCAATGGAACGGAACGGAACGGAATGGAATGCAATGGAATGGAATGGAATGCAATTGAATGGATTGGAATAGAATGAATGGTGAAATAAAATGTGAGCTAATATTGTGCCACTGCAATCCAGTCAGGGTAACAGATTGAGAATAGGTTGAAAGAAAGGAATAGAATAGAATAGTGAGGAATGGAATGGAAGGAATGGAATGGAAAGGAATGGAATGGAAAGGAATGGAATGGAGAGTAATGGAACTGAATGGAAAGGAATGGAATGGAATGGAATGGAATGGAATGGAATGGCGTGGAATGGAATGGAATGGAATGGAATGGAATGGCATGGAATGGAATGGAACGGTGAAATAAAATATGAGCTGATATTGTGCCACAGCCATCCAAGACATGGTGAAGTTTGGAGAACTTGTTGAAAGAAAGGTATAGGATAGAATAGTGTGGAATGGAATGGAATGGAACGGAGTGCAATGGAAAGCAATGGAACGAAATGGAACGAAACGGAATGGAATCAAATGGATTGGAATGGAATGGAATGGAATGGAATGGAACGGTGTAATAAAATGTGAGCTGAAATTGTGCCATTGCAATCGAGTCAGGGTGACAGATTGAGAAAATGCTGAAAGAAAGGAAGAGAATACAATAGTGTGGAATTGAATGCCATGGAATAGAATGGAATGGAATGGAATCTAAATGAATGGAATGTAATGTAACTAAAAGGAATGGAATGGAATGGAATTTAATGGAATGGAACGGAATGGAATGGAATGGTATGGAATGGAATGGAATGGAATGGAATGGAATGGAATGCAATGGAATGAAATGCAATGGAATGAAATGCAATGGAATTGAATGGAACGTTGAAATAATATGTGAGCTGACATTGTGCCACTGCAATCCAGCCAATTTGACAGATTGAGAACTTGTTGAAGAAAGGAATAGAATAGAATAGTGTGGAATAGTAAGGAAAGGAATGGAATGGAATGTAATGGAATGGAATTTAATGGAATGGAATGTAGTGAAACTGAACAGAATGGAACAGAATGGACGGAAATGGAAGGGAATGGAATGCAATGGAATGGAATGGAATGGAATGCAATTGAAAGGTGAAATATAATGTGAGCTGACATTGTGCCCCTGCAATACAGCCAGGGTGTCAGACTGAGGATTTGTTGAAGGAAAGCAATAGAATAGAATAGTGCGGAATGGAATGGAATGGAACGGAAAGGAAGGGAATGGAATGAAATGGAATGGAATGGAATGGAATGGAATGAAATGGAAAGGAATGGAATGGAAGGGAATTCAATGGAATGGAATGGAATGGAATGGAATGGAATGGAATGGAATGGAATAGAATGAAATGGAAAGGAATAGAATGGAAAGGGATGGAATGGAATGGGACAGTGAAATAAAATGTCAGCTGACATTGTTCCACGACAATCCAGCTTATGTGACAGACTGAGAACGTGTTGAAAGAAATGAGTAGAAGAGAATAATGTGGAATGGAATGGAATGGAATGGAATGGTGTGGAGTGCAAAGGAACGGAACTGAACAGAATGGAATGCAATGGAATGGAATGGAATGGAATGGAATGCAATTGAATGGAATGTAATAGAATGAATGGTGAAATAAAATATGAGCTAACATTGCGCCACTGCAATCCAGTCAGGGTAACAGATTGAGAATAGGTTGAAAGAAAGGAGTAGAATACAATAGTATGGAAAGGAATGGAAAGGAATGGAATGGAATGGAATGGAATGGAGAGTAACGGAACTGCATGGAAAGGAATTGAATGGAATGGAATAGAATGGCATGGAATGGAATGGAATGGAATGGAATGGAATGGAACCGTGAAATATAATATGAGCTGACATTGTGCCACAGCCATCCAGACAGGGTGACATTTGGAGTACTTGTTGAAAGAAAGGTATAGGATAGAGTAGTGTGGAATGGAATGGAATTGAACGGAGTGCAATGGAAAGCAATGGAACGAAATGGAATGAAACGGAATGGAATCGAATGGGTTGGAATGGAATGGAATGGAATGGAATGGAACGTTGTAATAAAATATGAGCTGATATTGTGCCATTGCAATCCAGTCAGGGTAACAGATTGAGAACATGTTGAAAGAAAGGAATATAATACAATAGTGTGGAATTGAATGCCATGGAATGGAAGGGAATGGAATGGAATCTTAAGGAATGGAATGGAATGTAACTAAACGGAATGGAATGGAATGGAATTCAATGGAATGTAACTAAACGGAATGGAATGGAATGGAATTTAATGGAATGGAATGGTATGGAATGGAATGGAATGGAATGGAATGCAATGGAATGAAATGCAATGGAATGGAATGGAACAGTGAAATAATATGTGAGCTGACATTGTGCCACTGCAATCCAGCCAGTTTGACAGATTGAGAACTTGTTGAAGAAAGGAATAGAATAGAATAGTGTGGAATAGTGAGGAATGCAATGGAATTGAATGGAATGGAACAGAATGGAATGGAATGGAATGGTATGTAATGGAACAGTGAAATATAATGTGGGGTGAGATGGGACCACTGCAATACAACCAGGCTGACAGATTGAGAACTTGTTGAACGAAAGGAATAGAACAGTGTAGTTCAGAATGGAAAGGAATGAAATGGATTGGAATGGAATGGAATGGAATGGAATGGAATGGAATGGAATGGACTGGAATGGTGAAATAAAATGTGAGCTGAATTTTTGCTACTGCAATAAAGCCAGGGTGACAGATAGAGAACTTGTTGAAAGAAATTAAGAAAATACTATAGGGTGGAATGGAATGGAATGGAATGGAATGGAATGGAATGGAATAGAATGTAGTGCAATGTAACGGAATGGAACGGAATGGAATGAAATGGAATTAAATAGAGTGGAATGGAAGGGTAAGGAATGGAATAGAATGGAATGGAATGGAATGGAATGGAATGGAATGGAATGGAATGGAATGGTGCAATAAAATTGGAGCTGATATCGAGCCACTGCATTTCAGACAGGGTGAGAGATTGAGAACTGGTTGAAAGAGAGGAATAGAATAGAATAGTGTGGAATTGAATGGAAAGCAACGGAATGGAATGGCATGGAATGCAATGGAATGGAATGGAATGAAATGGAAAGGAATGGAATGGAATGGAATTCAATGGAATGGAATGGAATGGAATGGAATTGAAAGGAATGGAATGGAATGGAATGGAATGTGACAGTGAAATAAAATTTGAGCTGACATTGTGCCACAGCAATCCAGCTTATGTGACAGTTTGAGAACGCGTTGAAAGAAAGGAATAGAATAGAATAACGTGGAATGGAATGGAATGGAATGGTGTGGAGTGCAATGGAACGGAACGGAACGGAATGGAATGCAATGGAATGGAATGGAATGCAATTGAATGGATTGGAATAGAATGAATGGTGAAATAAAATGTGAGCTAATATTGTGCCACTGCAATCCAGTCAGGGTAACATATTGAGAATAGGTTGAAAGAAAGGAATAGAATAGAATAGTGAGGAATGGAATGGAAGGAATGGAATGCAAAGGAATGGAATGGAAAGGAATGGAATGGAGAGTAATGGAAATGAATGGAAAGGAATGGAATGGAATGGAATGGAATGGAATGGAATGGAATGGAATGGAATGGCGTGGAATGGAATGGAATGGAATGGAATGGCATGGAATGGAATGGAATGGAATGGAACGGTGAAATAAAATATGAGCTGATATTGTGCCACAGCCATCCAGACAGGGTGAAGTTTGGAGAACTTTTTGAAAGAAAGGTATAGGACAGAGTAGTGTGGAATGGAATGGAATTGAACGGAGTGCAATGGAAAGCAATGGAACGAAATGGAATGAAACGGAATGGAATCAAATGGTTTGGAATGGAATGGAATGGAATGGAATGGAATGGAATGGAACGTTGTAATAAAATATGAGCTGATATTGTGCCATTGCAATCCAGTCAGGGTAACAGATTGAGAACATCTTGAAAGAAAGGAATATAATACAATAGTGTGGAATTGAATGCCATGGAATGGAAGGGAATGGAATGGAATCTTAAGGAATGGAATGGAATGTAACTAAACGGAATGGAATGGAATGGAATTCAATGGAATGTAACTAAACGGAATGGAATGGAATGGAATTTAATGGAATGGAATGGTATGGAATGGAATGGAATGGAATGGAATGCAATGGAATGAAATGCAATGGAATGGAATGGAACAGTGAAATAATATGTGAGCTGAGATTGTGCCACTGCAATCCAGCCAGTTTGACAGATTGAGAACTTGTTGAAGAAAGGAATAGAATAGAATAGTGTGGAATAGTGAGGAATGCAATGGAATTGAAAGGAATGGAACAGAATGGAATGGAATGGAATGGTATGTAATGGAACAGTGAAATATAATGTGGGGTGAGATGGCACCACTGCAATACAACCAGGCTGACAGATTGAGAACTTGTTGAACGAAAGGAATAGAACAGTGTAGTTCAGAATGGAAAGGAATGAAATGGATTGGAATGGAATGGAATGGAATGGAATGGAATGGAATGGACTGGAATGGTGAAATAAAATGTGAGCTGAATTTTTTCTACTGCAATCAAGCCAGGGTGACAGATAGAGAACTTGTTGAAAGAAATTAAGAAAATACTATAGGGTGGAATGGAATGGAATGGAATGGAATGAAATGGAATAGAATGTAGTGCAATGTAACGGAATGGAACGGAATGGAATGAAATGGAATTAAATAGAGTGGAATGGAAGGGTAAGGAATGGAATGGAATGGAATGGAATGGAATGGAATGGAATGGAATGGAATGGAATGGAATAGAATGGAATGGTGCAATAAAATTGGAGCTGATATCGAGCCACTGCATTTCAGCCAGGGTGAGAGATTGAGAACTGGTTGAAAGAGAGGAATAGTATAGAATAGTGTGGAATTGAATGGAAAGCAACGGAATGGAATGGCATGGAATGCAATGGAATGGAATGGAATGAAATGGAAAGGAATGGAATGGAATGGAATTCAATGGAATGGAATGGAATGGAATGGAATTCAATGGAATGTAATGGAATGGAATGGAATTGAAAGGAACGGAATGGAATGGAATGGAATGTGACAGTGAAATAAAACTTGAGCTGACATTGTGCCACAGCAATGCAGCTTATGTGACAGTCTGAGAACGCGTTGAAAGAAAGGAATAGAATAGAATAACGTGGAATGGAATGGAATGGAATGGTGTGGAGTGCAATGGAACGGAATGGAACGGAATGGAATGCAATGGAATGGAATGGAATGGAATGGATTGCAATTGAATGGATTGGAATAGAATGAATGGTGAAATAAAATGTGAGCTAACATTGTGCCACTGCAATCCAGTCAGGGTAACAGATTGAGAATAGGTTGAAAGAAAGGAATAGAATAGAATAGTGATGAATGGAATGGAAGGAATGGAATGGAAAGGAATGGAATGGAATGGAATGGAATGGAATTGAATGGAATGGCGTGGAATGGAATGGAATGGAATGGCGTGGAATGGAATGGAATTGAATGGCATGGAATGGAATGGAATGGAATGGAATGGAACGGTGAAATAAAATATGAGCTGATATTGTGCCACAGCCATCCAGACAGGGTGAAGATTGGAGAACTTTTTGAAAGAAAGGTATAGGATAGAATAGTGTGGAATGGAATGGAATGGAACAGAGTGTAATGGAAAGCAATGGAACGAAATGGAACGAAACGGAATGGAATTCAATGGATTGGAATGGAATGGAATGGAATGGAATGGTACGGTGTAATAAAATGTGAGCTGAAATTGTGCCATTGCAATCGAGTCAGGGTGACAGATTGAGAAAATGTTGAAAGAAAGGAAGAGAATACAATAGTGTGGAATTGAATGCCATGGAATAGAAGGGAATGGAATGGAATCTAAAGGAATGCAATGGAATGGAATTTAATGGAATGGAACGGAATGGAATGGAATGGTATGGAATGGAATGGAATGGAATGGAATGGAATGGAATGGAATGGAATGCAATGGAATGAAATGCAATGGAATTGAATGGAACGTTGAAATAATATGTGAGCTGACATTGTACCACTGCAATCCAGCCAATTTGACAGATTGAGAACTTGTTGAAGAAAGGAATAGAATAGAATAGTGTGGAATAGTAAGGAAAGGAATGGAATGGAATGTAATGGAATGGAATTTAATGGAATGGAATGTAGTGAAACTGAACAGAATGGAACAGAATGGACGGAAATGGAAGGGAATCGAATGCAATGGAATGGAATGGAATGGAATGCAATTGAAAGGTGAAATATAATGTGAGCTGACATTGTGCCCCTGCAATACAGCCAGGATGTCAGACTGAGGATTTGTTGAAGGAAAGCAATAGAATAGAATAGTGCGGAATGGAATGGAATGGAACGGAAAGGAAGGGAATGGAATGAAATGGAATGGAATGGAATGGAATGGAATGAAATGGAAAGGAATGGAATGGAAGGGAATTCAATGGAATGGAATGGAATGGAATGGAATGGAATGGAATAGAATGAAATGGAAAGGAATAGAATGGAAAGGAATGGAATGGAATGGGACAGTGAAATAAAATTTCAGCTGACATTGTTCCACGACAATCCAGCTTATGTGACAGACTGAGAACGTGTTGAAAGAAATGAGTAGAATAGAATAATGTGGAATGGAATGGAATGGAATGGAATGGTGTGGAGTGCAAAGGAACGGAACGGAACGGAATGGAATGCAATGGAATGGAATGGAATGGAATGGAATGCAATTGAATGGAATGTAATAGAATGAATGGTGAAATAAAATATGAGCTAACATTGCGCCACTGCAATCCAGTCAGGGTAAAAGATTGAGAATAGGTTGAAAGAAAGGAGTAGAATACAATAGTGTGGAAAGGAATGGAAAGGAATGGAATGGAAAGGAATGGAATGGAGAGTAACGGAACTGCATGGAAAGGAATTGAATGGAATGGAATAGAATGGCATGGAATGGAATGGAATGGAATGGAATGGAATGGAATGGAATGGAATGGAACGGTGAAATAAAATATGAGCTGACATTGTGCCACAGCCATCCAGACAGGGTGACATTTGGAGTACTTGTTGAAAGAAAGGTATAGGATAGAGTAGTGTGGAATGGAATGGAATTGAACGGAGTGCAATGGAAAGCAATGGAACGAAATGGAATGAAACGGAATGGAATCGAATGGAATGGAATGGAATGGAATGGAACGTTGTAATAAAATGTGAGCTGATAATGTGCCATTGCAATCCAGTCAGGGTAACAGATTGAGAACATGTTGAAAGAAAGGAATATAATACAATAGTGTGGAATTGAATGCCATGGAATGGAAGGGAATGGAATGGAATCTTAAGGAATGGAATGGAATGTAACTAAACGGAATGGAATGGAAAGGAATTCAATGGAATGTAACTAAACGGAATGGAATGGAATGGAATTTAATGGAATGGAATGGTATGGAATGGAATGGAATGGAATGGAATGCAATGGAATGAAATGCAATGGAATGGAATGGAACAGTGAAATAATATGTGAGCTTACATTGTGCCACTGCAATCGAGCCAGTTTGACAGATTGAGAACTTGTTGAAGAAAGGAATAGAATAGAATAGTGTGCAATAGTGAGGAATGCAATGGAATTGAATGGAATGGAACAGAATGGAATGGAATGGAATGGTATGTAATGGAACAGTGAAATATAATGTGGGGTGAGATGGCACCACTGCAATACAACCAGGCTGACAGATTGAGAACTTGTTGAACGAAAGGAATAGAACAGTGTAGTTCAGAATGGAAAGGAATGAAATGGATTGGAATGGAATGGAATGGAATGGAATGGACTGGAATGGTGAAATAAAATGTGAGCTGAATTTTTGCTACTGCAATCAATCCAGGGTGACAGATAGAGAACTTGTTGAAAGAAATTAAGAAAATACTATAGGGTGGAATGGAATGAAATGGAATGGAAGGAAATGGAAGAGAATGTAGTGCAATGTAATGGAATGGAACGGAATGGAATGAAATGGAATTAAATAGAGTGGAATGGAAGGGTAAGGAATGGAATGGAATGGAATGGAATGGAATGGAATGGAATGGAATGGAATGGAATAGAATGGAATGGTGCAATAAAATTGGAGCTGATATCGAGCCACTGCATTTCAGCCAGGGTGAGAGATTGAGAACTGGTTGAAAGAGAGGAATAGAATAGAATAGTGTGGAATTGAATGGAAAGCAACGGAATGGAATGGCATGGAATGCAATGGAATGGAATGGAATGAAATGGAAAGGAATGGAATGGAATGGAATTCAATGGAATGGAATGGAATGGAATGGAATTGAAAGGAATGGAATGGAATGGAATGGAATGTGACAGTGAAATAAAATTTGAGCTGACATTGTGCCACAGCAATGCAGCTTATGTGACAGTGTGAGAAAGCGTTGAAAGAAAGGAATAGAATAGAATAACGTGGAATGGAATGGAATGGAATGGTGTGGAGTGCAATGGAACGGAACGGAACGGAATGGAATGCAATGGAATGGAATGGAATGGAATGGAATGCAATTGAATGGATTGGAATAGAATGAATGGTGAAATAAAATGTGAGCTAACATTGTGCCACTGCAATCCAGTCAGGGTAACAGATTGAGAATAGGTTGAAAGAAAGGAATAGAATAGAATAGTGAGGAATGGAATGGAAGGAATGGAATGGAAAGGAATGGAATGGAAAGGAATGGAATGGAGAGTAATGGAACTGAATGGAAAGGAATGGAATGGAATGGAATGGAATGGAATGGCGTGGAATGGAATGGAATGGAATGGAATGGAATGGAATGGCATGGAATGGAATGGAATGGAATGGAACGGTGAAATAAAATATGAGCTGATATTGTGCCACAGCCATCCAGTCAGGGTGAAGTTTGGAGAACTTGTTGAAAGAAAGGTATAGGATAGACTAGTGTGGAATGGAATGGAATGGAACGGAGTGCAATAGAAAGCATTGGAACGAAATGGAATGAAACGGAATGGAATCCAATGGATTGGAATGGAATGGAATGGAATGGAATGGAACGGTGTAATAAAATGTGAGCTGAAATTGTGCCATTGCAATCGAGTCAGGGTGACAGATTGAGAAAATGTTGAAAGAAAGGAAGAGAATACAATAGTGTGGAATTGAATGCCATGGAATAGAAGGGAATGGAATGGAATCTAAAGGAATGGAATGTAATGTAACTAAAAGGAATGGAATGGAATGGAATTTAATGGAATGGAACGGAATGGAATGGAATGGTATGGAATGGAATGGAATGGAATGGAATGGAATGCAATGGAATGAAATGCAATGGAATTGAATGGAACGTTGAAATAATATGTGAGCTGACATTGTGCCACCGCAATCCAGCCAATTTGACAGATTGAGAACTTGTTGAAGAAAGGAATAGAATAGAATAGTGTGGAATAGTAAGGAAAGGAATGGAATGGAATGGAATGGAATGGAATTTAATGGAATGGAATGTAGTGAAACTGAACAGAATGGAACAGAATGGACGGAAATGGAAGGGAATGGAATGCAATGGAATGGAATGGAATGGAATGCAATTGAAAGGTGAAATATAATGTGAGCTGACATTGTGCCCCTACAATACAGCCAGGATGTCAGACTGAGGATTTGTTGAAGGAAAGCAATAGAATAGAATAGTGCGGAATGGAATGGAATGGAACGGAAAGGAAGGGAATGGAATGAAATGGAATGGAATGGAATGGAATGGAATGAAATGGAAAGGAATGGAATGGAAGGGAATTCAATGGAATGGAATGGAATGGAATGGAATGGAATGGAATAGAATGAAATGGAAAGGAATAGAATGGAAAAGAATGGAATGGAATGGGACAGTGAAATAAAATTTCAGCTGACATTGATCCACGACAATCCAGCTTATGTGACAGACTGAGAACGTGTTGAAAGAAATGAGTAGAATAGAATAATGTGGAATGGAATGGAATGGAATGGAATGGTGTGGAGTGCAAAGGAACGGAACGGAACGGAATGGATTGCAATGGAATGGAATGGAATGGAATGCAATTGAATGGAATGTAATAGAATGAATGGTGAAATAAAATATGAGCTAACATTGTGCCACTGCAATCCAGTCAGGGTAACAGATTGAGAATAGGTTGAAAGAAAGGAGTAGAATACAATAGTGTGGAAAGGAATGGAAAGGAATGGAATGGAAAGGAATGGAATGGAGAGTAACGGAACTGCATGGAAAGGAATTGAATGGAATGGAATAGAATGGCATGGAATGGAATGGAATGGAATGGAATGGAATGGAATGGAATGGAACGGTGAAATAAAATATGAGCTGACATTGTGCCACAGCCATCCAGACAGGGTGACATTTGGAGTACTTTTTGAAAGAAAGGTATAGGATAGAGTAGTGTGGAATGGAATGGAATTGAACGGAGTGCAATGGAAAGCAACGGAACGAAATGGAATGAAACGGAATGGAATCGAATGGATTGGAATGGAATGGAATGGAATGGAATGGAACGTTGTAATAAAATATGAGCTGATATTGTGCCATTGCAATCCAGTCAGGGTAACAGATTGAGAACATGTTGAAAGAAAGGAATATAATACAATAGTGTGGAATTGAATGCCATGGAATGGAAGAGAATGGAATGGAATCTTAAGGAATGGAATGGAATGTAACTAAACGGAATGGAATGGAATGGAGTTCAATGGAATGTAACTAAACGGAATGGAATGGAATGGAATTTAATGGAATGGAATGGTATGGAATGGAATGGAATGGAATGCAATGGAATGAAATGCAATGGAATGGAATGGAACAGTGAAATAATATGTGAGCTGACATTGTGCCACTGCAATCCAGCCAGTTTGACAGATTGAGAACTTGTTGAAGAAAGGAATAGAATAGAATAGTGTGGAATAGTGAGGAATGCAATGGAATTGAATGGAATGGAACAGAATGGAATGGAATGGAATGGTATGTAATGGAACAGTGAAATATAATGTGGGGTGAGATGGCACCACTGCAATACAACCAGGCTGACAGATTGAGAACTTGTTGAACGAAAGGAATAGAACAGTGTAGTTCAGAATGGAAAGGAATGAAATGGATTGGAATGGAATGGAATGGAATGGAATGGAATGGACTGGAATGGTGAAATAAAATGTGAGCTGAATTTTTGCTACTGCAATCAATCCAGGGTGACAGATAGAGAACTTGTTGAAAGAAATTAAGAAAATACTATAGGGTGGAATGGAATGGAATGGAATGGAAGGAAATGGAATAGAATGTAGTGCAATGTAATGGAATGGAACGGAATGGAATGAAATGGAATTAAATAGAGTGGAATGGAAGGGTAAGGAATGGAATGGAATGGAATGGAATAGAATGGAATGGTGCAATAAAATTGGAGCTGATATCGAGCCACTGCATTTCAGCCAGGGTGAGAGATTGAGAACTGGTTGAAAGAGAGGAATAGAATAGAATAGTGTGGAATTGAATGGAAAGCAACGGAATGGAATGGCATGGAATGCAATGGAATGGAATGGAATGAAATGGAAAGGAATGGAATGGAATGGAATTCAATGGAATGGAATGGAATGGAATGGAATTGAAAGGAATGGTATGGAATGGAATGGAATGTGACAGTGAAATAAAATTTGAGCTGACATTGTGCCACAGCCATCCAGCTTATGTGACAGTGTGAGAAAGCGTTGAAAGAAAGGAATAGAATAGAAAAACGTGGAATGGAATGGAATGGAATGGTGTGGAGTGCAATGGAACGGAACGGAAGGGAATGGAATGCAATGGAATGGAATGGAATGGAATGGAATGCAATTGAATGGATTGGAATAGAATGAATGGTGAAATAAAATGTGAGCTAACATTGTGCCACTGCAATCCAGTCAGGGTAACAGACTGAGAATAGGTTGAAAGAAAGGAATAGAATAGAATAGTGAGGAATGGAATGGAAGGAATGGACTGGAAAGGAATGGAATGGAAAGGAATGGAATGGAGAGTAATGGAACTGAATGGAAAGGAATGCAATGGAATGGAATGGAATGGAATGGAATGGAATGGCGTGGAATGGATTGGAATGGAATGGAATGGAATGGAATGGCTTGGAATGGAATGGAATGGAATGGAACGGTGAAATAAAATATGAGCTGATATTGTGCCACAGCCATCCAGACAGGGTGAAGTTTGGAGAACTTGTTGAAAGAAAGGTATAGGATAGAATAGTGTGGAATGGAATGGAATGGAACGGAGTGCAATAGAAAGCATTGGAACGAAATGGAATGAAACGGAATGGAATCCAATGTATTGGTATGGAATGGAATGGAATGGAATGGAACGGTGTAATAAAATGTGAGCTGAAATTGTGCCATTGCAATCGAGTCAGGGTGACAGATTGAGAAAATGTTGAAAGAAAGGAAGAGAATACAATTGGGTGGAATTGAATGCCATGGAATAGAAGGGAATAGAATGGAATCTAAAGGAATGGAATGTAATGTAACTAAAAGGAATGGAATGGAATGGAATTTAATGGAATGGAACGGAATGGAATGGAATGGTATGGAATGGAATGGAATGGAATGGAATGGAATGGAATGCAATGGAATGAAATGCAATGGAATTGAATGGAACGTTGAAATAATATGTGAGCTGACATTGTGCCACTGCAATCCAGCCAATTTGACAGATTGAGAACTTGTTGAAGAAAGGAATAGAATAGAATAGTGTGGAATAGTAAGGAAAGGAATGGAATGGAATGGAATGGAATGGAATTTAATGGAATGGAATGTGGTGAAACTGAACAGAATGGAACAGAATGGACGGAAATGGAAGGGAATGGAATGCAATGGAATGGAATGGAATGGAATGCAATTGAAAGGTGAAATATAATGTGAGCTGACATTGTGCCCCTGCAATACAGCCAGGATGTCAGACTGAGGATTTGTTGAAGGAAAGCAATAGAATAGAATAGTGCGGAATGGAATGGAATGGAACGGAAAGGAAGGGAATGGAATGAAATGGAATGGAATGGAATGGAATGGAATGAAATGGAAAGGAATGGAATGGAAGGGAATTCAATGGAATGGAATGGAATGGAATGGAATGGAATGGAATGGAATAGAATGAAATGGAAAGGAATAGAATGGAAAAGAATGGAATGGAATGGGACAGTGAAATAAAATTTCAGCTGACATTGATCCACGACAATCCAGCTTATGTGACAGACTGAGAACGTGTTGAAAGAAATGAGTAGAATAGAATAATGTGGAATGGAATGGAATGGAATGGAATGGTGTGGAGTTCAAAGGAACGGAACGGAACGGAATGGAATGCAATGGAATGGAATGGAATGCAATGGAATGTAATGGAATGGAATGCAATTGAATGGAATGTAATAGAATGAATGGTGAAATAAAATATGAGCTAACATTGCGCCACTGCAATCCAGTCAGGGTAACAGATTGAGAATAGGTTGAAAGAAAGGAGTAGAATACAATAGTGTGGAAAGGAATGGAAAGGAATGGAATGGAAAGGAATGGAATGGAGAGTAACGGAACTGCATGGAAAGGAATTGAATGGAATGGAATAGAATGGCATGGAATGGAATGGAATGGAATGGAATGGAATGGAATGGAATGGAACGGTGAAATAAAATATGAGCTGACATTGTGCCACAGCCATCCAGACAGGGTGACATTTGGAGTACTTTTTGAAAGAAAGGTATAGGATAGAGTAGTGTGGAATTTAATGGAATTGAACGGAGTGCAATGGAAAGCAATGGAACGAAATGGAATGAAACGGAATGGAATCGAATGGATTGGAATGGAATGGAATGGAATGGAATGGAATGGAATGGAATGGAACGTTGTAATAAAATATGAGCTGATATTGTGCCATTGCAATCCAGTCAGGGTAACAGATTGAGAACATGTTGAAAGAAAGGAATATAATACAATATTGTGGAATTGAATGCCATGGAATGGAAGGGAATGGAATGGAATCTTAAGGAATGGAATGGAATGTAACTAAACGGAATGGAATGGAATGGAATTCAATGGAATGTAACTAAACGGAATGGAATGGAATGGAATTTAATGGAATGGAATGGTATGGAATGGAATGGAATGGAATGGAATGCAATGGAATGAAATGCAATGGAATGGAATGGAACAGTGAAATAATATGTGAGCTGACATTGTGCCACTGCAATCCAGCCAGTTTGACAGATTGAGAACTTGTTGAAGAAAGGAATAGAATAGAATAGTGTGGAATAGTGAGGAATGCAATGGAATTGAAAGGAATGGAACAGAATGGAATGGAATGGAATGGTATGTAATGGAACAGTGAAATATAATGTGGGGTGAGATGGCACCACTGCAATACAACCAGGCTGACAGATTGAGAACTTGTTGAACGAAAGGAATAGAACAGTGTAGTTCAGAATGGAAAGGAATGAAATGGATTGGAATGGAATGGAATGGAATGGAATGGAATGGAATGGAATGGACTGGAATGGTGAAATAAAATGTGAGCTGAATTTTTGCTACTGCAATCAAGCCAGGGTGACAGATAGAGAACTTGTTGAAAGAAATTAAGAAAATACTATAGGGTGGAATGGAATGGAATGGAATGGAATGGAATGAAATGGAATAGAATGTAGTGCAATGTAACGGAATGGAACGGAATGGAATGAAATGGAATTAAATAGAGTGGAATGGAAGGGTAAGGAATGGAATGGAATGGAATGGAATGGAATGGAATGGAATGGAATGGAATGGAATAGAATGGAATGGTGCAATAAAATTGGAGCTGAAATCGAGCCACTGCATTTCAGCCAGGGTGAGAGATTGAGAACTGGTTGAAAGAGAGGAATAGAATAGAATAGTGTGGAATTGAATGGAAAGCAACGGGATGGAATGGCATGGAATGCAATGGAATGGAATGGAATGAAATGGAAAGGAATGGAATGGAATGGAATTCAATGGAATGGAATGGAATGGAATGGAATTGAAAGGAATGGAATGGAATGGAATGGAATGTGACAGTGAAATAAAATTTGAGCTGACATTGTGGCACAGCAATCCAGCTTATGTGACAGTTTGAGAACACGTTGAAAGAAAGGAATAGAATAGAATAACGTGGAATGGAATGGAATGGAATGGTGTGGAGTGCAATGGAACGGAACGGAACGGAATGGAATGCAATGGAATGGAATGGAATGCAATTGAATGGATTGGAATAGAATGAATGGTGAAATAAAATGTGAGCTAACATTGTGCCACTGCAATCCAGTCAGGGTAACAGATTGAGAATAGGTTGAAAGAAAGGAATAGAATAGAATAGTGAGGAATGGAATGGAAGGAATGGAATGGAAAGGAATGGAATGGAAAGGAATGGAATGGAGAGTAATGGAACTGAATGGAAAGGAATGGAATGGAATGGAATGGAATGGAATGGAATGGCGTGGAATGGAATGGAATGGAATGGAATGGAATGGCATGGAATGGAATGGAACGGTGAAATAAAATATGAGCTGATATTGTGCCACAGCCATCCAGACAGGGTGAAGTTTGGAGAACTTGTTGAAAGAAAGGTATAGGATAGAATAGTGTGGAATGGAATGGAATGGAACGGAGTGCAATGGAAAGCAATGAAACGAAATGGAACGAAACGGAATGGAATCAAATGGATTGGAATGGAATGGAATGGAATGGAATGGAATGGAATGGAACGGTGTAATAAAATGTGAGCTGAAATTGTGCCATTGCAATCGAGTCAGGGTGACAGATTGAGAAAATGCTGAAAGAAAGGAAGAGAATACAATAGTGTGGAATTGAATGCCATGGAATAGAAGGGAATGGAATGGAATCTAAAGGAATGGAATGTAATGTAACTAAAAGGAATGGAATGGAATGGAATTTAATGGAATGGAACGGAATGGAATGGAATGGTATGGAATGGAATGGAATGGAATGGAATGGAATGGAATGCAATAGAATGAAATGCAATGGAATTGAATGGAACGTTGAAATAATATGTGAGCTGACATTGTGCCACTGCAATCCAGCCAATTTGACAGATTGAGAACTTGTTGAAGAAAGGAATAGAATAGAATAGTGTGGAATAGTAAGGAAAGGAATGGAATGGAATGGAATGGAATGGAATGGAATTTAATGGAATGGAATGTAGTGAAACTGAACAGAATGGAACAGAATGGACGGAAATGGAAGGGAATGGAATGCAATGGAATGGAATGGAATGGAATGCAATTGAAAGGTGAAATATAATGTGAGCTGACATTGTGCCCCTGCAATACAGCCAGGATATCAGACTGAGGATTTGTTGAAGGAAAGCAATAGAATAGAATAGTGTGGAATGGAATGGAATGGAACGGAAAGGAAGGGAATGGAATGAAATGGAATGGAATGGAATGGAATGGAATGAAATGGAAAGGAATGGAATGGAAGGGAATTCAATGGAATGGAATGGAATGGAATGGAATGGAATAGAATGAAATGGAAAGGAATAGAATGGAAAGGGATGGAATGGAATGGGACAGTGAAATAAAATTTCAGCTGACATTGTTCCACGACAATCCAGCTTATGTGACAGACTGAGAACGTGTTGAAAGAAATGAGTAGAATAGAATAATGTGGAATGGAATGGAATGGAATGGAATGGTGTGGAGTGCAAAGGAACGGAACGGAACGGAATGGAATGCAATGGAATGGAATGGAATGGAATGGAATGCAATTGAATGGAATGTAATAGAATGAATGGTGAAATAAAATATGAGCTAACATTGCGCCACTGCAATCCAGTCAGGGTAACAGATTGAGAATAGGTTGAAAGAAAGGAGTAGAATACAATAGTGTGGAAAGGAATAGAAAGGAATGGAATGGAAAGGAATGGAATGGAGAGTAACGGAACTGCATGGAAAGGAATTGAATGGAATGGAATAGAATGGCATGGAATGGAATGGAATGGAATGGAATGGAATGGAATGGAACGGTGAAATAAAATATGAGCTGACATTGTGCCACAGCCATCCAGACAGGGTGACATTTGGAGTACTTGTTGAAAGAAAGGTATAGGATAGAGTAGTGTGGAATGGAATGGAATTGAACGGAGTGCAATGGAAAGCAATGGAACGAAATGGAATGAAACGGAATGGAATCGAATGGATTGGAATGGAATGGAATGGAATGGAATGGAACGTTGTAATAAAATATGAGCTGATATTGTGCCATTGCAATCCAGTCAGGGTAACAGATTGAGAACATGTTGAAAGAAAGGAATATAATACAATAGTGTGGAATTGAATGCCATGGAATGGAAGAGAATGGAATGGAATCTTAAGGAATGGAATGGAATGTAACTAAACGGAATGGAATGGAATGGAATTCAATGGAATGTAACTAAACGGAATGGAATGGAATGGAATTTAATGGAATGGAATGGTATGGAATGGAATGGAATGGAATGCAATGGAATGAAATGCAATGGAATGGAATGGAACAGTGAAATAATATGTGAGCTGACATTGTGCCACTGCAATCCAGCCAGTTTGACAGATTGAGAACTTGTTGAAGAAAGGAATAGAATAGAATAGTGTGGAATAGTGAGGAATGCAATGGAATTGAATGGAATGGAACAGAATGGAATGGAATGGAATGGTATGTAATGGAACAGTGAAATATAATGTGGGGTGAGATGGCACCACTGCAATACAACCAGGCTGACAGATTGAGAACTTGTTGAACGAAAGGAATAGAACAGTGTAGTTCAGAATGGAAAGGAATGAAATGGATTGGAATGGAATGGAATGGAATGGAATGGAATGGACTGGAATGGTGAAATAAAATGTGAGCTGAATTTGTGCTACTGCAATCAATCCAGGGTGACAGATAGAGAACTTGTTGAAAGAAATTAAGAAAATACTATAGGGTGGAATGGAATGGAATGGAATGGAAGGAAATGGAATAGAATGTAGTGCAATGTAATGGAATGGAACGGAATGGAATGAAATGGAATTAAATAGAGTGGAATGGAAGGGTAAGGAATGGAATGGAATGGAATGGAATAGAATGGAATGGTGCAATAAAATTGGAGCTGATATCGAGCCACTGCATTTCAGCCAGGGTGAGAGATTGAGAACTGGTTGAAAGAGAGGAATAGAATAGAATAGTGTGGAATTGAATGGAAAGCAACGGAATGGAATGGCATGGAATGCAATGGAATGGAATGGAATGAAATGGAAAGGAATGGAATGGAATGGAATTCAATGGAATGGAATGGAATGGAATGGAATTGAAAGGAATGGAATGGAATGGAATGGAATGTGACAGTGAAATAAAATTTGAGCTGACATTGTGCCACAGCCATCCAGCTTATGTGACAGTGTGAGAAAGCGTTGAAAGAAAGGAATAGAATAGAAAAACGTGGAATGGAATGGAATGGAATGGTGTGGAGTGCAATGGAACGGAACGGAAGGGAATGGAATGCAATGGAATGGAATGGAATGGAATGGAATGCAATTGAATGGATTGGAATAGAATGAATGGTGAAATAAAATGTGAGCTAACATTGTGCCACTGCAATCCAGTCAGGGTAACAGACTGAGAATAGGTTGAAAGAAAGGAATAGAATAGAATAGTGAGGAATGGAATGGAAGGAATGGACTGGAAAGGAATGGAATGGAAAGGAATGGAATGGAGAGTAATGGAACTGAATGGAAAGGAATGGAATGGAATGGAATGGAATGGAATGGAATGGAATGGCGTGGAATGGATTGGAATGGAATGGAATGGAATGGAATGGCTTGGAATGGAATGGAATGGAATGGAACGGTGAAATAAAATATGAGCTGATATTGTGCCACAGCCATCCAGACAGGGTGAAGTTTGGAGAACTTGTTGAAAGAAAGGTATAGGATAGAATAGTGTGGAATGGAATGGAATGGAACGGAGTGCAATAGAAAGCATTGGAACGAAATGGAATGAAACGGAATGGAATCCAATGGATTGGTATGGAATGGAATGGAATGGAATGGAACGGTGTAATAAAATGTGAGCTGAAATTGTGCCATTGCAATCGAGTCAGGGTGACAGATTGAGAAAATGTTGAAAGAAAGGAAGAGAATACAATTGGGTGGAATTGAATGCCATGGAATAGAAGGGAATAGAATGGAATCTAAAGGAATGGAATGTAATGTAACTAAAAGGAATGGAATGGAATGGAATTTAATGGAATGGAACGGAATGGAATGGAATGGTATGGAATGGAATGGAATGGAATGGAATGGAATGGAATGCAATGGAATGAAATGCAATGGAATTGAATGGAACGTTGAAATAATATGTGAGCTGACATTGTGCCACTGCAATCCAGCCAATTTGACAGATTGAGAACTTGTTGAAGAAAGGATTAGAATAGAATAGTGTGGAATAGTAAGGAAAGGAATGGAATGGAATGGAATGGAATGGAATTTAATGGAATGGAATGTGGTGAAACTGAACAGAATGGAACAGAATGGACGGAAATGGAAGGGAATGGAATGCAATGGAATGGAATGGAATGGAATGCAATTGAAAGGTGAAATATAATGTGAGCTGACATTGTGCCCCTGCAATACAGCCAGGATGTCAGACTGAGGATTTGTTGAAGGAAAGCAATAGAATAGAATAGTGCGGAATGGAATGGAATGGAACGGAAAGGAAGGGAATGGAATGAAATGGAATGGAATGGAATGGAATGGAATGAAATGGAAAGGAATGGAATGGAAGGGAATTCAATGGAATGGAATGGAATGGAATGGAATGGAATGGAATGGAATAGAATGAAATGGAAAGGAATAGAATGGAAAAGAATGGAATGGAATGGGACAGTGAAATAAAATTTCAGCTGACATTGATCCACGACAATCCAGCTTATGTGACAGACTGAGAACGTGTTGAAAGAAATGAGTAGAATAGAATAATGTGGAATGGAATGGAATGGAATGGAATGGTGTGGAGTTCAAAGGAACGGAACGGAACGGAATGGAATGCAATGGAATGGAATGGAATGCAATGGAATGTAATGGAATGGAATGCAATTGAATGGAATGTAATAGAATGAATGGTGAAATAAAATATGAGCTAACATTGCGCCACTGCAATCCAGTCAGGGTAACAGATTGAGAATAGGTTGAAAGAAAGGAGTAGAATACAATAGTGTGGAAAGGAATGGAAAGGAATGGAATGGAAAGGAATGGAATGGAGAGTAACGGAACTGCATGGAAAGGAATTGAATGGAATGGAATAGAATGGCATGGAATGGAATGGAATGGAATGGAATGGAATGGAATGGAATGGAACGGTGAAATAAAATATGAGCTGACATTGTGCCACAGCCATCCAGACAGGGTGACATTTGGAGTACTTTTTGAAAGAAAGGTATAGGATAGAGTAGTGTGGAATTTAATGGAATTGAACGGAGTGCAATGGAAAGCAATGGAACGAAATGGAATGAAACGGAATGGAATCGAATGGATTGGAATGGAATGGAATGGAATGGAATGGAATGGAATGGAATGGAACGTTGTAATAAAATATGAGCTGATATTGTGCCATTGCAATCCAGTCAGGGTAACAGATTGAGAACATGTTGAAAGAAAGGAATATAATACAATATTGTGGAATTGAATGCCATGGAATGGAAGGGAATGGAATGGAATCTTAAGGAATGGAATGGAATGTAACTAAACGGAATGGAATGGAATGGAATTCAATGGAATGTAACTAAACGGAATGGAATGGAATGGAATTTAATGGAATGGAATGGTATGGAATGGAATGGAATGGAATGGAATGCAATGGAATGAAATGCAATGGAATGGAATGGAACAGTGAAATAATATGTGAGCTGACATTGTGCCACTGCAATCCAGCCAGTTTGACAGATTGAGAACTTGTTGAAGAAAGGAATAGAATAGAATAGTGTGGAATAGTGAGGAATGCAATGGAATTGAAAGGAATGGAACAGAATGGAATGGAATGGAATGGTATGTAATGGAACAGTGAAATATAATGTGGGGTGAGATGGCACCACTGCAATACAACCAGGCTGACAGATTGAGAACTTGTTGAACGAAAGGAATAGAACAGTGTAGTTCAGAATGGAAAGGAATGAAATGGATTGGAATGGAATGGAATGGAATGGAATGGAATGGAATGGAATGGACTGGAATGGTGAAATAAAATGTGAGCTGAATTTTTGCTACTGCAATCAAGCCAGGGTGACAGATAGAGAACTTGTTGAAAGAAATTAAGAAAATACTATAGGGTGGAATGGAATGGAATGGAATGGAATGGAATGAAATGGAATAGAATGTAGTGCAATGTAACGGAATGGAACGGAATGGAATGAAATGGAATTAAATAGAGTGGAATGGAAGGGTAAGGAATGGAATGGAATGGAATGGAATGGAATGGAATGGAATGGAATGGAATGGAATAGAATGGAATGGTGCAATAAAATTGGAGCTGAAATCGAGCCACTGCATTTCAGCCAGGGTGAGAGATTGAGAACTGGTTGAAAGAGAGGAATAGAATAGAATAGTGTGGAATTGAATGGAAAGCAACGGGATGGAATGGCATGGAATGCAATGGAATGGAATGGAATGGAATGAAATGGAAAGGAATGGAATGGAATGGAATTCAATGGAATGGAATGGAATGGAATGGAATTGAAAGGAATGGAATGGAATGGAATGGAATGTGACAGTGAAATAAAATTTGAGCTGACATTGTGGCACAGCAATCCAGCTTATGTGACAGTTTGAGAACACGTTGAAAGAAAGGAATAGAATAGAATAACGTGGAATGGAATGGAATGGAATGGTGTGGAGTGCAATGGAACGGAACGGAACGGAATGGAATGCAATGGAATGGAATGGAATGCAATTGAATGGATTGGAATAGAATGAATGGTGAAATAAAATGTGAGCTAACATTGTGCCACTGCAATCCAGTCAGGGTAACAGATTGAGAATAGGTTGAAAGAAAGGAATAGAATAGAATAGTGAGGAATGGAATGGAAGGAATGGAATGGAAAGGAATGGAATGGAAAGGAATGGAATGGAGAGTAATGGAACTGAATGGAAAGGAATGGAATGGAATGGAATGGAATGGAATGGAATGGCGTGGAATGGAATGGAATGGAATGGAATGGAATGGCATGGAATGGAATGGAACGGTGAAATAAAATATGAGCTGATATTGTGCCACAGCCATCCAGACAGGGTGAAGTTTGGAGAACTTGTTGAAAGAAAGGTATAGGATAGAATAGTGTGGAATGGAATGGAATGGAACGGAGTGCAATGGAAAGCAATGAAACGAAATGGAACGAAACGGAATGGAATCAAATGGATTGGAATGGAATGGAATGGAATGGAATGGAATGGAATGGAACGGTGTAATAAAATGTGAGCTGAAATTGTGCCATTGCAATCGAGTCAGGGTGACAGATTGAGAAAATGCTGAAAGAAAGGAAGAGAATACAATAGTGTGGAATTGAATGCCATGGAATAGAAGGGAATGGAATGGAATCTAAAGGAATGGAATGTAATGTAACTAAAAGGAATGGAATGGAATGGAATTTAATGGAATGGAACGGAATGGAATGGAATGGTATGGAATGGAATGGAATGGAATGGAATGGAATGCAATAGAATGAAATGCAATGGAATTGAATGGAACGTTGAAATAATATGTGAGCTGACATTGTGCCACTGCAATCCAGCCAATTTGACAGATTGAGAACTTGTTGAAGAAAGGAATAGAATAGAATAGTGTGGAATAGTAAGGAAAGGAATGGAATGGAATGGAATGGAATGGAATGGAATTTAATGGAATGGAATGTAGTGAAACTGAACAGAATGGAACAGAATGGACGGAAATGGAAGGGAATGGAATGCAATGGAATGGAATGGAATGGAATGCAATTGAAAGGTGAAATATAATGTGAGCTGACATTGTGCCCCTGCAATACAGCCAGGATATCAGACTGAGGATTTGTTGAAGGAAAGCAATAGAATAGAATAGTGTGGAATGGAATGGAATGGAACGGAAAGGAAGGGAATGGAATGAAATGGAATGGAATGGAATGGAATGGAATGAAACGGAAAGGAATGGAATGGAAGGGAATTCAATGGAATGGAATGGAATGGAATGGAATGGAATGGAATGGAATAGAATGAAATGGAAAGGAATAGAATGGAAAGGGATGGAATGGAATGGGACAGTGAAATAAAATTTCAGCTGACATTGTTCCACGACAATCCAGCTTATGTGACAGACTGAGAACGTGTTGAAAGAAATGAGTAGAATAGAATAATGTGGAATGGAATGGAATGGAATGGAATGGTGTGGAGTGCAAAGGAACGGAACGGAACGGAATGGAATGCAATGGAATGGAATGGAATGGAATGGAATGCAATTGAATGAAATGTAATAGAATGAATGGTGAAATAAAATATGAGCTAACATTGCGCCACTGCAATCCAGTCAGGGTAACAGATTGAGAATAGGTTGAAAGAAAGGAGTAGAATACAATAGTGTGGAAAGGAATAGAAAGGAATGGAATGGAAAGGAATGGAATGGAGAGTAACGGAACTGCATGGAAAGGAATTGAATGGAATGGAATAGAATGGCATGGAATGGAATGGAATGGAATGGAATGGAATGGAATGGAACGGTGAAATAAAATATGAGCTGACATTGTGCCACAGCCATCCAGACAGGGTGACATTTGGAGTACTTGTTGAAAGAAAGGTATAGGATAGAGTAGTGTGGAATGGAATGGAATTGAACGGAGTGCAATGGAAAGCAATGGAACGAAATGGAATGAAACGGAATGGAATCGAATGGATTGGAATGGAATGGAATGGAATGGAATGGAACGTTGTAATAAAATATGAGCTGATATTGTGCCATTGCAATCCAGTCAGGGTAACAGATTGAGAACATGTTGAAAGAAAGGAATATAATACAATAGTGTGGAATTGAATGCCATGGAATGGAAGAGAATGGAATGGAATCTTAAGGAATGGAATGGAATGTAACTAAACGGAATGGAATGGAATGGAATTCAATGGAATGTAACTAAACGGAATGGAATGGAATGGAATTTAATGGAATGGAATGGTATGGAATGGAATGGAATGGAATGGAATGCAATGGAATGAAATGCAGTGGAATGGAATGGAACAGTGAAATAATATGTGAGCTGACATTGTGCCACTGCAATCCAGCCAGTTTGACAGATTGAGAACTTGTTGAAGAAAGGAATAGAATAGAATAGTGTGGAATAGTGAGGAATGCAATGGAATTGAATGGAATGGAACAGAATGGAATGGAATGGAATGGTATGTAATGGAACAGTGAAATATAATGTGGGGTGAGATGGCACGACTGCAATACAACCAGGCTGACAGATTGAGAACTTGTTGAACGAAAGGAATAGAACAGTGTAGTTCAGAATGGAAAGGAATGAAATGGATTGGAATGGAATGGAATGGAATGGAATGGAATGGACTGGAATGGTGAAATAAAATGTGAGCTGAATTTGTGCTACTGCAATCAATCCAGGGTGACAGATAGAGAACTTGTTGAAAGAAATTAAGAAAATACTATAGGGTGGAATGGAATGGAATGGAATGGAAGGAAATGGAATAGAATGTAGTGCAATGTAATGGAATGGAACGGAATGGAATGAAATGGAATTAAATAGAGTGGAATGGAAGGGTAAGGAATGGAATGGAATGGAATGGAATAGAATGGAATGGTGCAATAAAATTGGAGCTGATATCGAGCCACTGCATTTCAGCCAGGGTGAGAGATTGAGAACTGGTTGAAAGAGAGGAATAGAATAGAATAGTGTGGAATTGAATGGAAAGCAACGGAATGGAATGGCATGGAATGCAATGGAATGGAATGGAATGAAATGGAAAGGAATGGAATGGAATGGAATTCAATGGAATGGAATGGAATGGAATGGAATTGAAAGGAATGGAATGGAATGGAATGGAATGTGACAGTGAAATAAAATTTGAGCTGACATTGTGCCACAGCCATCCAGCTTATGTGACAGTGTGAGAAAGCGTTGAAAGAAAGGAATAGAATAGAAAAACGTGGAATGGAATGGAATGGAATGGTGTGGAGTGCAATGGAACGGAACGGAAGGGAATGGAATGCAATGGAATGGAATGGAATGGAATGGAATGCAATTGAATGGATTGGAATAGAATGAATGGTGAAATAAAATGTGAGCTAACATTGTGCCACTGCAATCCAGTCAGGGTAACAGACTGAGAATAGGTTGAAAGAAAGGAATAGAATAGAATAGTGAGGAATGGAATGGAAGGAATGGACTGGAAAGGAATGGAATGGAAAGGAATGGAATGGAGAGTAATGGAACTGAATGGAAAGGAATGGAATGGAATGGAATGGAATGGAATGGAATGGAATGGCGTGGAATGGATTGGAATGGAATGGAATGGAATGGAATGGCTTGGAATGGAATGGAATGGAATGGAACGGTGAAATAAAATATGAGCTGATATTGTGCCACAGCCATCCAGACAGGGTGAAGTTTGGAGAACTTGTTGAAAGAAAGGTATAGGATAGAATAGTGTGGAATGGAATGGAATGGAACGGAGTGCAATAGAAAGCATTGGAACGAAATGGAATGAAACGGAATGGAATCCAATGGATTGGTATGGAATGGAATGGAATGGAATGGAACGGTGTAATAAAATGTGAGCTGAAATTGTGCCATTGCAATCGAGTCAGGGTGACAGATTGAGAAAATGTTGAAAGAAAGGAAGAGAATACAATTGGGTGGAATTGAATGCCATGGAATAGAAGGGAATAGAATGGAATCTAAAGGAATGGAATGTAATGTAACTAAAAGGAATGGAATGGAATGGAATTTAATGGAATGGAACGGAATGGAATGGAATGGTATGGAATGGAATGGAATGGAATGGAATGGAATGGAATGCAATGGAATGAAATGCAATGGAATTGAATGGAACGTTGAAATAATATGTGAGCTGACATTGTGCCACTGCAATCCAGCCAATTTGACAGATTGAGAACTTGTTGAAGAAAGGAATAGAATAGAATAGTGTGGAATAGTAAGGAAAGGAATGGAATGGAATGGAATGGAATGGAATTTAATGGAATGGAATGTGGTGAAACTGAACAGAATGGAACAGAATGGACGGAAATGGAAGGGAATGGAATGCAATGGAATGGAATGGAATGGAATGCAATTGAAAGGTGAAATATAATGTGAGCTGACATTGTGCCCCTGCAATACAGCCAGGATGTCAGACTGAGGATTTGTTGAAGGAAAGCAATAGAATAGAATAGTGCGGAATGGAATGGAATGGAACGGAAAGGAAGGGAATGGAATGAAATGGAATGGAATGGAATGGAATGGAATGAAATGGAAAGGAATGGAATGGAAGGGAATTCAATGGAATGGAATGGAATGGAATGGAATGGAATGGAATGGAATAGAATGAAATGGAAAGGAATAGAATGGAAAAGAATGGAATGGAATGGGACAGTGAAATAAAATTTCAGCTGACATTGATCCACGACAATCCAGCTTATGTGACAGACTGAGAACGTGTTGAAAGAAATGAGTAGAATAGAATAATGTGGAATGGAATGGAATGGAATGGAATGGTGTGGAGTTCAAAGGAACGGAACGGAACGGAATGGAATGCAATGGAATGGAATGGAATGCAATGGAATGTAATGGAATGGAATGCAATTGAATGGAATGTAATAGAATGAATGGTGAAATAAAATATGAGCTAACATTGCGCCACTGCAATCCAGTCAGGGTAACAGATTGAGAATAGGTTGAAAGAAAGGAGTAGAATACAATAGTGTGGAAAGGAATGGAAAGGAATGGAATGGAAAGGAATGGAATGGAGAGTAACGGAACTGCATGGAAAGGAATTGAATGGAATGGAATAGAATGGCATGGAATGGAATGGAATGGAATGGAATGGAATGGAATGGAACGGTGAAATAAAATATGAGCTGACATTGTGCCACAGCCATCCAGACAGGGTGACATTTGGAGTACTTTTTGAAAGAAAGGTATAGGATAGAGTAGTGTGGAATTTAATGGAATTGAACGGAGTGCAATGGAAAGCAATGGAACGAAATGGAATGAAACGGAATGGAATCGAATGGATTGGAATGGAATGGAATGGAATGGAATGGAATGGAATGGAATGGAACGTTGTAATAAAATATGAGCTGATATTGTGCCATTGCAATCCAGTCAGGGTAACAGATTGAGAACATGTTGAAAGAAAGGAATATAATACAATATTGTGGAATTGAATGCCACGGAATGGAAGGGAATGGAATGGAATCTTAAGGAATGGAATGGAATGTAACTAAACGGAATGGAATGGAATGGAATTCAATGGAATGTAACTAAACGGAATGGAATGGAATGGAATTTAATGGAATGGAATGGTATGGAATGGAATGGAATGGAATGGAATGCAATGGAATGAAATGCAATGGAATGGAATGGAACAGTGAAATAATATGTGAGCTGACATTGTGCCACTGCAATTCAGCCAGTTTGACAGATTGAGAACTTGTTGAAGAAAGGAATAGAATAGAATAGTGTGGAATAGTGAGGAATGCAATGGAATTGAAAGGAATGGAACAGAATGGAATGGAATGGAATGGTATGTAATGGAACAGTGAAATATAATGTGGGGTGAGATGGCACCACTGCAATACAACCAGGCTGACAGATTGAGAACTTGTTGAACGAAAGGAATAGAACAGTGTAGTTCAGAATGGAAAGGAATGAAATGGATTGGAATGGAATGGAATGGAATGGAATGGAATGGAATGGAATGGAATGGACTGGAATGGTGAAATAAAATGTGAGCTGAATTTTTGCTACTGCAATCAAGCCAGGGTGACAGATAGAGAACTTGTTGAAAGAAATTAAGAAAATACTATAGGGTGGAATGGAATGGAATGGAATGGAATGGAATGAAATGGAATAGAATGTAGTGCAATGTAACGGAATGGAACGGAATGGAATGAAATGGAATTAAATAGAGTGGAATGGAAGGGTAAGGAATGGAATGGAATGGAATGGAATGGAATGGAATGGAATGGAATGGAATAGAATGGAATGGTGCAATAAAATTGGAGCTGAAATCGAGCCACTGCATTTCAGCCAGGGTGAGAGATTGAGAACTGGTTGAAAGAGAGGAATAGAATAGAATAGTGTGGAATTGAATGGAAAGCAACGGGATGGAATGGCATGGAATGCAATGGAATGGAATGGAATGAAATGGAAAGGAATGGAATGGAATGGAATTCAATGGAATGGAATGGAATGGAATGGAATTGAAAGGAATGGAATGGAATGGAATGGAATGTGACAGTGAAATAAAATTTGAGCTGACATTGTGGCACAGCAATCCAGCTTATGTGACAGTTTGAGAACACGTTGAAAGAAAGGAATAGAATAGAATAACGTGGAATGGAATGGAATGGAATGGTGTGGAGTGCAATGGAACGGAACGGAACGGAATGGAATGCAATGGAATGGAATGGAATGCAATTGAATGGATTGGAATAGAATGAATGGTGAAATAAAATGTGAGCTAACATTGTGCCACTGCAATCCAGTCAGGGTAACAGATTGAGAATAGGTTGAAAGAAAGGAATAGAATAGAATAGTGAGGAATGGAATGGAAGGAATGGAATGGAAAGGAATGGAATGGAAAGGAATGGAATGGAGAGTAATGGAACTGAATGGAAAGGAATGGAATGGAATGGAATGGAATGGAATGGAATGGCGTGGAATGGAATGGAATGGAATGGAATGGAATGGCATGGAATGGAATGGAACGGTGAAATAAAATATGAGCTGATATTGTGCCACAGCCATCCAGACAGGGTGAAGTTTGGAGAACTTGTTGAAAGAAAGGTATAGGATAGAATAGTGTGGAATGGAATGGAATGGAACGGAGTGCAATGGAAAGCAATGAAACGAAATGGAACGAAACGGAATGGAATCAAATGGATTGGAATGGAATGGAATGGAATGGAATGGAATGGAATGGAACGGTGTAATAAAATGTGAGCTGAAATTGTGCCATTGCAATCGAGTCAGGGTGACAGATTGAGAAAATGCTGAAAGAAAGGAAGAGAATACAATAGTGTGGAATTGAATGCCATGGAATAGAAGGGAATGGAATGGAATCTAAAGGAATGGAATGTAATGTAACTAAAAGGAATGGAATGGAATGGAATTTAATGGAATGGAACGGAATGGAATGGAATGGTATGGAATGGAATGGAATGGAATGGAATGGAATGGAATGCAATAGAATGAAATGCAATGGAATTGAATGGAACGTTGAAATAATATGTGAGCTGACATTGTGCCACTGCAATCCAGCCAATTTGACAGATTGAGAACTTGTTGAAGAAAGGAATAGAATAGAATAGTGTGGAATAGTAAGGAAAGGAATGGAATGGAATGGAATGGAATGGAATGGAATTTAATGGAATGGAATGTAGTGAAACTGAACAGAATGGAACAGAATGGACGGAAATGGAAGGGAATGGAATGCAATGGAATGGAATGGAATGGAATGCAATTGAAAGGTGAAATATAATGTGAGCTGACATTGTGCCCCTGCAATACAGCCAGGATATCAGACTGAGGATTTGTTGAAGGAAAGCAATAGAATAGAATAGTGTGGAATGGAATGGAATGGAACGGAAAGGAAGGGAATGGAATGAAATGGAATGGAATGGAATGGAATGGAATGAAATGGAAAGGAATGGAATGGAAGGGAATTCAATGGAATGGAATGGAATGGAATGGAATGGAATGGAATGGAATAGAATGAAATGGAAAGGAATAGAATGGAAAGGGATGGAATGGAATGGGACAGTGAAATAAAATTTCAGCTGACATTGTTCCACGACAATCCAGCTTATGTGACAGACTGAGAACGTGTTGAAAGAAATGAGTAGAATAGAATAATGTGGAATGGAATGGAATGGAATGGAATGGTGTGGAGTGCAAAGGAACGGAACGGAACGGAATGGAATGCAATGGAATGGAATGGAATGGAATGGAATGCAATTGAATGGAATGTAATAGAATGAATGGTGAAATAAAATATGAGCTAACATTGCGCCACTGCAATCCAGTCAGGGTAACAGATTGAGAATAGGTTGAAAGAAAGGAGTAGAATACAATAGTGTGGGAAGGAATGGAAAGGAATGGAATGGAAAGGAATGGAATGGAGAGTAATGGAACTGCATGGAAAGGAATTGAATGGAATGGAATAGAATGGCATGGAATGGAATGGAATGGAATGGAATGGAATTGAATGGAACGGTGAAATAAAACATGAGCTGACATTGTGCCACAGCCATCCAGACAGGGTGACATTTGGAGTACTTGTTGAAAGAAAGGTATAGGATAGAGTAGTGTGGAATGGAATGGAATTGAACGGAGTGCAATGGAAAGCAATGGAACGAAATGTAATGAAACGGAATGGAATCGAATGGATTGGAATGGAATGGAATGGAATGGAATGGAATGGAACGTTGTAATAAAATGTGAGCTGATATTGTGCCATTGCAATCCAGTCAGGGTAACAGATTGAGAACATGTTGAAAGAAAGGAATATAATACAATAGTGTGGAATTGAATGCCATGGAATGGAAGGGAATGGAATGGAATCTTAAGGAATGGAATGGAATGTAACTAAACGGAATGGAATGGAATGGAATTCAATGGAATGTAACTAAACGGAATGGAATGGAATGGAATTTAATGGAATGGAATGGTATGGAATGGAATGGAATGGAATGGAATGCAATGGAATGAAATGCAATGGAATGGAATGGAACAGTGAAATAATATGTGAGCTGACATTGTGCCACTGCAATCCAGCCAGTTTGACAGATTGAGAACTTGCTGAAGAAAGGAATAGAATAGAATAGTGTGGAATAGTGAGGAATGCAATGGAATTGAATGGAATGGAACAGAATGGAATGTAATGGAATGGTATGTAATGGAACAGTGAAATATAATGTGGGGTGAGATGGCACCACTGCAATACAACCAGGCTGACAGATTGAGAACTTGTTGAACGAAAGGAATAGAACAGTGTAGTTCAGAATGGAAAGGAATGAAATGGATTCGAATGGAATGGAATGGAATGGAATGGAATGGACTGGAATGGTGAAATAAAATGTGAGCTGAATTTTTGCTACTGCAATCAATCCAGGGTGACAGATAGAGAACTTGTTGAAAGAAATTAAGAAAATACTATAGGGTGAAATGGAATGGAATGGAATGGAATGAAATGGAATAGAATGTAGTGCAATGTAACGGAATGGAACGGAATGGAATGAAATGGAATTAAATAGAGTGGAATGGAAGGGTAAGGAATGGAATGGAATGGAATGGAATGGAATGGAATGGAATGGAATAGAATGGAATGGTGCAATAAAATTGGAGCTGATATCGAGCCACTGCATTTCAGCCAGGGTGAGAGATTGAGAACTGGTTGAAAGAGAGGAATAGAATAGAATAGTGTGGAATTGAATGGAAAGCAACGGAATGGAATGGCATGGAATGCAATGGAATGGAATGGAATGAAATGGAAAGGAATGGAATGGAATGGAATTCAATGGAATGGAATGGAATGGAATGGAATTGAAAGGAATGGAATGGAATGGAATGGAATGTGACAGTGAAATAAAATTTAAGCTGACATTGTGCCACAGCAATCCAGCTTATGTGACAGTTTGAGAACGCGTTGAAAGAAAGGAATAGAATAGAATAACGTGGAATGGAATGGAATGGAATGGTGTGGAGTGCAATGGAACGGAACGGAACGGAATGGAATGCAATGGAATGGAATGGAATGGAATGGATTGCAATTGAATGGATTGGAATAGAATGAATGGTGAAATAAAATGTGAGCTAACATTGTGCCACTGCAATCCAGTCAGGGTAACAGATTGAGAATAGGTTGAAAGAAAGGAATAGAATAGAATAGTGATGAATGGAATGGAAGGAATGGAATGGAAAGGAATGGAATGGAATGGAATGGAATTGAATGGAATGGCGTGGAATGGAATGGAATGGAATGGCATGGAATGGAATGGAATGGAATGGAACGGTGAAATAAAATATGAGCTGATATTGTGCCACAGCCATCCAGACAGGGTGAAGTTTGGAGAACTTGTTGAAAGAAAGATATAGGATAGAATAGTGTGGAATGGAATGGAATGGAACGGAGTGTAATGGAAAGCAATGGAACGAAATGGAACGAAACGGAATGGAATCCAATGGATTGGAATGGAATGGAATGGAATGGAATGGAACGGTGTAATAAAATGGGAGCTGAAATTGTGCCATTGCAATCGAGTCAGGGTGACAGATTGAGAAAATGTTGAAAGAAAGGAAGAGAATACAATAGTGTGGAATTGAATGCCATGGAATAGAAGGGAATGGAATGGAATCTAAAGGAATGGAATGTAATGTAACTAAAAGGAGTGGAATGGAATGGAATTTAATGGAATGGAACGGAATGGAATGGAATGGTATGGAATGGAATGGAATGGAATGGAATGGAATGCAATGGAATGAAATGCAATGGAATTGAATGGAACGTTGAAATAATATGTGAGCTGACATTGTGCCACTGCAATCCAGCCAATTTGACAGATTGAGAACTTGTTGAAGAAAGGAATAGAACAGAATAGTGTGGAATAGTAAGGAAAGGAATGGAATGGAATGGAATGGAATGGAATTTAATGGAATGGAATGGAGTGAAACTGAACAGAATGGAACAGAATGGACGGAAATGGAAGGGAATGGAATGCAATGGAATGGAATGGAATGGAATGCAATTGAAAGGTGAAATATAATGTGAGCTGACATTGTGCCCCTGCAATACAGCCAGGATGTCAGACTGAGGATTTGTTGAAGGAAAGCAATAGAATAGAATAGTGCGGAATGGAATGGAATGGAACGGAAAGGAAGGGAATGGAATGAAATGGAATGGAATGGAATGGAATGGAATGAAATGGAAAGGAATGGAATGGAAGGGAATTCAATGGAATGGAATGGAATGGAATGGAATGGAATGGAATGGAATGGAATAGAATGAAATGGAAAGGAATAGAATGGAAAGGGATGGAATGGAATGGGACAGTGAAATAAAATTTCAGCTGACATTGTTCCACGACAATCCAGCTTATGTGACAGACTGAGAACGTGTTGAAAGAAATGAGTAGAATAGAATAATGTGGAATGGAATGGAATGGAATGGAATTGTGTGGAGTGCAAAGGAACGGAACGGAACGGAATGGAAGGCAATGGAATGGAATGGAATGGAATGGAATGCAATTGAATGGAATGTAATAGAATGAATGGTGAAATAAAATATGAGCTAACATTGCGCCACTGCAATCCAGTCAGGGTAACAGATTGAGAATAGGTTGAAAGAAAGGAGTAGAATACAATAGTGTGGAAAGGAATGGAAAGGAATGGAATGGAAAGGAATGGAATGGAGAGTAACGGAACTGCATGGAAAGGAATTGAATGGAATGGAATAGAATGGCATGGAATGGAATGGAATGGAATGGAATGGAATGGAATGGAATGGAACGGTGAAATATAATATGAGCTGACATTGTGCCACAGCCATCCAGACAGGGTGACATTTGGAGTACTTGTTGAAAGAAAGGTATAGGATAGAGTAGTGTGGAATGGAATGGAATTGAACGGAGTGCAATGGAAAGCAATGGAACGAAATGGAATGAAACGGAATGGAATCGAATGGATTGGAATGGAATGGAATGGAATGGAATGGAATGGAATGGAATGGAACGTTGTAATAAAATGTGAGCTGATATTGTGCCATTGCAATCCAGTCAGGGTAACAGATTGAGAACATGTTGAAAGAAAGGAATATAATACAATAGTGTGGAATTGAATGCCATGGAATGGAAGGGAATGGAATGGAATCTTAAGGAATGGAATGGAATGTAACTAAACGGAATGGAATGGAATGGAATTCAATGGAATGTAACTAAACGGAATGGAATGGAATGGAATTTAATGGAATGGAATGGTATGGAATGGAATGGAATGGAATGGAATGCAATGGAATGAAATGCAATGGAATGGAATGGAACAGTGAAATAGTATGTGAGCTGACATTGTGCCACTGCAATCCAGCCAGTTTGACAGATTGAGAACTTGTTGAAGAAAGGAATAGAATAGAATAGTGTGGAATAGTGAGGAATGCAATGGAATTGAATGGAATGGAACAGAATGGAATGGAATGGAATGGTATGTAATGGAACAGTGAAATATAATGTGGGGTGAGATGGCACCACTGCAATACAACCAGGCTGACAGATTGAGAACTTGTTGAACGAAAGGAATAGAACAGTGTAGTTCAGAATGGAAAGGAATGAAATGGATTGGAATGGAATGGAATGGAATGGAATGGAATGGAATGGAATGGAATGGACTGGAATGGTGAAATAAAATGTGAGCTGAATTTTTGCTACTGCAATCAAGCCAGGGTGACAGATACAGAACTTGTTGAAAGAAATTAAGAAAATACTATAGGGTGGAATGGAATGGAATGGAATGGAAAGAAATGGAACAGAATGTAGTGCAATGTAACGGAATGGAACGGAATGGAATGAAATGGAATTAAATAGAGTGGAATGGAAGGGTAAGGAATGGAATGGAATGGAATGGAATGGAATGGAATGGAATGGAATGGAATGGAATAGAATGGAATGGTGCAATAAAATTGGAGCTGATATCGAGCCACTGCATTTCAGCCAGGGTGAGAGATTGAGAACTGGTTGAAAGAGACGAATAGAATAGAATAGTGTGGAATTGAATGGAAAGCAACGGAATGGAATGGCATGGAATGCAATGGAATGGAATGGAATGAAATGGAAAGGAATGGAATGGAATGGAATTCAATGGAATGGAATGGAATTGAAAGGAATGGAATGGAATGGAATGGAATGTGACAGTGAAATAAAATTTGAGCTGACATTGTGCCACAGCAATCCAGCTTATGTGACAGTTTGAGAACACGATGAAAGAAAGGAATAGAATAGAATAACGTGGAATGGAATGGTGTGGAGTGCAATGGAACGGAACGGAACGGAATGGAATGCAATGGAATGGAATGGAATGGAATGGAATGCAATTGAATGGATTGGAATAGAATGAATGGTGAAATAAAATGTGAGCTAACATTGTGCCACTGCAATCCAGTCAGGGTAACAGATTGAAAATAGGTTGAAAGAAAGGAATAGAATAGAATAGTGAGGAATGGAATGGAAGGAATGGAATGGAAAGGAATGGAATGGAAAGGAATGGAATGGAGAGTAATGGAACTGAATGGAAAGGAATGGAATGGAATGGAATGGAATGGAATAGAATGGCGTGGAATGGAATGGAATGGAATGGAATGGAATGGCATGGAATGGAATGCAATGGAATGGAACGGTGAAATAAAATACGAGCTGATATTGTGCCACAGCCATCCAGAAAGGGTGAAGTTTGGAGAACTTGTTGAAAGAAAGGTATAGGATAGAATAGTGTGGAATGGAATGGAATGGAACGGAGTGCAATGGAAAGCAATGGAACGAAATGGAACGAAACGGAACGGAATCAAATGGATTGGAATGGAATGGAATGGAACGGTGTAATAAAATGTGAGCTGAAATTGTGCCATTGCAATCGAGTCAGGGTGACAGATTGAGAAAATGTTGAAAGAAAGGAAGAGAATACAATAGTGTGGAATTGAATGCCATGGAATAGAAGGGAATGGAATGGAATCTAAAGGAATGGAATGTAATGTAACTAAAAGGAATGGAATGGAAAGGAATTTAATGGAATGGAATGGAATGGAATGGAATGGTATGGAATGGAATGGAATGGAATGGAATGGAATGGAATGGAATGGAATGCAATGGAATGGAATGGAATGCAATGGAATGAAATGCAATGGAATTGAATGGAACGTTGAAATAATATGTGAGCTGACATTGTGCCACTGCAATCCAGGAAATTTGACAGATTGAGAACTTGTTGAAGAAAGGAATAGAATAGAATAGTGTGGAATAGTAAGGAAAGGAATGGAATGGAATGGAATGGAATGGAATGGAATGGAATGGAATGGAATGGAATTTAATGGAATGGAATGGAGTGAAACTGAACAGAATGGAACAGAATGGACGGAAATGGAAGGGAATGGAATGCAATGGAATGGAATGGAATGGAATGCAATTGAAAGGTGAAATATAATGTGAGCTGACATTGTGCCCCTGCAATACAGCCAGGATGTCAGACTGAGGATTTGTTGAAGGAAAGCAATAGAATAGAATAGTGCGGAATGGAATGGAATGGAACGGAAAGGAAGGGAATGGAATGAAATGGAATGGAATGGAATGGAATGGAATGAAATGGAAAGGAATGGAATGGAAGGGAATTCAATGGAATGGAATTTAATGGAATGGAATGGAATGGAATGGAATGGAATAGAATGAAATGGAAAGGAATAGAATGGAAAGGGATGGAATGGAATGGGACAGTGAAATAAAATTTCAGCTGACATTGTTCCACGACAATCCAGCTTATGTGACAGACTGAGAACGTGTTGAAAGAAATGAGTAGAATAGAATAATGTGGAATGGAATGGAATGGAATGGAATGGTGTGGAGTGCAAAGGAACGGAACGGAACGGAATGGAATGCAATGGAATGGAATGGAATGGAATGGAATGCAATTGAATGGAATGTAATAGAATGAATGGTGAAATAAAATATGAGCTAACATTGCGCCACTGCAATCCAGTCAGGGTAACAGATTGAGAATAGGTTGAAAGAAAGGAGTAGAATACAATAGTGTGGAAAGGAATAGAAAGGAATGGAATGGAAAGGAATGGAATGGAGAGTAACGGAACTGCATGGAAAGGAATTGAATGGAATGGAATAGAATGGCATGGAATGGAATGGAATGGAATGGAATGGAATGGAATGGAACGGTGAAATAAAATATGAGCTGACATTGTGCCACAGCCATCCAGACAGGGTGACATTTGGAGTACTTGTTGAAAGAAAGGTATAGGATAGAGTAGTGTGGAATGGAATGGAATTGAACGGAGTGCAATGGAAAGCAATGGAACGAAATGGAATGAAACGGAATGGAATCGAATGGATTGGAATGGAATGGAATGGAATGGAATGGAATGGAACGTTGTAATAAAATATGAGCTGATATTGTGCCATTGCAATCCAGTCAGGGTAACAGATTGAGAACATGTTGAAAGAAAGGAATATAATACAATAGTGTGGAATTGAATGCCATGGAATGGAAGGGAATGGAATGGAATCTTAAGGAATGGAATGGAATGTAACTAAACGGAATGGAATGGAATGGAATTCAATGGAATGTAACTAAACGGAATGGAATGGAATGGAATTTAATGGAATGGAATGGTATGGAATGGAATGGAATGGAATGGAATGCAATGGAATGAAATGCAATGGAATGGAATGGAACAGTGAAATAATATGTGAGCTGACATTGTGCCAATGCAATCCAGCCAGTTTGACAGATTGAGAACTTGTTGAAGAAATGAATAGAATAGAATAGTGTGGAATAGTGAGGAATGCAATGGAATTGAATGGAATGGAACAGAATGGAATGGAATGGACTGGTATGTAATGGAACAGTGAAATATAATGTGGGGTGAGATGGGACCACTGCAATACAACCAGGCTGACAGATTGAGAACTTGTTGAACGAAAGGAATAGAACAGTGTAGTTCAGAATGGAAAGGAATGAAATGGATTGGAATGGAATGGAATGGAATGGAATGGACTGGAATGGTGAAATAAAATGTGAGCTGAATTTTTGCTACTGCAATCAAGCCAGGGTGACAGATAGAGAACTTTTTGAAAGAAATTAAGAAAATACTATAGGGTGGAATGGAATGGAATGGAATGGAATGAAATGGAATAGAATGTAGTGCAATGTAACGGAATGGAACGGAATGGAATGAAATGGAATTAAATAGAGTGGAATGGAAGGGTAAGGAATGGAATGGAATGGAATGGAATGGAATGGAATGGAATGGAATAGAATGGAATGGTGCAATAAAATTGGAGCTGATATCGAGCCACTGCATTTCAGCCAGGGTGAGAGATTGAGAACTGGTTGAAAGAGAGGAATAGAATAGAATAGTGTGGAATTGAATGGAAAGCAACGGAATGGAATGGCATGGAATGCAATGGAATGGAATGGAATGAAATGGAAAGGAATGGAATGGAATGGAATTCAATGGAATGGAATGGAATGGAATGGAATTGAAAGGAATGGAATGGAATGGAATGGAATGTGACAGTGAAATAAAATTTGAGCTGACATTGTGCCACAGCAATCCAGCTTATGTGACAGTGTGAGAAATCGTTGAAAGAAAGGAATAGAATAGAATAACGTGGAATGGAATGGAATGGAATGGTATGGAGTGCAATGGAACGGAACGGAACGGAATGGAATGCAATGGAATGGAATGGAATGGAATGGAATGCAATTGAATGGATTGGAATAGAATGAATGGTGAAATAAAATGTGAGCTAACATTGTGCCACTGCAATCCAGTCAGGGTAACAGATTGAGAATAGGTTGAAAGAAAGGAATAGAATAGAATAGTGAGGAATGGAATGGAAAGGAATGGAATGGAAAGGAATGGAATGGAGAGTAATGGAACTGAAAGGAAAGGAATGGAATTGAATGGAATGGAATGGAATAGAATGGCGTGGAATGGAATGGAATGGAATGGAATGGAATGGCATGGAATGGAATGGAATGGAATGGAATGGTGAAATAAAATATGAGCTGATATTGTGCCACAGCCATCCAGACAGGGTGAAGTTTGGAGAACTTTTTGAAAGAAAGGTATAGGATAGAATAGTTTGGAATGGAATGGAATGGAACGGAGTGTAATGGAAAGCAATGGAACGAAATGGAACGAAACGGAACGGAATCAAATGGATTGGAATGGAATGGAATGGAACGGTGTAATAAAATGTGAGCTGAAATTGTGCCATTGCAATCGAGTCAGGGTGACAGATTGAGAAAATGTTGAAAGAAAGGAAGAGAATACAATAGTGTGGAATTGAATGCCATGGAATAGAAGGGAATGGAATGGAATCTAAAGGAATGTAATGTAATGTAACTAAAAGGAATGGAATGGAAAGGAATTTAATGGAATGGAACGGAATGGAATGGAATGGTATGGAATGGAACGGAATGGAATGGAATGGAATGGAATGGAATGCAATGGAATGGAATGGAATGGAATGGAATGGAAGGGAATGGAATGGAATGGAATGCAATGGAATGAAATGCAATGGAATTGAATGGAACGTTGAAATAATATGTGAGCTGACATTGTGCCACTGCAATCCAGGAAATTTGACAGATTGAGAACTTGTTGAAGAAAGGAATAGAATAGAATAGTGTGGAATAGTAAGGAAAGGAATGGAATGGAATGGAATGGAATGGAATGGAATGGAATGGAATTTAATCGAATGGAATGGAGTGAAACTGAACAGAATGGAACAGAATGGACGGAAATGGAAGGGAATGGAATGCAATGGAATGGAATGGAATGGAATGCAATTGAAAGGTGAAATATAATGTGAGCTGACATTGTGCCCCTGCAATACAGCCAGGATGTCAGACTGAGGATTTGTTGAAGGAAAGCAATAGAATAGAATAGTGCGGAATGGAATGGAATGGAACGGAATGGAAGGGAATGGAATGAAATGGAATGGAATGGAATGGAATGGAATGGAATGAAATGGAAAGGAATGGAATGGAAGGGAATTCAATGGAATGGAATGGAATGGAATGGAATTTAATGGAATGGAATGGAATAGAATGAAATGGAAAGGAATAGAATGGAAAGGAATGGAATGGAATGGGACAGTGAAATAAAATTTCAGCTGACATTGTTCCACGACAATCCAGCTTATGTGACAGACTGAGAACGTGTTGAAAGAAATGAGTAGAATAGAATAATGTGGAATGGAATGGAATGGAATTAAATGGTGTGGAGTGCAAAGGAACGGAACGGAACGGAATGGAATGCAATGGAATGGAATGGAATGGAATGGAATGCAATTGAATGGAATGTAATAGAATGAATGGTGAAATAAAATATGAGCTAACATTGCGCCACTGCAATCCAGTCAGGGTAACAGATTGAGAATAGGTTGAAAGAAAGGAGTAGAATACAATAGTGTGGAAAGGAATGGAAAGGAATGGAATGGAAAGGAATGGAATGGAGAGTAACGGAACTGCATGGAAAGGAATTGAATGGAATGGAATAGAATGGCATGGAATGGAATGGAATGGAATGGAATGGAATGGAATGGAATGGAACGGTGAAATAAAATATGAGCTGACATTGTGCCACAGCCATCCAGACAGGGTGACATTTGGAGTACTTGTTGAAAGAAAGGTATAGGATAGAGTAGTGTGGAAAGGAATGGAATTGAACGGAGTGCAATGGAAAGCAATGGAACGAAATGGAATGAAACGGAATGGAATCGAATGGATTGGAATGGAATGGAATGGAACGGAATGGAACGTTGTAATAAAATATGAGCTGATATTGTGCCATTGCAATCCAGTCAGGGTAACAGATTGAGAACATGTTGAAAGAAAGGAATATAATACAATAGTGTGGAATTGAATGCCATGGAATGGAAGGGAATGGAATGGAATCTTAAGGAATGGAATGGAATGTAACTAAACGGAATGGAATGGAATGGAATTCAATGGAATGTAACTAAACGGAATGGAATGGAATGGAATTTAATGGAATGGAATGGTATGGAATGGAATGGAATGGAATGGAATGCAATGGAATGAAATGCAATGGAATGGAATGGAACAGTGAAATAATATGTGAGCTGACATTGTGCCAATGCAATCAAGCCAGTTTGACAGATTGAGAACTTGTTGAAGAAAGGAATAGAATAGAATAGTGTGGAATAGTGAGGAATGCAATGGAATTGAATGGAATGGAACAGAATGGAATGGAATGGAATGGTATGTAATGGAACAGTGAAATATAATGTGGGGTGAGATGGGACCACTGCAATACAACCAGGCTGACAGACTGAGAACTTATTGAACGAAAGGAATAGAACAGTGTAGTTCAGAATGGAAAGGAATGAAATGGATTGGAATGGAATGGAATGGAATGGAATGGACTGGAATGGTGAAATAAAATGTGAGCTGAATTTTTGCTACTGCAATCAAGCCAGGGTGACAGATAGAGAACTTGTTGAAAGAAATTAAGAAAATACTATAGGGTGGAATGGAATGGAATGGAATGGAATGAAATGGAATAGAATGTAGTGCAATGTAAGGGAATGGAACGGAATGGAATGAAATGGAATTAAATAGAGTGGAATGGAAGGGTAAGGAAGGGAATGGAATGGAATGGAATGGAATGGAATGGAATGGAATGGAATAGAATGGAATGGTGCAATAAAATTGGAGCTGATATTGAGCCACTGCATTTCAGCCAGGGTGAGAGATTGAGAACTGGTTGAAAGAGAGGAATAGAATAGAATAGTGTGGAATTGAATGGAAAGCAACGGAATGGAATGGCATGGAATGCAATGGAATGGAATGGAATGAAATGGAAAGGAATGGAATGGAATGGAATTCAATGGAATGGAATGGAATGGAATGGAATTGAAAGGAATGGAATGGAATGGAATGTGACAGTGAAATAAAATTTGAGCTGACATTGTGCCACAGCAATCCAGCTTATGTGACAGTTTGAGAACGCGTTGAAAGAAAGGAATAGAATAGAATAACGTGGAATGGAATGGAATGGAATGGTGTGGAGTGCAATGGAATGGAACGGAACGGAATGGAATGCAATGGAATGGAATGGAATGCAATTGAATGGATTGGAATAGAATGAATGGTGAAATAAAATGTGAGCTAATATTGTGCCACTGCAATCCAGTCAGGGTAACATATTGAGAATAGGTTGAAAGAAAGGAATAGAATAGAATAGTGAGGAATGGAATGGAAGGAATGGAATGCAAAGGAATGGAATGGAAAGGAATGGAATGGAGAGTAATGGAAATGAATGGAAAGGAATGGAATGGAATGGAATGGAAAGGAATGGAATGGAATGGAATGGAATGGCGTGGAATGGAATGGAATGGCATGGAATGGAATGGAATGGAATGAAACGGTGAAATAAAATATGAGCTGATATTGTGCCACAGCCATCCAGACAGGGTGAAGTTTGGAGAACTTGTTGAAAGAAAGGTTTAGGATAGAGTAGTGTGTGATGGAATGGAATGGAACGGAGTGCAATGGAAAGCAATGGAACGAAATGGAACGAAACGGAATGGAATCAAATGGTTTGGAATGGAATGGAATGGAATGGAATGGAACGGTGTAATAAAATGTGAGCTGAAATTGTGCCATTGCAATCGAGTCGGGGTGACAAATTGAGAAAATGTTGAAAGAAAGGAAGAGAATACAATAGTGTGGGATTGAATGCCATGGAATAGAAGGGAATGGAATGGAATCTAAAGGAATGGAATGTAATGTAACTAAAAGGAATGGAATGGAATGGAATTTAATGGAATGGAACGGAATGGAATGGAATGGTATGGAATGGAATGGAATGGAATGGAATGGAATGGAATGGAATGCAATGGAATGAAATGCAATGGAATTGAATGGAACGTTGAAATAATATGTGAGGTGACGTTGTGCCACTGCAACCCAGCCAATTTGACAGATTGAGAACTTGTTGAAGAAAGGAATAGAATAGAATAGTGTGGAATAGTAAGGAAAGGAATGGAATGGAATGGAATGGAATGGAATTTAATGGAATGGAATGGAATGGAGTGAAACTGAACAGAATGGAACAGAATGGACGGAAATGGAAGGGAATGGAATGCAATGGAATGGAATGGAATGGAATGCAATTGAAAGGTGAAATATAATGTGAGCTGACATTGTGCCCCTGCAATACAGCCAGGATGTCAGATTGAGGATTTGTTGAAGGAAAGCAATAGAATAGAATAGTGCGGAATGGAATGGAATGAAAGGGAATGGAATGGAACGGAAAGGAAGGGAATGGAATGGAATGGAATGGAATGGAATGGAAAGGAATGAAATGGAAAGGAATGGAATGGAAGGGAATTCAATGGAATGGAATGGAATGGAATGGAATGGAATGGAATGGAATGGAATAGAATGAAATGGAAAGGAATAGAATGGAAAGGAATGGAACGGAATGGGACAGTGAAATAAAATTTCAGCTGACATTGTTCCACGACAATCCAGCTTATGTGACAGACTGAGAACGTGTTGAAAGAAATGAGTAGAATAGAATAATGTGGAATGGAATGGAATGGAATGGAATGGTGTGTAGTGCAAAGGAACGGAACAGAACGGAATGGAATTCAAAGGAATGGAATGGAATGCAATTGAATGGAATGTAATAGAATGAATGGTGAAATAAAATATGAGCTAACATTGCGCCACTGCAATCCAGTCAGGGTAACAGATTGAGAATAGGTTGAAAGAAAGGAGTAGAATACAATAGTGTGGAAAGGAATGGAAAGGAATGGAATGGAAAGGAATGGAATGGAGAGTAACGGAACTGCATGGAAAGGAATTGAATGGAATGGAATAGAATGGCATGTTATGGAATGGAATGGAATGGCATGGAATGGAATGGAATGGAATGGAATGGAATTGAATGGAACGGTGAAATAAAATATGAGCTGACATTGTGCCACAGCCATCCAGACAGGGTGACATTTGGAGTACTTGTTGAAAGAAAGGTATAGGATAGAGTAGTGTGGAATGGAATGGAATTGAACGGAGTGCAATGGAAAGCAATGGAACGAAATGGAATGAAACGGAATGGAATCGAATGGAATGGAATGGAATGGAATGGAATGGAATGGAATGGAATGGAACGTTGTAATAAAATGTGAGCTGATATTGTGCCATTGCAATCCAGTCAGGGTAACAGATTGAGAACATGTTGAAAGAAAGGAATATAATACAATAGTGTGGAATTGAATGCCATGGAATGGAAGGGAATGGAATGGAATCTTAAGGAATGGAATGGAATGTAACTAAACGGAATGGAATGGAATGGAATTCAATGGAATGTAACTAAACGGAATGGAATGGAATGGAATTTAATGGAATGGAATGGTATGGAATGGAATGCAATGGAATGGAATGGAATGGAATGGAATGGACTGGTGAAATAAAATGTGAGCTGAATTTTTGCTACTGCAATCAAGCCAGGGTGACAGATAGAGAACTTGTTGAAAGAAATTAAGAAAATACTCTAGGGTGGAATGGAATGGAATGGAATGGAATGAAATGGAATAGAATGTAGTGCAATGTAACGGAATGGAACGGAATGGAATGAAATGGAATTAAATAGAGTGGAATGGAAGGGTAAGGAATGGAATGGAATGGAATGGAATGGAATGGAATGGAATGGAATGGAATGCAATTGAATGGAATGTAATAGAATGAATGGTGAAATAAAATATGAGCTAACATTGCGCCACTGCAATCCAGTCAGGGTAACAGATTGAGAATAGGTTTAAAGAGAGGAATAGAATAGAATAGTGAGGAATGGAATGGAAGGAATGGAATGGAAAGGAATGGAATGGAAAGGAATGGAATGGAGAGTAACGGAACTGCATGGAAAGGAATTGAATGGAATGGAATAGAATGGCATGGAATGGAATGGAATGGAATGGAATGGAATCGAATGGAATGGAACGGTGAAATAAAATATGAGCTGACATTGTGCCACAGACATCCAGACAGGGTGACATTTGGAGTACTTGTTGAAAGAAAGGTATAGGATAGAGTAGTGTGGAATGGAATGGAATTGAACGGAGTGCAATGGAAAGCAATGGAACGAAATGGAATGAAACGGAATGGAATCGAATGGATTGGAATGGAATGGAATGGAATGGAATGGAATGGAATGGAACGTTGTAATAAAATGTGAGCTGATATTGTGCCATTGCAATCCAGTCAGGGTAACAGATTGAGAACAGGTAGAAAGAAAGGAATATAATACAATAGTGTGGAATTGAATGCCATGGAATGGAAGGGAATGGAATGGAATCTTAAGGAATGGAATGGAATGTAACTAAACGGAAAGGAATAGAATGGAATTCAAAGGAATGTAACTAAACGGAATGGAATGGAATGGAATTGAATATAATGGAATGGTATGGAATGGAATGGAATTGAATGGAATGCAATGGTATGAAATGCAATGGAATGGAATGGAACAGTGAAATAATATGTGAGCTGACATTGTGCCACTGCAATCCAGCCAGTTTGACAGATTGAGAACTTGTTGAAGAAAGGAAAAGAATAGAATAGTGTGGAATAGTGAGGAATGCAATGGAATTGAATGGAATGGAACAGAATGGAATGGAATGGAATGGTATGTAATGGAACAGTGAAATATAATGTGGGGTGAGATGGCACCACTGCAATACAACCAGGCTGACAGATTGAGAACTTGTTGAACGAAAGGAGTAGAACAGTGTAGTTCAGAATGGAAAGGAATGAAATGGATTGGAATGGAATGGAATGGAATGGAATGGACTGGAATGGTGAAATAAAATGTGAGCTGAATTTTTGCTACTGCAATCAAGCCAGGGTGACAGATAGAGAACTTGTTGAAAGAAATTAAGAAAATACTCTAGGGTGGAATGGAATGGAATGGAATGGAATGAAATGGAATAGAATGTAGTGCAATGTAACGGAATGGAACGGAATGGAAGGAAATGGAATTAAATAGAGTGGAATGGAAGGGTAAGGAATGGAATGGAGTGGAATGGAATGGAATGGAATGGAATGGAATAGAATGGAATGGTGCAATAAAATTGGAGCTGATATCGAGCCACTGCATTTCAGCCAGGGTGAGAGATTGAGAACTGGTCGAAAGAGAGGAATAGAATAGAATAGTTTGGAATTGAATGGAAAGCAACGGAATGGAATGGCATGGAATGCAATGGAATGGAATGGAATGAAATGGAAAGGAATGGAATGGAATGGAATTCAATGGAATGGAGTGGAATGGAATTGAATTGAAAGGAATGGAATGGAATGGAATGTGACAGTGAAATAAAATTTGAGCTGACATTGTGCCACAGCAATCCAGCTTATGTGACAGTTTGAGAACGCGTTGAAAGAAAGGAATAGAATAGAATAACGTGGAATGGAATGGAATGGAATGGTGTGGAGTGCAATGGAACGGAACGAAACGGAATGGAATGCAAAGGAATTGAATGGAATGGAATGGAATGGAATGAATTGCAATGGAATGGAATGGAACAGTGAAATAATATGTGAGCTGACATTGTGCCACTGCAATCCAGCCAGTTTGACAGATTGAGAACTTGTTGAAGAAAGGAATAGAATAGAATAGTGTGGAATAGTGAGGAATGCAATGGATTTGAATGGAATGGAACAGAATGGAATGGAATGGAATATTGTGTAATGGAACAGTGAAATGTAATGTGGGGTGAGATGGCACCACTGCAATACAACCAGGCTGACAGATTGAGAACTTGTTGAACGAAAGGAATAGAACAGTGTAGTTCAGAATGGAAAGGAATGAAATGGATTGGAATGGAATGGAATGGAATGGAATGGAATGGAATGGACTGGAATGGTGAAATAAAATGTGAGCTGTATTTTTGCTACTGCAATCAAGCCAGGGTGACAGATAGAGAACTTGTTGAAAGAAATTAAGAAAATAGTATAGGGTGGAATGAAATGGAATGAAATGGAATAGAATGTAGTGCAATGTAACGGAATGGAACGGAATGGAATGAAATGGAATTAAATAGAGTGGAATGGAAGGGTAAGGAATGGAATGGAATGGAATGGAATGGAATGGAATGGAATGGAATGGAATGGAATGGAATAGAATGGAATGGTGCAATAAAATTGTAGCTGATATTGAGCCACTGCATTTCAGCCAGGGTGAGAGTTTGAGAACTGGTTGAAAGAGAGGAATAGAATAGAATAGTGTGGAATTGAAAGGAAAGCAACGGAATGGAATGGCATGGAATGCAATGGAATGGAATGGAATGAAATGGAAAGGAATGGAATGGAATGGAATTCAATGGAATGGAATGGAATGGAATGGAATTGAAAGGAATGGAATGGAATGGAATGGAATGTGACAGTGAAATAAAATTTGAGCTGACATTGTGCCACAGCAATCCAGCTTATGTGACAGTTTGAGAACGCGTTGAAAGAAAGGAATAGAATAGAATAACGTGGAATGGAATGGAATGGAATGGTGTGGAGTGCAATGGAACGGAACAGAACGGAATGGAATGCAATGGAATGGAATGGAATGGAATGGAATGGAATGCAATTGAATGGATTGGAATAGAATGAATGGTGAAATAAAATGTGAGCTAACATTGTGCCACTGCAATCCAGTCAGGGTAACAGATTGAGAATAGGTTGAAAGAAAGGAATAGAATAGAATAGTGAGGAATGGAAGCGAAGGAATGGAATGGAAAGGAATGGAATGGAAAGGAATGGAATGGAGAGTAATGGAACTGAATGGAAAGGAATGGAATGGAATGGAATGGAATGGAATGGCGTGGAATGGAATGGAATGGAATGGAATGGAATGGAATGGAATGGCATGGAATGGAATGGAATGGAATGGAACGGTGAAATAAAATATGAGCTGATATTGTGCCACAGCCATCCAGACAGGGTGAAGTTTGGAGAAATTGTTGAGAGAAAGGTATAGGATAGAATAGTGTGGAATGGAATGGAATGGAACGGAGTGCAATGGAAAGCAATGGAACGAAATGGAACGAAACGGAATGGAATCAAATGGATTGGAATGGAATGGAATGGAACGGTGTAATAAAGTGTGAGCTGATATTGTGCCATTGCAATCCAGTCAGGGTGACAGATTAAGAACATGTTGAAAGAAAGGAATAGAATACAATAGTGTGGAATTGAATGCCATGGAATAGAAGGGAATGGAATGGAATCTAAAGGAATGGAATGTAATGTAACTAAAAGGAATGGTATGGAATGGAATTTAATGGAATGGAACGGAATGGAATGGAATGGTATGGAATGGAATGGAATGGAATGGAATGCAATGGAATGCAATGGAATGAAATGCAATGGAATTGAATGGAACGTTGAAATAATATGTGAGCTGACATTGTGCCACTGCAATCCAGCCAATTTGACAGATTGAGAACTTGTTGAAGAAAGGAATAGAATAGAATAGTGTGGAATAGTAAGGAAAGAATGGAATGGAATGGAATTTAATGGAATGGAATGGAATGGAGTGAAACTGAACAGAATGGAACAGAATGGACGGAAATGGAAGGGAATGGAATGCAATGGAATGGAATGGAATGGAATGCAATTGAAAGGTGAAATATAATGTGAGCTGACATTGTGCCCCTGCAATACAGCCAGGATGTCAGACTGAGGATTTGTTGAAGGAAAGCAATAGAATAGAATAGTGCGGAATGGAATGGAATGAAAGGGAATGGAATGGAACGGAAAGGAAGGGAATGGAATGGAATGGAATGGAATGGAATGGAATGGAATGGAATGGAATGGAATGGAATGAAATGGAAAGGAATGGAATGGAAGGGAATTCAATGGAATGGAATGGAATGGAATGGAATAGAATGAAATGGAAAGGAATAGAATGGAAAGGAATTGAATGGAATGGGACAGTGAAATAAAATTTCAGCTGACATTGTTCCACGACAATCCAGCTTATGTGACAGACTGAGAACGTGTTGAAAGAAATGAGTAGAATAGAATAATGTGGAATGGAATGGAATGGAATGGAATGGTCTGGAGTGCAAAGGAACGGAACGTAACGGAATGGAATGCAATGGAATGGAATGGAATGGAATGGAATGGAATGCAATTGAATGGAATGTAATAGAATGAATGGTGAAATAAAATATGAGCTAACATTGTGCCACTGCAATCCAGTCAGGGTAATAGATTGAGAATAGGTTGAAAGAAAGGAGTAGAATACAATAGTGTGGAAAGGAATGGAAAGGAATGGAATGGAAACGAATGGAATGGAGAGTAACGGAACTACATGGAAAGGAATTGAATGGAATGGAATAGAATGGCATGGAATGGAATGGAATGGAATGGAATGGAACGGTGAAATAAAATATGAGCTGACATTGTGCCACAGCCATCCAGACAGGGTGAAATTTGGAGTACTTGTTGAAAGAAAGGTATAGGATAGAGTAGTGTGGAATGGAATGGAATAGAACGGAGTGCAATGGAAAGCAATGGAACGAAATGGAATGAAACGGAATGGAATCGAATGGATTGGAATGGAATGGAATGGAATGGAATGGAATGGAATGGAATGGAACGTTGTAATAAAATGTGAGCTGAAATTGTGCCATTGCAATCCAGTCAGGTTAACAGATTGAGAACATGTTGAAAGAAAGGAATATAATACAATAGTGTGGAATTGAATGCCATGGAATGGAAGGGAATGGAATGGAATCTTAAGGAATGGAATGGAATGTAACTAAACGGAATGGAATGGAATGGAATTCAATGGAATGTAACTAAACGGAATGGAATGGAATGGAATTTAATGGAATGGAATGGTATGGAATGGAATGGAATGGAATGGAATGCAATGGAATGAAATGCAATGGAATGGAATGGAACAGTGAAATAATATGTGAGCTGACATTGTGCCACTGCAATCCAGCCAGTTTGACAGATTGAGAACTTGTTGAAGAAAGGAATAGAATAGAATAGTGTGGAATAGTGAGGAATGCAATGGAATTGAATGGAATGGAACAGAATGGAATGGAATGGAATGGTATGTAATGGAACAGTGAAATATAATGTGGGGTGAGATGGCACCACTGCAATACAACCAGGCTGACAGATTGAGAACTTGTTGAACGAAAGGAATAGAACAGTGTAGTTCAGAAAGGAAAGGAATGAAATGGATTGGAATGGAATGGAAAGGAATGGAATGGAATGGAACGGTGAAATAAAATGTGAGCTGAATTTTTGCTACTGCAATCAAGCCAGGGTGACAGATAGAGAACTTGTTGAAAGAAATTAAGAAAATACTATGGGGTGGAATGGAATGGAATGGAATGGAATGAAATGGAATAGAATGTAGTGCAATGTAACGGAATGGAACGGAATGGAATGAAATGGAATTAAATAGAGTGGAATGGAAGGGTAAGGAATGGAATGGAATGGAATGGAATGGAATGGAATGGAATAGAATGGAATGGTGCAATAAAATTGGAGCTGATATCGAGCCACTGCATTTCAGCCAGGGTGAGAGTGTGAGAATTGGTTGAAAGAGAGGAATAGAATAGAATAGTGTGGAATTGAATGGAAAGCAACGGAATGGAATGGCATGGAATGCAATGGAATGGAATGGAATGAAATGGAAAGGAATGGAATGGAATGGAATTCAATGGAATGGAATGGAATGGAATGGAATTGAAAGGAATGGAATGGAATGGAATGTGACAGTGAAATAAAATTTGAGCTGACATTGTGCCACAGCAATCCAGCTTATGTGACAGTTTGAGAACGCGTTGAAAGAAAGGAATAGAATAGAATAACGTGGAATGGAATGGAATGGAATGGTGTGGAGTGCAATGGAACGGAACAGAACGGAATGGAATGCAATGGAATGGAATGGAATGGAATGGAATGCAATTGAATGGATTGGAATAGAATGAATGGTGAAATAAAATGTGAGCTAACATTGTGACACTGCAATCCAGTCAGGTTAACAGATTGAGAATGGGTTGAAAGAAATGAATAGAATAGAATAGTGAGGAATGGAAGCGAAGGAATGGAATGGAAAGGAATGGAATGGAAAGGAATGGAATGGAAAGGAATGGAATGGAGAGTAAGGGAACTGAATGGAAAGGAATGGAATGGAATGGAATGGAATGGAATGGCGTGGAATGGAATGGAATGGAATGGAATGGAATGGAATGGCATGGAATGGAATGGAATGGAATGGAATGGAACGGTGAAATAAAATATGAGCTGATATTGTGCCACAGCCATCCAGACAGGGTGAAGTTTGGAGAACTTGTTGAAAGAAAGGTATAGGATAGAATAGTGTGGAATGGAATGGAATGGAACGGAGTGCAATGGAAAGCAATGGAACGAAATGGAACGAAACGGAATGGAATCAAATGGATTGGAATGGAATGGAATGGCATGGAATGGAATGGAACGGTGTAATAAAATGTGAGCTGATATTGTGCCATTGCAATCCAGTCAGGGTGACAGATTAAGAACATGTTGAAAGAAAGGAATAGAATACAATAGTGTGGAATTGAATGCCATGGAATAGAAGGGAATGGAATGGAATCTAAAGGAATGTAATGTAATGTAACTAAAAGGAATGGAATGGAATGGAATTTAATGGAATGGAACGGAATGGAACGGAATGGTATGGAATGGAATGGAATGGAATTGAATGCAATGGAATGCAATGGAATGAAATGCAATGGAATTGAATGGAACGTTGAAATAATATGTGAGCTGACATTGTGCCACTGCAATCCAGCCAATTTGACAGATTGAGAACTTGTTGAAGAAAGGAATAGAATAGAATAGTGTGGAATAGTAAGGAAAGAATGGAATGGAATGGAATTTAATGGAATGGAATGGAATGGAGTGAAACTGAACAGAATGGAACAGAATGGACGGAAATGGAAGGGAATGGAATGCAATGGAATGGAATGGAATGGAATGCAATTGAAAGGTGAAATATAATGTGAGCTGACATTGTGCCCCTGCAATACAGCCAGGATGTCAGACTGAGGATTTGTTGAAGGAAAGCAATAGAATAGAATAGTGCGGAATGGAATGGAATGAAAGGGAATGGAATGGAACGGAAAGGAATGGAATGGAATGGAATGGAATGGAATGGAATGGAATGGAATGGAATGAAATGGAAAGGAATGGAATGCAAGGGAATTCAATGGAATGGAATGGAATGGAATGGAATGGAATAGAATGAAATGGAAAGGAATAGAATGGAAAGGAATGGAATGGAATGGGACTGTGAAATAAAATTTCAGCTGACATTGTTCCACGACAATCCAGCTTATGTGACAGACTGAGAACGTGTTGAAAGAAATGAGTAGAATAGAATAATGTGGAATGGAATGGAATGGAATGGAATGGTGTGGAGTGCAAAGGAACGGAACGGAACGGAATGGAATGCAATGGAATGGAATGGAATGGAATGGAATGGAATGCAATTGAATGGAATGTAATAGAATGAATGGTGAAATAAAATATGAGCTAACATTGTGCCACTGCAATCCAGTCAGGGTAATAGATTGAGAATAGGTTGAAAGAAAGGAGTAGAATACAATAGTGTGGAAAGGAATGGAAAGGAATGGAATGGAAAGGAATGGAATGGAGAGTAACGGAACTGCATGGAAAGGAATTGAATGGAATGGAATAGAATGGCATGGCATGGAATGGAATGGAATGGAATGGAATGGAACGGTGAAATAAAATATGAGCTGACATTGTGCCACAGCCATCCAGACAGGGTGACATTTGGAGTACTTGTTGAAAGAAAGGTATAGGATAGAGTAGTGTGGAATGGAATGGAATAGAACGGAGTGCAATGGAAAGCAATGGAACGAAATGGAATGAAACGGAATGGAATCGAATGGATTGGAATGGAATGGAATGGAATGGAATGGAATGGAACGTTGTAATAAAATGTGAGCTGATATTGTGCCATTGCAATCCAGTCAGGGTAACAGATTGAGAACATGTTGAAAGAAAGGAATATAATACAATAGTGTGGAATTGAATGCCATGGAATGGAAGAGAATGGAATGGAATCTTAAGGAATGGAATGGAATGTAACTAAACGGAATGGAATGGAATGGAATTCAATGGAATGTAACCAAACGGAATGGAATGGAATGGAATTTAATGGAATGGAATGGTATGGAATGGAATGGAATGGAATGGAATGCAATGGAATGAAATGCAATGGAATGGAATGGAACAGTGAAATAATAGGTGAGCTGACATTGTGCCACTGCAATCCAGCCAGTTTGACAGATTGAGAACTTGTTGAAGAAAGGAATAGAATAGAATAGTGTGGAATAGTGAGGAATGCAATGGAATTGAATGGAATGGAACAGAATGGAATGGAATGGAATGGTATGTAATGGAACAGTGAAATATAATGTGGGGTGAGATGGCACCACTGCAATACAACCAGGCTGACAGATTGAGAACTTGTTGAACGAAAGGAATAGAACAGTGTAGTTCAGAATGGAAAGGAATGAAATGGATTGGAATGGAATGGAATGGAATGGAATGGAATGGACTGCAATGGTGAAATAAAATGTGAGCTGAATTTTTGCTACTGCAATCAAGCCAGGGTGACAGATAGAGAACTTGTTGAAAGAAATTAAGAAAATACTATAGGGTGGAATGGAATGGAATGGAATGGAATGAAATGGAATAGAATGTAGTGCAATGTAACGGAATGGAACGGAATGGAATGAAATGGAATTAAATAGAGTGGAATGGAAGGGTAAGGAATGGAATGGAATGGAATGGAATGGAATGGAATGGAATAGAATGGAATGGTGCCATAAAATTGGAGCTGATATCGAGCCACTGCATTTCAGCCAGGGTGAGAGATTGAGAACTGGTCGAAAGAGAGGAATAGAATAGAATAGTGTGGAATTGAATGGAAAGCAACGGAATGGAATCGCATGGAATGCAATGGAATGGAATGGAATGAAATGGAAAGGAACGGAATGGAATGGAATTCAATGGAATGGAATGGAATGGAATGGAATTGAAAGGAATGGAATGGAATGTGACAGTGAAATAAAATTTGAGCTGACATTGTGCCACAGCAATCCAGCTTATGTGACAGTTTGAGAACGCGTTGAAAGAAAGGAATAGAATAGAATAACGTGGAATGGAATGGAATGGATTGGTGTGGAGTGCAATGGAACGGAACGGAACGGAATGGAATGCAATGGATTTGAATGGAATGGAATGGAATGGAATGAAATGCAATGGAATGGAATGGAACAGTGAAATAATATGTGAGCTGACATTGTGCCACTGCAATCCAGCCAGTTTGACAGATTGAGAACTTGTTGAAGAAAGGAATAGAATAGAATAGTGTGGAATAGTGAGGAATGCAATGGAATTGAATGGAATGGAACAGAATGGAATGGAATGGAATGGTATGTAATGGAACAGTGAAATATAATGTGGGGTGAGATGGCACCACTGCAATACAACCAGGCTGACAGATTGAGAACTTGTTGAACGAAAGGAACAGAACAGTGTAGTTCAGAATGGAAAGGAATGAAATGGACTGGAATGGAATGGAATGGAATGGAATGGAATGGAATGGAATGGACTGGAATGGTGAAATAAAATGTGAGCTGAATTTTTGCTACTGCAATCAAGCCAGGGTGACAGATAGAGAACTTGTTGAAAGAAATTAAGAAAATACTCTAGGGTGGAATGGAATGGAATGGAATGGAATGAAATGGAATAGAATGTAGTGCAATGTAACGGAATGGAACGGAATGGAATGAAATGGAATTAAATAGATTGGAATGGAAGGGTAAGGAATGGAATGGAATGGAATGGAATGGAATGGAATGGAATGGAATGGAATAGAATGGAATGGTGCAATAAAATTGGAGCTGATATCGAGCCACTGCATTTCAGCCAGGGTGAGAGATTGAGAACTGGTCGAAAGGGAGGAATAGAATAGAATAGTGTGGAATTGAATGGAAAGCAACGGAATGGAATGGCATGGAATGCAATGGAATGGAATGGAATGAAATGGAAAGGAATGGAATGGAATGGAATTCAATGGAATGGAATGGAATGGAATGGAATTGAAAGGAATGGAATGGAATGGAATGGAATGTGACAGTGAAATAAAATTTGAGCTGACATTGTGCCACAGCAATCCAGCTTATGTGACAGTTTGAGAACGCGTTGAAAGAAAGGAATAGAATAGAATAACGTGGAATGGAATGGAATGGAATGGTGTGGAGTGCAATGGAACGGAACGGAACAGAATGGAATGCCATGGAATGGAATGGAATGGAATGCAATTGAATGGATTGGAATAGAATGAATGGTGAAATAAAATGTGAGCTAACATTGTGCCACTGGAATCCAGTCAGGGTAACAGATTGAGAATAGGTTGAAAGAAAGGAATAGAATAGAATAGTGAGGAATGGAATGGAAGGAATGGAATGGAAAGGAATGGAATGGAAAGGAATGGAATGCAAAGGAATGGCATGGAGAGTGATGGAACTGTATGGAAAGGAATGGAATGGAATGGAATGGAATGGAATGGAATGGAATGGCGTGGAATGGAATGGAATGGAATGGAATGGCATGGAATGGAATAGAATGGAATGGAACGGTGAAATAAAATATGAGCTCATATTGTGCCACAGCCATCCAGACAGGGTGAAGTTTGGAGAACTTGTTGAAAGAAAGGTATAGAATAGAATAGTGTGGAATGGAATGGAATGGAAGAGAGTGCAATGGAAAGCAATGGAACGAAATGGAACGAAACGGAATGGAATCAAATGGATTGGAATGGAATGGAATGGAATGGAACGGTGTAATAAAATGCGAGCTGATATTGTGCCATTGCAATCCAGTCAGGGTGACAGATTAAGAACATGTTGAAAGAAAGGAATAGAATACAATAGTGTGGAATTGAATGCCATGGAATAGAAGGGAATGGAATGGAATCTAAAGGAATGGAATGTAATGTAACTAAAAGGAATGGAATGGAATGGAATTTAATGGAATGGAACGGAATGGAATGGAATGGTATGGAATGGAATGCAATGGAATGGAATGCAATGGAATGGAATGCAATGGAATGAAATGCAATGGAATTGAATGGAACGTTGAAATAATATGTGAGCTGACATTGTGCCACTGCAATCCAGCCAATTTGACAGATTGAGAACTTGTTGAAGAAAGGAATAGAATAGAATAGTGTGGAATAGTAAGGAAAGGAATGGAATGGAATGGAATGGAATTTAACGGAATGGAATGGAATGGAGTGAAACTGAACAGAATGGAACAGAATGGACGGAAATGGAAGGGAATGGAATGGAATGGAATGGAATGGAATGGAATGGACTGGAATGGAAAGAAATGGAAAGGAATGGAATGGAAGGGAATTCAATGGAATGGAATGGAAGGGAATGGAATGGAATGGAATGGAATGGAATGCAATGGAAAGGAATAGAATGGAAAGGAATGGAATGGAATGGGACAGTGAAATAAAATTTCAGATGACATTGTTCCACGACAATCCAGCTTATGAGACAGACTGAGAACGTGTTGAAAGAAATGAGTAGAATAGAATAATGTGGAATGGAATGGAATGGAATAGAATGGTGTGGAGTGCAAAGGAACGGAACGGAACGGAATGGAATGCAATGGAATGGAATGGAATGGAATGGAATGCAATTGAATGGAATGTAATAGAATGAATGGTGAAATAAAATATGAGCTAACATTGCGCCACTGCAATCCAGTCAGGGTAACAGATTGAGAATAGGTTGAAAGAAAGGAGTAGAATACAAAAGTGTGGAAAGGAATGGAAAGGAATGGAATGGAAAGGAATGGAATGGAGAGTAACGGAACTGCATGGAAAGGAATTGAATGGAATGGAATAGAATGGCATGGAATGGAATGGAATGGAATGGCACAGAATGGAATGGAATGGAATGGAGTGGAATGGAATGGAATGGAACGGTGAAATAAAATATGAGCTGACATTGTGCCACAGCCATCCAGACAGGGTGACATTTGGAGTACTTGTTGAAAGAAAGGTATAGGATAGAGTAGTGTGGAATGGAATGGAATTGAACGGAGTGCAATGGAAAGCAATGGAACGAAATGGAATGAAACGGAATGGAATCGAATGGATTGGAATGGAATGGAATGGAATGGAATGGAATGGAATGGAACGTTGTAATAAAATGTGAGCTGATATTGTGCCATTGCAATCCAGTCAGGGTAACAGAGTGAGAACATGTTGAAAGAAAGGAATATAATACAATAGTGTGGAATTGAATGCCATGGAATGGAAGGGAATGGAATGGAATCTTAAGGAATGGAATGGAATGTAACTAAACGGAATGGAATGGAAAGGAATTCAATGGAATGTAACTAAACGGAATGGAATGGAATGGAATTTAATGGAATGGAATGGTATGGAATGGAATGGAATGGAATGGAATGCAATGGAATGAAATGCAATGGAATGGAATGGAACAGTGAAATAATATGTGAGCTGACATTGTGCCACTGCAATCCAGCCAGTTTGACAGATTGAGAACTTGTTGAAGAAAGGAATAGAATAGAATAGTGTGGAATAGTGAGGAATGCAATGGAATTGAATGGAATGGAACAGAATGGAATGGAATGGAATGGTATGTAATGGAACAGTGAAATATAATGTGGGGTGAGATGGCACCACTGCAATACAACCAGGCTGACAGATTGAGAACTTGTTGAACGAAAGGAATAGAACAGTGTAGTTCAGAATGGAAAGGAATGAAATGGATTGGAATGGAATGGAATGGAATGGAATGGAATGGAATGGACTGGATTGGTGAAATAAAATGTGAGCTGAATTTTTGCTACTGCAATCAAGCCAGGGTGACAGATAGAGAACTTGTTGAAAGAAATTAAGAAAATACTATAGGGTGGAATGGAATGGAATGGAATGGAATGGAATGGAATGGAATGAAATGGAATAGAATGTAGTGCAATGTAACGGAATGGAACGGAATGGAATGAAATGGAATTAAATAGAGTGGAATGGAAGGGTAAGGAATGGAATGGAATGGAATGGAATGGAATGGAATGGAATGGAATGGAATGGAATGGAATAGAATGGAATGGTGCAATAAAATTGGAGCTGATATCGAGCCACTGCATTTCAGCCAGCGTGAGAGATTGAGAACTGGTCGAAAGAGAGGAATAGAATAGAATAGTGTGGAATTGAATGGAAAGCAACGGAATGGAATGGCATGGAATGCAATGGAATGGAATGGAATGGAATGAAATGGAAAGGAATGGAATGGAATGGAATTGAAAGGAATGGAATGGAATGGAATGGAATGTGACAGTGAAATAAAATTTGAGCTGACATTGTGCCACAGCAATCCAGCTTATGTGACAGTTTGAGAACGCGTTGAAAGAAAGGAATAGAATAGAATAACGTGGAATGGAATGGAATGGAATGGTTTGGAGTGCAATGGAACGGAACGGAACGGAATGGAATGCAATGGAATGGAATGGAATGGAATGGAATGCAATTGAATGGATTGGAATAGAATGAATGGTGAAATAAAATGTGAGCTAACATTGTGCCACTGCAATCCAGTCAGGGTAACAGATTGAGAATAGTTTGAAAGAAAGGAATAGAATAGAATAGTGAGGAATGGAATGGAAGGAATGGAATGGAAAGGAATGGAATGGAAAAGAATGGAATGGAAAGGAATGGAATGGAGAGTAATGGAACTGAATGGAAAGGAATGGAATGGAATGGAATGGAATGGAATGGAATGGCGTGGAATGGAATGGAATGGAATGGAATGGCATGGAATGGAATGGAATGGAATGGAATGGTGAAATAAAATATGAGCTGATGTTGTGCCACAGCCATCCAGACAGGGTGAAGTTTGGAGAACTTGTTGAAAGAAAGGTATAGGATAGAATAGTGTGGAATGGAATGGAATGGAACGGAGTGCAATGGAAAGCAATGGAACGAAATGGAACGAAACGGAATGGAATCAAATGGATTGGAATGGAATGGAATGGAATGGAATGGAATGGAACGGTGGAATAAAATGTGAGCTGATATTGTGCCATTGCAATCCAGTCAGGGTGACAGATTAAGAACATGTTGAAAGAAAGGAATAGAATACAATAGTGTGGAATTGAATGCCATGGAATAGAAGGGAATGGAATGGAATCTAAAGGAATGGAATGTAATGTAACTAAAAGGAATGGAATGGAATGGAATATAATGGAATGGAACGGAATGGAATGGAATGGTATGGAATGGAATGGAATGGAATGCAATGGAATGGAATGCAATGGAATGAAATGCAATGGAATTGAATGGAACGTTGAAATAATATGTGAGCTGACATTGTGCCACTGCAATCCAGCCAATTTGACAGATTGAGAACTTGTTGAAGAAAGGAATAGAATAGAATAGTGTGGAATAGTAAGGAAAGGAATGGAATGGAATGGAATGGAATGGAATTTAACGGAATGGAATGGAATGGAGTGAAACTGAACAGAATGGAACAGAATGGACGGAAATGGAAGGGAATGGAATGCAATGGAATGGAATGGAATGGAATGCAATTGAAAGGTGAAATATAATGTGAGCTGACATTGTGCCCCTGCAATACAGCCAGGATGTCAGACTGAGAATTTGTTGAAAGAAAGCAATAGAATAGAATAGTGCGGAATGGAATGGAATGAAAGGGAATGGAATGGAACGGAAAGAAAGGGAATGGAATGGAATGGAAAGGAATGGAATGGACTGGAATGGAATGAAATGGAAAGGAATGGAATGGAAGGGAATTCAATGGAATGGAATGGAAGGGAATGGAATGGAATGGAATAGAATGGAATGGAATGCAATGGAAAGAATAGAATGGAAAGGAATGGAATGGAATGGGACAGTGAAATAAAATTTCAGCGGACATTGTTCCACGACAATCCAGCTTATGAGACAGACTGAGAACGTGTTGAAAGAAATGAGTAGAATAGAATAATGTGGAATGGAATGGAATATAATAGAATGGTGTGGAGTGCAAAGGAACGGAACGGAACGGAATGGAATGCAATGGAATGGAATGGAATGGAATGGAATGCAATTGAATGGAATGTAATAGAATGAATGGTGAAATAAAATATGAGCTAACATTGTGCCACTGCAATCCAGTCAGGGTAACAGATTGAGAATAGGTTGAAAGAAAGGAGTAGAATACAATAGTGTGGAAAGGAATGGAAAGGAATGGAATGGAAAGGAATGGAATGGAGAGTAACGGAACTGCATGGAAAGGAACTGAATGGAATCGAATAGAATGGCATGGAATGGAATGGAATGGAATGGAATGGAACCGTGAAATAAAATATGAGCTGACATTGTGCCACAGCCATCCAGACAGGGTGACATTTGGAGTACTTGTTGAAAGAAAGGTATAGGATAGAGTAGTGTGGAATGGAATGGAATTGAATGGAGTGCAATGGAAAGCAATGGAACGAAATGGAATGAAATGGAATGGAATCGAATGGCTTTGAATGGAATGGAATGGAATGGAATGGAATGGAACGTTGTAATAAAATGTGAGCTGATATTGAGCCATTGCAATCCAGTCAGTGTAACAGATTGAGAACATGTTGAAAGAAAGGAATATAATACAATAGTGTGGAATTGAACGCCATGGAATGGAAGGGAATGGAATGGAATCTTAAGGAATATAATGGAATGTAACTAAACGGAATGGAATGGAATGGAATTCAATGGAATGTAACTAAACGGAATGGAATGGAATGGAATTTAATGGAATGGAATGGTATGGAATGGAATGGAATGGAATGCAATGGAATGAAATGCAATGGAATGGAATGGAACAGTGAAATAATATGTGAGCTGACATTGTGCCACTGCAATCCAGCCAGTTTGACAGATTGAGAACTTGTTGAAGAAAGGAATAGAATAGAATAGTGTTTAATAGTGAGGAATGCAATGGAATTGAATGGAATGGAACAGAATGGAATGGAATGGAATGGTATGTAATGGAACAGTGAAATATAATGTGGGGTGAGATGGCACCACTGCAATACAACCAGGCTGACAGATTGAGAACTTGTTGAACGAAAGGAATAGAACAGTGTAGTTCAGAATGGAAAGAAATGAAATGGATTGGAATGGAATGGAATGGAATTGAATGGACTGGAATGGTGAAATAAAATGTGAGCTGAATTTTTGCTACTGCAATCAAGCCAGGGTGACAGATAGAGAACTTGTTGAAAGAAATTAAGAAAATACTCTAGGGTGGAATGGAATGGAATGGAATGGAATGAAATGGAATAGAATGTAGTGCAATGTAACGGAATGGAACGGAATGGAATGAAATGGAATTAAATAGAGTGGAATGGAAGGGTAAGGAATGGAATGGAATGGAATGGAATGGAATGGAATGGAATAGAATGGAATGGTGCAATAAAATTGGAGCTGATATCGAGCCACTGCATTTCAGCCAGCGTGAGAGATTGAGAACTGGTCGAAAGAGAGGAATAGAATAGAATAGTGTGGAATTGAATGGAAAGCAACGGAATGGAATGGCATGGAATGCAATGGAATGGAATGGAATGAAATGGAAAGGAATGGAATGGAATGGAATTGAAAGGAATGGAATGGAATGGAATGGAATGTGACAGTGAAATAAAATTTGAGCTGACATTGTGCCACAGCAATCCAGCTTATGTGACAGTTTGAGAACGCGTTGAAAGAAAGGAATAGAATAGAATAACGTGGAATGGAATGGAATGGAATGGTGTGGAGTGCAATGGAACGGAACGGAACGGAATGGAATGCAATGGAATGGAATGGAATGGAATGGAATGCAATTGAATGGATTGGAATAGAATGAATGGTGAAATAAAATGTGAGCTAACATTGTGCCACTGCAATCCAGTCAGGGTAACAGATTGAGAATAGTTTGAAAGAAAGGAATAGAATAGAATAGTGAGGAATGGAATGGAAGGAATGGAATGGAAAGGAATGGAATGGAAAGGAATGGAATGGAAAGGAATGGAATGGAGAGTAATGGAACTGAATGGAAAGGAATGGAATGGAATGGAATGGAATGGAATGGAATGGAATGGAATGGCGTGGAATGGAATTGAATGGAATGGAATGGCATGGAATGGAATGGAATGGAATGGAATGGTGAAATAAAATATGAGCTGATATTGTGCCACAGCCATCCAGACAGGGTGAAGTTTGGAGAACTTGTTGAAAGAAAGGTAAAGGATAGAATAGTGTGGAATGGAATGGAATGGAACGGAGTGCAATGGAAAGCAATGGAACGAAATGGAACGAAACGGAATGGAATCAAATGGATTGGAATGGAATGGAATGGAACGGTGGAATAAAATGTGAGCTGATATTGTGCCATTGCAATCCAGTCAGGGTGACAGATTAAGAACATGTTGAAAGAAAGGAATAGAATACAATAGTGTGGAATTGAATGCCATGGAATAGAAGGGAATGGAATGGAATCTAAAGGAATGGAATGTAATGTAACTAAAAGGAATGGAATGGAATGGAATTTAATGGAATGGAACGGAATGGAATGGAATGGTATGGAATGGAATGGAATGGAATGCAATGGAATGGAATGCAATGGAATGAAATGCAATGGAATTGAATGGAACGTTGAAATAATATGTGAGCTGACATTGTGCCACTGCAATCCAGCCAATTTGACAGATTGAGAACTTGTTGAAGAAAGGAATAGAATAGAATAGTGTGGAATAGTAAGGAAAGGAATGGAATGGAATGGAATGGAATGGAATTTAACGGAATGGAATGGAATGGAGTGAAACTGAACAGAATGGAACAGAATGGACGGAAATGGAAGGGAATGGAATGCAATGGAATGGAATGGAATGGAATGCAATTGAAAGGTGAAATATAATGTGAGCTGACATTGTGCCCCTGCAATACAGCCAGGATGTCAGACTGAGAATTTGTTGAAAGAAAGCAATAGAATAGAATAGTGCGGAATGGAATGGAATGAAAGGGAATGGAAAGGAACGGAAAGGAAGGGAGTGGAATGGAATGGAAAGGAATGGAATGGACTGGAATGGAATGAAATGGAAAGGAATGGAATGGAAGGGAATTCAATGGAATGGAATGGAAGGGAATGGAATGGAATGGAATAGAATGGAATGGAATGCAATGGAAAGAATAGAATGGAAAGGAATGGAATGGAATGGGACAGTGAAATAAAATTTCAGCGGACATTGTTCCACGACAATCCAGCTTATGAGACAGACTGAGAACGTGTTGAAAGAAATGAGTAGAATAGAATAATGTGGAATGGAATGGAATATAATAGAATGGTGTGGAGTGCAAAGGAACGGAACGGAACGGAATGGAATGCAATGGAATGGAATGGAATGGAATGGAATGCAATTGAATGGAATGTAATAGAATGAATGGTGAAATAAAATATGAGCTAACATTGTGCCACTGCAATCCAGTCAGGGTAACAGATTGAGAATAGGTTGAAAGAAAGGAGTAGAATACAATAGTGTGGAAAGGAATGGAAAGGAATGGAATGGAAAGGAATGGAATGGAGAGTAACGGAACTGCATGGAAAGGAACTGAATGGAATCGAATAGAATGGCATGGAATGGAATGGAATGGAATGGAATGGAATGGAACGGTGAAATAAAATATGAGCTGACATTGTGCCACAGCCATCCAGACAGGGTGAAATTTGGAGTACTTGTTGAAAGAAAGGTATAGGATAGAGTAGTGTGGAATGGAATGGAATAGAACGGAGTGCAATGGAAAGCAATGGAACGAAATGGAACGAAACGGAATGGAATCAAATGGATTGGAATGGAATGGAATGGAATGGAATGGAATGGAGAGTAACGGAACTGCATGGAAAGGAACTGAATGGAATCGAATAGAATGGCATGGAATGGAATGGAATGGAATGGAATGGAATGGAACGGTGAAATAAAATATGAGCTGACATTGTGCCACAGCCATCCAGACAGGGTGAAATTTGGAGTACTTGTTGAAAGAAAGGTATAGGATAGAGTAGTGTGGAATGGAATGGAATAGAACGGAGTGCAATGGAAAGCAATGGAACGAAATGGAATGAAACGGAATGGAATCGAGTGGATTGGAATGGAATGGAATGGAATGGAATGGAATGGAACGGTGTAATAAAATGTGAGCTGATATTGTGCCATTGCAATCGAGTCAGGGTGACAGATTGAGAACATGTTGAAAGAAAGGAATAGAATACAATAGTGTGGAATTGAATGCCATGGAATAGAAGGGAATGGAATGGAATCTAAAGGAATGGAATGTAATGTAACTAAAAGGAATGGAATGGAATGGAATTTAATGGAATGGAACGGAATGGAATGGAATGGTATGGAATGGAATGGAATGGAATGGAATGGAATGGAATGGAATGGAATGGAATGGAATGCAATGGAATGAAATGCAATGGAATTGAATGGAACATTGAAATAAAATGTGAGCTGACATTGTGCCACTGCAATCCAGCCAATTTGACAGATTGAGAACTTTCTGAAGAAAGGAATAGAATAGAATAGTGTGGAATAGTAAGGAAAGGAATGGAATGGAATGGAATGGAATGGAATTTAATGGAATGGAATGGAATGGAGTGAAACTGAACAGAATGGAACAGAATGGACGGAAATGGAAGGGAATGGAATGCAATGGAATGGAATGGAATGGAATGCAATTGAAAGGTGAAATATAATGTGAGCTGACATTGTGGCCCTGCAATACAGCCAGGATGACAGACTGAGAATTTTTTGAAGGAAAGCAATAGAATAGAATAGTGCGGAATGGAATGGAATGAAAGGGAATGGAATGGAACGGAAAGGAAGGGAATGGAATGGAATGGAATGGAATGGAATGGAATGGAATGGAATGAAATGGAAAGGAATGGAATGGAAGGGAATTCAATGGAATGGAATGGAATGGAATATAATGGAATTGAATGGAATGGAATAGAATGAAATGGAAAGGAATAGAATGGAAAGGAATGGAATGGAATGGGACAGTGAAATAAAATTTCAGCTGACATTGTTCCACGACAATCCAGCTTATGTGACAGACTGAGAACGTGTTGAAAGAAATGAGTAGAATAGAATAATGTGGAATGGAATGGAATGGTGTGGAGTGCAAAGGAACGGAATGGAACGGAATGGAATGCAATGGAATGGAATGGAATGGAATGGAATGCAATTGAATGGAATGTAATAGAATGAATGGTGAAATAAAATATGAGCTAACATTGTACCACTGCAATCCAGTCAGGGTAACAGATTGAGAATAGGTTGAAAGAAAGGAGTAGAATACAATAGTGTGGAAAGGATTGGAAAGGAATGGAATGGAAAGGAATGGAATGGAGAGTAACGGAACTGCATGGAAAGGAATTGAATGGAATGGAATAGAATGGCATGGAATGGAATGGAATGGAATGGAACGGTGAAATAAAATATGAGCTGACATTGTGCCACAGCCATCCAGACAGGGTGACATTTGGAGTACTTGTTGAAAGAAAGGTATAGGATAGAGTAGTGTGGAATGGAATGGAATTGAACGGAGTGCAATGGAAAGCAATGGAACGAAATGGAATGAAACGGAATGGAATCGAATGGATTGGAATGGAATGGAATGGAATGGAATGGAATGGAATGGAATGGAACGTTGTAATAAAATGTGAGCTGATATTGTGCCATTGCAATCCAGTCAGGGTAACAGATTGAGAACATGTTGAAAGAAAGGAATATAATACAATAGTGTGGAATTGAATGCCATGGAATGGAAGGGAATGGAATGGAATCTTAAGGAATGGAATGGAATGTAACTAAACGGAATGGAATGGAATGGAATTCAATGGAATGTAACTAAACGGAATGGAATGGAATGGAATTTAATGGAATGGAATGGTATGGAATGGAATGGAATGGAATGCAATGGAATGAAATGCAATGGAATGGAATGGAACAGTGAAATAATATGTGAGCTGACATTGTGCCACTGCAATCCAGCCAGTTTGACAGATTGAGAACTTGTTGAAGAAAGGAATAGAATAGAATAGTGTGGAATAGTGAGGAATGCAATGGAATTGAATGGAATGGAACAGAATGGAATGGAATGGAATGGTATGTAATGGAACAGTGAAATATAATGTGGGGTGAGATGGCACCACTGCAATACAACCAGGCTGACAGATTGAGAACTTGTTGAACGAAAGGAATAGAACAGTGTAGTTCAGAATGGAAAGGAATGAAATGGATTGGAATGGAATGGAATGGAATGGAAAGGAATGGAATGGAATGGAATGGACTGGAATGGTGAAATAAAATGTGAGCTGAATTTTTGCTACTGCAATCAAGCGAGGGTGACAGATAGAGAACTTGTTGAAAGAAATTAAGAAAATACTATAGGGTGGAATGTAATGGAATGGAATTTAATGGAATGAAATGGAATAGAATGTAGTGCAATGTAACGGAATGGAACGGAATGGAATAAAATGGAATTAAATAGAGCGGAATGGAAGGGTAAGGAATGGAATGGAATGGAATGGAATGGAATGGAATGGAATGGAATGGAATGGAATAGAATGGAATGGTGCCATAAAATTGGAGCTGATATCGAGCCACTGCATTTCAGCCAGGGTGAGAGATTGAGAACTGGTCGAAAGAGAGGAATAGAATAGAATAGTGTGGAATTGAATGGAAAGCAACGGAATGGAATGGCATGGAATGCAATGGAATGGAATGGAATGAAATGGAAAGGAATGGAATGGAATGGAATTCAATGGAATGGAATGGAATGGAATGGAATTGAAAGGAATGGAATGGAATGGAATGTGACAGTGAAATAAAATTTGAGCTGACATTGTGCCACAGCAATCCAGCTTATGTGACAGTTTGAGAACGCGTTGAAAAAAAGAATAGAATAGAATAACGTGGAATGGAATGGAATGGAATGGTGTGGAGTGCCATGGAACGGAACGGAACGGAATGGAATGCAATGGAATGGAATGGAATGGAATGGAATGCAATTGAATGGATTGGAATAGAATGAATGGTGAAATAAAATGTGAGCTAACATTGTGCCACTGCAATCCAGTCAGGGTAACAGATTGAGAATAGGTTGAAAGAAAGGAATAGAATAGAATAGTGAGGAATGGAATGGAAGGAATGGAATGGAAAGGAATGGAATGGAAAGGAATGGAATGGAAAGGAATGGAATGGAGAGTAATGGAACTGAATGGAATGGAATGGAATGGAATGGAATGGAATGGAATGGAATGGAATGGAATGGCGTGGAATGGAATCGAATGGAATGGAATGGCGTGGAATGGAATGGAATGGAATGGAACGGTGAAATAAAATATGAGCTGATATTGTGCCACAGCCATCCAGACAGGGTGAAGTTTGGAGAACTTGTTGAAAGAAAGGTATAGGATAGAATAGTGTTTAATGGAATGGAATGGAACGGAGTGCAATGGAAAGCAATGGAACGAAATGGAACGAAACGGAATGGAATCAAATGGATTGGAATGGAATGGAATGGAATGGAATGGAATGGAACGGTGTAATAAAATGTGAGCTGATATTGTGCCATTGCAATCCAGTCAGGGTGACAGATTAAGAACATGTTGAAAGAAAGGAATAGAATACAATAGTGTGGAATTGAATGCCATGGTATAGAAGGGAATGGAATGGAATCTAAGGGAATGGAATGTAATGTAACTAAAAGGAATGGAATGGAATGGAATTTAATGGAATGGAAGGGAATGGAATGGAATGGTATGGAATGGAATGGAATGGAATGGAATGCAATGGAATGAAATGCAATGGAATTGAATGGAACGTTGAAATAATATGTGAGCTGACATTGTGCCACTGCAATCCAGCCAATTTGACAGATTGAGAACTTGTTGAAGAAAGGAATAGAATAGAATAGTGTGGAATAGTAAGGAAAGGAATGGAATGGAATGGAATGGAATGGAATGGAATTTAACGGGATGGAATGGAATGGAATGAAACTGAACAGAATGGAACAGAATGGACGGAAATGGAAGGGAATGGAATGCAATGGAATGGAATGGAATGGAATGCACTTGAAAGGTGAAATATAATGTGAGCTGACATTGTGCCCCTGCAATACAGCCAGGATGTCAGACTGAGAATTTTTTGAAAGAAAGCAATAGAATAGAATAGTGCGGAATGGAATGGAATGAAAGGGAATGGAATGGAACGGAAAGGAAGGGAATGGAATGGAATGGAATGGAATGGAATGGACAGGAATGGAATGAAATGGAAAGGAATGGAATGGAAGGGAATTCAATGGAATGGAATGGAAGGGAATGGAATGGAATGTAATGGAATGGAATGCAATGGAAAGAATAGAATGGAAAGGAATGGAATGGAATGGGACAGTGAAAAAAAATTTCAGCGGACATTGTTCCAAGACAATCCAGCTTATGAGACAGACTGAGAACGTGTTGAAAGAAATGAGTAGAATAGAATAATGTGGAATGGAATGGAATGGAATAGAATGGTGTGGAGTGCAAAGGAACGGAACGGAACGGAATGGAATGCAATGGAATGGAATGGAATGCAATTGAATGGAATGTAATAGAATGAATGGTGAAATAAAATATGAGCAAACATTGTGCCACTGCAATCCAGTCAGGGTAACAGATTGAGAATAGGTTGAAAGAAAGGAGTAGAATACAATAGTGTGGAAAGGAATGGAAAGGAATGGAATGGAAAGGAATGGAATGGAGAGTAACGGAACTGCATGGAAAGGAATTGAATGGAATGGAATAGAATGGCATGGAATGGAATGGAATGCAATGGTGAAATAAAATATGAGCTGACATTGTGCCACAGCCATCCAGACAGGGTGACATTTGGAGTACTTGTTGAAAGAAAGGTATAGGATAGAGTAGTGTGGAATGGAATGGAATTGAACGGAGTGCAATGGAAAGCAATGGAACGAAATGGAATGAAACGGAATGGAATCGAATGGCTTGGAATGGAATGGAATGGAATGGAATGGAATGGAACGTTGTAATAAAATGTGAGCTGATATTCTGCCATTGCAATCCAGTCAGGGTAACAGATTGAGAACATGTTGAAAGAAAGGAATATAATACAATAGTGTGGAATTTAATGCCATGGAATGGAAGGGAATGGAATGGAATCTTAAGGAATGGAATGGAATGTAACTAAACGGAATGGAATGGAATGGAATTCAATGGAATGTAACTAAACGGAATGGAATGGAATGGAATTTAATGGAATGGAATGGTATGGAATGGAATGGAATGGAATGGAATGCAATGGAATGAAATGCAATGGAATGGAATGGAACAGTGAAATAATATGTGAGCTGACATTGTGCCACTGCAATCCAGCCAGTTTGACAGATTGAGAACTTGTTGAAGAAGGGAATAGAATAGAATAGTGTGGAATAGTGAGGAATGCAATGGAATTGAATGGAATGGAACAGAATGGAATGGAATGGAATGGTATGTAATGGAACAGTGAAATATAATGTGTGGTGAGATGGCACCACTGCAATACAACCAGGCTGACAGATTGAGAACTTGTTGAAAGAAAGGAATAGAACAGTGTAGTTCAGAATGGAAAGAATGAAATGGATTGGAATGGAATGGAATGGAATGGAATGGAATGGAATGGACTGGAATGGTGAAATAAAATGTGAGCTGAATTTTTGCTACTGCAATCAAGCCAGGGTGACAGATAGAGAACTTGTTGAAAGAAATTAAGAAAATACTATAGGGTGGAATGGAATGGAATGGAATGGAATGAAATGGAATAGAATGTAGTGCAATGTAACGGAATGGAACGGAATGGAATGAAATGGAATTAAATAGAGTGGAATGGAAGGGTAAGGAATGGAATGGAATGGAATGGAATGGAATGGAATGGAATGGAATGGAATGGAATGGAATGGAATGGAATGGTGCCATAAAATTGGAGCTGATATCGAGCCACAGCATTTCAGCTAGGGTGAGATATTGAGAACTGGTTGAAAGAGAGGAATAGAATCGAATAGTGTGGAATTGAATGGAAAGCAACGGAATGGAATGGCATGGAATGCAATGGAATGGAATGGAATGAAATGGAAAGGAATAGAATGGAATGGAATTCAATGGAATGGAATGGAATTGAAAGGAATGGAATGGAATGGAATGTGTCAGTGAAATAAAATTTGAGCTGACATTGTGCCACAGCAATCCAGCTTATGTGACAGTTTGAGAACGCATTGAAAGAAAGGAATAGAATAGAATAACGTGGAATGGAATGGAATGGAATGGTGTGGAGTGCAATGGAACGGAACGGAACGGAATGGAATGCAATGGAATGGAATGGAATGGTATAGAATGGAATGCAATTGAATGGATTTTAATAGAATGAATAGTGCAATAAAATGTGAGCTAACATTGTGCCACTGCAATCCAGTCAGGGTAACAGATTGAGAATAGATTGAAAGAAAGGAATAGAATAGAATAGTGAGGAATGGAATGGAAGGAATGGAATGGAAAGGAATGCAATGGAAAGGAATGGAATGGAGAGTAATGGAACTGAATGGAATGGAATGGAATGGAATGGAATGGAATGGAATGGAATGGAATGGAATGAAATGGAAAGGAATGGAATGGAAGGGAATTCAATGGAATGGAATGGAATGGAATGGACTTTAATGGAATGGAATAGAATGAAATGGAAAGGAATAGAATGGAAAGGAATGGAAAGGAATGGGACAGTGAAATAAAATTTCAGCTGACATTGTTCCAGGACAATCCAGCTTATGTGACAGACTGAGAACGTGTTGAAAGAAATGAGTAGAATAGAATAATGTGGAATGGAATGGAATGGAATGGAATGGTGTGGAGGGTAAAGGAACGGAACGGAACGGAATGGAATGCAATGGAATGGAATGGAATGGAATGGAATGCAATTGAATGGAATGTAATAGACTGAATGGTGAAATAAAATATGAGCTAACATTGTGCCACTGCAATCCAGTCAGGGTAACAGATTGAGAATAGGTTGAAAGAAAGGAGTACAATACAATAGTGTGGAAAGGATTGGAAAGGAATGGAATGGAAAGGAATGGAATGGAGAGTAACGGAACTGCATGGAAAGGAATTGAATGGAATGGAATAGAATGGCATGGAATGGAATGGAATGGAATGGAATGGAATGGAATGGAATGGAACGGTGAAATAAAATATGAGCTGACATTGTGCCACAGCCATCCAGACAGGGTGACATTTGGAGTACTTGTTGAAAGAAAGGTATAGGATAGAGTAGTGTGGAATGGAATGGAATTGAACGTAGTGCAATGGAAAGCAATGGAACGAAATGGAATGAAACGGAATGGAATCGAATGGATTGGAATGGAATGGAATGGAATGGAATGGAATGGAATGGAATGGAACGTTGTAATAAAATGTGAGCTGATATTGTGCCATTGCAATCCAGTCAGGGTAACAGATTGAGAACATGTTGAAAGAAAGGAATATAATACAATAGTGTGGAATTGAATGCCATGGAATGGAAGGGAATGGAATGGAATCTTAAGGAATGGAATGGAATGTAACTAAACGGAATGGAATGGAATGGAATTCAATGGAATGTAACTAAACGGAATGGAATGGAATGGAATTTAATGGAATGGAATGGTATGGAATGGAATGGAATGGAATGCAATGGAATGAAATGCAATGGAATGGAATGGAACAGTGAAATAATATGTGAGCTGACATTGTGCCACTGCAATCCAGCCAGTTTGACAGATTGAGAACTTGTTGAAGAAAGGAATAGAATAGAATAGTGTGGAATAGTGAGGAATGCAATGGAATTGAATGGAATGGAACAGAATGGAATGGAATGGAATGGTATGTAATGGAACAGTGAAATATAATGTGGGGTGAGATGGCACCACTGCAATACAACCAGGCTGACAGATTGAGAACTTGTTGAACGAAAGGAATAGAACAGTGTAGTTCAGAATGGAAAGGAATGAAATGGATTGGAATGGAATGGAATGGAATGGAAAGGAATGGAATGGAATGGAATGGACTGGAATGGTGAAATAAAATGTGAGCTGAATTTTTGCTACTGCAATCAAGCCAGGGTGACAGATAGAGAACTTGTTGAAAGAAATTAAGAAAATACTATAGGGTGGAATATAATGCAATGGAATTTAATGGAATGAAATGGAATAGAATGTAGTGCAATGTAACGGAATGGAACGGAATGGAATAAAATGGAATTAAATAGAGCGGAATGGAAGGGTAAGGAATGGAATGGAATGGAATGGAATGGAATGGAATGGAATAGAATGGAATGGTGCAATAAAATTGGAGCTGATATCGAGCCACTGCATTTCAGCCAGGGTGAGAGATTGAGAACTGGTCGAAAGAGAGGAATAGAATAGAATAGTGTGGAATTGAATGGAAAGCAACGGAAAGGAATGGCATGGAATGCAATGGAATGGAATGGAATGAAATGGAAAGGAATGGAATGGAATGGAATTCAATGGAATGGAATGGAATGGAATGGAATTGAAAGGAATGGAATGGAATGGAATGGAATGTGACTGTGAAATAAAATTTGAGCTGACATTGTGCCACAGCAATCCAGCTTATGTGACAGTTTGAGAACGCGTTGAAAGAAAGGAATAGAATAGAATAACGTGGAATGGAAAGGAATGGAATGGTGTGGAGTGCCATGGAATGGAACGGAACGGAATGGAATGCAATGGAATGGAATGGAATGGAATGGAATGCAATTGAATGGATTGGAATAGAATGAATGGTGAAATAAAATGTGAGCTAACATTGTGCCACTGCAATCCAGTCAGGGTAACAGATTGAGAATAGGTTGAAAGAAAGGAGTACAATACAATAGTGTGGAATGGAATGGAAGGAATGGAATGAAAAGGAATGGAATGGAAAGGAATGGAATGGAGAGTAATGGAACTGAATGGAAAGGAATGGAATGGAATGGAATGGAATGGAATGGAATGGAATGGAATGGCGTGGAATGGAATGGAATGGAATGGAATGGCATGGAATGGAATGGAATGGTATGGAATTGAATGGAATGGAATGGAACGGTGAAATAAAATATGAGCTGATATTGTGCCACAGCCATCCAGACAGGGTGAAGTTTGGAGAAATTGTTGAAAGAAAGGTATAGGATAGAATAGTGTGGAATGGAATGGAATGGAACGGAGTGCAATGGAAAGCAATGGAGAGAAATGGAACGAAACGGAATGGAATCAAATGGATTGGAATGGCATGGAATGGAATGGAATGGAATGGAACGGTGTAATAAAATGTGAGCTGATATTGTGCCATTGCAATCGAGTCAGGGTGACAGATTGAGAAAATGTTGAAAGAAAGGAATAGAATACAATAATGTGGAATTGAATGCCATGCAATAGAAGGGAATGGAATGGAATCTAAAGGAATGGAATGTAATGTTACTAAAAGGAATGGAATGGAATGGAATTTAATGGAATGGAACGGAATGGAATGGAATGGTATGGAATGGAATGGAATTGAATGGAATGGAATGCAATGGAATGGAATGGAATGGAATGCAATGGAATGAAATGCAATGGAATTGAACGGAACGTTGAAATATTATGTGAGCTGACATTGTGCCACTGCAATCCAGCCAATTTGACAGATTGAGAACTTGTTGAAGAAGGAATAGAATAGAATAGTGTGGAATAGTAAGGAAAGGAATGGAATGGAATGGAATGGAATGGAATTTAATGGAATGGAATGGAATGCAGTGAAACTGAACAGAATGGAACAGAATGGACGGAAATGGAAGGGAATGGAATGCAATGGAATGGAATGGAATGGAATGCAATTGAAAGGTTAAACATAATGTGAGCTGACATTGTGCCCGTGCAATACAGCCAGGATGTCAGACTGAGGATTTGTTGAAGGAAAGCAATAGAATAGAATAGTGCGGAATGAAATGGAATGAAAGGGAATGGAATGGAACGGAAAGGAATGGAATGGAATGGAATGGAATGGAATGGAATGGAATGGAATGGAATGAAATGGAAATGAATGGAATGGAAGGGAATTCAATGGAATGGAATGGAATGGAATGGACTGGAATGGAATGGAATAGAATGAAATGGAAAGGAATAGAATGGAAAGGAATGGAAAGGAATGGGACAGTGAAATAAAATTTCAGCTGACATTGTTCCACGACAATCCAGCTTATCTGACAGACTGAGAACGTGTTGAAAGAAATGAGTAGAATAGAATAATGTGGAATGGAATGGAATGGAATGGAATGGTGTGGAGGGCAAAGGAACGGAACGGAACGGAATGGAATGCAATGGAATGGAATGGAATGGAATGGAATGCAATTGAATGGAATGTAATAGAATGAATGGTGAAATAAAATATGAGCTAACATTGTGCCACTGCAATCCAGTCAGGGTAACAGATTGAGAATAGGTTGAAAGAAAGGAGTACAATACAATAGTGTGGAAAGGATTGGAAAGGAATGGAATGGAAAGGAATGGAATGGAGAGTAACGGAACTGCATGGAAAGGAATTGAATGGAATGGAATAGAATGGCATGGAATCGAATGGAATGGAATGGAATGGAATGGAATGGAATGGAACGGTGAAATAAAATATGAGCTGACATTGTGCCACAGTCATCCAGACAGGGTGACATTTGGAGTACTTGTTGAAAGAAAGGTATAGGATAGAGTAGTGTGGAATGGAATGGAATTGAACGCAGTGCAATGGAAAGCAATGGAACGAAATGGAATGAAACGGAATGGAATCGAATGGATTGGAATGGAATGGAATGGAATGGAATGGAATGGAATGGAATGGAACGTTGTAATAAAATGTGAGCTGATATTGTGCCATTGCAATCCAGTCAGGGTAACAGATTGAGAACATGTTGAAAGAAAGGAATATAATACAATAGTGTGGAATTGAATGCCATGGAATGGAAGGGAATGGAATGGAATCTTAAGGAATGGAATGGAATGTAACTAAACGGAATGGAATGGAATGGAATTCAATGGAATGTAACTAAACGGAATGGAATGGAATGGAATTTAATGGAATGGAATGGTATGGAATGGAATGGAATGGAATGCAATGGAATGAAATGGAATGCAATGGAATGAAATGCAATGGAATGGAATGGAACAGTGAAATAATATGTGAGCTGACATTGTGCCACTGCAATCCAGCCAGTTTGACAGATTGAGAACTTGTTGAAGAAAGGAATAGAATAGAATAGTGTGGAATAGTGAGGAATGCAATGGAATTGAATGGAATGGAACAGAATGGAATGGAATGGAATGGTATGTAATGGAACAGTGAAATATAATGTGGGGTGAGAGGGCACCACTGCAATACAACCAGGCTGACAGATTGAGAACTTGTTGAACGAAAGGAATAGAACAGTGTAGTTCAGAATGGAAAGGAATGAAATGGATTGGAATGGAATGGAATGGAATGGAATGGACTGGAATGGTGAAATAAAATGTGAGCTGAATTTTTGCTACTGCAATCAAGCCAGGGTGACAGATAGAGAACTTGTTGAAAGAAATTAAGAAAATACCCTAGGGTGGAATGGAATGGAATGGAATGGAATGAAATGGAATAGAATGTAGTGCAATGTAACGGAATGGAACGGAATGGAATGAAATGGAATTAAATAGAGTGGAATGGAAGGGTAAGGAATGGAACGGAATGGAATGGAATGGAATGGAATGGAATGGAATAGAATGGAATGGTGCAATAAAATTGGAGCTGATATCGAGCCACTGCATTTCAGCCAGGGTGAGAGATTGAGAACTGGTCGAAAGAGAGGAATAGAATAGAATAGTGTGGAATTGAATGGAAAGCAACGGAATGGAATGGCATGGAATGCAATGGAATGGAATGGAATGAAATGGAAAGGAATGGAATGGAATGGAATTCAATGGAATGGAATGGAATGGAATGGAATTGAAAGGAATGGAATGGAATGTGACAGTGAAATAAAATTTGAGCTGACATTGTGCCACAGCAATCCAGCTTATGTGACAGTTTGAGAACGCGTTGAAAGAAAGGAATAGAATAGAATAACGTGGAATGGAATGGAATGGAATGGAATGGTGTGGAGTGCAATGGAACGGAACGGAACTGAATGGAATGCAATGGAATGGAATGGAATGGAATGGAATGCAATTGAATGGATTGGAATAGAATGAATGGTGGAATAAAATGTGAGCTAACATTGTGCCACTGCAATCCAGTCAGGGTAACAGATTGAGAATAGGTTGGAAGAAAGGAATAGAATAGAATAGTGAGGAATGGAATGGAAGGAATGGAATGGAAAGGAATGGAATTTAATGGAATGGAATGGAGAGTAATGGAACTGAATGGAAAGGAATGGAATGGAAAGGAATGGAATGGAATGGAATGGAATGGAATGGAATGGAATGGCGTGGAATGGAATGGAATGGAATGGCATGGAATGGAATGTAATGGTATGGAATTGAATGGAATGGAATGGAACGGTGAAATAAAATATGAGCTGATATTGTGCCACAGCCATCCAGAAAGGGTGAAGTTTGGAGAACTTGTTGAAAGAAAGGTATAGGATAGAATAGTGTGGAATGGAATGGAATGGAACAGAGTGCAATGGAAATCAATGGAACGAAATGGAACGAAACGGAATGGAATCAAATGGATTGGAATGGAATGGAATGGAACGGTGTAATAAAATGTGAGCTGATATTGTGCCATTGCAATCGAGTCAGGGTGACAGATTGAGAAAATGTTGAAAGAAAGGAATAGAATACAATAGTGTGGAATTGAATGCCATGGAATAGAAGGGAACGGAATGGAATCTAAAGGAATGGAATGTAATGTAACTAAAAGGAATGGAATGGAATGGAATTTAATGGAATGGAACGAAATGGAATGGAATGGAATGGAATGCAATGGAATGAAATGCAATGGAATTGAATGGAACGTTGAAATAATATGTGAGCTGACATTGTGCCACTGCAATTCAGCCAATTTGACAGATTGAGAACTTGTTGAAGAAAGGAATAGGATAGAATAGTGTGGAATAGTAAGGAAAGGAATGGAATGGAATGGAATGGAATGGAATGGAATGGAATGGAATTTAATGGAATGGAATGGAATGCAGTGAAACTGAACAGAATGGAACAGAATGGACGGAAATGGAAGGGAATGGAATGCAATGGAATGGAATGGAATGGAATGCAATTGAAAGGTGAAATGTAATGTGAGCTGACATTGTGCCCGTGCAATAGAGCCAGGATGTCAGACTGAGGATTTGTTGAAGGAAAGCAATAGAATAGAATAGTGCGGAATGGAATGGAATGAAAAGGAATGGAATGGAACGGAAAGGAATGGAATGGAATGGAATGGAATGGAATGGAATGGAATGGAATGGAATGAAATGGAAAGGAATGGAATGGAAGGGAATTCAATGGAATGGAATGGAATGGAATGGACTGGAATGGAATGGCATAGAATGAAATGGAAAGGAATAGAATGGAAAGGAATGGAAAGGAATGGGACAGTGAAATAAAATTTCAGCTGACATTGTTCCACGACAATCCAGCTTATGTGACAGACTGAGAACGTGTTGAAAGAAATGAGTAGAATAGAATAATGTGGAATGGAATGGAATGGAATGGAATGGAATGGTGTGGAGTGCAAGGAACGGAACGGAACGGAATGGAATGCAATGGAATGGAATGGAATGGAATGCAATTGAATGGAATGTAATAGAATGAATGGTGAAATAAAATATGAGCTAACATTGTACCACTGCAATCCAGTCAGGGTAACAGATTGAGAATAGGTTGAAAGAAAGGAGTAGAATACAATAGTGTGGAAAGGATTGGAAAGGAATGGAATGGAAAGGAATGGAATGGAGAGTAACGGAACTGCATGGAAAGGAATTGAATGGAATGGAATAGAATGGCATGGAATGGAATGGAATGGAATGGAATGGAACGGTGAAATAAAATATGAGCTGACATTGTGCCACAGCCATCCAGACAGGGTGACATTTGGAGTACTTGTTGAAAGAAAGGTATAGGATAGAGTAGTGTGGAATGGAATGGAATTGAACGGAGTGCAATGGAAAGCAATGGAACGAAATGGAATGAAACGGAATGGAATCGAATGGATTGGAATGGAATGGAATGGAATGGAATGGAATGGAACGTTGTAATAAAATGTGAGCTGATATTGTGCCATTGCAATCCAGTCAGGGTAACAGATTGAGAACATGTTGAAAGAAAGGAATATAATACAATAGTGTGGAATTGAATGCCACGGAATGGAAGGGAATGGAATGGAATCTTAAGGAATGGAATGGAATGTAACTAAACGGAATGGAATGGAATGGAATTCAATGGAATGTAACTAAACGGAATGGAATGGAATGGAATTTAATGGAATGGAATGGTATGGAATGGAATGGAATGGAATGCAATGGAATGAAATGCAATGGAATGGAATGGAACAGTGAAATAATATGTGAGCTGACATTGTGCCACTGAAATCCAGCCAGTTTGACAGATTGAGAACTTGTTGAAGAAAGGAATAGAATAGAATAGTGTGGAATAGTGAGGAATGCAATGGAATTGAATGGAATGGAACAGAATGGAATGGAATGGAATGGTATGTAATGGAACAGTGAAATATAATGTGGGGTGAGATGGCACCACTGCAATACAACCAGGCTGACAGATTGAGAACTTGTTGAACGAAAGGAATAGAACAGTGTAGTTCAGAATGGAAAGGAATGAAATGGATTGGAATGGAATGGAATGGAATGGAATGGAATGGAATGGAATGGAATGGACTGGAATGGTGAAATAAAATGTGAGCTGAATTTTTGCTACTGCAATCAAGCCAGGGTGACAGATAGAGAACTTGTTGAAAGAAATTAAGAAAATACTATAGGGTGGAATGGAATGGAATGGAATGGAATGAAATGGAATAGAATGTAGTGCAATGTAACGGAATGGAACGGAATGGAATGAAATGGAATTAAATAGAGTGGAATGGAAGGGTAAGGAATGGAATGGAATGGAATGGAATGGAATGGAATGGAATGGAATGGAATGGAATGGAATGGAATAGAATGGAATGGTGCAATAAAATTGGAGCTGATATCGAGCCACTGCATTTCAGCCAGGGTGAGAGATTGAGAACTGGTCGAAAGTGAGGAATAGAATAGAATAGTGTGGAATTGAATGGAAAGCAACGGAATGGAATGGCATGGAATGCAATGGAATGGAATGGAATGAAATGGAAAGGAATGGAATGGAATGGAATTCAATGGAATGGAATGGAATGGAATGGAATTGAAAGGAATGGAATGGAATGGAATGGAATGGAATGTGACAGTGAAATAAAATTTGAGCTGACATTGTTCCACAGCAATCCAGCTTATGTGACAGTTTGAGAACGCGTTGAAAGAAAGGAATAGAATAGAATAACGTGGAACGGAATGGAATGGAATGGTGTGGAGTGCAATGGAACGGAACGGAACGGAATGGAATGCAATGGAATGGAATGGAATGGAATGGAATGCAATTGAATGGATTGGAATAGAATGAATGGTGAAATAAAATGTGAGCTAACATTGTGCCACTGCAATCCAGTCAGGGTAACAGATTGAGAATAGGTTGAAAGAAAGGAATAGAATAGAATAGTGAGGAATGGAATGGAAGGAATGGAATGGAAAGGAATGGAATGGAAAGGAATGGAATGGAGAGTAATGGAACTGAATGGAAAGGAATGGAATGGAATGGAATGGAATGGAATGGAATGGAATGTAATGGCGTGGAATGGAATGGAATGGAGTGGCGTGGAATGGAATGGAATGGCATGGAATTGAATGGAATGGAATGGAACGGTGAAATAAAATATGAGCTGATATTGTGCCACAGCCGTCCAGACAGGGTGAAGTTTGGAGAACTTGTTGAAAGAAAGGTATAGGATAGAATAGTGTGGAATGGAATGGAATGGAACGGAGTGCAATGGAAAGCAATGGAACGAAATGGAACGAAACGGAATGGAATCAAATGGATTGGAATGGAATGGAATGGAATGGAATGGAATGGAATGGAACGGTGTAATAAAATGTGAGCTGATATTGTGCCATTGCAATCCAGTCAGGGTGACAGATTGAGAAAATGTTGAAAGAAAGGAATAGAATACAATAGTGTGGAATTGAATGCCATTGAATGGAAGGGAATGGAATGGAATCTAAAGGAATGGAATGTAATGTAACTAAAAGGAATGGAATGGAATGGAATTTAATGGAATGGAACGGAATGGAATGGAATGGCATGGAATGGAATGGAATGGAATGGAATGGAATGGAATGGAATGGAATGGAATGCAATGGAATGAAATGCAATGGAATTGAATGGAACGTTGAAATAATATGTGAGCTGACATTGTGCCACTGCAATCCAGCCAATTTGACAGATTGAGAACTTGTTGAAGAAAGGAATAGAATAGAATAGTGTGGAATAGTAAGGAAAGGAATGGAATGGAATGGAATGGAATGGAATGGAATGGAATGGAATGGAATGGAATTTAATGGAATGGAATGGAATGCAGTGAAACTGAACAGAATGGAACAGAATGGACGGAAAACGAAGGGAATGGAATGCCATGGAATGGAATGGAATGGAATGGAATGCAATTGAAAGGTGAAATATAATGTGAGCTGACATTGTGCCCCTGCAATACAGCCAGGATGTCAGACTGAGGATTTGTTGAAGGAAAGCAATAGAATAGAATAGTGCGGAATGGAATGGAATGAAAGGGAATGGAATCTAACGGAAAGGAATGGAATGGAATGGAATGGAATGGAATGGAACGGAATGGAATGGAATGGAATGGAATGAAATGGAATGAAATGGAAAGGAATGGAATGGAAGGGAATTCAATGGAATGGAATGGAATGGAATGCAATGGAATGAAATGCAACGGAATGGAATGGAACAGTGAAATAATATGTGAGCTGACATTGTGCCACTGCAATCCAGCCAGTTTGACAGATTGAGAACTTGTTGAAGAAAGGAATAGAATAGAATAGTGTGGAATAGTGAGGAATGCAATGGAATTGAATGGAATGGAACAGAATGGAATGGAATGGAATGGTATGTAATGGAACAGTGAAATATAATGTGGGGTGAGATGGGACCACTGCAATACAACCAGGCTGACAGATTGAGAACTTGTTGAACCAAAGGAATAGAGCAGTGTAGTTCAGAATGGAAAGGAATGAAATGAATTGGGATGGAATGGAATGGAATGGAATGGAATGGAATGGAATGGACTGGAATGGTGAAATAAAATGTGAGCTGAATTTTTTCTACTGCAATCAAGCCAGGGTGACAGATAGAGAACTTGTTGAAAGAAATTAAGAAAATACTATAGGGTGGAATGGAATGGAATGGAATGGAATGAAATGGAATAGAATGTAGTGCAATGTAACGGAATGGAACGGAATGGAATGAAATGGAATTAAATAGAGTGGAATGGAAGGGTAAGGAATGGAATGGAATGGAATGGAATGGAATGGAATGGAATGGAATGGAATGGAATAGGATGGAATGGTGCAATAAAATTGGAGCTGATATCGAGCCACTGCATTTCAGCCAGGGTGAGAGATTGAGAACTGGTTGAAAGAGTGGAATAGAAGAGAATAGTGTGGAATTGAATGGAAAGCAACGGAATGGAATGGCATGGAATGCAATGGAATGGAATGAAATGGAAAGGAATGGAATGGTATGGAATTCAATGGAATGGAATGGAATGGAATGGAATTGAAAGGAATGGAATGGAATGGAATGGAATGTGACAGTGAAATAAAATTTGAGCTGACATTGTGCCACAGCAATCCAGCTTATGTGACAGTTTGAGAACGCGTTGAAAGAAAGGAATAGAATAGAATAACGTGGAATGGAATGGAATGGAATGTTGTGGAGTGCAATGGAATGGAACGGAACGGAATGGAATGTAATGTAATGGAATGGAATGGAATGGAATGCAATTGAATGGATTGGAATAGAATGAATGGTGAAATAAAATGTGAGCTAACATTGTGCCACTGAAATCCAGTCAGGGTAACAGATTGAGAATAGGTTGAAAGAAAGGAATAGAATAGAATAGTGAGGAATGGAATGGAAGGAATGGAATGGAAAGGAATGGAATTGAAATGAATGGAATGGAGAGTAATGGAACTGAATGGAAAGGAATGGAATGGAATGGAATAGAATGGAATGGAATGGAATGGAATGGCGTGGAATGGAATGGAATGGAATGGAATGGAATGGCATGGAATGGAATGGAATGGAATGGAACGGTGAAATATAATATGAGCTGATATTGTGCCACAGCCATCCAGACAGGGTGATGTTTGGAGAACTTGTTGAAAGAAAGGTATAGGATAGAATAGTGTGGAATGGAATGGAATGGAACGGAGTGCAATGGAAAGCAATGGAACGAAATGGAACGAAACGGAATGGAATCGAATGGATTGCAATGGAATGGAATGGAATGGAATGGAATGGAATGGAATGGAACGGTGTAATAAAATGTGAGCTGATATTGTGCCATTGCAATCCAGTCAGGGTGACAGATTGAGAACATGTTGAAACAAAGGAATAGAATACAATAGTGTGGAATTGAATGCCATGGAATAGAAGGGAATGGAATGGAATCTAATGGAATGGAATGTAATGTAACTAAAAGGAATGGAATGGAATGGAATTTAATGGAATGGAACGGAATGGAATGGAATGGTATGGAATGGAATGGAATGGAATGGAATGCAATGAAATGCAATGGAATTGAATGGAACGTTGAAATAATATGTGAGCTGACATTGTGCCACTGCAATCCAGCCAATTTGACAGATTGAGAACTTGTTGAAGAAAGGAATAGAATAGAATAGTGTGGAATGGTAAGGAAAGGAATGGAATGGAATGGAATGGAATGGAATTTAATGGAATGGAATGGAATGGAGTGAAACTGAACAGAATGGAACAGAATGGACGGAAATGGAAGGGAATGGAATGCAATGGAATGGAATGGAATGGAATGCAATTGAAAGGTGAAATATAATGTGAGCTGACATTGTGCCCCTGCAATACAGCCAGGATGTCAGACTGAGAATTTGTTGAAAGAAAGCAATAGAATAGAATAGTGCGGAATGGAATGGAATGAAAGGGAATGGAATGGAACGGAAAGGAAGGGAATGGAATGGAATGGAATGGAATGGAATGGAATGGAATGGAATGGAATGGAATGGATTGGCACGCAGTGGAATAGAGTGCAATGGAAAGGATCGAGAAGGAATGGAAAGAAATCAATGGAATGGAATGGAATGGAATGGAATGGTGAAATAAAATGTGAGCTGATATTTTGCCACTGCAATCCAACCACGGTGACAGATTGAGAACTTGTTGGAAGAAAGGAATAGAATAGAATAGAATAGTGTGGAATGGAATGGAATGGAATGGAATGGAATGGAATAGAATGGAATGGAATGAAAGAGAATGGAATGAAATGGAATGAAATAGAATGGAATGGAATCGAATTAAATAGAATGGAATGGAATGGAATCGATTGCAATGGAAAGTAATGGAACGGAATGGAATGAAGTGGAATGGAATGGAATGGAATGGAATGGAATGGAATGGAATGGAATGGAATGGAATGGAATGGAATGGAAAAGGATGGTGAAATATAATGTTGGGTGAGACAGCACCACTGCAATACAGCCAGGCTGACAGATTGAGAACTTGTTGAACGAAAGGAATAGAGTAGAATAGTGTGTAATGGAAAGGAATGGAATGGAATGGAATGGAATGGAAAGGAGTGCAATGGAGTGGAACAGAACGGAATGGAGTGAAATGGAATGGAATGAGATGAAATGGAAAGGAATGGAACAGTGAAATAAAATGTGAGCTGATATTGTGCCACCGCAATCCAGCCAGGATGACAGACTGAGAACTTGTTGAAAGAAAGGAATGGAATGAAGTGGAATGGAATGGAAAGGAATGGAATGGAATGGAATGCAATGCAATGGAATGGAACGGAATGGAATGGGATGGGATCTAATGTGATGGGATGGGTTAGGAAGGGAAGTTATATGATGCGATGGGATGGAATGGAATGGAATGCAATGGATTGGAACGGAAGGGAATGGAAAGGAATGGAATGGAATGGAATGGAATGGAATGGAACGGAATGGAATGGAATGGAATGAAATTGAATGGAATGAAATGGAATGGAACAGAATGGAATGGAATGGAATGGTATGTAATGGAACGGTGAAATATAATGTGGGGTGAGATTGCAACACTGCAATACAGCCAGGCTGACAGATGGAGAACTTGTTGAACGAAAGGAATAGAATAGTGTAGTTCAGAATGGAAAGGAATGTAATGGATTGGAATGTAATGGAATGGAATGGAATGGAATGGAATGGAATGGTGAAATAAAATGTGAGCTGAATTTTTGCTACTGCAATCAAGCCAGGGTGACAGATAGAGAACTTGTTGAAAGAAATTAATAAAATAGTATAGGGTGGAATGGAATGGAATGGAATGAAATGGAATTGAATGTAGTGCAATGGAATGGAATGGAACGGAATGGAATGAAATGGAATTGAATAGAGTGGAATGGAAGGGTAAGGAATGGAATGGAATGGAATGGAATGGAATGGAATGGAATGGAATGGAATGGAATGGAATAGAATGGAATGGTGCAATAAAATGGGAGCTGATATTGAGCCACTGCAGTTCAGCCAGGGTTAGAGATTGAGAACTGGTTGAAAGAGAGGAATAGAATAGAATAGTGTGGAATTGAATGGAAAGCAACGGAATGGAATGGCATGGAATGCAATGGAATGGAATGGAATGGAATGGAATGGAATGGAATGGAATGGAACGGCACGCAGTGTATTAGAGTGCAATGGAAAGGATCAGAAAGGACTGGAATGAAATCAATGGAATGGAATGGCATGGAATGGAATGGAATGGAATGGAATGGAATGGTGAAATAAAATGTGAGCTGATATTTTCCCACCGCAATCCAACCAGGGTGACAGATTGGGAACTTGTTGAAAGAAAGGAATAGAATAGAATAGTGTGGAATGGAATGTAACGGAATGGAATGGAATGAAATAATGGAATGGAATGGAATGGAGAGGATTGGAATGGAATTTAATGGAATGGCACGCAGTGGAATAGAGTGCAATGGAAAGGATCGGGAAGGAATGGAATGAAATCAATGGAATGGAATGGAATGGAATGGAATGGAATAGAATGGTGAAATATAATGTTGGGTGAGACAGCACCACTGCAATACAGCCAGGGTGACATACTGAGAACTTGTTGAACGAAAGGAATAGAGTAGAATAGTGCGGAATGGAAAGGAATGGAGTGGAATGGAATGGAATGGAAAGGAGTGCAATGGAGTGGAATGGAACGGAATGGAGTGAAATGGAAAGGAATGGAACAGTGAAATAAAATGTGAGCTGATATTGTGTCACTGCAATCCAGCCAGGATGACAGATTGAGAACTTGTTGAAAGAAAGGAACAGAATAGAGTAGTGTGGAATGGAATGGAATGGAATGGAATGGAATGGAATGGAATGGAGTAGAGTGCATTGGAACAGAATGGAACGGAATGGAATGAAATGGAATGGAATGGAATGGAACAGAATGGGGTGCAATGGATCGGAATGGAAAGGAATGGAATGAAATGAAATGGAATGGAATTTAATGGAATGGAATGCAACGGTGAAATAAAATATGAGCTGATATTGTGACACCTCAACCCTGCCAGGGAAACTGATTGAGAACATTTTGAAACCAGGGAATAGAATAGAATAGTGCGGTATGGAATGGAATGGAATGGAATGGAATGGAATGGAGTGCAATGCAATGGAATGTAATGGAATGGAACGAAATGTAATGGAATTGAATTGAATGGAATGAAATGGAAGGCTGAAATAAAATGTGAGCTTACTTTGAGCCACTGCAATCCAGCGAGAGTGTCACATTGAGAACATTTGGGAAGAAAGGAATAGAATAGAATAGTGTGGAATGGAAGGGAATGCAATGGAATCTAATGGAATGGAAGGGAACAGAGTCCAACGGAATGCAATGGAACGGAATGGAATGAAATAGAATTGAATGGAATGGAATGGAATGGAAAACAGGGCAATGGAATGGAATGGAAAGGAATGGAAAGAAATAAAATGGAGTGGAAAGGAATATAATGGAATGGAATGCAACGGTGAAATAAAATATGAGCTGACATTGTGACACTTCAATCCAGCCAGGTTGACTGATTGAGAACATTTTGAAATCAAAATATAGAATATAATAGTGTGGAATGGAATGGAATGGAATGGAATGGAATGGAATGGAATGCAACGGAATGGAATGGAATGGGACAAAATGGAATGGAATGGAATGGAATAGAATGGAAGGGAAGGGTGAAATAAATGGTGAGCTGACTTTGAGACACTGCAATCCAGCCAGGGTGTCACATTGAGAACTTTTTGGAAGAAAGTAATAGAATAGAATATTGTGGAATGGAGTGGAATTGAATGGAATATAAAGGAATGGAATGGAATGGAAAGAAGTGGAATGGAATGCAATGTAATGTAATGGAATGGAATGCAATAGAATGGAAATTAATGGAATGGAATGGAATAGAATGGAATCGAATGGAAGGGTGAAATAAAATGTGAGCTGACCTTGTGCCACTGCAATCGAGCCAGGGTGACAGATTGAGAACTTCTTGAAAAAAAGGAATACAACAGAGTAGTGTGGAATGGAATGGAATGGAATGAAATGGAGTGAAATAGAACGGAATGCAATTAAATGGAATGGAATGAGATGGAATGGAATGCAATGGAATGGAATGGAATGAAAAGGTGAAATTAAATGTGAGTTAATATTTTGCCACTGCAATCCAGCCACGGTGACAGATTGAGAGCTTGTTGAAACAAATGAATAGAATAGAATAGTGTGGAATGGAATGGAATGGAATAGAATGGAATGGAATGGAAAACAATGGAATGGAATGCAATGGAATGGAATAGAACGGAATGGAACGGAATGGAATGCAATGGAATGGAAATAAATGGAATGCAATGGAATGGAATGGAATGGAATGGAATGGAATGCAATGCAATGCAATGGAACGGAATGGAACGGAATGGAATGAAATTAAATGCAATGGAATAAAGTGGAATGGAATGGAATGTAATTGGATGGAATGGAATGGAATGGTGAAATAAAATGTGAGCTGACAGTGTGCCACTGCAATCCATCCAGGGTGACAGATTGAGAACTTCTTGAAAGAAAGGAATAGAACACAATAATGGGGAATGGAATGGAATGGAGTGGAATGGAATGGAATGGAATGGAATGGAATGGAATGGAATGGTGATATAAAATGTGAGCTGATTTTGAGCCACTGCAATCCAGTCAGGGTGTCAGACTGAGAACTTTTTGAAAGAAAAGAACAGAATAGAATAGTGTGGAATGGAGTGGAATGGAATGTAATGGAACAGAGTGCAATGGAACGGGATGGAAGTGAATGGAATGAAATGGAATGGAAAGGAACGGTGAAATAAAATGTGAGCTGACATTATGGAACTGCAATCCAGCCAGGGTGAAAGATTGAGAACTTCTTGAAAGAAAGGAATGGAATGAAGTGGAATGGAATGGAACGGAATGGAATGGAATGGAATGCAATGGAGTGGAATGGAATGGAATGGAATGCAATGGAATGGAACGGAACGGAACGGAATGGAATGGGATGGGATCTAATGGGATGGGATGGGTTAGGAAGGGAAGTTATATGATGCGAAGGGGTGGAATGGAATGGAATGGAATGGACTGGAATGGAACGGAACGGAATGGAATGGAATTGAATGGAATGGAATGGAATGGAATGGAACAGAATGGAATGGAATGGCATGGTATGTAATGGAACGGTGAAATATAATGTGGGGTGAGATTGTACCACTGCAATACATCCAGGCTGACAGATTGAGAACTTGTTGAACGAAAGGAATAGAATAGCGTAGTTCAGAATGGAAAGGAATGGAATGGACTGGAATGGAATGAAATGGAATGGAATGTTGAAATAAAATGTGAGCTGAATTTTTGCTACTGCAATCAAGCCAGGGTGACAGATAGAGAACTTGTTGAAAGAAATTAATAAAATCGTACAGGGTGGAATGGAATGGAATGGAATGAAATGGGATTCAATGTAGTGCAATGGAACGGAATGCAATGAAATGGAATTGAATAGAGTGGAATGGAAGGGTAAGGAGTGGAATGGAATGGAATGGAATGGAATGGAATGGAATGGAATGGAATAGAATGGAACAGTGCAATAAAATGGGAGCTGATATAGAGCCACTGCAATTCGGCCAGGGTGAGAGATTGAGAACTGGTTGATAGAGAGGAATAGAATAGAATAGCGTGGAATTGAATGAAAAGCAACGGAATGGAATGGCATGGAATGGAATGGAATGAAATGGAAAGGAATGGAATGGAATGGAATTCCATGGAATGGAATGGAATTCCATGGAATGGAATGGAATGGAATGGAATGTGACAGTGAAATAAAATTTGAGCTGACATTGTGCCACAGCAATCCAGCTTATGTGACACTTTGAGAACGTGTTGAAAGAAAGGAATAGAATAGAATAATGTGGAATGGAATGGAATGGAATGGAACGGAATGGTGTGGAGTGCAATGGAACGGAACGGAATGGAATGGAATGCAATGGAATGGAATGTAATGCAATGGAATGCAATTGAATGGATTGGAATAGAATGAATGGTGAAATAAAATGTGAGCAAAAATTGTGCCACTGCAATCCAGTCAGGGTAACAGATTGAGAATAGGTTGAAAGAAAGGAATAGAATAGAATAGTGAGGAATGGAATGGAAAGGAATGGAATGGAGAGTAACGGAACTGAATGGAAAGGAATGAAATGGAATGGAATGGAATGGAATGGAATGGAATGGAACGGTGAAATAAAATATGAGCTGATATTGTGCCACAGCCATCCAGACAGGGTGACATTTGGAGAACTTGTTGAAAGAAAGGTGTAGGATAGAATAGTGTGGAATGGAATGGAATGGAACGGAGTGCAATGGAAAGCAATGGAACGAAATGGAATGAAACGGAATGGAATCGAATGGATTGGAATGGAATGGAATGGAATGGAACGGTGTAATAAAATGTGAGCTGATATTTTGCCATTGCAATCCAGTCAGGTTGACAGATTGAGAACATGTGGAAAGAAAGGAATAGAATACAATAGTGTGGAATTGAATGCCATGGAAAGGAAGGGAATGGAATGGAATCTAAAGGAATGGAATGTAATGTAACTAAATGGAATGGAATGGAATGGAATTTAATGGAATGGAACGGAATGGAATGCAATCGTATGGAATGGAATGAAATGGAATGGAATGGAATGGAATGCAATGGAATGAAATGCAATGGAATTGAATGGAACGTAGAAATAATATGTGAGCTGATATTGTGCCACTGCAATCCAGCCAATTTGACAGATTGAGAACTTGTTGAAGAAAGGAATAGAATAGAATAGTGTGGAATAGTAAGGTAAGGAATGGAATGGAATGGAATGGAATGGAATTTAATGGAATGGAATGGAATGGAATGGAATGGAATGGAGTGCAAGGGAACGGAATGGAATGGAATGGAGTGCAACTGAACAGAATGGAACAGAATGGACGGAAATGGAAGGGAATGGAATGCAATGGAATGCAATGGAATGGAATGGAATGGAATGGAATGGAATGGAATACAATCGAAAGGGGAACTATAATGTGAGCTGACATTGTGCCACTGCAATACAGCCAGGATGTCAGATTGAGAATCTGTTGAAAGAAAGCAATAGAATAGAATAGTGCGGAATGGAATGGAATGGAAGGGAATGGAATGGAACGGAAAGGAAGGGAATGGAATGGAATGGAATGGAATGGAATGGAATGGAATGGAATGGAATGGCACGCAGTGGAATAGAGTACAATGGAAAGGATGGGAAAGGAATGGAATGAAATCAATGGAATGGAATGGAATGGAATGGAATGGAATGGAATGGAATGGAATGGAATGGTGAAATAAAATGTGAGCTGATATATTGCCACTGCAATCCAACCAGGGTGACAGATTGAGAACTTCTTCAAAGAAAGGAATAGAATAGAATAGTGTGGAATGGAATGGAATGGAATGGAATGGAATGGAATGGAATGGAATGGAATGAAACGGAATGGAATGGAATGGAATGGATTGCAATGGAAAGTAATGGAACGGAATGGAATGAAGTGGAATTGAATGGAAAGGAATGGAATGGAATGGAATGGAATGGAATGGAATGGAATGGAATGGAATAGGGTGGTGAAATATAATGCTGGGTGAGACAGCACCACTGCAAAACAGCCAGGGTGACAGACTGAGAACTTGTTGAACAAAAGGAATAGTGTAGAATAGTGTGGAAAGGAAAGGAATGGAATGGAATGGAATGGAATGGAAAGGAGTGCAATGGAGTGGAATGGAACGGAATGGAGTGAAATGGAATGGAATGGGATGAAATGGAAAGGAATGGAACAGTGAAATAAAATGTGAGCTTATATTGTGCCACTGCAATCCAGCCAGGATGACAGATTGAGAACTTGTTGAAAGAAAGGAATGGAATGAAGTGGAATGGAATGGAACGGAATGGAAAGGAATGGAATGCAATGGAATGGAATGGAATGCAATGGAACGGAACAGAAAGGAATGGAATGGGATGGGATCTAACGTGATGGGATGGGTTAGTAAGGGAAGTTATATGATGCAATGGGATGGAATAGAATGGAATGGAATGGATTGGAAAGGAACGGAATGGAATGGAATGGAATGAAATTGAATGGAATGGAATGGAATGGAACAGAATGGAAGGGAATGGAATGGTATGTAATGGAACGGTGAAATATAATTTGGGGTGAGATTGCACAACTGCAATACAGCCAGGCTGACACATTGAGAACTTGTTGAACGAAAGGAATAGAATAGAGTAGTTCAGAATGGAAAGGAATGGAACGGAATGGAATGGAATGGAATGGAATGGAATGGAATGGAATGGTGAAATAAAATGTGAGTTGAATTTTTGCTACTGCAATCAAGCCAGGGTGACAGATAGAGAACTTGTTGAAAGAAATTAAGAAAATACTATAGGGTGGAATGGAATGGAATGAAATGAAATGGAATTGAATGTAGTGCAATGGAAGGGAATGGAACGGAATTGAATGAAATGGAATTGAATACAGTGGAATGGAAGGGTAAGGAATGGAATGGAATGGAATGGAATGGAATGGATTAGAATGGAACGGTGCAATAAAATGTGAGCTGATATTGAGCCACTGCAATTCAGCCAGGGTGAGTGATTGAGAACTGGTTGAAAGAGAGGAATAGAATAGAATAGCGTGGAATTGAATCGAAAGCAACGGAATGGAATGGCATTGAATGGAATGGAATGAAATAATGGAATGGAATGGAATGGAATGGAATGGAATGGAATGGAATGGAATGACACGCAGTGGAATAGAGTGCAATGGAAAGGATCAGAAAGGAATGGAAGGAAATCAATGGAATGGAATGGAATGGAATGGTGAAATAAAATGTGAGCTGATATGTTGCCACTGCAATCCAACAAGGGTGACAGATTGAGAACTTGAAGAAAGACAGGAATAGAATAGAATAGTGTGGAATGGAATGTAACGGAATGGAATGGAATGAAATAGAATGGAATGGCATGGAATGGATTGCAATGGAAAGTAATGGAATGGAATGGGATGAAGTGGAATGGAATGGAAAGGAATGGAATGGAAAGGAAAGGAATGGAATGGAATGGAATAGAATAGAATGGTGAAATATAATGTTGGGTGAGACAGCACCACTGCAATACAGCCAGGGAGACAGACTGAGAACTTGTTGAAAGAAAGGAATAGAGTAGAATAGTACGGAATGGAAAGTAATGGAATGGAATTGAATGGAAAGGAGTGCAATGGAGTGGAATGGAACGGAATGGAGTGAAATGGAATGGAATGGGATGAAATGCAAAGGAATGAAACAGTGAAATAAAATGTGAGCTGATATTGTGCCACTGCAATCCATCCAGGATGACAGATTGAGAACTTGTTGAAAGAAAGGAATAGAATAGAGTAGTGTGGAATGGAAGGGAATGGAATGGAATGGAATGGAATGGAATGGTATGGAATGGAATGGAATGGAATGGAATAGAGTGCATTGGAACAGAAAGGAACGGAATGGAATGAATTTAATGGAATGGAATGCAATGGTGAAATAAAATATGAGCTGATATTGTGACATCTCAACCCAGCCAGGGTAACTGAGAACATTTTGAAACCCGGGAATAGAATAGAATAGTGCAGTATGGAAAGGAATGGAATGGAATGGAATGGAATGGAATGGAATGGAATGGAATGGAATGCATTGCAATGGAATGTAATGGAATGGAATGAAATGGAATGGAATTGAATTGAATGGAATGAAATGGAAGGGTGAAGTAAAATGTGAGCTTACTTTGAGCCACTGCAATCCAGCGAGAGTGTCACATTGAGAACATTTGGGAAGAAAGGAATAGAATAGAATAGTGTGGAATGGAAGGGAATGGAATGGAATCTAATGGAATGGAAGGGAACAGAGTCCAATGGAATGGAATGGAACGGAATGGAATGAAATAGATTTGAATGGAATGTAATAGAATGGAATGGAATGGAATGGAATGGAATGGAATGGAATGGAATGAAGGGCAATGGAACGGAATGGAAAGGAAAGGAAAGAAATAAAATGGAATGGAAAGGAATATAATGGAATGGAATGCAACGGTGAAATAAAATACGAGCTGACATTGTGACACTTCAATCCAGCCAGGTTGACTGATTGAGAACATTTTGAAATCAAAGTATAGAATATAATAGTGTGGAATGCAATGGAATAGAATGGAATGCAATGGAATGGAATGGAACGGAATGCAATGGAATGGAATGGGACAAAATGGAATGGAATGGAATGGAATAGAATAGAAGGGAAGGGTGAAATAAAATGTGAGCTGACTTTGAGCCACTGCAATCCAGCCAGGGTGTCACATTGAGAACTTTTCGGAAAAAAGTAATAGAATACAATAGTGTGGAATGGAGTGGAATTTAATGGAATATAAAGGAATGGAATGGAATGGAACGGGAAAGAAGTGGAATGGAATGCAATGTAATGTAATGGAATGGAATGGAATAGAATGGAAATGAATGGAATGGAATGGAATGGAATGGAATGGAATGGAATGGAATGAAACGGAATAGAATGGAATCAAATGGAACGGTGAAATAAAATATGAGCTGATATTGTGCCACAGCCATCCAGACAGGGTGAAGTTTGGAGAACTTGTTGAAAGAAAGGTATAGGATAGAATAGTGTGGAATGGAATGGAATGGAACGGAGTGCAATGGAAAGCAATGGAACGAAATGGAACGAAACGGAATGGAATCAAATGGATTGGAATGGAATGGAATGGAATGGAATGGAATGGAATGGAATGGAACGGTGTAATAAAATGTGAGCTGATATTGTGCCATTGCAATCCAGTCAGGGTGACAGATTGAGAAAATGTTGAAAGAAAGGAATAGAATACAATAGTGTGGAATTGAATGCCATTGAATGGAAGGGAATGGAATGGAATCTAAAGGAATGGAATGTAATGTAACTAAAAGGAATGGAATGGAATGGAATTTAATGGAATGGAACGGAATGGAATGGAATGGCATGGAATGGAATGGAATGGAATGGAATGGAATGGAATGGAATGCAATGGAATGAAATGCAATGGAATTGAATGGAACGTTGAAATAATATGTGAGCTGACATTGTGCCACTGCAATCCAGCCAATTTGACAGATTGAGAACTTGTTGAAGAAAGGAATAGAATAGAATAGTGTGGAATAGTAAGGAAAGGAATGGAATGGAATGGAATGGAATGGAATGGAATTTAATGGAATGGAATGGAATGCAGTGAAACTGAACAGAATGGAACAGAATGGACGGAAAAGGAAGGGAATGGAATGCCATGGAATGGAATGGAATGGAATGGAATGCAATTGAAAGGTGAAATATAATGTGAGCTGACATTGTGCCCCTGCAATACAGCCAGGATGTCAGACTGAGGATTTGTTGAAGGAAAGCAATAGAATAGAATAGTGCGGAATGGAATGGAATGAAAGGGAATGGAATCTAACGGAAAGGAATGGAATGGAATGGAATGGAATGGAATGGAACGGAATGGAATGGAATGGAATGGAATGAAATGGAATGAAATGGAAAGGAATGGAATGGAAGGGAATTCAATGGAATGGAATGGAATGGAATGGAATGGAATACAATGAAATGGAAAGGAATAGAATGGAAAGGAATGGAAAGGAATGGGACAGTGAAATAAAATTTCAGCTGACATTGTTCCATGACAATCCAGCTTATGTGACAGACTGAGAACGTGTTGAAAGAAATGAGTAGAATAGAATAATGTGGAATGGAATGGAATGGAATGGAATGGTGTGGAGTGCAAAGGAATGGAACGGAACGGAATGGAATGCAATGGAATGGAATGGAATGGAATGGAATGCAATTGAATGGAATGTGATGGAATGAATGGTGAAATAAAATATGAGCTAACATTGTACCACTGCAATCCAGTCAGGGTAACAGATTGAGAATAGGTTGAAAGAAAGGAGTAGAATACAATAGTGTGGAAAGGAATGGAAAGGAATGGAATGGAAAGGAATAGAATGGAGAGTAACGGAACTGCATGGAAAGGAATTGAATGGAATGGAATAGAATGGCATGGAATGGAATGGAATGGAATGGAATGGAACGGTGAAATAAAATATGAGCTGACATTGTGCCACAGCCATCCAGACAGGGTGACATTTGGAGTACTTGTTGAAAGAAAGGTATAGGATAGAGTAGTGTGGAATGGAATGGAATTGAACGGAGTGCAATGGAAAGCAATGGAACGAAATGGAATGAAACGGAATGGAATCGAATGGATTGGAATGGAATGGAAAGGAATGGAATGGAATGGAATGGAATGGAACGTTGTAATAAAATGTGAGCTGATATTGTGCCGTTGCAATCCAGTCAGGGTAACAGATTGAGAACATGTTGAAAGAAAGGAATATAATACAATAGTGTGGAATTGAATGCCATGGAATGGAAGGGAATGGAATGGAATCTTAAGGAATGGAATGGAATGTAACTAAACGGAATGGAATGGAATGGAATTCAATGGAATGTAACTAAACGGAATGGAATGGAATGGAATTTAATGGAATGGAATGGTATGGAATGGAATGGAATGGAATGCAATGGAATGAAATGCAACGGAACGGAATGGAACAGTGAAATAATATGTGAGCTGACATTGTGCCACTGCAATCCAGCCAGTTTGACAGATTGAGAACTTGTTGAAGAAAGGAATAGAATAGAATAGTGTGGAATAGTGAGGAATGCAATGGAATTGAATGGAATGGAACAGAATGGAATGGAATGGAATGGTATGTAATGGAACAGTGAAATATAATGTGGGGTGAGATGGCACCACTGCAATACAACCAGGCTGACAGATTGAGAACTTGTTGAACGAAAGGAATAGAGCAGTGTAGTTCAGAATGGAAAGGAATGAAATGAATTGGGATGGAATGGAATGGAATGGAATGGAATGGAATGGAATGGAATGGACTGGAATGGTGAAATAAAATGTGAGCTGAATTTTTGCTACTGCAATCAAGCCAGGGTGACAGATAGAGAACTTGTTGAAAGAAATTAAGAAAATACTATAGGGTGGAATGGAATGGAATGGAATGGAATGAAATGGAATAGAATGTAGTGCAATGTAACGGAATGGAACGGAATGGAATGAAATGGAATTAAATAGAGTGGAATGGAAGGGTAAGGAATGGAATGGAATGGAATGGAATGGAATGGAATGGAATGGAATGGAATAGAATGGAATGGTGCAATAAAATTGGAGCTGATATCGAGCCACTGCAATTCAGCCAGGGTGAGTGATTGAGAACTGGTTGAAAGAGAGGAATAGAATAGAATAGCGTGGAATTGAATCGAAAGCAACGGAATGGAATGGCATTGAATGGAATGGAATGAAATTGGAATGGAATGGAATGGAATGGAATGGAATGGAATGGAATGGAATGACACGCAGTGGAATAGAGTGCAATGGAAAGGATCAGAAAGGAATGGAAGGAAATCAATGGAATGGAATGGAATGGAATGGTGAAATAAAATGTGAGCTGATATGTTGCCACTGCAATCCAACAAGGGTGACAGATTGAGAACTTGAAGAAAGACAGGAATAGAATAGAATAGTGTGGAATGGAATGTAACGGAATGGAATGGAATGAAATAGAATGGAATGGCATGGAATGGATTGCAATGGAAAGTAATGGAATGGAATGGGATGAAGTGGAATGGAATGGAAAGGAATGGAATGGAAAGGAAAGGAATGGAATGGAATGGAATAGAATAGAATGGTGAAATATAATGTTGGGTGAGACAGCACCACTGCAATACAGCCAGGGAGACAGACTGAGAACTTGTTGAAAGAAAGGAATAGAGTAGAATAGTACGGAATGGAAAGTAATGGAATGGAATTGAATGGAAAGGAGTGCAATGGAGTGGAATGGAACGGAATGGAGTGAAATGGAATGGAATGGGATGAAATGCAAAGGAATGAAACAGTGAAATAAAATGTGAGCTGATATTGTGCCACTGCAATCCATCCAGGATGACAGATTGAGAACTTGTTGAAAGAAAGGAATAGAATAGAGTAGTGTGGAATGGAAGGGAATGGAATGGAATGGAATGGAATGGAATGGTATGGAATGGAATGGAATGGAATGGAATAGAGTGCATTGGAACAGAAAGGAACGGAATGGAATGAATTTAATGGAATGGAATGCAATGGTGAAATAAAATATGAGCTGATATTGTGACATCTCAACCCAGCCAGGGTAACTGAGAACATTTTGAAACCCGGGAATAGAATAGAATAGTGCAGTATGGAAAGGAATGGAATGGAATGGAATGGAATGGAATGGAATGGAATGGAATGGAATGCATTGCAATGGAATGTAATGGAATGGAATGAAATGGAATGGAATTGAATTGAATGGAATGAAATGGAAGGGTGAAGTAAAATGTGAGCTTACTTTGAGCCACTGCAATCCAGCGAGAGTGTCACATTGAGAACATTTGGGAAGAAAGGAATAGAATAGAATAGTGTGGAATGGAAGGGAATGGAATGGAATCTAATGGAATGGAAGGGAACAGAGTCCAATGGAATGGAATGGAACGGAATGGAATGAAATAGATTTGAATGGAATGTAATAGAATGGAATGGAATGGAATGGAATGGAATGGAATGGAATGGAATGGAATGAAGGGCAATGGAACGGAATGGAAAGGAAAGGAAAGAAATAAAATGGAATGGAAAGGAATATAATGGAATGGAATGCAACGGTGAAATAAAATACGAGCTGACATTGTGACACTTCAATCCAGCCAGGTTGACTGATTGAGAACATTTTGAAATCAAAGTATAGAATATAATAGTGTGGAATGCAATGGAATAGAATGGAATGCAATGGAATGGAATGGAACGGAATGCAATGGAATGGAATGGGACAAAATGGAATGGAATGGAATGGAATAGAATAGAAGGGAAGGGTGAAATAAAATGTGAGCTGACTTTGAGCCACTGCAATCCAGCCAGGGTGTCACATTGAGAACTTTTCGGAAAAAAGTAATAGAATACAATAGTGTGGAATGGAGTGGAATTTAATGGAATATAAAGGAATGGAATGGAATGGAACGGGAAAGAAGTGGAATGGAATGCAATGTAATGTAATGGAATGGAATGGAATAGAATGGAAATGAATGGAATGGAATGGAATGGAATGGAATGAAACGGAATAGAATGGAATCAAATGGAACGGTGAAATAAAATGTGAGCTGACCTTCTGCCACTGCAATCCAGCCAGGGTGACAGATTGAAAACTTGTTGAAAAAAAGGAATACAACACAGTAGTGTGGAATGGAATGGAATGGAATGGAATGAAATAGAATGGAATGCAATTAAACGGAATGCAATGAGATGGCATGGAATTGAATGGAATGCAATGAAAAAGTGAAATTAAATGTGAGCTAATATTTTGCCACTGCAATCCAGCCACGGTGACAGATTGAGAGCATGTAGAAAAAAATGAATAGAACAGAATAGTGTGGAATGGAATGGAATGGAATCGAATGGAATGGAATTGAATGGAAAACAATGGAATGGAATGCAATGGAATGGAATAGAATGGAATGGAACAGAATGGAATGCAATGGAATGCAAAGGAATGGAATGCAATGGAATGGATTAGAAGGGAATGGAATGGAATGCAATGGAACGGAATGGAATGGAAGGGAATGAAATTGAATGGAATGGAATAAAGTGGAATGGAATGGAATGTAATTGGATGGAATGGAATGGAATGGAATGGAATGGAATGGAATGGAATGGAACGGTGAAATAAAATGTGAGCTGACATTGGGCCACTGCAATCCAGCCAGGGTGACAGATTGAGAACATGTTGAAAGAAAGGAATAGAATACAATAGTGTGGAATGGAATGGAATGGAATGGAGTGGAATGGAATGGAAAGGAACGAAATGGAATGGAATGGAATGGTGCAATAAAATATGAGCTGATTTTGAGCAACTGCAATCCAGCCAGGTTGACAGATTGAGAACTTGTTGAAAGAAAGCAATAGAATAGGAAAGTGTGGAATGGAATGGAATGTAATGGAATGGAACGAAATGGAATGGATTGTAATGGAATGGAATGGAACGGAATGGACTTAAATGGATTGGAATGGAGTGGAATCTAATGGATTGGAATGGAATGGAATGGAAAGGAATGGAAAACAATGGAATGGAATGGAATGGAAAGGAACGGTGAAATAAAATGGGTGCTGACATTGTGCAACTTCAATCCTGCCAGGGTGACAGATGTAGAGCTTGTTGAAAGAAAGTAATTGAATAGAATAGTGTGGAATGGAATGGAAAGGAATGGAAGGGAATGGAATGAAATCACTGGAATGCAATAGAGTGGAATGGAATGGAATGGAAAGGAACGGTGAAATAAAATGTGAGCTGATATTGTACCACTGCAATCCAACCAGGTTGACAGATTGAGACCTTGTTGAAAGAAAGGAATACAATAGGATAGTGTGGAATGGAATGGAGTGGAATGCAATGGAATAGAATTGAATGGAATGGACTGGAACAGAATGGAATGGAATAGAGTGCAAAGGAGCAGAATGGAAAGAAATGGAACGAAATGGAATGAAATGGAATGGAATTGAATGGAATGGAATGGAATGGATTGTACTGGAATGGAATAGAATGGAATGGAAGGGAATTTAATGGAATGGAGTGCAATGGAACGGAATGGAACCGAACAGAATGAAATGGAACGGAATGGAAAGGAACGGAACCGAATGGAATGGAAGTGTGAAGTAAAACGTGAGTTGACATAGTTGCCACTGCAATCCAGCAAGAGTGACAGATTGAGAACATGTTGAAAGAAAGGAATGAAAGAGACTAGTGTGGAATGGAATGGAATGGAATGGAATTGAATGGAATGGAATGGAATGGAATGGAATCGAGTGCAATGGAACATAATTGAACGGAATGGAATGAAATGGAATGGAATAGAGTGGAGTGGAATGGAATGGAATGGAATGGAATGGAATGGAATGGAATGGAATGGAAAGGAATGGAGAGGAATGCAATGGAGTGCAATGTAACAGAATGGAACGGAATGGAAAGAAATGGAATGGAATGGAATGGAATGGAATGGAAAGGAATGGAATGCTATGGAATGGAATGGAATGGATTGCAATGTAATGGAATGAAACGGAATGTACAGAAGTGGAATGGAATTGGACGGAATGAGAAGGAATGGAATGGAGTGCAACGGTGAAATATAATGAGAGTTGACATTGAACCACTGCAATCGAACCAGGGCGACAGTTTGAGAACTGTTGGAAAGAAAGGAATACTTTAGAATATTATGGAATGGAATGGAATGGAATGGAATAGAATGGAGTGTAATGGAATGGAATAGAAAGGAATGGTCTTAAATGGATTTCAATGGAATGGAATGGAATGGAATGGAATGGAATGGAATGGAATGGAATGACGTGGAATGGAATGGAACGGAATGGAATGAAGTGGAATGGAATTGAACGGAATGGAATGGAACGGAACGGAATGGAAAGGAACGGAATTGAATGGAATGGAATGGTATGGAATGGAATGGTGAAATATAATGTGGGGTGAGACTGCACCACTGCAATACATCCATGCTGACACATTGAGAACTTGTTGAACGAAAGGAATAGAATAGAGTAGTTCGGAATGGAAAGGAATAGAATGGAATGGAATGGAATGGAATGGAATGGTGAAATAAAATGTGAGCTGAATTTTTGCTACTGCAATCAAGCCAGGGTGACAGATAGAGAACTTGTTGAAAGAAATTAATAAAATAGTATAGGGTGGAATGGAATGGAATGGAATGGAATGGAATGAAATGGAATTGAATGTAGTGCAATGGAACAGAATGGAACGGAATGGAATAAAATGGAATTTAATAGAGTGGAATGGAATGGTAAGGAATAGAATGGAATGGAGTGGAATGCAATGGAATGGAGTGGAATTCAATGGAATGGAATGGAATGGAATGGAATGGAATGGAATGGAATGGAATAGAATGGAACGGTGCAATAAAATGGGAGCTGATATTGAGCCACTGCAATTCAGACAGGGTGAGAGATTGAGAACTGGTTGAAAGATAGGAATAGAATAGAATAGTGTGGAATTGAATGGAAAGCAACAGAATGGAATGTAACGGAATGCAATGGAATGGAATGGAATGAAACGGAAAGGAATGGAAAGGAATGGAATGCAATGGAATGGAATGGAATGGCATGAAATGGAAAGGAATGGAATGGAATTCTATGGAATGGAATGGAATGGAATGGAACGGAACGGAATGGAATGGAATGGAATAGAATGAAATGGAAAGGAATAGAATGGAAAGGAATGGAATGGGACAGTGAAATAAAATTTGAGCTGACATTGTGCCACGACAATCCACCTTATGTGACAGACTGAGAACGTGTTGAAAGAAATGAATAGAATAGAATAATGTGGAATGGAATGGAATGGTGTGGAGTGCAAAGGAACGGAACGGAATGGAATGCAATGGAATGGAAGGGAACGGAATGGAATGCAATTGAATGGAATGTAATAGAATGAATGGTGAAATAAAATGTGAGCTAACATTGTGCCACTGCAATCCAGTCAGGGTAACAGATTGAGAATAGGTTGAAAGAAAGGAATAGAATAGAATAGTGTGGAATGGAATGGAAAGGAATGGAATGGAAAGGAATGGAATGGAGAGTAATGGAACTGCATGGAAAGGAATGGAATGGAATAGAATGGCATGGAATGGAATCGAATGGTGAAATAAAATATGAGCTGACATTGTGCCACAGCCATCCAGACAGGGTGACATTTGGAGAAATTGTTGAAAGAAAGGTATAGGATTGAGTAGTGTGGAATGGAATGGAATGGAACGGAGTGCAATGGAAAGCAATGGAACGAAATGGAACGAAACGGAATGGAATCGAATGGATTGGATTGGAATGGAATGGAATGGAACGGTGTAACAAAACGTGAGCTGATATTGTGCCATTGCAATCCAGTCAGGGTGACAGATTGAAAACATGTTGAAAGAAAGGAATAGAATACAATAGTGTGGAATTGAATGCCATGGAATGGAAGGGAATGGAATGGAATCTTAAGGAATGGAATGGAATGAAACTAAACGGAATGGAATGGAATGGAATTGAATGGAATGTAACTAAACGGAATGGAATGGAATGGAATTTATTGCAATGGAACGGAATGGAATGGTATGGAATGGAATGGAATGGAATGGATTGGACTGGAATGGAATAGAATGGAATTGAAGGGAATTTAACGGAATGGAGCGCAATGGAACGGAATGGAATGGAACGGAATGAAATGGAATGGAATGGAATGGAAGTGTGAAGTAAAACGTGAGCTGACATAGTTGCCACTGCAATCCAGCCAGAGTGACAGACTGAGAACATGTTGAAAGAAAGCAATGAAAGAGACTAGTGTGGAATGGAACGGAATGGAATGGAATGGAGTGCAATGGAACATAATTGAACGGAATGGAATGCAATGGAATGGAATAGAGTGGAGTGGAATGGAATGGAATGGAATGGAATGGAAAGGAATGGAGTGGAATGCAATGGAGTGCAATGTAACAGAATGGAACGGAATGGAAAGAAATGGAATGGAATCGAATGGAATGGAATGGAAAGGAATGGAATGCTATGGAAAGGAATGGAATGGAATGGATTGCAATGTAATGGAATGAAACGGAATGTATAGAAGTGGAATGGAATTGAACGGAATGGAAAGGAATGGAATGGAGTGCAACGGTGAAATATAATGAGAGCAGACATTGAACCACTGCAATCCAACCAGGGTGACAGTTTGAGAACTATTTGAAAGAAAGGAATAGTATAGAATATTGTGGAATGGAATGGAATGGAATGGAATGGAATGGAATGGAATGGAATGGAATGGAATAGAAGGGAGTATAATGGAACGGAATAGAAAGGAATGGTCTTAAATGGATTTCAATGGAATGGAATGGAATGGAACGGAATGGAATGAAGTGGAATGGAATGGAACGGAACGGAAAGGAATGAAACGGGACAGAATGGAACGGAATGGTATGAAATGGAATGGTGAAATATAACGTGGGGAGAAATTGCACCACTGCAATACATCCAGAGAGACAGATTGAGAAATTGTTGAACGAAAGGAATAGAATAGAGTAGTTCGGAATGGAAAGGAATAGAATGGATTGGAATGGAATGGAAAGGAATGGAATGGAATGGAACGGTGAAATAAAATGTGAGCTGAATTTTTGCTACTGCAATCAAGCCAGGGTGACAGAGAGAGAACTTGTTGAAAGAAATTAATAAAATAGTATAGGGTGGAATGGAATGGAATGGAATGAAATGGTATTGAATGTAGTGCAATGGAACGGAATGGAATGAAATGGAATTGAATAGCGTGGAATGGAATGGTAAGGAATGGAATGGAATGCAATGGAATGGAATGGAATGGAATGGAATAGAATGGAAGGGTACAATAAAATGGGAGCTGATATTGAGCCACTGCAATTCAGACAGGGTGAGAGATTGAGAACTGGTTGAAAGAGAGGAATAGAATAGAATAGCGTGGAATTGAATGGAAAGCAACAGAATGGAATGGAACGGAATGCAATGGAATGGAATGGAATGAAACGGAAAGGAATGGAATGGAATTCAAAGGAATGGAATGCAACGGAATGGAATGGAATGAAATGGAAAGGAATGGAATGGAATTGAATTCAATGGAATGGAATGGAATGGAATAGAATGAAATGGAAAGGAATAGAATGGAATGGAATGGGACAGTGAAATAAGGTTTCAGCTGACATTGTGCCATGACAATCCAGCTTATGTGACAGACTGAGAACGTGTTGAAAGAAATGAATAGAATAGAATAATGTGGAATGGAATGGAATGGAATGGAATGGAATGGAATGGAATGGAATGGAATGGTGTAGAGTGCAAAGGAACGGAACAGAACGGAATAGAATGCAATGGAGTGGAATGGAATGGAATGGAATGCAATTGAATGGAATGTAATAGAATGAATGGTGAAATAAAATGTGAGCTAACATTGTGCCACTGCAATCCAGTCAGGGTAACAGATTGAGAATAGGTTGAAAGAAAGGAATAGAATATAATAGTGTAGAATGGAATGGAAAGGAATGGAATGGAAAGGAATGGAATGGAGAGTAACAGAACTGCATGGAAAGGAATTGAACGGAATGGAATAGAATGGCATGGAATGGAATGGAATGGTGAAATAAAATATGAGCTGACATTGTGCCACAGCCCTCCAGACAGCGTGACATTTGGAGAACTTGTTGAAAGAAAGGTATAGGATAGGGTAGTGTGGAATGGAATGGAATTGAACGGAGTGCAATGGAAAGCAATGGAACGAAATGGAATGAAACGGAATGGAATCGAATGCATTGGAATGGAATGGAATGGAATGGAACGGTGTAATAAAATGTGAGCTGATATTGTGCCATTGCAATCCAGTCAGGGTGACAGATTGAGAACATGTTGAAAGAAAGGAATATAATACAATAGTGTGGAATTGAATGCCATGGAATGGAAGGGAATGGAATGGAATCTTAGGGAATGGAATGGAATGAAACTAAACGGAATGGAATGGAATGGAATTGAATGGAATGTAACTAAACGGAATGGAATAGAATGGAATTTAATGGAATGGAACGGAATGGAATGGAATGGTATGGAATGGAATGGAATGGAATGGAATGGAATGGAATGGAATGGAATGGAATGGAATAGAATAGAATGCAATGGAATGAAATGCAATGGAATGGAATGGAATGGCAAAATAATAAGTGAGCTGACATTGTGCCACTGCAATCCAGCCAGTTTGACAGGTTGAGAACTTGTTGAAGAAAGGAATAGAATAGAATAGTGTGGAATAGTAAGGAATGGAATGGAATGCAATGGAATGGAATGGAGTGCAAGGGAACGGAATGGAACGGAATGGAGTGCAATTGAACAGAATGGAATAGAATTTACGGAAATGAATGGAATGGAATGGAATTCAATGGAATGGAATGGAATGGAAGGGAAGGGAATGGAATGGAATGCAATCGAAAGGTGAAATAAAGTGGGAGCTGACATTGTGCCACTGCAAACCAGCCTGGATGTCAGATTGAGAATTTGTTGAAAGCAAGCAATAGAATAGAATAGTGTGGAATGGAATGGAATGGAATGGAATGGAATGGAATGGAATGGAATGGAATGGAATGGAAGGGAATGGAATGGAATGGAATGGAATGGAATGGAATGGAATGGAAAGGAAGTGAATGGAATGGAATGAAATGGAATGGAATAGAATGGAATGCAAGGGTGAAATAAAATGTGAGCTGATATTGTGCCACTACAATCCAGCCAGGTTGAGAGATTGAGAACTTGTTGAAAGAAAGCAATAGAATAGAAAAGTGTGGATTGGAATGGAATGGAATGGAATGGATGGTAATGGAACGGAATGGAACAGAATGGACTTAAATTGATTGGAATGGAGTGGAATCTAATGGATTGGATTGGAATGGAATGGAAAGGAATGGAAAGCAACGGAATGGAATGGAATGGAATGGAAAGGAACGGTGAAATAAAATGTGTGCTGACATTGTGCCACTGCAATCCAGCCAGGGAGACAGATGTAGAGCTTGCTGAAAGAAAGTAATTGAATAGAATAGTGTGGAATGGAATGGAAAGGAATGGAATGGAATGGAATGAAATCAATTGAATGAAATGGACTGGAACAGTGAAATAAAATGTGAGCTGGTATTATGCCACTGCAATCCAACCAGGTTGACAGATTGAGAACTTGTTGAAAGAAAGGAATACAATAGAATAGTGTGGAATGGAATGGAGTGGAATGCAATGGAATAGAATTGAATGGAATGGACTGGAATAGAATGGAGTGCAATGGAGCAGAATGGAAAGGAATGGAACGAAATGGAATGTAATGGAATGGAATGGAATAGAGTGCATTGGAACAGAATGGAACGGAATGGAAGGAAATGGAATGGAATGGTATGGAATAGAACGGAATGGGGTGCAATGGATCGGAAAGGAAAGGAATGGAATGAAATGAAATGGAATGGAATGGAATTTAATGGAATGGAATGCAACGGTGAAATAAAATAAGAGCTGATATTGTGACACCTCAACCCAGGCAGGGTAACTGATTGAGAACATTTTGAAACCATGAAATAGAATAGAATAGTGCGGTATGGAATGGAATGGAATGGAATGGAATGGAGTGGAATGGAATGGAATGGAATGGAATGCAATGCAATGCAATGGAATGGAATGGAATGCAATGGAATGCAATGCAATGGAATGGAATGGAATGGAATGAAATGGAATGAAATTGAGTGGAATGGAATTGAATAGAATGAAATGGAATGGTGAAATAAAATGTGAGCTGATATTGTGCCACTGCAACCCAACCAGGTTGACAGATTGAGAACTTGTTGAAAGAAAGGAATACAATAGGGTAGTGTGGAATGGAATGGAGCGGAATGCAATGGCATAGAATTGAATGGAATGGACTGGAATAGAATGGAATGGAATGGAGTGCAATGGAGCAGAATGGAACGGAATGGAACGAAATGGAATGGAATGGAGTGCAATGGAAAGCAATGGAACGAAATGGAACGAAACGGAATGGAATCGAAAGGATTGGAATGGAATGAAATGGAATGGAACGGTGTAATACAATGTGAGCTGATATTGTGCCATTGCAATCCAGTCAGGGTGACAGATTGAGAACATGTTGAAAGAAAGGAATACAATACAATAGTGTGGAATTGAATGCCATGGAATGGAAGGGAATGGAATGGAATCTAAAGGAATGGAATGGAATGGAATGGAATTTAATGGAATGGAATGGAAAGGAATGGAATGGTATGGAATGGAATGGAATGGAATGGAATGGAATGGAATGGAATGGAATGGAATGGAATGGAACGGTGAAATAATATGTGAGCTGACACTGTGCCACTGCAATCCAGCCAATTTGACAGATTGAGAACTTGTTGAAGAAAGGAATGGAATAGAATAATGTGGAATAGTAAGGAATGGAATGGAATGGAATGGAATGGAATGGAGTGCAAGGGAACGGAATGGAATGGAATGGAGTGCAACTGAATGCAATCGAACAGAATGGACGGAAGTGGAATGGAATGGAATGGAAGGGAAGGGAATGGAATGCAATCGAAAGGTGAAATAATATGTGAGCTGACATTGTGCCACTGCAATCCAGCCAGGATGTTAGCTTGAGAATTTGTTGAAATAAAGCAATAGAATAGAATAGCGCGGAATGGAATAGAATGGAAGAGAATGGAATGGAATGGAATGGAATGGAATGGAATGGAATGGAATGGAATGGCACGCAGTGGAATACAGTGCAATGGAAAGGAACGGAAAGGAATGGAATGAAATCAATGGAATGGAATGGAATGGTGAAATAAAATGTTAGCTGATATTTTGCCACTGCAATCGAACCAGGGTGACAGATTGAGAGCTCGTCAAAAGAAAGGAATAGAATAGAATAGTGTGGAATGGAATGGAATGGAGTGGAATGGAATGGAAAGGAATGGAATGGAATGGAATAGAATGGAATGGAATGGAATGGATTGCAATGGAAGGGAATGGAACGGAATGGAATGCAGTGGAATGGAATGGAACGGAATGGAATGGAATAGAATGGTGAAATATGATGTTGGGTGAGACAGCATCACTGCAATACAGGCAGGGTGACAGATTGAAAACACGTTGAACGAAAGCAACAGAGTAGAATAGTGCGGAATGGAAAGGAATGGAATGGAATGGAATGGAAGGGAAAGGAGTGTAATGGAGTGGAATGTAATGGAATGGAGAGAAATGGAATGGAATGGGATGTAATGGAATGGAATGGAACGGTGAAATAAAATGTGAGCTGATATTGTGCCACTGCAATCCAGCCAGGATGACAGATTGAGAACTTGTTGAAAGAAAGGAATAGAATAGTATAGTGTGGAATGGAATGGAATGGAATGGAATGGAATGGAATGGAATGGAATAGTACATTGGAACAGAAAAGAATGGAATGGAATGAAATGGAATGGAATGGAACGGAATGGGGTGCAATGGATCGGAATGTAAAGGAAAGGAATGAAATGAAATGGAATGGAATGGAATTTAATGGAATGGTATGCAACGGTGAAATAAAATATGAGCTGATATTGTTACACCTCAACGCAGCCAGGGTAACTGATTTAGAACATTTTGAAACCAGGGAATAGAATAGAATATGGCGGTGTGGAATGGAATGGAATCGAATGGAATGCAATGCAATGGAATGTAATGGAATGGAATGGAGCGAAATGAAATGGAATGGAATGGAATAGAATGAAATGGAAGGGTGAAAGAAAGTGTGAGCTGACTTTGAGCCACTGCAATCCAGCGAGTGTCACATTGAGAACTTTTGGGAAGAAAGGAGTAGAATAGTGTGGAATGGAATGGAATCTACTGGAATGGAAAGGAACAGAGTCCAATGGAATTAAATGGAAAGGAATGGAATGAAATGTAATTGAATGGAACGGAATGGAAGGAATGAAGTGCAATGGAATGGAATGGAAAGGAATGGATACAAATAAAGTGGAATGGAATGGAATTTAATGGAATAGAATGCAACGGTGAAATAAAATATGAGCTGACATTGTGACACTTCAATCCAGGCAGGGTGACTGATTGAGAACATTTTGAAATCACAGTATAGAATAGAATAGTGTGAAATATGGAATGGAATGGAATGGAATGGAATGGAATGGAATGGAATGGAATGGAATGGAATGCAATGGAAAGGAATGGAATGGGACAAAATGGAATGCAATGAAATGGAATAGAATGGAAGGGAAGGGTGAAATAAAATGTGAGCTGACTTTGAGCCACAGCAATCCACCCAGGGTGTCACATTGAGAACTTTTTGGAAGAAAGTAATAGAATAGAATAGTGTGGAATGGAGTGGAATTGAATGGAATATAAAGGAATGGAATGGAATGGAACAGAATGGAAAGAAGTGGAATGGAATGCAATGGAATGGAATGGAATGGAATGGAATGGAATGGAATGGAATGGAATAGAATGGAAATGAATGGAATGGAATGCGAAGGAATGGAACGGAATAGAATGGAATTGAATGGAACGGTGAAATAAAATGTGAGCTGACCTTGTGTCATTGCAATCCAGCCAGGGTGACAGATTGAGAACTTCTTGAAATAAAGGAATACAACAGAGTAGTGTGGAATGGAATGGAATGGAATGGAATGGAATGGAATGGAATGGAATGGAATGGAATGGAATAGAATGGAATGGACTGGAATGGAATGGAATGGAATGGAATGGAGTGAAATGGAATGGAATGCAATTAAATGGAATGGAATGGGATGGAATGGAATTGAATGGAATGGAATGAAATGGTGAAATTAAATGTGAGCTAATATTATGCCACTGCAATCCAGCCATGGTGACAGATTGAGAGCTTGTTGAAACAAATGAATAGAATAGAATAATGTGGAATGGAATGGAATGGAATGGAATGGAATGGAATGGAATGGAAAACAATGCAATGCAATGCAATGCAATGGAATAGAATGGAATGGAACGAAATGGAATGCAATGGAATGGAAAGGAATGGAATGCAATGGAATGGATTAAAATGGAGTTGAATGGAATGAAATCGAATGGAACACAGTGGAATGGAGTGCAATCGAATGGAATTGAATGACCTGGAACGGAATGGAATGCAATGCAATGGAATGGAATGGAATGGAATGGAAAAATGAAATAAAATGTGAGCTGACACTGTGCCACGGCCATCCAGCCAGTTTGACAGATTGAAATCATGTTGAAAGAAAGGAATAGAATAGAATAGTGTGGAATTGCATGGAGTGGAATGGAATGGAATGGATTGGAAAGGATTGGAATGGAATAGAATGCAATGGAACGGAATGGAATGGAATGGAATGAAATTGAATGGAAGGGAATAAAGTGGAATGGAATGGAATGGAATGGAATGGAATGGAATGGAATGGAATGGAATGGAATGGAATGTAACGGTGAAATAAAATGAGAGCTGACATTGTGTCACTGCAATCCAGCCAGGGTGATAGATTGAGAACTTGTTGAAAGAAAGGAATAGAATACAATAGTGTGGAATGGAATGGAATGGAGTGGAATGGAATGGAATGGAATGGTGAAATAAAATGAGAGCTGATTTTGAGCCACTGCAATCCAGTCAGGGTGTGAGATTGAGAAATTTTTGGAAGAAAAGAATAGAATAGAATAGTGTGGAATGGAATGGAACAGAGTGCAATGGAACAGAAAGGAACTGAATGGAATGAAATGGAATGGAAAGGAACAGCGCAATAAAATGTGAGCTGACATTGTGGAACTGCAATCCAGCCAGGGTGATAGATTGAGAACTTCTTCAGAGAAAGGAATGGAATGAAGCGGATTGGGATGGAATGGAATGGAATGGAATGGAATGGAATGGAATGGAATGGAATGGAATGGAATGCAATGGAATGGAACGGAACAGAACAGAGCGGCACGGAATGGAATGGAACGGAATGGAATGGAATGGAATGGGATGGGATCTAATGGGATGGGATGGGATAGGAAGGGAAATTATGTGATGCGATGGGATGGAATGGAATGGAACAGAATGGAATGGAGTGCAATGGAACGGAATGGAATGGAATGGAATGGAATGGAACGGAACGGAACGGAACGGAATGGAATGGAATGGAATGGAATGGAATGGAATGCAATGGAATGGAATGGAATGGAATGGAATGGGATGGGATCTAATGGGATGGGATGGGATAGGAAGGGAAGATATGTGATGCGATGGGATGGAATGGAATGGAATGGAACAGAATGGAATGGAGTGCAATGGAAGGGAATGGAATGGAATGGAATGAAACGAAATGTAATGGAATAGAATGGAATGGAATGGAAAGGAATGGCGTGAAATGGAACGGAATGCAATGGAATGGAATGAAATTGAATGGAATGGAATGAAGTGGAATAAAATGGAATGGAATGGAACGGTGAAGTAAAACGTGAGCTGATATTTTGCCACTGCAATCCAGATAGGGTGACAGATTGAGAACATGTTGAAAGAAAGAAATAGAATACAGTGCTGTGGAATTGAATGGAATAGAATGGAATTGAATGGTATGGAATAGAATGGGATGGGATGGGATGGGATGGAATGGAATAGTATGAAACGGAATGGAATGGAGAGCAATGGAACGGAACGGAACGGAATGGAATGAAATGGAGTGGAAAGGAATGGAATGGAATGGAATGGAATGGAATGAAATGCAATGGAATGAAATGGAATAGAATGGAATGCAACGGTGAAATAAAATGTGAGCTGATATTGTGCCACTACAATCCAGCCAGGTTGACAGATTGAGAACTTGTTGAAAGAAAGCAATAGAATAGAAAAGTGTGGAATGGAATGGAGTGGAAAGGAAAGGAATGTAATGGAATGGAATGGATGGTAATGCAATGGAATGGAACGGAATGGACTTAAATGGATTGGAATGGAGTGGAATCTAACGGATTGGATTGGAATGGAATGGAATGGAAAGGAATGGAAAGCAATGGAATGGAATGGAAACAAATGGTGAAATAAAATGCGTGCTGACATTGTGCCACTGCAATTCAGCCAGGGTTCCTGATGTAGAGCTTGTTGAAAGAAAGTAATTGAATAGAATTGTGTGGAATGGAATGGAATGGAAGGCAATGGAACGGAATGGAATGAAATCAATACAATGGAATGGAATGGAATGGAACAGTGTAATAAAATCTGAGTTTATATTGTGCTACTGCAATCCACCAGGGTGACAGATTGAGAACATGCTGAAAGAAAGGAATACAATAGAATAATGTGGAATGGAATGGAGTGGAATGCAATGGAATAGAATTGAATGGAATGGACTGGAATAGAATGGAATGGAATGGAGTGCAATGGAGCAGAATGGAACGGAATGGAATGAAATGGAATGGAATGGAATGGAATTGAATGGAATGGATTGGACTGGAATGGAATAGAATGGAATGGAAGGCAATATAATGGAATGGAGTGCAACGGAACGGAATGGAACGGAACGGAATGAAATGCAATGGAATGGATTGGAATGGAATGCAATGGAATGGAAGTGTGAAGTAAAATGTGAGCTGACATAGTTGCCACTGCAATCCAGCCAGGGTGACAGATTGAGAACTTGTTGAAAGAAAGGAATGACAGAGACTAGAGTGGAATGGAACAGAATGGAATGGAATGGATTGCAATGGAACATAATTGAACGGAATGGAATGAAATGGAATGGAATAGAGTGGAATGTAATGCAATGGAATGGAATGGAATGGAAAGGAATGGAATGGAATGGTATGGAATGGAATGGAATGGAATGGAATGGAATGGTAAGGAATGGAATGGAATGGAATGGAATGGAATGGAATGGAATGGTATGGAATGGAATGGAATGGAATGGAATGGAATGGAATGGTATGGAATGGAATGGAATGGAATGGAATGGAATGGTATGGAATGGAATGGAATGGAATGGAATAGAATGCAATGAAATGGAATAGAATGGATTGCAATGTAATGGAATGGAAAGGAATGGACAGAAGTGGAATGGAATTGAATGGAATGGAAAGGAATGGAATGAAGTGGATCGGTGAAGTATAACGTGAGCTGACATTGAAACACTGCAATCCAACTAGGGTGTCAGTTTGAGAACTATTTGAAAGAAAGGAATAGAATAGAATATTGTGGAATGGAATGCAAAGGAATGGAACGGAATGGAATGGAATGGAATGGAATGGAATGGAATGGAATGGAATGGAATGGAATGGAGTGTAACGGAAGGAAATAGAAAGGAATGGACTTAAATGGATTTCAATGCAATGGAATGGAATAGAATGAAGTGGAATGAATGGAACGGAATGGAATGAAGTGGAGTGGAATGGAATGGAACGGAACGGAAAGGAATGGAATGGAATGGAATGGAATGGAATGGAATGGAATGGAATGGAATGAAGTGGAATGGAATGGAACGGAATGGAATGGAATGGAACGGAATGGAATGGAATGGAACGGTGAAATATAATGTGGGGTGAAATTGCACCACTGCAAAACAGCCAGGCTGACAGATTGAGAACATTTTGAACGAAAGGAATAGCATACAGTAGTTCGGAATGGAAAGGAATGGAATGGATTGGAATGGAATGGAATGGAATGGAATGGAAAGGTGAAATAAACTGTGAGCAGAATATTTGCCACTGCAATCAAGCCAGGGAGACAGATAGAGAACTTGTTCAAAGAAATTAATAAAATAGTATAGGGTGGAATGGAATGGAATGGAATGGAATGAAATGGAATTGAATGTAGTGCAATGGAACGGAATGCAACGGAATGAAATGAAATGGAATTGAATAGAGTGGAATGGAATGGGAAGGAATGGAATGGAATGGAATGGAATGGAATGGGATGGAATAGAATGGAATAGAATTGAACGGTGCAATAAAATGGATCTGATATTGAGCCACTGCAATTCAGCCAGGGTGAGAGATTGAGAACTGGTTGAAAGAGAGGAATAGAATAAAATAGTGTGGAATTCAATGGAAAGCAACGGAATGGAATGTAATGGAATGCAACGGAATGGATTTGAATGAAATGGAAAGTAATGGAATGGAATGGAAGTCAATGGAATGGAATGGAATGGAATGGAATGGAATGGAATGGAATGAAATGGAAAGGAGTCGAATGGAATGGAATGGAATGGGACAGTGAAATAAAATTTGAGCTGACAATGTGCCACAGCAATCCAGCTTATGTGACAGTTTGAGAACTTGTTGAAAGAAAGGAATAGATTAGAATAATTTGGAATAGAATGGAATGGAATGGAATGGTGTGGAATGCAATGGAATGGAACGGAACGGAATGGAATGCAATGGAATGGAATGCAATTGAATGGAATGGAATAGAATGAATGGTGAAATAAAATCTGAGCTAACATTGTGCCACTGCAACACAGTCAGGGTAACAGATTGAGAATAAGTTGAAAGAAAGGAACAGAATAGAATAGTGTGGAATGGAATGGAAAGGAATGGAATGGAGAGTAACGGAACTGAATGGAAAGGAATGGAATGGAAAGGTGAAATAAAATATGAGCTGACATTGTGCCACAGTCATCCAGACAGGGTGACATTTGGAGAGCTTGTTGAAAGAAAGGTATAGGATAGAATAGTGTGGAATGGAAAGGAATGGAACGGAGTGCAATGGAAAGTAATGGAATGAAATGGAATGAAACAGAATGGAATCGAATGTATTGGAATGGAACGGAATGGAACGGTGTAATAAAATGTGAGCTGCTATTGTGCCATTGCAATCCAGTCAGGGTGACAGATTGAGAACATGTTGAAAGAACGGAATAGAATATAATAGTGTGTAATTGAATGCCATGGAATGGAAGGGAATGGATTGGAATCTAAAGGAATGGAATCTAATGTAAGTGAATGGAATGGAATGCAATGGAATTTAATGGAATGGAACGAAATGGAATGGAATGGTATGGAATGGAATGGAATGGAATGGAAAGGAATGGAATGGAATGGAATGCAATGGAATGAAACGCAATGGAATGGAATGGAACTTTGAAATATTATGTGAGCTGACATTGTGCCACTGCAATTCAGCCAATGTGACAGATAGTTCTCTAGAACTTGTTGAAGAAAGAAATAGAATAGAATAGTGTGGAATATTAAGGAATGGAATGGAATGGAATGGAATGGAATGGAATGGAATGGAATGGAATGGAGTGCAATAGAACGGAATGGAATGGAATGGAGTGCAACTGAACCGAATGGAATGGAATGGATGGAAATGGAATGGAATGAAATGGAAGGGAAAGGAATGGAATGGAATGGAATGCAATTGAAAGGTGAAATAAAATGTGAGCAGACATTGTGCAACTGCAATCCAACCTGGGTGTCAGATTGAGAATTTGTTGAAAGAAAGCAATAGAATAGAATACTGCGGAATTTAATGGAAAGGAATGGAATGGAATTGAATGGAATTGGAAGGGATGGGATGGGATGGGATGGGATGGGATGGGATGGGATGGGATGCGATGGGATGGGATATGATGGGATGAGATGCGATGGGATGGGATTTTATGGGATGAGATGGGAAGGAATAGAATGGAACAGAATAGAATGGACTGAAATGGAACAGAATGGAACAGAATGGAATAAAACGGATTGGAATGGAAATTGGAATGGAATGGAATGGAATGGAATGGAATGGAATGGAATGGAATGGAATGGAATGGAATGGAATGAAATGCAATGGAATGGAATGGAATGGAATGGAATGGAATGGAATGGAATGAAATGCAATGGAATGGAATGGAACGGTGAAATGTTATTTGAGCTGACATTGTGCCACTGCAATTCAGCCAATGTGACAGATTGAGAACTTGTTGAAGAAAGGAATAGAATAGAATAGTGTGGAATATTAAGGAATGGAATGGAATGGAATGGAATGGAATGGAATGGAATGGAATGGAATGCAATAGAACGGAATGGAATGGAATGGAGTGCAACTGAACAGAATGGAATGGAACGGATGGAAATGGAATGGAATGAAATGGAAGGGAATGGAATGGAATGGAATGGAATGCAATCGAAAGATGAAATAAAATGTGAGCTGACATTGTGCAACTGCAATCCAACCTGGGTGTCAGATTGAGAATTTGTTGAAAGAAATCAATAGAATAGAATACCGTGGAATTTAACAGAAAGGAATGGAATGGAATTGAATGGAATTGGAAGGGATGGGATGGGATGGGATGGGATGCGATGGGATGGGATATGATGGGATGAGACGCAATGGGATGGGATGGGATTTTATGGGATGAGATGGGAAGGAATGGAATGGAACAGAATAGAATGGAGTGAAATGGAACAGAATGGAACAGAATGGAATGAAACGGATTGGAATGTAAATGAATGGAATGGAATGGAATGGAATGGAATGGAATGGAATGGAATGGAATGAAATGGAATCGTATGGTGAAATAAAATGTGAGTTGACATTGTGTCACAGCAATCCAGCCAGTGTAACAGACTGAGAACTTTTGAAAGAAAGGAATTGAATAGAATAGTGTGGAATGGAATGGAATGGAATGGAATGGAATGGATTGCAATGGGAAGGAATGGAACGGAATGGATCGGAATAAATGGAATGGAATGGAATGGAAAGGAATGGAGTGGAATGGGATGGAATGAAATGTAATGGAATGGAATGGAAACAAATTGAATGGAATGGACTGCAAGGGAAGATAATGGAAGGGAATGGAATGAAAAAGAATGGAATGGAAAGGAATGTAACAATGAATTAAAATGTGAGCTGAAATTGTGCCACTGCAATTCAGCCGGGGTGACAGATTGAGAACTTGTTGAAGACAAGAAATAAAATAGAATAATGTGGAATGGAATGGAATGCAAGGGAATGGAATGGAATGGAATGGAATGGAATGGAATGGAATGGAATGGGATAGAATGGAATACAATGGAATGTAATGCAATGGAATGGAATGAAATTGGATGGAATGGAATGGAATATAATGGAATGGAATGTAACGGTGAAATAAAATGTGAGCTGACATTTTGCAGCTGCAACTGAGCCAGGGTCAAAGACTGAGAACTTGTTGAAAGAAAGGAATAGAATAGAATACAGTGGAATTGAATTTAATAGAATAGAATGGAATGGATTTGAATCGAATGGAATGGAAAGGAATGGAATGGAGACTAACGGAACTGAATGGAAAGGAATGGAATGGAATGGAATGGAATGGAATGGAATGGAATGGAATGGAATGGAATGGAATGCAGTGGAATGGAATGGAATGGAAAGGAATGCAATGGAATGAAATGCAATGGAATGGAATGGAACGATGAAATAATGTGTTAGCTGACATTGTGCCACTGCAATCAGGCCAATGTGACAGATTGAGAACTTGTTGAAGAAAGGAATAGAATAGAATAGTGTGGAATAGTTAGGAATGGAATGGAATAGAATGGAGTGCAACTGAACGGAATGGAATGGAGTACAACTGAACAGAATGGAATGGAATGGAATGGAATGGAATGGAATGGAATGGAATGGAATGGAATGGAATGGAATGGATTGAAACGGTGAAATATAATATGAGCTGACATTGTGCCACTGCACTCCAGCCAGAGTGAAAGATTGAGATCTTGGTTAAAGAACAGAATAGAATAGAGTAGAGTGGAATGAAATGGAATGGAACGGAATGGAATGGAATAAAATGGAATGGAATAGAATGGAATGGAATGCAAAGGAATGTAGTGCAATGGAAGGAATGAAACGGAATGGAATGGAATTGAATGCAGTGGAATGGAATGGAATGGAATGCAATGGAATGGAATGGTGAAATAAAATGGAAGCTGAAATTGTGCCACTGCTATCCAGAAAGGGTGACAGATTGAGAACTTGTTGAAAGAAAGGAATAGAATAGAATAATGTGGAATGGAATGGAATGGAATGGAATGGAATGGAATGGAATGGAATGGCATGGACTGCAATGGAACGAAATGGAATGGAAAGGACTGGAATGGAATGGAATGGAACAGAATGGAAAGGAAAGGAACACTGATATAAAATATGAGCTGATATTGTGCCACTGCAATCCAGCCAGGGTGACAGACTGAGAACTTGTTGAAAGCAAGGAATACAATCAAATAGTGTGGAATGAAATGGAATGGAATGGAATTGAATGGAGTGCAATGGAATGTAATGGAAAGAGATGGAATGCAATGGAGTCAAATGGAAAGGAATGGAATGGAATGGAATGGAATGGAATGGAATGGAATGCAGTGGAGTGTAATGGAAAGGAAAGGAATGGAATGGAGTGCAATTCAGTGGAATGGAACAGAATGGAATGGAATGGAATGGAATGGAATGGAATGGAATGGAATAGAATGGAATAAAATGGTGAAATAAAATATGAGCTGACAAAGTGCTACTGCAATACAGCCAGAGTGAAAGCGTGAGAACTTGTTTAAAGAAAGGAATGGAATGGAATGGAATGGAAAAGGAATGGAATGGAATGGAATGGAATGTAGTGCAATGGAACGGAATGGAGTGGAATGTATTGAAATGGAATGGAATGGAATGGATTGGAAAGGAACTATGAAATAATATGTGAGTTGACATTGTGCCACTGAAATCCTGCCAGTGTGACAGACTGAGAACTGGTTGAAGGAAAAGAATAGAATTGAATAGTGTTGATTGGAATGAAATAATGGAATGCAATGGAATGGAGTGTAATGGAACTGAATAGAAAGGAATGGAATGAAATGGAATGGAATGGAGTCAAATGGTACAGAATGGAATGGAAGGGAATGGAATGGAATGGAATGGAAAAGTGAAATAATATGTGAGCAGACATTGTGCCACTGCAATACAGCCGGGCTGACAGATTGAGAACTTTTTGAAAGAAAGACATAGAAAAGAATAATGTGTAATTGAATGGAATGGAACGGAATGGAAAGGATTGGAACTGAATGCAATGGAACAGTGAAATAAAATGTGAGCTGAAATTGTGCCACTGCAATCCAGCCTGGGTGACGAACTGAAAACTTGTTGAAAGAAACGAATTGAATAGAATAGTGTGGAATGGAATGGAATGGAATGGAATATAACGGTGAAATAAATTATGAGCTGACATTGTGCCACAGCAATCCAGACAGGGTGACATTTGGAGAGCTTGTTGAAAGAAAGGTATAGGATAGAATACTGTGGAATGGAATGGAATGGAATGCAGTGCAATGGAAAGCAATGGAACGAAATGGAACGAAACGGAACGGAAGCGAATGGATTGGAATGGAATGGAATTAAATGGAACAGTGAAATAAAATGCGAGCTGATATTGTGCCATTGCAATCCATTCAGAGTGACAGATTGAGAACATGCTAAAAGAAAGGAATAGAATACAATAGTGTGGAATTGAATGCCATGGAATGGAATGGAATGGAATGGAATGGAATGGAATGGAATCTAAAGGAATGGAATGCAATGTAACTGAATGGAAAGGAATGGAATGGAATTTAATGGAATGGAACGGAATGGAATGCAATGGAATGGAATGGAATGCAGTGGAATGGAATGGAATGGAATGGAATGGAATGGAATGGAATGCAATGGAATGAAATGCAATGGAATGGAGTGGAAAGGTGAAATAATGTGTGAGCTGACATTGTGCCACTGCAATCAGGCCAATGTGACAGATTGAGAACTTGTTGAAGAAAGGAATAGAATAGAATAGTGTGGAATAGTTTGGAACAGAATGGAATGGAACGGAGTGCAACTGAACGGAGTGGAATGGAGTACAACTGAACAGTATGGAATGGAATGGACTGGAATGGAATGGACTGGAATGGAATGGAATGGAATGGAATGGAATGGAATGGATTGAAACGGTGAAATATAATATGAGCTGACATTGTGCCACTGCACTCCAGCCAGAGTGAAAGATTGAGATCTTGGTTAAAGAACAGAATAGAATAGAGTAGAGTGGAATGGAATGGAATGGAATGGAATGGAATGGAACGGAATGGAATAAAATGGAATGGAATAGAATGGAATGGAATGCAAAGGAATATATTGCAATGGAAGGAGTGAAACAGAATGGAATGGAATTGAATGAAGTGGAATGGAATGGAATGCAATGGAATGGAATGGTGAAATAAAATGGAAGCTGAAATTGTGCCACTGCTATCCAGAAAGGTTGACAGATTGAGAACTTGTTGAAGGAAAGGAATAGAATAGAATAATGTGGAATGGAATGGAAAGGAATGGAATGGAATGGAATGGAATGGAAAGGAATGGAATGGAATGGTATGGAGTGCAATGGAACGAAATGGAATGGAAAGGACTGGAATGGAATGGAATGGAATGGAACAGAATGGAAAGGAAAGGAATGCTGATATAAAATATGAGCTGATATTGTGCCACTGCAATCCAGCCAGGGTGACAGATTGAGAACTTGTTGAAGGAAAGGAATACAGTCAAATAGTGTGGAAGGAAATGGAATGGAATGGAATGGAATGGAATGGAATGGAATGGAATGGAATGGAATGGAGTGCAATGGAATGTAATGGAAAGGAATGGAATGAAATGGAAAGCAATGGAGTCAAATGGAAAGGAATGGAATGGAATGGAATATAACAGTGAAATAAATTATGAGCTGACATTGTGCCACAGCAGTACAGACAGGGTGACATTTGGAGAGCTTGTTGAAAGAAAGGTATAGGATAGAATACTGTGGAATGGAATGGAATGGAACACAGTGCAATGGAAAGCAATGGAACGAAATGGAACGAAACGGAATGGAATCGAATGGATTGGAATGGAATGGAATGAAATGAAACAGAGAAATTAAATGCGAGCTGATATTGTGCCATTGCAATCCATTCAGGGTGACAGATTGAGAACATGCTAAAAGAAAGGAATAGAATACAATAGTGTGGAATTAATGGAATGGAATGGAATGGAATGGAATCTAAAGGAATGGAATGCAATGTAACTGAATGGAAAGGAATGGAATGGAATTTAATGGAATGGAATGGAAGGGAATGCAATGGAATGGAATGGAATGCAGTGGAATGGAATGGAATGGAATGGAATGGAATGGAATGGAATGGAATGCAATGGAGTGAAATGCAATGGAATGGAATGGAACGGTGACATAATGTGTGAGCTGACATTGTGCCACTGCAATCAGGCCAATGTGACAGATTGAGAACTTGTTGAAGAAAGGAATAGAATAGAATAGTGTGGAATAGTTAGGAATGGAATGGAATGTAACGGAGTGCAACTGAACGGAATGGAATGGAGTACAACTGAACAGAATGGAATGGAATGGACTCGAATGGAATGGAATGGAATGGAATGGAATGGAATGGAATGGAATGGAATGGAATGGAATGGATTGAAACGGTGAAATATAATACGAGCTGACATTGTGCCACTGCACTCCAGCCAGAGTGAAAGATTGAGATCTTGGTTAAAGAACAGAATAGAATAGAGTAGAGTGGAATGGAATGGAATGGAATGGAATAAAATGGAATGGAATAGAATGGAATGGAATGCAGAGGAATGTAGTGCAATGGAAGGAATGAAACGGAATGGAATGGAATTGAATGCAGTGGAAAGGAATGGAATGCAATGGAATGGAATGGTGAAATAAAATGGAAGCTGAAATTGTGCCACTGCTATCCAGAAAGGGTGACAGATTGAGAATTTGTTGAAAGCAAGCAATAGAATAGAATAGTGTGGAATGGAATGGAATGGAAGGGTATGGAATGGAATGGAATAGAATGGAAAGGAAGTGAGTGGAATGGAATGAAATGGAATGGAACAGAATGGAAAGGAAAGGAACGCTGATATAAAATATGAGCTGATATTGTGCCACTGCAATCCAGCCAGGGTGACAGATTGAGAACTTGTTGAAAGAAAGGAATACAATCAAATAGTGAGGAATGAAATGGAATGGAATGGAATGGAGTGCAGTGGAATGTAATGGAAAGGAATGGAATGAAATGGAATGCAATGTAGTCAAATGGAAAGGAATGGAATGGAATGGAATGGAATGGAATGGAATGGAATGGAATGGAATAGAATGGTGAAATAATATGTGAGCTGACCTTGTGCCACTGCAATCCAGCCAGGGTGTCAGATTGAGAAATTTTTGAAAGAAAGCATTAGAATAGAATAGTGCGGAATGGAATGGAATGGAATGGAGTGAAATGAAACGGGATGGAACGGAATGGTATAAAGTGGAATGGAGTGCAATGAAACGGGATGGAACGGAATGGTATAAAGTGGAATGGAAAGGAACAAAATGGAATAGAATGTAATTTAAAGGGATGCAACGGTGAAATAAAATGTGAGCTGACATTGCGCCACGGCAGTACAGGCAGGGTGACAGTTCGAGAACTTGTTCACGAAAGCAATAGAATAGAATAGTGGGAAAGGAAGTAATGGAATGGAATGCAGTGGAGCGTAATGGAAAGGAAAGGAATGGAATGGAGTGCAATTCAGTGGAATGGAACAGAATGGAATGCAATGGAATGGAATGGAATGGAATGGAATGGAATGGAATAGAATGGAATAAAATGGTGAAATAAAATATGAGCTGACAAAGTGCTACTGCAATACAGCCAGAGTGAAAGCGTGAGAACTTGTTTAAAGAAAGGAATAGAATAGAATACAGTGGAATGGAATCGAATGGAATGGAATGGAGTGTAGTGCAATGGAACGGAATGGAGTGGAATGTATTGAAATGGAATGGAATGGAATGGATTGGAAAGGAACTATGAAATAATATGTGAGTTGACATTGTGCCACTGAAGTCCTGCCAGTGTGACAGACTGAGAACTGGTTGAAGGAAAAGAATAGAATAGAATAGTGTTGATTGGAATGAAATGAATGGAATGGAATGGAATGGGTGACAGATTCAGAACTTGTTGAAAGAAAGGAATGGAAGAAAATTGTGTGGAATAGAATGGAATGGAATGGCATGGAATGGCATGGAATGGAATGCAACAGAATGAAATGGAGTGCAATAGAATGGAAAGGAATGAAATTTAATGGAATGGAATGGAATGGAACGGTAAAATAAAAGGTGAACTGACATTATGCAACTGCAATCCAGCCAGGGTGACAGATTGATAACATGTTTAAAGAATGGAATAAAATTCAATAATATGGAATGGGATGGATTGGAATGGAATGCAATGGAATGGAATGGAATGGAATGGAGTGGAATGGAATGGACAGGACTGGAATGGGATGGGATGGGATGGGATGGGATGAGATGGGATGGGTTGGGATAGAATGGAATGTAATGGAACGGAATGGAATGGAGATCAATGGAACTGAATGGAATGGAATGAAATGGAATGGGAAGGAATGCAATGGGATGGAATGGAACGGAATTGAATGGAATAGAAAGGTAAAAAAATGTGAGCTGACATTGTGCCACTTCAATCCAGCCAGTGTGACAGATTGAGAACTTGTTGAAAGTAAGGAAGAGAATAGAGTAGTGTGGAATGGAATGGAAATGAATGGAATGGAATGGACTGCAATGGAAGGGAATGGAATGGAATGGTGTGCAACTGAACGGAATGGAATGCAATGGAATGGACTGAAATGGAATGGAATGGAGTGGAATGGAATGGAATGAAACGGTAAAATATAATATGAGCTGACTTTGTGCCGCTGCAATCCAGCCAGAGTGAAAGATTAATATCTTGTTTAAAGAACGGAATAGAATAGAATAGACTGGAATGGAATGGAATGGAATGAAAAGTAGTGGAATGCAACGGAATGGAATGAAATTTAGTGCAATGGAACGGAATGCAACGGAATGGAATGAAATTGAATGGAATGGAATTGAATGCAATGGAATGGAATGGAATGGAATGGTGAAATAAAATGTGAGCTGACATTGTGCCACTGCAATCCAAAAGGGTGACAGATTGAGAACTTGTTGAGAGAAAGGAATAGAATAGAATAATGTGGAAAGGAATGGAAAGGAATGGAATGGAATGGAATGGAATGGAATGGATTGGAATGAAATGGAGTGCAATGGAATGAAATGGAATGGAAAGGACTGGAATGGAATGGAAAGGAAAGGAACGCTGAAATAAAATATAAGTTGATATTGTGCCACTGCAATGCAGCCAGGGTGACAGATTGAGAACATGCTGAAAGAAAGGAATAGAATAGAATAGTGTGGAATGAAATGGAATGGAATGGAATGGAGTGCAATGAAACGGGATGGAATGGAATGGTATGAAGTGGAATGGAAAGGAACGGAAAGGAATATAATGTAATTTAATGGGATGCAACGGTGAAATAAAATGTTAGCTGACATTGTGCCTCGGCAGTAGAGCCAGGGTGACAGTTTGAGAACTTGTTGAAGAAAGGAGTAGAATAGAATAGTGGGAATGGAAGGAATGGAATGGAATGGAATGGAATGGAGTGCAATGAAACGGAAAGGAATGGAATGGAGTGCAATTGAGCGGAATGGAATGGAATGGAATGAAATGGAATGGAATGGAGGAAAACGCTGAAATAAAATATGAGCTGACATTGTGCCACTGCAATCCAGCCTGAGTGAAAGTTTGAGATCTTGTTTAAAGAAAGGAATAGAATAGAAGAGTATGGAATGGAATGGAATGGAATGGAATGGAATGCAAAGGAATGGAATGGAATGGAATGCAATGGAACGGAATGCAATGGAATGGAATGGAATGGAATGGAATGGAATGCAATGGAATGGAATGGAGCAGAATGAAATGGAATGGAATGGAATGGAATGGCAAGGAACAATCAAATAAAATGTGAACTGACATTGTGCCACTTCAATCGTGCCACTGTGACAGATTGAGAACTGGTTGAAGGAAAAGAATAGAATAGTGTTGATTGAAATGGATTGGAATGGAATGGAGCGTAATGGAACAGAATAGAAAGGAATGGAATGAAACGGAATGGAATGGAGGCAAGTGGTATGGAATGGAATGGAAGGGAATGGAATGTAATGGAACGGAACGGTGAAAAAATATGTGAGCAAATATTGTGCAACTGCAATCCAGCCAGGGTGACAGATTGAGAACTTTTTGAAAGAAAGGCACAGAATAGAATAGTGTGGAATGGAATGGAATGGAATGGAATGGAATGGAATGGAATGGAATGGAATGGAATGGAGTGCAATGCAACGGGATGGAATGGAATGGGATGAAATGGAAAGGAAAGGAATGGAATGGAATAGGATGTAATGGAATGGGATGCAACAGTGAAATAAAAAGTGACCTGACATTGTGCCTTTGCAATCCAGGCAGGATGATAGATTGAGAACTTGTTGAAAATAAGGAAAAGAATGGAATAGTGGGAATGGAATGGAATGGAATGGAATGGAATGGAATGGAATGGAATGCAATGCAATGGAATTCAATGGAGTGCAATGGAAAGGAATGGAAAGGAATGGAATGAAACGGAATGGAATGGAATGGAATGGAATGGAATGGAATGAAATAGAATGAAATGGAATGGAACGGTGAAATAAATGTGAGCTGACATTGTCTCACTGCAATCCAGCCAGGGTGACAAATTGAGAACATGTTGAAAGAAAAGAATGGAATAGAGTAGTGTGGAATGGAACAGAATGGAAAGGAATGGAATGGAATGGAATGGAAAGGAATGGATTGGAATGAAATGGAGTGCAATGGAACGAAATGGAATGGAAAGGACTGAAATGGAATGGAATGGAAAGGAATTGATTGGAATGAAATGGAGTGCAATGGAACGAAATGGAATGGAAAGGAAGGGAACGCTGAAATAAAATATGAGTTGATATTGTACAACTGCAATCCAGCCAGGGTGACAGATTGAGAACTTGTTGAAAGAAAGGAATGGCATAGAACAGTGTGGAATGGAATGGAATGGAATGGAATGGAATGGAATGGAATGGAATGAAATGAAAAGGGATGGAACGGAATGGTAAGAAATGGAATGGAAAGAACGAAAAGGAATATAATGTAATTTAATGGGATGCAACGGTGAAATAAAATGTTAGCTGAAATTGTGCCTCAGCAGTAGAGCCAGGGTGACAGTTTGCGAAATTGTTGAAGAAAGGAGTAGAATAGAATAGTGGGAATGGAAGGAATGGAATGGAATGGAATAGAATGCAATGAAGTGCAATGAAACGGAAAGAAATGGAATGGAGTGCAATTGAGCGGAATGGAATGGGATGGAATGGAATGGAATGGAATGGAATGGAGTAAAACGGTGAAATAAAATATGAGCTGACATTGTGCCACTGCAATCCAGCCTGAGTGAAAGTTTGAGATCTTGTTTAAAGAAAGGAATAGAATACAATAGAATAGAATAGAATAGAATAGAATAGAATAGAATAGAATAGAATAGAGTGGAATGGAATGGAATGGAAGGGAATGGAATGGAATACAATGGAATGGAATGGAAGCGAAGGGAAGGGAACGGAAGGAAAGGGAAGGGAAGGGAAAGGAATGCAATGGAATGGAATGGAGTGGAATGGAATTTAATGGAATGGAATGGTATGCAATGGAACGGAATGGAGCGGAATGAAATGGAAAGGAATGGAATGGAATGGCAAGGAACGATGAAATAAAATGTGAGCTGACATTCTGCCACTGCAATCCTGCCAATGTGACAGATTGAGAACTGGTTGAGGCAAAAGAATAGAACAGAATAGTGCTGATTGGAATGGAATGGAATGGAATGCAATGGAATGGAATGAAATGGAGTGTAATGGAACAGAATAGAAAGGAATGGAATGAAATGAAATGGAATGGAATGGAATCAAATGGTATGGAATGGAATGGAAAGGAATGGAATGTAATGGAACGGAACAGTGAAAAAATATGTGAGCAGATATTGTGCCACTGCAATCCAGCCAGGGTGACAGATTGAGAAATTTTTGAAAGAAAGGCACAGAATAGAATAGTGTGGAATGGAATGGAATGGACTGGAATGGAGTGCAATGCAACGGGATGGAATGGAATGGGATGAAATGGAATGGAAAGGAACAGAACGGAACAGGATGTGATGGAATGGGATGAAACGGTGAAATAAAAAGTGACCTGACATTGTGCCACTGCAATCCAGCCAGGAAGATAGATTGAGAACTTTTTGAAAGTAAGGAAAAGATTGGAATAGTGGGAATGGAATGGAACGGAATGGAATGGAATGGAATGGAATGGAATGCAATGGAGTTCAATGGAGTGCAATGGAAAGGAATGGAAAGGAATGAAATGAAACGGAATAGAATGGAATGGAATGGAATGGAATGGAATGGAATGGAATGGAATGGAACGGTGAAATAAATGTGAGCTGACATTGTCTCACTGCAATCCAGCCAGGGTGACAAATTGAGAACTTGTTGAAAGAAAAGAATGGAATAGAATAGTGTGGAATGGAATGGAATTGAATGGACTGGAGTGCAATGGAAAGGAATGGAACGGAATGGAATTTAATGGAATGGAATGGAGGGCAATGGAACAGAATGGAATGGAATGGAAGGAAATGGAACGGAATAGAATGGAATGGAATGCAATGGAATGGAATGGTGAATAGAAATGTAAGCTGTCATTGTGCCACTGTAATCCAGATACTGTGAAAGATTGAGAACCTGTTGAAAGAAAGGAATAGAATACAATCTCTGGAATGGAATGGAATGCAATGGAATGGATTGGAACGGAATGGAATGGAGCGCAATGGAACGGAATGGAACGGAATGGAAAAAAATGGACAGCAATGAAATGGAATGGAATGGAATGGAATGGAATGGAATGGAATGGAATGGAATGGAATGGAATGAATAGATTGGCATGGGGCGGAATGGAATGGAATGCAATGGAATGGAATGGAATGGAGTGCAATGGAATGGAATGGAATGGAATGGTATGGAATGGAATGGAACGGTGAAATAAAATGTGGGCTGACATTGTGCCACTGAAATCCAGCCAGGGGGACAGAATTGAGAAATACTTGAAAGAAAGGAATATAATAGAACAGTGTGGAATCAAATGTAATGGAATGGAATGTAATGGAATGGAATGCAAGGGAAAGGAATGGAATGGAATGGAATGGAATGGAATGGATTGGAATGGAACGGAATACTGACACAAAATGTGAGCTGACATTGTGCCACTGCAATCCAGATAGGGTGACAGATTGAGAACTTCTTGAAAGAAAGAAATAGAATACTGTGGAATGGAATGGAATGGAATATAATGGAAAGGAATGGAACGGAATGGAACAGAGTGCAATGGAACGAAATGCAACAGAATGGTATGAAATGCAATGGACTGGAATGGAATGGAGTGGAATGGAATGGAATGGAATTCAATGGAATGGAATGATGAAATAAAATGTGAGCTGATATTGTGCAACTGCAGTCCAGTCAGGGTGCAGATTGCAAAATTGTGGAAAGAAAGGTATAGAATAGAGTAGTGTGGAATGGAATAGAATGGAATGGAAAGGAATGGAATGGAATGGAATGGAATGGAATGGAATGGAATGGAATGGAATGGAACGGAACGTGATGGAGTGCAATGGAACGGAATGAAAGGTAATGGAATAAAATGGAATGGAATAGAATGCAATGGAAGGGTGAAATAAAACTAGAGCTGACATTGTGTCTCCGCAATCCAGCAAGGGTGACAGATTGAGAACTTGTTGAAAGAAAGGAATAGAATAGAATAGTGTGGAATGGAAAGGAATGGAATGGAATATAATGGAATGCAATGGAATGGAAAGGAATGGAATGCAAAGGAACAAAATGGAATGGAATGGAATGGAATGGAATGGAATGGAATGTGATTGGGTGTGATGGGATGGGATGGGATGGAATAGAATGGAAGGGAATGGAATGGAATGGTGAAATAAATTGTGAGCTGACATTGTGCCACTGCAATCCAGTCAGGGTGACAGATTGAGAACTTGTTGAAAGAAAGGAATAGAATAGAATAGTGTGAAATGGAATGCAATGGAATGGAATGGAATGCAAATGAATGCAGTGCAATGGAACGGAATGGTACGGAATGGAATGAAATGGAATTGAGTGGAACAGAACGGAATGGAACAGAAAAAAATGGAATGGAATGTAATGGAATGGATTGCAATGGAACAGAGTGCAATGCAACGGAATGGAAGGCAATGGAGGTAAATGGAATGGAATGGAATGAAATGGAATGGAATGAAGTGGAGTGGAGTGGAGTGCAGTGGCGTGGAGTGGAGTGGACTGGAGTGGAGTGAATTGGAGTGGAGTGGAGGGGAGTGGAATGGAATGGTATGGAAAGGAATGGAATGGAATGGAACGAAAAGGAATGGAATGGAATGGAAAGGAATGGAATGGAATGAAATGGAATGGTATGGAATGGAACAGAATGAAACGAAATGGAATGGAATGGAATGGAAAGGAGTGGATTGGAATGGAATGGAATGGAATGGAATGGAATGGAATGGTAAAATAAAATGTGAGCTGATATTGTTCCACTGCAATCCAGCCAGGGTAACAGATTGACAACTTGTTGAAAGAAAGGAATAGAACCTAATAATTTGGAACGGAATGGAATGGAATGGAATGGAATGCAGTGCAATGCAAATGAACGGAATGGAATGGAACGAAATGGAATGGAATGGAATGGAATGATACGGTGAGATAAAATATGGGCTGACATTGTGCCACAGCAATCGAGCGAGGGTGACAGGTTGAGAACATGTTGAAGGAAAAGAATAGTATATAATGGTGTGGAATGGAATGGAAGGGAATGGAATGTAACGGAAAGGAACCAATCGGAACGGAACGCAATGGAATGGAATGGTGTGCAGTGGAATGGAATGGAACGGAATGGAACAAAATGGAATGGAATGGAATGAAAAGAAATGGAATGGAATTCAATAGAATGGAATGGAATGGAATGGAATGGAATGGAATGGAATGGAATGGAATGGAATGGAACAGTGAAATAAGAAGAACTAACATTGTGCAACTGCAATTCAGCCAGGGTGACAAACTGAAAAATTGTGGAAAGAAAGGAATAGAATATGGTAGAATAGTGTGGAATGAAATGGAATGTAATGGAGTGCCATGGAACGGAATGGAATGAAATGGAATGGAATGGAATGGAATGGAATGGAATGGAATGGAATGGAATGGAAAGGAATGGAACGGTGAAATATCATGCGAGCTGACATTGTGCCACTGCAATCCAGCCTGGGTGACGGATTGAGAACTTTCTGAAATAAAGGAACAGAATAGAATAGTGTCGAACGGAATGGAATGGAATGGAATGGAATGGAATGGAATGGAATGGAATGGAACGATGAAATAAAATCTGAGCTGACATGGTGTTAATGCAATCCAGCCAGGCAGACAGATAGAGAACTTGTTCAAAGAAAGGAATAGGAAAGAATGGTGTGGAATGGAATGGAATGGAATGGAATGGAATGCAATGCAATGGAAAGGAATGGAGTGTAATGGAATGGAATGGAATGGAATGGAACAAAATGGAAAAGAACCAAACGGAACGGAACAGACAGGAGGGAACGGAACGGAAAGTAATGGAATGTTCTGCAATAGAATGTAATGGAACGGAATGGAACGAAATAGAATGGAATGGAACGGAATGGAATGGAATGGAATGGAATGGCATAGAATAGAATGGAATGGAATGGAATGGAACGGTGAAATAAAATGCGAGTTCACATTGTGCCACAGCAATCCAGCCAGCATGACATACTGAGAACTTGTTGAAAGAAAGGAATAGGATAGAATATTGTGGAATGGAATGGAATGGAATGGAACGGAATGGAAGGAATGGACTGGAATGGAATGGAATGGAGTGCAGTGGAATGGAATGGAAAGGAATGGAATGAAATGCAATGGAATGGAACGGAACAGAACATAACGGAACGGAACGGAACGGAACGGAACGGAACGGAACGGAACGGGACGGAATGGAATGGAATGGAATGGAATGGAATGGAATGAATAGTGGAGTAAAATGTGAGCTGACTTTGTGCAACTGCAATCCAGCAAGGGTGACAGATTGAGAACTTGTTTAAAGGAAGGAATAAAATAGAATAGTGGGGAATGGAATGGAATGGAATGGAATGGAATGGAATGGAATGGAATGCAATGGAATGGAAAGTAATGGAATGGAATGGAATGGAATTTAAAGGAATGGAGTGCAATGGAACGGAATGGAAAGGAATGGAAAGAAATAGAATGGAAAGGAATGGAATGGAACGGAGTAGAATGGAATGGAAGGGAATGGAAATGAGTGGAACGGAATTTAATGGAATGGAATGGAATCGAATGGAATGGAATGGAATGGGATGGTATGGAATAGAATGGAGTGCAATGGAATGGAAAGTAACAGAATGGAATGAAAGGGATTGGAATGGAATAGAATGGAAAGGAATGGAATGGAATGGAATGGAATGGAATGGAATGGAATGGAATGGAATGGAATGAACAGTGAAATAAAATGGAAGTTTAAATTGTGCCACTGCAATCCAGCTGGTGGGAAACGTTGAGAAAACTTTTAAAAAAAGGGATACAATAGAATAGTGTAAAACGGAATGGAATTTAAAGGAATGGAGTGAAATGGAATGGAACGGAACAGAAAATAATGGAATGGAATGGAATGGAATGGAGTGGAATGGAATGGAGTGCAATGGAATGGAATGGAATGGAATGGAATAGAATGGAAAGGAGTAGAATGGAATGGAATGCAATGAAATCAAATGGAATGGAATGGAATGGAATGGAATGGAATGGAATGGAATGGAATGTAAATGAATGGAGCGCAACTGAATGGAATGGGAAGGAATGGATTGAAATGGAATGGAATGGAACAGAACCGAATGGAACAGAACGGAATGGAATGGAATGGAATGGTATGGATTGGAATGGAATAGAGTGCAATGGAACGGAATGCAATGGAACGGAAAGAAATGGAATGGAATGGAATGGAATGGAATGGAATGGAATGGAATGGAATGGAATGGAATGAAGTGGAGTGGAGTGCAGTGGCATGGAGTCGAGTGGACTTGAGTTGATTGGATTGGAGTGAAGTGGAGTGGAGTGGACAGGAATGGTATGGAAAGGAATGGAATGGAATGGAATTCAACAGAACAGAATGGAATGGAATGGAGTGGATTGGAATGGAATGGAATGGACCCGTGAAATAAAATGTGATCTGATATTCTGCCACTGCAATCCATCCAGGGTAACAGATTGAAAATTTGTTCAAAGAAAGGAATAGAATATAATAATTTGGAATGGAATGGAACGGAATGGAATGGAAAAAATTACAATGGAGTGAGGGAGAATGGAAAGCAGAAGAACGGAATGGAGTTGATTGGAGGTGAATGGAGTGTAATCTAATGGAATGGAATGGAATGGAATGGAAGGGAATGGAATGGAATGGAATGCAATGGAATGGAAGGGAATGGAATGGAATGCAATGGAATGGAATGCAATGGAATGGAGTGGTCAGAAATGAAGGCAAAACTGTAGGAATAAATTGCAGTGGAGTGGAGAGAAGTGGAGTGGAGAAGAGTGAAATAGAAATGACAGGAATGCAATGAAATGGAATGGAATGGAAAGGAATGGAATGTAGTGGATTGGAGTGGAGTGGATGGGAGTACAATGGAATGGAAAAGAGAGTAATAGAATGGAATGGATTACAATGGAAAGGAATGAAAAGGAATGGAATGGAATTCAATGGAGTAGACTGAAGTGCAGTGTATTTGGAAAGAATGGAATGGACAGGAGTCTAGTGGCATGGAATGGGGTGGGAAGGAATGGAATGGAGGGGAGTGGAGTGGAGTGGAATTCAGGGGATTATAGTGGATTCAGGTGGAATGCAATGGAATGGGAGAGAATGGAATAGAATGGAATTCAGTGGATTGGAGTGCAGTTGCGTGGAGTGGAATGGAATGGAATATACTGGAATGGATTGGAATGCATTTAAATGGAATGGAATTCAATGGAATGGAATGGAATGGAATGGAATTCAATGCAATGAAATGGAAATTAATGGAAAAAACTGCAGTGGAGTGCAGTTGAGTAGAATGGAGAAGAAAGGAAGGGAGTGGAATGGAGTGGTATGGAGTGTAATGGAATGGAAAGGAATGGAATAGAATGGAATGAAAAGGAATGGAATGGAATGGAATGGAATGGAATGGAATGGAATGGAATGGAATGGAGTGGACTGGAATGGAAGCGAATGGGAAAGAATAGAATGCAGTGCAGTGGAGAGGAGTGGAGTTTAGAAGTGTGAAATTGAAATGATTGGAATGCAATGCAATGGAATGGAATGGAAAGGAATGGAATGCAGTGGATTGGAGTGGAGTGGATGGGAGTACAATGGAATGGAATGGAAAGTAGTGGAATGGAATGCAATACAATGGAATGGAATGGAATGCAGTGGTTTGGTATGAAGTTGCGTGGAGGGGAATGGAATGGATTGGAATGGAATGGAATGAAAAGAAATGGAAAGGAATCGAATGGAGTGTAACGGAAGTGAATGGAAAGGAATGGAATGAACTGGAATGAAATGGAATGGAATGGAATGGAATGGAATGGTGAAATGAAATGTAAGCTGTCATTGTGCCACTGCAATCCAGATACTGTGAAAGATTGGGAACTTGTTGAAAGAAAGAAATAGAATACAATCTGTGGAAAGGAATGGAATGCAATGGAATGGATTGGAACGGAATGGAATGGAGCGCAATGGAACGGAATGGAACGGAATGGAAAAAAATGGATAGCAATGAAATGGAATGGAATGAATAGATTGGCACAGGGCGGAATGGAATGGAATGCAATGGAATGGAATGGAGTGCAATGGAATGGAATGGAATGGAATGGTATGGAATGGAATGGAACGGTGAAATAAAATGTGGGCTGACATTGTGCCACTGAAATCCACCCAGGGTGACAGAATTGAGAAATTGTTGAAAGAAAGGAATATAATAGAACAGTGTGGAATCAAATGTAATGTAATGGAATGAAATGGAATGGAATGGAATGGAGTGCAAGGGAAAGGAATGTAATGTAATGTAATGGAATGGAATGGAATGGAATGGAATGGAATGGAATGGAATACTGAAACAAAATGTGAGCTGACATTGTGCCACTGCAATCCAGCCAGGGTGACAGATTGAGAACTTGTTGAAAGAAAGAAATAAAATAGAATACTGTGGAATGGAATGGAATGGAATTTAATGGAAAGGAATGGAACGGAATGGAACAGAGTGCAATGGAACGGAATGTAACAGAATGGTATGAAATGCAATGGACTGGAATGGAATGGAGTGGAATGGAATGGAATGGAATTCAATGGAATGGAATGATGAAATAAAATGTGAGCTGATATTGTGCAACTGCAGTCCAGTCAGGGTGAAGATTGAAAATTTGTGGAAAGAAAGGTATAGAATAGAGTAGTGTGGAATGGAATAGAATGGAATGGAAAGGAATGGAATGGAATGGAAAGGAATGGAATGGAATGGAATGGAAAGGCATGGAATGGAATGGAATGGAATGGAATGGAATGGAATGGAATGCAATGGAATGGAATGGAATGCAATGGAATGGAATGGAATGGAATGCAATGGAATGGAATGGAATGGAATGCAATGGAATGGAATGGAATGGAATGTGATGGAGTGCAATGGAACGGAATGAAAGTTAATGGAATAAAATGGAATGGAATGGAATGGAATAGAATGCAATGGAACAGTGAAATAAAATTAGAGCTGACATTGTGTCTCCGCAGTCCAGCAAGGGTGACAGATTGAGAACTTGTTTAAAGAAAGGAAAAGAATAGAATAGTGTGGAATGGAAAGGAATGGAATGGAATATAATGGAATGCAATGGAATGGAAAGGAATGGAATGCAATGGAACAGAATGGAATGGAACAGAATGGAAAGGAATGGAATGGAATGGAATGGAATGGAATGGAATGGAATGTGATTGGGTGTGATGGGATGGGATGGGATGGAATAGAATGGAAGGGAATGGAATGGAATGGAATGGAATGGAATGGAATGGAAAGGTGAAATAAATTGTGAGCTGACATTGTGCCACTGCAATCCAGTCAGGGTGACAGATTGAGAACTTGTTGAAAGAAAGAAATAGAATAGAATAGTGTGAAATGGAATGGAATGGAATGGAATGCAAATGAATGCAGTGCAATGGAAAGGAATGGTACGGAATGGAACGAAATGGAATTGAGTGGAACAGAACAGAATGGAACGGAACGAAATGGAATGGAATGGAATGGATTGCAATGGAACAGAGTGCAATGCAACGGAATGGAATGCAATGGAAAGAAATGGAATGGAATGCAATGAAATGGCATGGAATGAAGTGGAGTGGAGTGGAGTGCAGTGGCGTGGAGTGGAGTGGACTGGACTGGAGTGAATTGGAGTGGAGTGGAGGGGAGTGGAATGGAATGGTATGGAAAGGAATGGAATGGAAAGGAATGGAACGAAAAGGAATGGAATGGAATGGAAAGGAATGGAATGGAATGAAATGGAATGGTATGGAATGGAACAGAATGAAATGAAATGGAATGGAATGGAATGGAATGGAAAGGAGTTGATTGGAATGGAAGGGAATGGAATGGTAAAATAAAACGTGAGCTGATATTGTTCCACTGCAATCCAGCCAGGGTAACAGATTGATAACTTGTTGAAAGAAAGGAATAGAACATAATAATTTGGAGCGGAATGGAATGGAAAAACGTGCACTGGAGTGCAGTGGAGAGGAATGGAGAAGAAAGGATGGCAGTGGTTTGGACTGGAAAGGAGTGCAATGGAATAGAATGGAATGAAATGGAATGGAATGGGAGGAGTGGATTGGAATGGAGACGAATGGGAAGGAATGGAATGCTGTCAGGTGGAGAGGAGTGGAGTGCAGAAGAGTGGATTTGAATTGAATGGAATGGAGAGGAAACGATTTCATTTGAGTGGAGCGGAATCTATGTGTGAAGAATGGCATAAAATTGAATGGAACGGAATGGAATGGAATGCAATGGAATGGAATGGAATGGAATGGAATGGAATGGAATGGAATTTATTGCAATGGAATGGAAATGAATGGAATGGAATGGAAGGGAATGGAATGGAATAGATAGCAATGGAAAGGTATGGAATGGAATGGAATGGAGTAGAATGGAATGGAATGGAAAGGAATTGAATGGAATACAATGGAAAGGTATGGAATGGAATGGAATGGAATAGCATGGAATGGAATGGAATAGCATGGAATGGAATGGAATGGAATGGCATTGAATGGAATGCAATGGAAAGGTATGGAATGGAATGGAATGGAATAGCATGGAATGGAATGGAATGGCGTGGCATGGAATGGAATGGAATGCAAAGGAATGGAATGGAATGGAAAGGAATGGAAAAACGTGTAATGGAGTGCAGTGGAGAGGAATGGAGAAGAAAGGATGGGAGTTCTGTGGAGTGGAAAGGAGTGCAGTGGAATGGAATGTTATGAAATAGAATGGAATGGAAGGAGTGGATTGGAATAGAGACGAATGGGAAGTAATGGAATGCTGTCATGTGGAGAGGAGTGGAGTGCAAAAGAGTGGATTTGAATTGAATGGAATGGAGAGGAATTGATTTCATTTGAGTGGAGTGGGTCTACGTGTAAAGAAAGGCATAAAATTGAATGGAACGGAATGGAATGGAATGGAATGGAAAGGAATGGAATGGAATGGAAAGGAATGGAATGAAATGGAATGCAATGGAATGGACTGTAATGGAAAGGAACGGAATGGAATGGAACAGAATGGAATGGATGGAATGGAATGGAAAGGAATGGAAAAAAGTCCAGTGGAATGCAGTGGAGTGGAACAGAGAAGAAAGGAAGGGAGTGCACTTGAGTGGAATGGAATGGGATGGAATGGAATGGAATGGATAGGACTGGATTGGAATGGAGATGAATGGGAAGGAAGGGAATGCTGTGGTGTGGAGAGGAGTGGAATGCAGAAGATTGCATTGGAATTGACTGGAATGGAATGGAATGTAATGGAATGAAATGGAATGGAATGGAACGCAACGAATGGAAAATATTTCAGCGCAGTATAGTGCAATGGAATGGAGAAGAAAGGAAAGGAGTGGAATGGAGTGGATTCAATGGAAAGGATTGGAATGGAATGGAATGGAATGGAATGGAATGGAATGGTGTGGAGTGGAGTGGTTTCTAGGGGAAAAGAATGGAATGGAATGGAAAGGAATGGAATGGAATTGAATGGAGTGGATTAGAATGTAGGCAATATTAAGGAACGGAATGCAGTGAAGAGGAGAGCAGTGGAGTTCAGAAGAGTGGATTTGAATTGAGTGGAATGGAATGGAATGGAGAGGAGTGCAGTGGATTATTGTGGAAATGAATGAAATGGAATGGAAAGGAATGGAATGGAATGGAAAAAAGTGCAGTGGAGTTTTCTGTAGTTTAATGCAGAAGAAACAAAGGGAGTGGAGTTGCGAGGAATGGGGTGGAAAGGAATGGAATTAAATGGAATGGAATGGAATGGAACGGAGTGGACTGAAATGGAGGCAAATGAAAGGAATGGAATTCAATGGATGGAGAAGAGTAGGGGGAGAAGAGTGGATTGGAATGGAATGGAATGGAATGGAATGGACTGGAACGTAGCTGAATGGTAAAGAATGGAATGCAGTGCAATGGAGAGCAGTGGAGTGGAGAAGAGGGGATTTGAATGGAATGGAATGGAATGGAATGGAATGGATTGGGGTAGAGTGGAGTCGATTATAGTAGAAAAGAATGGAATGGAAAGGAATGGAAAGACGTGGAATGGAATGCAATGGAATGGAGTGGAGTGGACGTTAATGGAGGTGAATCAGAAGGAATGGAATGCAGTGGAGTGGAGAGGAGTGCAGTGCAAAAGAGTGGATTGGAATTGAATGCAATGGAATGGATTCGATTGGAGTGAAATGGAGAGGAGTGTAGTGGAGAAGAGTGGATTTGAATTGAATGTAATGGCATGGAATGAAATGGAGTGGAGTGGAGTAAAATCTAGTGGAAAAGAATGGAATGGAATGGAATGGAATAGAAAAAAGTGCAGTGGATTGCAGGGTAGAGGAATGCAGAAGAAAGGAAGGGAGTGGTGATGAGTGGAATGGAGTTGAAGGGAATGGAATGCAGTGGATTTGAGTGGAGTTGCTTGGAGGGGAATGGAATGGAATGGAATAGAATGGGATGGAGTGGCATGTAATGGAATGTAATGGAATGCAATGGAAAGAATGGAATGGAATAGAATGGAAAAAAGTACAGTGGAGTGCAGTGGAGTAGAATGGAGAAGAAAGGAAAGGAGTGGGGTGGAATGGAATGGAAAGCAATGAAATTCAATGGAATGGAATGGAGTGGACTGGAATGGAGGCGAATTGGAAGGAATGGAATGGAGTGGTGTGGAAAGGAGTGCAGTGCAAACAGTGGATTTGAAATGAATGGAATGGAAAGGAATGGATTGGAGTGGAGTGGAGTTGATTATACTGGAAAAGAATGCAATGGAATGGAATGCCATGGCATGGCATGTCATGGCATGGAATGGAATGGAATGGAATGGAATGGAACAGAATGGAATGAATGGAAAAAGTTCAGTGGAGTGAAGTGGAGTGGAAAGGAGAGGAAAGGAAGGGAGTGGACTAGATTGGAATGTAATGTAGAGGATTAGAGTGGATTCTGGAGGAATGGAATGGAATGGAATGGAGAGGAATGGAATGGAATTGAATTCAGCGTATTGGTGTGGAATTGCGAGAAGGGGAATATAATGGAATGGAATGGAATGGAATGGAATGGAATGGAATAGAATGGAATGGGCTAGAATGCAATGGAATGGAATAGAGTGGAATGGAATGGAATGGAATGGAATGGAATGGAATGGAACGGAATGGAATGGAATGGAAAGCAATGCAATGGAATGGAATGGGATGGAATGGAGTACAATGGAATGGCACTGAATGGAAAGGAATGGAACGAAATGCAACGGAACGGAATAAAGTGGAGTGGATTGGAATGGAGAAGAAAAGAAGGCAGCGTAGTCGAATGGAATGGAGTGGAATGGAATGGAATGGAATGGAGGGGAATGGAATGAAATGGATTGGATTGGAACGGATGCAAATGTGAAGGAATGTAATGCAGTGGAGTGGAGCGTAGTCAAGTGGAGATGACTGGATTTGAATTGATTGTAATGGAATGGAATAGAATGGAGTGGAGTGCAGAGGATTCTACTGGAAAATAGTGGAATGGAATGGAATGGAAAGCAAAATAATGGAATGGAACGGATTGGAATGGAATGGAATGGAAAAAAGCAGAAGAGTGCAGTGGGGTGGAATGTCGAAGAAATTACTGCAGTGGAGTGGAGTGGAATTCAGTGGAACGGGATGGAAAGGAATGGAATGGAATGGAATGGAATGGAATGGAATGGAAAGTAAAGGAATGGAATGCAATGGAATGAAATGGACTGGATTGTAGTGGAGTGGAGTGTATTCCAGTGGAAAAGGATGGAATGGAATAGAAAGGAATGGAAGGATTTGAATGGAAGGGAATGGAATTCAATGGAATAGAATGGAATGGAAAGGAATGGGGTGGAATGGAATGGAAAAAAGGGCAGTGGACTGCAGTTGAGTGGAATAGAGGATAAAGAATGTAGTGGAGTGGAGTGGAAAGGAGTGGAATGGAATGGAATGGAATGGAAAGGAATAGAATGGAATGGATTGGAAAGGAGACGTATGGGAAGGAATGGAATGCAGAGGAGTGGAAGGGAGTCGAGAGGAGATGATTGGATTTGAATTCAATGGAATGGAATGGATTGGAGTGGATTGGAGTGGATTCTACTGGAAAACAATGGAATGGAATGGAATGGAATGGAATGGAATGGAATGGAAAGGAATGTAATGTAATGTAATGTAACCTAATGGAATGGAATGGAATGAAATGGAATGGATTGTAGAAGAGTGGAGTGGTTTCCAGTGCAAAAGAATGAAATGGAATAGAAGGGAATGGAGTGGAATTGAATGGAATGGAATGCATTGGAATGGAATGGAATGCAATGGAATGGAATGGAATGGAACGCAATGGAATGCATTGAAGTGGAGTGGAGTGGATTCTACTGGAAAATAATGGAATGGAATGCAATGGAATGTAAAGCCATGGAATGGAATGGAACGCAATGGAATGTAATGGAATGGAATGAAAAGGAAAGGAATAGAATTGAATGGATTGGAATGGAATGGAATGGAATGGAGTGGAATGGAAGGGAATGGAAAGGAAGGGAAGAATGCCAAAGAGTGCACAGGAGTGGAGTAGCAAAAAAGGAATGGAGTGGAGTGGAGTGGAATGGAGAGGAATGGAATGGAATGGAATGGAATGGTGTGGAGTGGAGTGGTTTCTAGGGGAAAAGAATGGAATGGAATGGAAAGGAATGGAATGGAATTGAATGGAGTGGATTAGAATGTAGGCAATATTAAAGAACGCAATGCAGTGAAGAGGAGAGCTGTGGAGTTCAGAAGAGTGGATTTGAATCGAATGGAATGGAATGGAATGGAATGGAGAGGAGTGCAATGGATTATTGTGGAAATGAATGAAATGGAATGGAAAGGAATGGAATGGAATGGAATGGAATGGAATGGAATGGAAAAAAGTGCAGTGGAGTGTTCTGCAGTTTAATGCAGAAGAAACAAAGGGAGTGGAGTTGAGGGGAATGGGGTGGAAAGGAATGGAATTAAATGGAATGGAATGGAATGGAACGGAGTGGACTGAAATGGAGGCGAATGAAAGGAATGGAATTCAATGGATGGAGAAGAGTAGAGGGAGAAGAGTGGATTGGAATGGAATGGAATGGAATGGAAGGGAGTGGACTGGAATGTAGCTGAACGGTAAAGAATGGAATGCAGTGCAGTGGAGAGGAGTGGAGTGGAGAAGAGGGGATTGGAATGGAATGGAATGGAATGGAATGGAATGGAATGGATTGGGGTAGAGTGGAGTCAATTCTAGTAGAAAAGAATGGAATGGAAAGGAATGGAATGGAAAGGAATGGAAAGGCGTGGAATGGAATGCAATGGAATGGAGTGGAGTGGACGTTAATGGAGGAGAATCAGAAGGAATAGAATGCAGTGGAGTGGAGAGGAGTGGAGTGCAAAAGAGTGGATTTGAATTGAATGCAATGGAATGGATTCGATTGGAGTGAAATGGAGAGGAGTGTGGTGGAGAAGAGTGGATTTGAATTCATTGTAATGGCATGGAATGAAATGGAGTGGAGTGGAGTAAAATCTAGTGGAAAAGAATGGAATGGAATGGAATAGAAAAAAGTGCAGTGGATTGCAGGGTAGAGGAATGCAGAAGAAAGGAAGGGAGTGGTGATGAGTGGAATGGAGTAGAAGGGAATGGAATGCAGTGGATTTGAGTGGAGTTGCTTGGAGGGGAATGGAATGGAATGGAATAGAATGGGATGGAGTGGCATGTAATGGAATGTAATGGAATTCAATGGAAAGAATGGAATGGAATAGAATGGAAAAAAGTGCAGTGGAGTGCAGTGGAGTAGAATGGAGAAGAAAGGAAAGGAGTGGGGTGGAATGGAATGGAAAGCAATGAAATTTAATGGAATGGAATGGAGTGGATTGCAATGGAGGTGAATTGGAAGGAATGGAATGCAGTGGTGTGGAAAGGAGTGCAGTGCAAACAGTGGATTTGAAATGAATGGAATGGAAAGGAATCGATTGGAGTGGAGTGGAGTTGATTATACTGGAAAAGAATGCAATGGAATGGAATGCCGTGTCATCGCATGGCATGGCATGGAATGGAATGCCATGGCATGGCATGGCATGGCATGGCATGGAATGGAACAGAATGGAATGAATGGAAAAAGTTCAGTGGAGTAAAGTGGAGTGGAATGGAGAAGAAAGGAAGGGAGTGGACTAGATTGGAATGGAATGTAGAGGATTAGAGTGGATTCTGGAGGAATGGAATGGAATGGAATGGAGAGGAATGGAATGGAATTGAATTCCGTGTATTGGTGTGGAATTGCGAGAAGGGGAATATAATGGAATGGAATGGAATGGAATGGAATGGGCTAGAATGCAATGGAATGCAATGCAATGGAATGGAATGGAACGGAATGGAATGGAATGGAATGGAATGGAATGCAATGCAATGGAATGGAATGGGATGGAATGGAATACAATGGAATGGCACCGAATGGAAAGGAATGGAACGAAATGCAATGGAATGGAATAAAGTGAAGTGGATTGGAATGGAGAAGAAAAGAAGGGAGCGTAGTTGAATGGAATGTAGTGGAATGGAATGGAATGGAAGGGAATCGAATGTAATGGATTGGATTGGAACGGATGCAAATGTGAAGGAATGTTATGCAGTGGAGTGGAGAGTAGTCAAGTGGAGATGACTGGATTTGAATTGATTGTAATGGAATGGAATAGAATGGAGTGGAGTGGAGAGGATTCTACTGGAAAATAGTGGAATGGAATGGAATGGAAAGCAAAATAATGGAATGGAACGGATTGGAATGGAATGGAATGGAAAAATGCAGAAGAGTGCAGTGGGGTGGAATGTCAAAGAAATTACTGCAGTGGAGTGGAGTGGAATTCAGTGGAACGGGATGGAAAGGAACGGGATGGAAAGGAATGGAATGGAATGGAATGGAATGGAATGGAATGGAATGGAATGGAAAGGAATGGAATGCAATGGAATGAAATGGACTGGATTGTAGTGGAGTGGAGTGGATTCCAGTGGAAAAGAATGGAATGGAATAGAAAGGAATGGAAGGATTTGAATGGAATGGAATGGAATTCAATGGAATAGAATGGAATGGAAAGGAATGGGGTGGAATGGAATGGAAAAAAGGGCAGTGGACTGCAGTTGAGTGGAACAGAGGATAAAGAATGTAGTGGAGTGGAGTGGAATGGAGTGGAATGGAATGGAATGGAATGGAAAGGAATAGAATGGAATGGATTGGAAAGGAGACGTATGGGAAGGAATGGAATGCAGAGGAGTGGAGGGGAGTCGAGAGGAGATGATTGGATTTGAATTCAATGGAATGGAATGGATTGGAGTGGATTCTACTGGAAAACAATGGAATGGAATGGAAAGGAATGTAATGTAATGTAACCTAATGGAATGGAATGGAATGAAATGGAATGGATTGTAGAAGAGTGGAGTGGTTTCCAGTGCAAAAGAATAAAATGGAATAGAAGGGAATGGAGTGGAATTGAATGGAATGGAATGCAATGGAATGGAATGGAATGGAATGGAATGGAATGGAATGGAATGGAATGGAATGGAATGGAATGCAATGGAATGCATTGGAGTGGAGTGGAGTGGAGTGGATTCTACTGGAAAATAATGGAATGGAATGCAATGGAATGGAAAGCAATGGAATGGAATGGAACGCAATGGAATGAAATGGAATGGAATGAAAAGGAAAGGAATGGAATTGAAAGGATTGGAATGGAATGGAATGGAATCGAAGGGAAGAATACCGAGGAGTGCAAAGGAGAGGAATAACGAAAAAGGAATGGAGTGGAGTGGAGTGGAATGGAGAGGAATGGAATGGAATGGAAGTGAATGGAATGAAATGGAATGGAATGGTGTGGAGTGGAGTCGTTTCTAGGGGAAAAGAATGGAATGGAATGGAAAGGAATGGAATGGAATTGAATGGAGTGGATTAGAATGTAGGCAATATTAAGGAACGGAATGCAGTGAAGAGGAGAGCAGTGGAGTTCAGAAGAGAGGATTTGAATTGAATGGAATGGAGAGGAGTGCAATGGATTATTGTGGAAATGAATGAAATGGAATGGAAAGGAATGGAATGGATAGGAATGGAAAGGCGTGGAATGGAATGCAATGGAATGGAGTGGTGTGGAATGGAGTGGAATGTAATGGAACGGAATGGAATGGAATAGAATGGAGTGCATTGGAATGAAGGCGTATGGGAAGGACTGGAATGCAGAGGAGTGGAGAGGAGTCAAGTAGAGATGATTGGATATCAACGGAATGGAATGGAATGCAATGGAATGGATTGGAGTGGAGTGGAGTGGATTCTACTGGAAAATAATGGAATGGAATGCAATGGAATGCAATGGAATGGATTGGAGTGGAGTGGATTCTACTGGAAAATAATGGAATGGAGTGCAATGGAATGGAAAGGAATGGAATGGAATGGAACACAATGGAATGTAATGGAACGGAATGGAAAGGAAAGGAATGGAATTGAATGGATTGGAATGGAACGGAATGGAATGGAATGGAATGGAATGGAATGGAATGGAATGGAAAGGAAGGGAAGAATGCCGAGGAGTGCACAGGAGTGGAATAGCGAAAAAGGAATGGAGTGGAGTGGAGTGGAATGGAGAGGAATGGAATGGAATGGAAGTGAATGAAATGAAATGGAATGGAATGGAAAGGAATGGAATGGAATGGAATGGAAAAAAGTGCATTGGAGAGTTCTGTATTTTAATGCAGAAGAAACAAAGGGAGTGGAGTTGAGAGGAATGGGGTGGAAAGGAATGGAATTAAATGGAATGGAATGGAACGGAGTGGACTGAAATGGAGGCGAATGAAAGGAATGGAATTCAATGGATGTAGAAGAGTAAGGGGAGAAGAGTGGATTGGAATGGAATGGAATGGAATGGAAGGGAATGGACTGGAATGTAGCTGAACGGTAAAGAATGGAATGCAGTGCAGTGGAGAGGAGTGGAGTGGAGAAGAGGGGATTTGAATGGAATGGAATGGAATGGAATGGATTGGGGTAGAGTGGAGTCGATTATAGTAGAAAAGAATGGAATGGAAAGGAATGGAATGGAAAGGAATGGAAAGGCGTGGAATGGAATGCAATGGAATGGAGTGGAGTGGACGTTAATGGAGGTGAATCAGAAGGAATGGAATGCAGTGGAGTGGAGAGGAGTGGAGTGCAAAAGAGTGGATTTGAATTGAATGCAATGGAATGGATTCGATTGGAGTGAAATGGAGAGGAGTGTAGTGGAGAAGAGTGGATTTGAATTCAATGTAATGGCATGGAATGAAATGGAGTGGAGTGGAGTAAAATCTAGTGGAAAAGAATGGAATGGAAAGGAATGGAATGGAATAGAAAAAAGTGCAGTGGATTGCAGGGTAGAGGAATGCAGAAGAAAAGAAGGGAGTGGTGATGAGTGGAATGGAGTTGAAGGGAATGGAATGCAGTGGATTTGAGTGGAGTTGCTTGGAGGGGAATGGAATGGAATGGAATAGAATGGGATGGAGTGGCATGTAATGGAATGTAATGGAATGCAATGGAAAGAATGGAATGGAATAGAATGGAAAAAAGTACAGTGGAGTGCAGTGGAGTAGAATGGAGAAGAAAGGAAAGGAGTGGGGTGGAATGGAATGGAAAGCAATGAAATTCAATGGAATGGAATGGAGTGGATTGGAATGGAGGCGAATTGGAAGGAATGGAATGCAGTGGTGTGGAAAGGAGTGCAGTGTAAACAGTGGATTTGAAATGAATGGAATGGAAAGGAATGGATTGGAGTGGAGTGGAGTTGATTATACTGGAAAAGAATGCAATGGAATGGAATGCCATGGCACGGCATGTCATGGTATGGAATGGAATGGAATGGAATGGAGTGGAATGGAGTGGAACAGAATGGAATGAATGGAAAAATTCAGTGGAGTGAAGTGGAGTGGAATGGAGAACAAAGGAAGGGAGTGGACTAGATTGGAATGGAATGTAGAGGATTAGAGTGGATTCTGGAGGAATGGAATGGAATTGAATTCAGTGTATTGGTGTGGAATTGCGAGAAGGGGAATATAATGGAATGGAATGGAATGGAATGGGCCAGAATGCAATGGAATGGAATGCAATGGAATGGAGTGGAATGGAATGGAATGGAATGGAATGGAATGGAATGGAATGGAACTGAATGGAATGGAATGGAATGCAATGCAATGCAATGGAATGGAATGGGATGGAATGGAATACAATGGAATGGCACCGAATGGAAATGAATGGAACGAAATGCAACGGAACGGAATAAAGTGCAGTGGATTGGAATGGAGAAGAAAAGAAGGCAGCGTAGTCAAATGGAATGAAGTGGAATGGAATGGAGTGGACGGGAATGGAATGAAATGGATTGAATTGGAGCGGATGCAAATGTGAAGGAATGTAATGCAGTGGAGTGGAGAGTAGTCAAGTGGAGATGACTGGATTTGAATTGATTGTAATGGAATGGAATAGAATGGTATGGAGTGGAGAGGATTCTACTGGAAAATAGTGGAATGGAATGGAATGGAAAGCAAAATAATGGAATGGAACGGATTGGAATGGAATGGAATGGAAAAATGCAGAAGAGTGCAGTGCGGTGGAATGTTGAAGAAATTACTGGAGTGGAGTGGAGTGGAATTCAGTGGAACGGGATTGAAAGGAATGGAATGGAATGGAATGGAATGGAATGGAATGGAATGGAATGGAAAGGAATGGAATGCAATGGAATGAAATGGACTGGATTGTAGTGGAGTGGAGTGTATTCCAGTGGAAAAGGATGGAATGGAATAGAAAGGAATGGAAGGATTTGAATGGAAGGGAATGGAATTCAATGGAATAGAATGGAATGGAAAGGAATGGGGTGGAATGGAATGGAAAAAAGGGCAGTGGACTGCAGTTGAGTGGAATAGGGGATAAAGAATGTAGTGGAGTGGAGTGGAATGGAGTGGAATGGAATGGAATGGAAAGGAATAGAATGGAATGGATTGGAAAGGAGACGTATGGGAAGGAATGGTATGCAGAGGAGTGGAAGGGAGTCGAGAGGAGATGATTGGATTTGAATTCAATGGAATGGAATGGATTGGAGTGGATTGGAGTGGATTCTACTGGAAAACAATGGAATGGAATGGAATGGAATGGAATGGAATGGAATGGAATGGAATGGAATGGAAAGGAATGTAATGTAATGTAATGTAACCTAATGGAATGGAATGGAATGAAATGGAATGGATTGTAGAAGAGTGGAGTGGTTTCCAGTGCAAAAGAATGAAATGGAATAGAAGGGAATGGAGTGGAATTGAATGGAATGGAATGCAATGGAATGGAATGGAATGGAATGGAATGGAATGGAATGGGTTGGAATGGAATGGAAAAAACTGCAGTGGACTGCAGTTTAATGGAATGTAGGAGAATGGAACGGAATGGAGTGGAAGGGAATGGAGTCGAATGGAACAGAGTGGAATAGAATGGAGTGGATTGGAATGAAGGCGTATGGGAAGGAATGGAATGCAGAAGAGTGGAGAAGGGTAGAGTAGAGATGATTGAATTTCAATGGAATGGAATGGAATGGAATGGATTGGAGTGGAGCGGAATCTACTGGAAAATAATGGAATGGAATGGAATGGAATGGAATGGAATGGAATGGAATGGAAAGAATTGTTATGGAATGGAAAGGAAAGGAATGGAATTGAATCAATTGGAATGGAATGGAATGGAAGGGAAGAATGCAAAGGAGGACAGAGGAGTGGAATAGCGAAAAAGGAATGGAGTGGAGCGGTGTGGAATGGAGTGGAATGGAATGGAATGGAAGTGAATGGAATGGAATGGAATGGAATGGAATGGAATGGAATGGAATGGAATAGATTGGTGTGGACTGTAGTGGTTTCTAGGTTAAAAGAATGGAATGGATTGGAAAGGAATGGAATGGAATGGAATGGAATTTAATGAAGTGGAATGGAATGGAACTGAATTCAATAGAAAGGAACGGAATGGAATGGAATGGAAAAAAAGTGCAGTGGGGTGTATGGGAGTGGAATGCAGAAGAAAGGAAGGGAGAGGACTGTAGTGGCATGGAGTGGAATGGAATGGAATGGAGGCAAATGGGAAGGAATGGAATGAAGTGGAGAGGAGAGGAGTGGAGAGAAGAAGAGTGGATTTGAATTCAATGGAATGGAACTCAATGGAATGGGATGGAATGGAAAGGAATGCAGTGGATTGGAGAGGAGTGAATTGCACTAGAATGGAATGGAATGCAAAGTAACGGAATGGAGAGGAACATAATGGAACGGAATGAAAAGGAATGGGTTGGAATAGATTGGAGTGGAGTGCAGTGTTTTGCAAATGAATGGAATGGAGACGAGTGTGGTGCAGGGGAGTAGAATGGTAAGGAATGGAATGGAGTGGATTGGAATGCAGGGGATTGGAAGGGAGGAGATTGGATTCAGATGGAATGGAATGGAATGGAATGGAATGGAATGGAATGGAATGGCATGGAATGGAATGGAATGAAATGGAATGCTGTGAATTGGAGTGGAGTTACTTGGAGGGGAATGGAATGGAATGGAAGGGAATGGAATGGAACGGAGGGAAACGGAACGGAATGAATGGAATGGAATATAATGGAAAAAAGTGTAGTGCAGTGCAGTGGAGAGTAATGGAGAGGAAAGGATGGGAGTGGAGTGGAGTGGAAAGGAAAGGAATGGAATGGAATTGAATGGAATGGAATGGAATGGAGTGGAACATAGTGGACAGGAATGAAGGCGAATGGGAAGGAATGGAATGCAGTGGATTGGAGAGGAATTGAATGGAAAAGTGTGGATTTGAATGCAATGAAAAGCAATACAATGGATTGTAGTGGAGTGGACAGTATTCTAGTGTAAAAGAAAGGAATGAAAGGGAATGGAATGGAATGGAATGGAATGGAATGGAATGGAATGGAATGGAAAAACGTGCACTGGAGTGCAGTGGAGAGGAATGGAGAAGAAAGGATGGCAGTGGTTTGGACTGGAAAGGAGTGCAATGGAATAGAATGGAATGAAATGGAATGGAATGGAAGGAGTGGATTGGAATGGAGACGAATGAGAAGGAATGGAATGCTGTCAGGTGGAGAGGAGTGGAATGCAGAAGAGTGGATTTGAATTGAATGGAATGGAGAGGAAACGATTTCATTTGAGTGGAGCGGAATCTATGTGTGAAGAATGGCATAAAATTGAATGGAATGGAATTTAATGGAATGGAATTTATTGCAATGGAATGGAAATGAATGGAATGGGACGGAAGGGAATGGAATGGAATAGATAGCAATGGAAAGGTATGGAATGGAATGGAATGGAATAGAATGGAATGGAATGGAAAGGAATTGAATGGAAAGCAATGGAAAGGTATGGAATGGAATGGAATGGAATAGCATGGAATGGAATGGAATGGAATGGAATGGAATGGAATGGAATGGCATTGAATGGAATGCAATGGAAAGGTATGGAATGGAATGGAATGGAATAGCATGGAATGGAATGGAATGGAATGGCATGGCATGGAATGGAATGGAATGCAAAGGAATGGAATGGAATGGAAAGGAATGGAAAAACGTGCAGTGGAGTGCAGTGGAGAGGAATGGAGAAGAAAGGATGGGAGTTCTGTGGAGTGGAAAGAAGTGCAGTGGAATGGAATGTTATGAAATAGAATGGAATGGAAGCAGTGGATTGGAATAGAGACGAATGGGAAGGAATGGAATGCTGTCATGTGGAGAGGAGTGGAGTGCAGAAGAGTGGATTTGAATTGAATGGAATGGAGAGGAATTGATTTCATTTGAGTGGAGTGGGTCTACGTGTAAAGAAAGGGATAAAATTGAATGGAACGGAATGGAATGGAATGGAATGGAAAGGAATGGAACGGAATGGAAAGGAATGGAATGAAATGGAATGCAATGGAATGGACTGTAATGGAAAGGAACGGAACGGAATGGAACAGAATGGAATGGATGGAATGGAATGGAAAGGAATGGAAAAAAGTCCAGTGGAATGCAGTGGAGCGGAACAGAGAAGAAAGGAAGGGAGTGCACTTGAGTGGAATGGAATGGGATGGAATGGAATGGAATGGATAGGACTGGATTGGAATGGAGATGAATGGGAAGGAATGGAATGCTGTGGTGTGGAGAGGAGTGGAGTGCAGAAGATTGCATTGGAATTGACTGGAATGTAATGTAATGGAATGGAATGGAATGGAATGGAATGCAATGAATGGAAAATATTTCAGTGCAGTATAGTGCAACGGAATGGAGAAGAAAGGAAAGGAGTTGAAGGGAGTGAAATGGAGTGGATTGGAATGGAAAGGAATGGAATGGAATGGAATGGAATGGAATGGAATGGATGGGAATGGAGGTGAATGGGAGGGAATAAAATGCAGCGGAGTGGAGAGGAGTGGAGTGCAGAAGAGTCGAATTAAATTGAATGGAATGGTAAGGAATGTATTGGAGTGGAGTGGAGTGGATTCTAGTGGAAAAGAATGGAATGGAATGGACTTAAATGGAATTGAATGGAATGGAATGGAAAAAATTCAGTGGAGTCTAGTGGAGTGGAAAGGAGAAGAAAGAAAATGAGAGGAGTGGAGTGGAAAAGGGTGGAATGGAAAGGAATGGAATGGAATGGAACAAAATGGAACGGAAAGGAATGGAACGAAATGGAATAGAACGGAATGGAATGGAGTGGAAAGGAATGGACCAGAACGGTAAAATAAAAGGAGAGCAGATATTGTGCCACTGCTTTCCAGCCAGGGAGACAGATTGAGAACATGTTGAAAGAAAGCAATAGAATAGAATAGTATAGAATGGAATGGAATGGAATGTTATGGAATGGAACGGAATGGATTGGAATGGAATAGAGTGCAATGGAAAGGAATGGAATGGAATGAAATGGATTGGAATGGAATGGAATGGAACGGTGAAACAAAATGTGAGTTGACATTGTGCCACTGCTATCCAGCCAGGGTGACAAAGTGAGAACTTGTTGAAAGAAAGGAAGAGAATAGAATAGAGTGGAATGGATTGGAATGGAATGGAATGGAATGGAATGGAATGGAATGGAATGGAATGGAGTGCAATGGAACGTAATGGAACAGAACAGAATGCAATGGAATGGAATGGAATGCATTGGAATGAAATGGAACGGAGAAATAAAATGTGAGCTGACATTGTGCCACTGCAATCCAGCCTGGGTGACAGATAGAGAAATTTTGAAAGAAAGGAATGGAATAGAATAGTGTGAAATGGAATGGAATGGAATGAAACGGAACGGAATAGAATGGAGTGCAATGGAACGGAATGGAATGAAACGGAATGGAATGGAATGGAATGGTGAAATAAAATGTGAGCTGATATTGTGCCTTTGCAATACAGACAGGGTGACAGATTGAGAACCTGTTGAAAGAAAAGAATAGAATAGAATATTGTGGAATGGAATGAAATGGAATGGAATGGAATGCAATGGAATGGAATGGAATGGAATGAAATGAATGGAATGGAATGGAATGGAATGGAATTGAACGGAGTGAAATGGAACGGATTCAAATAGAATGGAATGAAATGCATTGGAAAGGAATAGAATTGAATGGAATGGAATGGAATAGAATGGAACGTTGAAATAAAATGTGAGCTGATACTGTGCCATTGCAATCCAGCCAGGGTGACAGATTGACAACATGTTGAAAGAAAGAAATCGAATAGAATAATGTTGAACGGAATGGAATGGAATGGAATGGAATGAAATGCATTGGAATGGAATGGAATGGAATGGAATGGAATAACAGTGAAATAAAATGTGAGTTGATATTGTGCCATTGCAATCCAGCCAGGGTGACAGATTGACAACATGTTGAAAGAAACAAATAGCATAGAATAATGTTGAACGGAATGGAATGGAATGGAATGGAATGGAATGGAATGGAATGGAATGGAATGGAAATGAATAGAATGAAGTGGATAGGAAAGGAGGCATATGGGAAGGAATGGAATGCAGAGGAGTGGAAAGGATTCGAGTATACATGATTGGATTTGAATTCAATGTAATGGAATGGAATGGATTGGAGTGGATTGGAGTGGATTCTACTGGAAAACAATGGAATGGAATGGAATGGAAAGGAATGTAATGTAATGAAATGTAAACTAATGGAATGGAATGGAATGGAATGGAATGGAATTGATTGTAGAAGAGTGGAGTGGTTTCGAGTGGAAAAGAATGGAATGGAATGGAATGGAATGGAATGGAATGCAATGCAATGCAATGGAATGGAATGGAATGGAATGGAATTGGTTGGAATGGAGTGGAAAAAAGTGCAGTGGACTGCAGTTGAGTGGAATGTAGGAGAAAGGAACGGAATGGAGTGGAGTGGAATGGAGTGGAATGGAATGGAATGGAACGGAATGGAATGGAATGGAATGGAATGGAGGCGAATGGGACGGAATGGAATGTAGTGGAGTGGAGAGGAGTGGAGAGAAGAAGAGTGGATTTGAATTCAATGGAATGGAACGCAATGGAATAGGATGGAGTGGAAAGGAATGCAGTGGAATGGAGTGGAGTGGATTGCAGTAGAATGGAATGGAATGCAAAGTAACGGGATGGAGTATAATACAATGGAACGGAATGAAAAGGAATGGGATGGAATGGATTGGAGTGGAGTGGAGAGTTTTGCAAATGAATGGAAAGGAGATGAGTGTGGTGGAGGGGAGTGGAATAGTAAGGAATGGAATGGAATGGATTGGAATGCAGAGGATAGGAGGGGAGGAGATTGGATTCAGACGGAATGGAATGGAATGGAATGGAATGCTGTGGATTGGAGTGGGCTTATATGGAGGGGAATGGAATGGAATGTGATGGAACGGAGGAAAATGGAATGGAATGGAATAGAATGGAATATAATGGATAAAATAGCAGTGGATTGCAGTGGAGTGGAATAGAGAGGAAAGGATGGGAGTGGAGTGGGTTGGAATGGAATGGAATGGAGTGGAATGGAATCGAATGAAGTGCAGTGGAGTGCAGAGGAGTGGAATGGAGGAGAAAGGAAGGGAGTGGAGAGCACTGGAATGAAGTGGAATGCAATGAATGGAATGGAAGGGAATCTATTAGACTGGAATGGAGGATAATGGGAAGGAATGGAATGCAGTCGACTGGAGAGGAGTGGAGTGGAGAAGAGTAGATTTGAATAGAATGGGAGGGAATGTAATGGATTTGATGGGAGTGGAGTGGATTCTAGTGGAAAAGAATGGAAAGGAATGGAATGGAATGGAAAAGAATGGTATGGAGTGGAGTGGAATTGTATGCAATGGAATGGAATGGAATGGAATGCAATGGAATGGAAAGAAGTGCAGTGGAGTGCAGTGGAGAGGAATGGAGAAGCAAGGAAGGGAGAGGTGAGGAGTGGAACGGATTGGAAGGGAATGGAATGCAATGGAATAGAATGAAATGGAATGGAATGGAAAGGAGTGGATTTCAATTGAGGAAAATAGGAAGGAATGAAATGCAGTGGTGTGGAGAGGAGTGGGGTGGAGAAGAGTGGATTGGCACTGAATGGAATGGAATGGAATCGATTTGAGTGGAATGGAGTGGATTCTATAGGAAAAGAATGGAATGGAATGGTATGGAATGGAATGGAATGGAATTAACCGAAAGTAAAGGAATGCAATGGAATGTAATACAACGGAATGGAAAAAATGCAGTGGAGTGCAGTGGAGAGGCACAGAGAAGAAAGGAAGGGACTGCAGATGATTGCAATGGAGTGGAAAGCAATGGGATGCAATGGAATGGAATGGAATGGAATGGAATGGAATGGAATGGAATGGAATGGAATGGAACAGAATGGATTGGAATGGAATGGAATGGAATGCAGTGGATTGGACTGGAGTTGCATGGAGGGGAATGGAATGGAATGGAATAGAATGGAATAGAAAGGTATGGAATGGAATTAAACGGAATGGAATGAATTGAATGGAATGCAATGGTAAAAAGTGCAGTGGAGTGCAGTGGAGTGGAAGGGAGAGGAAAGTAAGTGTGTGAAGTCTAGTGGAATGGAGTGGAATGGAATGGAATTGAATGGAACACAGTGGACTGCAATGGAGGCAAATGGGAAGGAATGGAATGCAGTGGAGTGGAGAGGAGAAAAAGTGGATTTCAAAGGAATGGAATGGATTGGACTGGAGTGGAGTGGATTCCAGTGGAAAAGAATGGAATGGAATCGAACGGAATGGAATGGAATGGAATTCAATGGAATGTAATGGCATGGAATGGAATGGAATGAAATGGAATGGAATGAAAAAAGTGTGGTGGAGTGCAGTAGAGTGGAATGGACAAGAAAGAAAAGGAATGGAGTGGAGTATTATGGTGTGGAAGGAAATGGATTGGAAAGGAATGGAATGGAATGAATTGGAGTGGCCAGGAATGGAGGTGAATGGGAAGGAATGGAATGCAGTGGAGTGGAGAGGATTGGAGTGGAGAAGGGTGGATTGGAATTAAATGGAATTGAACAGAATGGATTGAAGTGGGGTGGAGGGTATTCTAGTGGGAAAGAATGGTATGGAATGGAATGGAATGGAATGGAAAGGAAGGGGATTGAAAAAAGTGCATTGGTATCTCGTGGAATGGAATGGAGAAGAAAGGAAGGTAGTGGAGTGGAGTGGAATGGAGTGCAATGGAATGGAGAGGAATGGAATGGATTCAAATGGGAAGGAATTGATAGGAGAAAAGTGGAGTGGAGTGCAGTGGAGTGGAAGGGAGAAGAAAGGAAGGGAATGGAGTGGAATGGAATGGAATGAAGTGGAATGGAATGGAATGGAATGGAATGGAATGGAATGGAATGGAACGGAATGTAGTGGACAGCAATGGAGGTGAATGTGAAGGAATGGAATGCAGTGGGGTGGAGAGGAGTGGAGGGGAGAAGAGTGGATTTGAATTGAATGGAATGGAATGGAAAGGATGGGAGTGGGGTGCAGTGGATTCTAGTGGAAAAGAATGGAATGGAATGCAATGGAATTGAATGGAATGGAATGGAATGGAAAAATGCGCAGTGGAGTGTAGTGGAGAGGAATGGAGAATAAATTAAGGGAGTGTAGTGGACTGGAATGGACTGGAATGGAATGGAATAGAATGGAATGCAGGCGAATGGGAAAGAATGGAATGCAGAGCAGTGGAGAGGAGTGGAGTGGGGAAGAGTGGATTAGAATTGAAGAGAATTTAATGCAATGGAATAGAATGCAATGGAATGGAATGCAGTGAATGGGAGTGGATTGGATTGGAGTAGAAAGCAATGGAATGGAAAGTAGTGGAATGGCATGCAATACAATGGAATGGAATGGAATACAGTAGATAGGAGTGGAGTTGTGTAGAGTGGAATGGAATGGAATGGAATAGAATGGAACGGAACGGATTGGAAAGGAATGGAATGGAATGCAATGGAATGGAATGGAAAAAGTACAGTGGAGTGCAGTGCTCTGGAATGGAGAAGAAAGTATGGAAGTGGAGTGGAGTGGAATAGAGTGGAATGGAATGGAATGGAAAGGAATGGAAAAAAGTGCAGTGGAATGCAGTGCAGTGGAATGGAGAAGAAAGGATGGTAGTGGAGTGGAGTGGAAAGGAGTGGAACGGAATGAAATGGAATCAATTCGAATGGGAAGGAAGGGAATGGAGAAAAGTGCAGAGGAGAGCAGTGGAGTGGAATGGAGAAGAAAGGAAGGGAATGGAGTTGAGTGGAATGGAGTGGAATGGAATGGAATGGAATGTAGTGGACAGCAGTGGAGGTGAATGGGAAGGAATGGAATGCAGTGGAGTGGAGAACAGTGGAGTGGAGAAGAGTGGATTTGAATTGAATGAAATGGAATGGAAAGGATTGGAGTGGAGTGGAGTGGATTCTAGTGTAAAACAATGGAATGGAATGAAATGGAATGGAAAAAAGTGTATTGGAGTGTAGTGGAGTTTAATAGATAAGAAAGGAAGGGAGTGGAGTGGAATGGACTGGAATGGAATGGAATGGAAAGGAATGGAATGGAATGGAGTGGAATGCAGGCGAATGGGAAGGAATGGAATGCAGTGCAGTGGAGAGGAATGGAGTGGAGAAGAGGGGATTAGAATTGAAGGGAATTTAATGCAATGAAATAGAATGGAATGGAATGGAATGAAGTCGATGGGATTGGAGTGGACTGGAGTAGAATGAAATTGAATGGCAAGTAAAGGAATGGAAGGCAATACAATGGAATGGAATGGAATGCAGTGGATTGGAGTGGAGTTGCGTGGAGGGGAATGGAATGGAATGGAATGGAACGGAACGGAACGGAACGGAAAGTAATGGAATGGAAGGCAATGGAATGGAATGGAATGGAATGGAATGGAATGGAATGGAATGGAATAGAAAAATGTGCAGTGGAGTGCAATGGAGTGGAATGGAGAAGAAGGGATTGGAGTAGGATGGAGTGGAATGGAGAAGAAGGGATTGGAGTAGGGTGGAGTGGAACAGAGTGGAATGGAATGGAATGGAATGGAATGGAATGGAATGGACCAGAGTGGAGGCGAATGGGAAGGAATGGAATGCAGTGGAGTGAAGAGGAATTTAGTGGAGAAGAGTGGATTTGAATTTAATGAAATGGATTGCTATGGAATGGAGTAGAATGGAGTGGATTCTAGTGGAAAAGAATAGAATGGAATGGAATGGAATGGAATGGAATGGAATGGAATGAAACGGAACGAAACGGAAAGGAACGAAATGGAGTGGAATAGAAAAAGTGCGGTGGAGTGAAGTGGAGTGGAATGGACAAGAAAGAAACGGAATGGAGTAGAGTAGAATGGTGTGGAATGAAACGGATTGGAAAGGAATGGAATGGATTGGAGTGGCCTGGAATGGAGGCGAATGGGAAGGAATGTCATGTAGTGGAGTGGAGAGGACTGCAGTGGAGAAGGGTGGATTTGAATTGAATGGAATTGAACAGAATGGACTGCAGCGGAGTGGAGGGTACTCTAGCAGAAGACTGGTATGGAATGGAAAGGAATGGAAAGGAAGGTAATGGAAAAAAGTGCATTGGTGTCTCGTGGAATGGAATGGAGAAGAAAGAAAGGTAGTGGAGTGGAGTGGAATGGAGCGGAATGGAATGGAGAGGAATGGAATGGAATGGAATGGATTCGAATGGGAAGTAATTGAATGGATAAAAGTGGAGTGGAGTGCAGTGGAGTGGAATGGGGAAGAAAGGAAGGGAATGGAGTGGAATGGAATGGAATGAAGTGGAATATAATGGAATGGAATGCAGTGGAATGTAGTGGACAGCAATGGAGGTGAAAGGGAAGGAATGGAATGCAGTGGAGTGGAGAGGAGTGGAGTGGAGAAGAGGGGATTTGAATTGAATGCAACGGAATGGAAAGGATGGGAGTGGAATGGATTCTAGTGAAAAAGAATGGAATGGAATGCAGTGAAATTGAAAGGAATGCAATGGAATGGAAAAAAGTGCAATGGAGAGTAGTGGAGTGGAACGGAGAAGAAATTAAGGGAGTGTAGTGTAGTGGAATGGAATGGAATGGAATGGAATGGAATGGAATGGAATGGAATAGAATGAAATGGAGTGGAGTGGATTTCAGGCGAATGGGAAGGAATGGAATGCAGAGCAGTGGAGAGGAGTGGAGTAGAGAAGAGTGGAATAGAATTGAAAGGAATTTAATGCAATGGAATGGAATGGAATACAGTGAATGCGATTGGGCTGGATTGGAGTAGAATGCAATGGAATGGAAAGTAATGGAATACAATGCAATACGATGGAATGGAATGGAATACAGTGGATTGGAGTGGAGTTGCGTGGAGGGGAAAGGAATGGAATGGAACGGAATGGAACGGATCAGAAAGGAATGGAACGGAATGCAATGGAATGGAATGGAATGGAACGGAATGCAATGGAATGGAATGGAATGGAATGGAATGGAAAAAAGTACAGTGGAGGGCAGTGCAGTTGAATGGAGAAGAAAGAATGGGAGTGGAGTGTAGCAGAATAGAGTGGAATAGAATGGAATGGAATGGAATGGAATGGAATGGAATGGAATGAAATGGAATGGAAAAAAGTGCAGTGGAATGCAGTGCAGTGGAATGGAGAAGAAAGGAAGGTAGTGGTGTGGAGTGGAATGGAGTGGAATGGAATGAAGTGGAATGGATTCGAATTGGAAGGAATTGAATGGAGAAAAGTGCAGTGGAGTGCAGTGGAGTGGAATGGAGAAGAAAGGAAGGGAATGGAGTGGAGTGGAAGGGAGTGGAATGGAATGGAATGGAATGGAATGGAATGTAGTAGACAGCAATGGAGGTGAATGGGAATGAATAGAATGCAGTGGAGTGGAGAGCAGTGGAGTGGAGAACAGTGGATTTGAACTGAATGAAATGGAATGGAAAGGATTGGAGTGGAGTGGAGTGGATTCTAGTGGAAAAGAATGGAATGGAATGGAAAGGAATTGAATGGAATGGAATGGAAAGAAGTGCATTGGAGTGTAGTGGAGTGGAAAGGAGAATAAAGGAAGGGAGTGGAGTGGAGTGGAATGGACTGGAATGGAACGGAATGGAATGGAGTGGAATGCAGGCGAATGGGAAGGAATGGAATGCAGTGCACTGGAGAGGAGTGGAGTGGAGAAGAGTGGACTAGAATTGAAGGGAATTTAATGCAATAGAGTAGGATGGAATGGAATGTAGTGAAGTGGATGGGATTGGAATGGATTGAAGTAGAATGAAATTGAATGGAAAGTAATGGAATGGAATGAAATACAATGGAATGGAAGGGAATGCAGTGGACTGGAGTGGAGTTGTGTGCAGGGGAATGGAATGGAATGCAACGGAACAGAACGGAAAGTAATGGAATGGAATGCAATGGAATGGAATGGAAAAAAGTGCAGTGGAGTGCAGTGGAGTGGAATGGAGAAGAAGGGATGGGAGTGCAGTGGAGTGGAATAGAGTGGAATGGGATGGAATGGAATGGAATAGAATGGAATGGAATGGAATGGAGTGGACTGGAGTGGAGGCGAATGGGAAGGAATGGAATGCAGTGGAGTGAAGAGGAATTTACTGGAGAACAGGGGATTTGAATTTAATGAAATGGATTGTTATGGATTGTAGTGGAATGGAATGAATTCTAGTGGAAAAGAATAGAACGGAATGGAATGGAATGGTATGGAATGGAAAGGAATTGAATTTAATAGAATTGAAAGGAATGGAAAAATGTACAGTAGAGTGCAGTGGAGTGGAATGGAGAAGAAAGGAACTGAGTGGAGTGGAGTGGAATGGAGTGGAATGGAATTGAATGCAGTGGATTCGAATGGAATGGAATGGAGTGGACTGGAATGTAGGTGATTGAGAAGGAATGGAATGAAGTGGAGTGCAGAGGAAGGGATATGAGTTGATATGAATAGATAGGTGTTTAATAGAATGGAATGGATTGGAGTGGAGAGGATTGGATTCTGGCGGAAAAGAACGGAATGGAATGGAAAGGGAAGGAATGGAATGGAATGGAACTGAATGGAATTGAATGGAATGGAGTGGACTGGAATGTAGTCGATTCGGAAGGAATGGAATGCAGTGGAGTGGAGAGGAGTGGAGTGGAGAAGTGTGGAATGGAATGGAATGGAATGGAATGGAATGGGTTGGTGTGGAGTGGAGTGGATTCTAGTGGAAAAGAATGGAATGGAATGGAAATGAATTGAATGGAAATGCATGGAATGGTATGGAATGGAAAAAAGTGCAGTGGGTTGTAGTGGAGTGGAATGGAGAAGAAAGGAGGGGAATGGAGTGGAGTGGAATGGAGTGGAATGGAATGGAATGGAATGGAATGTAGTGGACGGCAAAGGAGGTGAATGGGAAGGAATGGAATTCAGTGGAGTGGAGAGCAGTGGAGTGGAGAAGAGTGGATTTGAATTGAATGAAATGGAATGGAAAGGACTGGAGTGGAGTGGAGTGGATTCTGGTCGAAAAGAATGGAATGAAATGGAATGGAATGGTACGGAATGGATTGGAATGGAACTGAATGGAATGGAGTGGACTGTAATGGAGTCGAATGGGAAGGAATGGAATGCAGTGGAGTGGAGAGGAGTGGAGTGGAGAAATGTGGATTTGACTGGAATGCAATGGAATGTAATGGACTGGTGTGGAGTGGAGTGGATATTAGTGGAAAAGAATGGAATGGAATGGTATGGAATGGAAAAAAGTACAGCGGGTTGTAGTGGAGTGGAATGGAGAAGAAAGGAAGGGAGTGGATTGAAGTGGAATGATGTGGAATGGAATGGAATGGAATCTTATGCAATGGAATGCAGTGGACTGGAATGGAGGCGAATGGGAAGGAATGGAGTGCAGTGGAGTGGAGACGAGTGGAGAGAAGAGTAGATTTGAATTCAATGCAATGGAATGGGATGGAATGAAATAGAATGCAGTGGATTGGACTGGAGTGGATCGGAGTACATTGGAATGGAGTTGAAAGTAATGGAATGGAATGCACTGGAATGGAATACAATGGAACAGAATGAAAAGGAATGGGATGGTATGGAATGGAGAAGAGTGCAGTGCAGTGTATTGGAAATGAATGGAATAGAGAGGAGTGTGGTGGAGTGTAGTGGAATGAGAAGGAATGGAATGGAGTGGACTGGAGGAGAGTGGAGGCGAATGAAGGGGAGTGGATTGGATTCAGTAGGAATGGAATGGAATGGAAAGGAATGGAATTCAATGGAATGCAGTGGATTGGAGTGGAGTTGTGTGGAGGGGAATTGAATGGGATGGAATGGAATGGAAAGGAATGGAATGGAATGGAATGGAATGAAACAGAATGGAATGAATGGATTATAATGGAATGCAATAGAAAGGAAAAAATTGCAGTGGAGTGCAGTGGAGTAGAATGGAAAAAAAAGGAAGGGAGTGGATTGGAGGGGAATGGAGTGCAACGGAATGGAATAGGATGTTATGGAATGGAATGGATCAGAATTCAATGGAATGGAATGGAATGGAATGGAACGGAATGGAACTTAATAGAATTGAATGGAATTGAAAAATGAACAGTGGAGTGCAGTGGAGTGGAATGGAGAAGAAAGGAACTGAGTAGAGTGGAATGGAATAGAATGGAATGGAATCAAATGGAATGGAATGGAGTGGACTGGAATGTAGGCCATTGGGAAGGAATGGAATGCAGTGGAGTGGAGAGGAGGGGAGAAGAGTGGATTTGAATTGATTGGAATTTAATGGAATGAAACGGATTACAGTGGAGTGGAGTGGATTCTAGGGGAAAACAAGGGAATGGAATGGAATGGAAGGGAATGGAATGGAATGGAATGGAACGGAATGGAATGGAATGGAATGGAATGGAATTGTGTGTAGTGGAGTGGATTCTAGTTGAAAAGAACCGAATGGAATGGAATGGAATGGAAATGAATTGAATGTAATGGAATGAAATGGAATGGTATGGAATGGAAAAAAGTGCAGTGGGTTGTAGTGGAGTGGAATGGAGAAGAAAGGAAGGGAGTGGATTGGAGTGGAATGGAGTGGAAAATAATGGAATGGAATGTTATGGAATGGAATGGAATGGAATGGAATGGAGTGGGCTGGAATGGAGGTGAATGGGAAGGAATGGAATGCAGTGGATTGGAGAAGAGTGGAGAGGAGAAGAGTGAATTTGAATTCAATGGAATGGAATGCAATGGAATGGGATGGAATGAAATGGAATGCAGTGGATTGGACTGGAGTGGATTGGAGTAGAATGGAATGGAGTTGAAAGTAATGGAATGGAATGGAATGGAATACATTAGAATGGAATGAAAAAGAATGGGATGGAATGGAATGGAGAGGAGTGCAGTGCAGTGTATTGGAAATGAATGGAATAGAGAGGAGTGTGGTGGAGTGTAGTGGAATGGGAAGGAATGGAATGGAGTGGACGGGAGTGGATTGGAGGGGAATGGAGGGGAGAAGATTGGATTCAGTTGGAATGGAAAGGAATGGAAATGAATCGAATGCAGTGGATTGGAGTGGAGTTGCGTGGAGGGGAATTGAATGGAATGGAATGAGATGAAATGGAATGGAATGGAATGGAAAGGAATAGAAAGGAATAAAGTGCAGTGGAGTGTAATGGAAAAGAAAGGAAGGGAGTGGATTGGAGTGGAATGGAGTGGAACGGAATGCAATAGAATGTTACGGAATTGAATGGATTAGAATGGAATGGAATGGAATGGAATTTAATAGAATTGAATGGAATGGAAAAATGTACAGGGGAGTGCAGTGCAGTGGAAAGGAGAAGAAAGGAATTGAGTGGAGTTGAATGGAATGGAGTGGAATGGAATTGAATGGAATAGAATCAAATGGAATGGAAGGGAGAGGACTGGAATGCAGACCATTGGGAAGCAATGGAATGCAGTGGAATGGAGAGGAGCGGAGAAGAGTGGATTTGAATTGATTGGAATTCAATGGAATCGAATGGATTAGAGTGCAGAGGAGTGGATTCTAGGGGAAAAGAATGCAAAGGAATGGAATGGAAAGGAATGGAATGGAATAAAATTGAGTGGATTCAAACGGAAGTGAATGTGAAGGAATGGAATGCAGTGGTGTGGAGAGGAGTGGAGTGCAGAAAACTGATTTTGAATGGAATGGAATGGAAGAGAATGGAATGGAATAGAATGGAATGCAATTGATTGGAATGGAATGGAATGGAATGGATTGGAATGGAATGGAATGGAACAGAATGGAACGGAATGGAATGGAACGGATTGGAATGGAATGGAATGGAATGGAATGGAATGGAATGGAATGGAATGAAGTGGATTGGACTGGAGTTGCGTGGAGCATAATGGAATGGAATGGAACAGAATGGAATAGAAAGGTATGGAATGGAATTAAAAGAAATGGAATGAATGGAATGGAATGCAATGGAAAAAAGTGCAGTAGAGTGCAGTGGAGTGGAAGGGAGAAGAAAGTATGGGAGTGCAGTGTAGTGGAATGGAGTGGAATGGAATGGAACTGAATGGAACATAGTGGACTGGAATGGAGGCGAATGGGAAGGAATGGAATGCAGTGGAGTGGAGAAGAGTGGATTTCAAAGGAATGGTATGGATAGGAGTGGAGTGGATTCTAGTGGAAAAGAATGGAAAGGAATGGAACGGAATGGAATGGAATGGAATGGAATGGCATGGAATGGAATGCAATGGAATGGAATGGAATGGAAAAAGTGCGGTGGAGTGCAGTGGAGTGGAATGGACAAGAAAGAAAGGGAATGGAGTGGAGTAGAATGGTGTGGAATGAAATGGATTGGAAAGGAATGGAATGGAATGGAATGGATTGGACTGGCCTGGAATGGAGGCGAATGGGAAGGAATGGAATGCAGTGGAGTGGAGAGGACTGGAGGGGATTTGAATTGAATAGAATTGAACGGAATGGACTGCAGTGGAGTGGAGGGTATTCTAGTGGAAAAGACTGGTATGGAATGGAATGGAATGGAAAGGAAGGTAATGGAAAAAAGTGCATTGGTGTCTCATGGAATGGAATGGAGAAGAAAGGAAGGTAGTGGAGTAGAGTGGAATGGAGTGGAATTGAATGGAGAGGAATGGAATGGAATGGAATGGATTCTAATGCGAAGGAATCAAATGGATAAAAGTGGAGTGGAGTGCAGTGGAGTGGAATGGAGAAGAAAGGAAGGGAATGGAGTGGAATGGAATGGAATGGAATGGAATGGAATGGAATGTAGTGGACAGCAATGGAGGTGAAGGGGAAGGAATGGAATGCAGTGGAGTGGAAAGAAGTGGAGTGGAGAAAAGTGGATTTGAATTGAATGCAATGGAATGGAAAGGATGGGAGTGGAGTGGAGTGGATTCTAGTGGAAAAGAATGGAATGGAATGCCATGGAATTGAATGGAATGCAATAGAATGGAAAAAAGTGCAATGGAGTGGAGTGGAGTGGAATGGAGAAGAAATTAAGGGAGTGTAGTGGAGTGGAATGGAATGGAATGGAGTGGAGTGGAGTGGATTGCAGGCGAATGGGAAGGAATGGAATGCAGAGCAGTGGAGAGGAGTGGAGTGGAGAAGAGTGGATTAGAATTGAAGGGAATTTAATGCAATGGAATGGAATGGAATGCAGTGAATGGGAGTGGACTGGATTTGAGTAGAATGCAATGGAATGGAAAGTAATGGAATGGAATGCAATACAATGGAATGGAGTGGAATACAGTGGATTGGAGTGGAGTTGCATGGAGGGGAACGGAATGGAATGGAATGGAATGGAATGGAATGGAATGGAATGGAATGGAATGGCATGGCATGGCATGGAATGGAACGGATCGGCAAGGAATGGAATGGAATGCAATGGAATGGAATAGAAAAAAGTACAGTGGAGGGCAGTGCAGTGGAATGGAGAAGAAAGAATGGGAGTGGAGTGTAGTGGAATAGAGTGGAATGGAATGGAATGGAATGGAATGGAAAGTAATGGAATGGAATGGAAAAAATGCAGTGGAATGCAGTGCAGTGGAATGGAGAAGAAAGGAAGGTAGTGGAGTGGAGTGCAAGGGAGTGGAATGGAATGAAGTGGAATGGATTCGAATGGGAAGGAATTGAATGGAAAAAAGTGCAGTGGAGTGGAATGGAGAAGAAAGGAAGGGAATGGAATGGAATGGAATGGACTGGAATGGAATGTAGTGGACAGCAATGGAGGTGAATGGGAAGGAATGGAATGCAATGGAGTGGAGAGCAGTGGAGTGGAGAAGAGTGGATTTGAATTCAATGAAATGGAATGGAAAGGATTGGAGTGGAGTGGAGTGGATTCTAGTGGAAAAGAATGGAATGAATGGAAAGGAATTGAATGGAATGGAATGGACAGAAGTGCATTGGAGTGGAGTGGATTGGAATGGAGAATAAAGGAAGGGAGTGGACTGGAGTGGAATGGACTGGACTGGAATTGAATGGAATGGAATGGAGTGGAATGCAGGTGAATGGGAAGGAATGGAATGCCGTGCCGTGGAGAGGAGTGGAGTGGAGAAGAGTGGATTAGAACTGAAGGGAATTTAATGCAATGGAGTAGGATGGAATGGAATGTAATGAAGTGGATGGGATTGGAGTGGATTGAAGTAGAATGAAATTGGATGGAAAGTAATGGAATGGAATGAAATATAATGGAATGGAAGGGAATGCAGTGGATTGGAGTGGAGTTGTATGGAGGGGAATGGCATGGAATGGAAAGGAACAGCACGGAATGGAACAGAAAGTAATGGAATAGAATGCAATGGAATGGAATGGAATGGAATGGAATGGAATGGAATGGAATGGAATGGAAAAAAGTGCAGTGGAGTGCAGTGGAGTGGAATGGAGAAGAAGGGATGGGAGTGCAGTGGAGTGGAATAGAGTGGAATGGGATGGAATGGAATGGAATGGGTTGGAATGGAATGGAATGGAGTGGACCGGAGTGGAGGCGAATGGGAAGGAATGGAATGCAGTGGAGTGAAGAGGAATTTAGTAGAGAAGAGGGGATTTGAATTTAATGAAATGGATTGTTATGGATTGGAATGGAATGGAGTGGATTCTAGTGGAAAAGAATAGAATGGAATGGAATGGAATGAAATGGAAAAGAATGGAATGGAAAGGAATTGAATTTAATAGAATTCAAAGGAATGGAAAAATATACAGTAGAGTGCAGTGGAGTGGACTGGAGAAGAAAGGAACTGAGTGGAGTGGAGTGGAATGCAGTGGAATGGAATTGAATGGAGTGGATTCGAATGGAATGGAAAGGAGTCGACTGGAATGTAGGTGATTGGGAAGGAATGGAATGCAGTGGAATGGAGAGGAATGGATAAGAGTTGATAAGAATAGATTGGAGTTTAATAGAATGGAATGGATTGGAGTGGAGAGGCTTGGATTCTGGCGGAAAAGAATGGAATGGAATGGAAAGGGAAGGAATGGAATGGAATGGAACTGAATGGAATGGAATGGAATAGAGTGGACTGGAAAGGAGTGCAGTGGAGTGGAGAGGAGTGGAGTGGAGAAGTGTGGATTTGAATGGAATGGAATGGAATGGAAAGGATTGGTGTGGAGTGGAGTGGATTCTAGTGGAAAAGAATGGAATGGAATGGAATGGAATGGAATGGAAATGAATTGAATGGAAACGAAAGGAATGCTACGGAATGGAAAAAAGTGCAGTGGGTTGTAGTGGAGTGGAATGGAGAAGAAAGGAAGGGAATGAAGTGGAGTGGAATGGAATGGAATGGAATGGAATGGAATGGAATGGAATGGAATGGAATGTAGTGGACAGCAATGGAGGTGAATGGGAAGGAATGGAATGCAGTGGAGTGGAGAGCAGTGGAGTGGAGGAGAGTGGATTTGAACTGAATGAAATGGGATGGAAAGGATTGGAGTGGAGTGGAGTGGATTCTAGTCGAAAAGAATGGAATGGAATGGAATGGTATGGAATGGATAGGAATGGAACTGAATGGAATGGAATGGAGTGGACTGGAATGGAGTCGATTGGGAAGGAATGGAATGCAGTGGAGTGGAGAGGAGTGGAGTGGAGAAATGTGGATTCGAATGGAATGCAATGGAATGGAATGGACTGGTGTGGAGTGGAGTGGATTCTAGTGGAAAAGAATGGAATGGAATGGAATTGAATGGAAAGGAATGGAATGGTATGGAATGGAAAAAAGTGCAGCGGGTTGTAGTGGAGTGGAATGGAGAAGAAAGGAAGGGAGTGGATTGGAGTGGAATGGTGTGGAACGGAATGGAATGGAATGTTATGCAATGGAATGGAGTGCACTGGAATGGAGGCCAATGGGAAGGAATGGAGTGCAGTGGAGTGGAGACGAGTGGAGAGAAGAGTGGATTTGAATTCAATGCAATGAAATGCAATGGAATGGGTTGGAATGAAGTGGAATGCACTGGATTGGATTGGAGTGGATTGGAGTAGAGTGGAATGGAGTTGAAAACAATGGAATGAAATGGAATACAATGGAACGGAATGAAAAGGAATGGGATGGAATGCAATGAAGAAGAGTGCAGTGCAGTGTATTGGAAATGAATGGAATAGAGAGGAGTGTGGTGGAGTGTAGTGGAATGAGAATGAATGGAACGGAGTGGACTGGAGTGGAGTGGATGCGAATGGAGGGGAGTAGATTGGATTCAGTTGGAATAGAATGGAATGGAAAGGAATGGAATTGAATGGAATGCAGTGGATTGGAGTGGTGGAGTTGCGTGAAGGGGAATTGAATGGAATGGAATGGGATGGAATGGAATGCAATGGAATGGAATGGAATGGAATGGAATGAAGTGGAATGGAATGGTATGGAAAGGAACGGATTGGAGTGCAATGGGATAGAATGGAATGCAATGGGATATAATGGAATGCAATGGAATGGAATGCAATGGAATGGAAAAAAGTGCGGTGGAGTGCAGTGGAGTGGAATGGAGAAGAAAGGAAGGGAGTAGAGTTGAGTGGAATGGAGTGGGATGGAATGCGATGAAATGGAATGAAATGCAATGGAATAGAATTGAATGGAGTGGATTGCAATGGAGGCGAATGGGAAGGAAAGGAATGCAGTGGTTTGGAGAGGAGTGGGGAGCAGAAGAGTGGATTTGAATGGAACGGAATGGAATGGAATGGAATGAATATAAAAAGTGCACTGCAGACTAGTGGAGTGGAATGGAGAAGAAAAGAATGGGGTCGAGTAGAGTAGAATGGAGTGAAGTGGAATGGAATGGAAGATAACTGAATGGAATAGAATGGAATAGAATGGAATGCAATGGAATGGAATGGAATGGAATGGAAGGGAATGGAAAAAAGTGCAGTGGAGAGCAGTGGAGTGGAATGCAGAAGAAAGGAAGGGAGAGGATTTGAGTGGAATGGACTGGAATGGAATGGGATGAAATGGAATGGAATGCAAAAGAATCTAATTGAGTGAAGTGGACTGGAATGGAGATGAATGCGAAGGAATGGAATGCAGTGGTGTGCAGAGAGTAGAGTGCAGAAGAGTGGATTTAAATTGTATGAAATGGAAAGCAATGGATAGGAGTGGAGTGGAGTGGATTCAAGTGGGATAGATTTGAATGGAATGGAATGGAATGGAATGAATGGAAAAAAAGTGCAGTGGAATGTAGTGGAGTGGAAGGGAGAATAATGGAGGCAGTGGACTGGAGTGGAATAGAATGGAATGGAATGGAATGGAATAGAATGGAATGGAATGGAATGGAATGGAATGGAATGGAATGGAATGCATTGGAATGGAATGGAATGGAATGGAATGGAATAACAGTGAAATAAAATGTGAGTTGATATTGTGCCATTGCAATCCAGCCAGGGTGACAGATTGACAACATGTTGAAAGAAACAAATAGCATAGAATAATGTTGAACGGAATGGAATGGAATGGAATGGAATGGAATGGAATGGAATGGAAATGAATAGAATGAAGTGGATAGGAAAGGAGGCATATGGGAAGGAATGGAATGCAGAGGAGTGGAAAGGATTCGAGTATACATGATTGGATTTGAATTCAATGTAATGGAATGGAATGGATTGGAGTGGATTGGAGTGGATTCTACTGGAAAACAATGGAATGGAATGGAATGGAAAGGAATGTAATGTAATGAAATGTAAACTAATGGAATGGAATGGAATGGAATGGAATGGAATTGATTGTAGAAGAGTGGAGTGGTTTCGAGTGGAAAAGAATGGAATGGAATGGAATGGAATGGAATGGAATGGAATGGAATGGAATGCAATGCAATGGAATGGAATGGAATGGAATTGGTTGGAATGGAGTGGAAAAAAGTGCAGTGGACTGCAGTTGAGTGGAATGTAGGAGAAAGGAACGGAATGGAGTGGAGTGGAATGGAGTGGAATGGAATGGAATGGAACGGAATGGAATGGAATGGAATGGAATGGAGGCGAATGGGACGGAATGGAATGTAGTGGAGTGGAGAGGAGTGGAGAGAAGAAGAGTGGATTTGAATTCAATGGAATGGAACGCAATGGAATAGGATGGAGTGGAAAGGAATGCAGTGGAATGGAGTGGAGTGGATTGCAGTAGAATGGAATGGAATGCAAAGTAACGGGATGGAGTATAATACAATGGAACGGAATGAAAAGGAATGGGATGGAATGGATTGGAGTGGAGTGGAGAGTTTTGCAAATGAATGGAAAGGAGATGAGTGTGGTGGAGGGGAGTGGAATAGTAAGGAATGGAATGGAATGGATTGGAATGCAGAGGATAGGAGGGGAGGAGATTGGATTCAGACGGAATGGAATGGAATGGAATGGAATGCTGTGGATTGGAGTGGGCTTATATGGAGGGGAATGGAATGGAATGTGATGGAACGGAGGAAAATGGAATGGAATGGAATAGAATGGAATATAATGGATAAAATAGCAGTGGATTGCAGTGGAGTGGAATAGAGAGGAAAGGATGGGAGTGGAGTGGGTTGGAATGGAATGGAATGGAGTGGAATGGAATCGAATGAAGTGCAGTGGAGTGCAGAGGAGTGGAATGGAGGAGAAAGGAAGGGAGTGGAGAGCACTGGAATGAAGTGGAATGCAATGAATGGAATGGAAGGGAATCTATTAGACTGGAATGGAGGATAATGGGAAGGAATGGAATGCAGTCGACTGGAGAGGAGTGGAGTGGAGAAGAGTAGATTTGAATAGAATGGGAGGGAATGTAATGGATTTGATGGGAGTGGAGTGGATTCTAGTGGAAAAGAATGGAAAGGAATGGAATGGAATGGAAAAGAATGGTATGGAGTGGAGTGGAATTGTATGCAATGGAATGGAATGGAATGGAATGCAATGGAATGGAAAGAAGTGCAGTGGAGTGCAGTGGAGAGGAATGGAGAAGCAAGGAAGGGAGAGGTGAGGAGTGGAACGGATTGGAAGGGAATGGAATGCAATGGAATAGAATGAAATGGAATGGAATGGAAAGGAGTGGATTTCAATTGAGGAAAATAGGAAGGAATGAAATGCAGTGGTGTGGAGAGGAGTGGGGTGGAGAAGAGTGGATTGGCACTGAATGGAATGGAATGGAATCGATTTGAGTGGAATGGAGTGGATTCTATAGGAAAAGAATGGAATGGAATGGTATGGAATGGAATGGAATGGAATTAACCGAAAGTAAAGGAATGCAATGGAATGTAATACAACGGAATGGAAAAAATGCAGTGGAGTGCAGTGGAGAGGCACAGAGAAGAAAGGAAGGGACTGCAGATGATTGCAATGGAGTGGAAAGCAATGGGATGCAATGGAATGGAATGGAATGGAATGGAATGGAATGGAATGGAATGGAATGGAACAGAATGGATTGGAATGGAATGGAATGGAATGCAGTGGATTGGACTGGAGTTGCATGGAGGGGAATGGAATGGAATGGAATAGAATGGAATAGAAAGGTATGGAATGGAATTAAACGGAATGGAATGAATTGAATGGAATGCAATGGTAAAAAGTGCAGTGGAGTGCAGTGGAGTGGAAGGGAGAGGAAAGTAAGTGTGTGAAGTCTAGTGGAATGGAGTGGAATGGAATGGAATTGAATGGAACACAGTGGACTGCAATGGAGGCAAATGGGAAGGAATGGAATGCAGTGGAGTGGAGAGGAGAAAAAGTGGATTTCAAAGGAATGGAATGGATTGGACTGGAGTGGAGTGGATTCCAGTGGAAAAGAATGGAATGGAATCGAACGGAATGGAATGGAATGGAATTCAATGGAATGTAATGGCATGGAATGGAATGGAATGAAATGGAATGGAATGAAAAAAGTGTGGTGGAGTGCAGTAGAGTGGAATGGACAAGAAAGAAAAGGAATGGAGTGGAGTATTATGGTGTGGAAGGAAATGGATTGGAAAGGAATGGAATGGAATGAATTGGAGTGGCCAGGAATGGAGGTGAATGGGAAGGAATGGAATGCAGTGGAGTGGAGAGGATTGGAGTGGAGAAGGGTGGATTGGAATTAAATGGAATTGAACAGAATGGATTGAAGTGGGGTGGAGGGTATTCTAGTGGGAAAGAATGGTATGGAATGGAATGGAATGGAATGGAAAGGAAGGGGATTGAAAAAAGTGCATTGGTATCTCGTGGAATGGAATGGAGAAGAAAGGAAGGTAGTGGAGTGGAGTGGAATGGAGTGCAATGGAATGGAGAGGAATGGAATGGATTCAAATGGGAAGGAATTGATAGGAGAAAAGTGGAGTGGAGTGCAGTGGAGTGGAAGGGAGAAGAAAGGAAGGGAATGGAGTGGAATGGAATGGAATGAAGTGGAATGGAATGGAATGGAATGGAATGGAATGGAATGGAATGGAACGGAATGTAGTGGACAGCAATGGAGGTGAATGTGAAGGAATGGAATGCAGTGGGGTGGAGAGGAGTGGAGGGGAGAAGAGTGGATTTGAATTGAATGGAATGGAATGGAAAGGATGGGAGTGGGGTGCAGTGGATTCTAGTGGAAAAGAATGGAATGGAATGCAATGGAATTGAATGGAATGGAATGGAATGGAAAAATGCGCAGTGGAGTGTAGTGGAGAGGAATGGAGAATAAATTAAGGGAGTGTAGTGGACTGGAATGGACTGGAATGGAATGGAATAGAATGGAATGCAGGCGAATGGGAAAGAATGGAATGCAGAGCAGTGGAGAGGAGTGGAGTGGGGAAGAGTGGATTAGAATTGAAGAGAATTTAATGCAATGGAATAGAATGCAATGGAATGGAATGCAGTGAATGGGAGTGGATTGGATTGGAGTAGAAAGCAATGGAATGGAAAGTAGTGGAATGGCATGCAATACAATGGAATGGAATGGAATACAGTAGATAGGAGTGGAGTTGTGTAGAGTGGAATGGAATGGAATGGAATAGAATGGAACGGAACGGATTGGAAAGGAATGGAATGGAATGCAATGGAATGGAATGGAAAAAGTACAGTGGAGTGCAGTGCTCTGGAATGGAGAAGAAAGTATGGAAGTGGAGTGGAGTGGAATAGAGTGGAATGGAATGGAATGGAAAGGAATGGAAAAAAGTGCAGTGGAATGCAGTGCAGTGGAATGGAGAAGAAAGGATGGTAGTGGAGTGGAGTGGAAAGGAGTGGAACGGAATGAAATGGAATCAATTCGAATGGGAAGGAAGGGAATGGAGAAAAGTGCAGAGGAGAGCAGTGGAGTGGAATGGAGAAGAAAGGAAGGGAATGGAGTTGAGTGGAATGGAGTGGAATGGAATGGAATGGAATGTAGTGGACAGCAGTGGAGGTGAATGGGAAGGAATGGAATGCAGTGGAGTGGAGAACAGTGGAGTGGAGAAGAGTGGATTTGAATTGAATGAAATGGAATGGAAAGGATTGGAGTGGAGTGGAGTGGATTCTAGTGTAAAACAATGGAATGGAATGAAATGGAATGGAAAAAAGTGTATTGGAGTGTAGTGGAGTTTAATAGATAAGAAAGGAAGGGAGTGGAGTGGAATGGACTGGAATGGAATGGAATGGAAAGGAATGGAATGGAATGGAATGGAGTGGAATGCAGGCGAATGGGAAGGAATGGAATGCAGTGCAGTGGAGAGGAATGGAGTGGAGAAGAGGGGATTAGAATTGAAGGGAATTTAATGCAATGAAATAGAATGGAATGGAATGGAATGAAGTCGATGGGATTGGAGTGGATTGGAGTAGAATGAAATTGAATGGCAAGTAAAGGAATGGAAGGCAATACAATGCAATGGAATGGAATGCAGTGGATTGGAGTGGAGTTGCGTGGAGGGGAATGGAATGGAATGGAATGGAACGGAACGGAACGGAACGGAAAGTAATGGAATGGAATGGAATGGAATGGAATGGAATGGAATGGAATGGAATGGAATGGAATGGAATAGAAAAATGTGCAGTGGAGTGCAATGGAGTGGAATGGAGAAGAAGGGATTGGAGTAGGATGGAGTGGAATGGAGAAGAAGGGATTGGAGTAGGGTGGAGTGGAACAGAGTGGAATGGAATGGAATGGAATGGAATGGAATGGAATGGACCAGAGTGGAGGCGAATGGGAAGGAATGGAATGCAGTGGAGTGAAGAGGAATTTAGTGGAGAAGAGTGGATTTGAATTTAATGAAATGGATTGCTATGGAATGGAGTAGAATGGAGTGGATTCTAGTGGAAAAGAATAGAATGGAATGGAATGGAATGGAATGGAATGGAATGGAATGGAATGAAACGGAACGAAACGGAAAGGAACGAAATGGAGTGGAATAGAAAAAGTGCGGTGGAGTGAAGTGGAGTGGAATGGACAAGAAAGAAACGGAATGGAGTAGAGTAGAATGGTGTGGAATGAAACGGATTGGAAAGGAATGGAATGGATTGGAGTGGCCTGGAATGGAGGCGAATGGGAAGGAATGTCATGTAGTGGAGTGGAGAGGACTGCAGTGGAGAAGGGTGGATTTGAATTGAATGGAATTGAACGGAATGGACTGCAGCGGAGTGGAGGGTACTCTAGCAGAAGACTGGTATGGAATGGAAAGGAATGGAAAGGAAGGTAATGGAAAAAAGTGCATTGGTGTCTCGTGGAATGGAATGGAGAAGAAAGAAAGGTAGTGGAGTGGAGTGGAATGGAGTGGAATGGAATGGAGAGGAATGGAATGGAATGGAATGGATTCGAATGGGAAGTAATTGAATGGATAAAAGTGGAGTGGAGTGCAGTGGAGTGGAATGGGGAAGAAAGGAAGGGAATGGAGTGGAATGGAATGGAATGAAGTGGAATATAATGGAATGGAATGCAGTGGAATGTAGTGGACAGCAATGGAGGTGAAAGGGAAGGAATGGAATGCAGTGGAGTGGAGAGGAGTGGAGTGGAGAAGAGGGGATTTGAATTGAATGCAACGGAATGGAAAGGATGGGAGTGGAATGGATTCTAGTGAAAAAGAATGGAATGGAATGCAGTGAAATTGAAAGGAATGCAATGGAATGGAAAAAAGTGCAATGGAGAGTAGTGGAGTGGAACGGAGAAGAAATTAAGGGAGTGTAGTGTAGTGGAATGGAATGGAATGGAATGGAATGGAATGGAATGGAATAGAATGAAATGGAGTGGAGTGGATTTCAGGCGAATGGGAAGGAATGGAATGCAGAGCAGTGGAGAGGAGTGGAGTAGAGAAGAGTGGAATAGAATTGAAAGGAATTTAATGCAATGGAATGGAATGGAATACAGTGAATGCGATTGGGCTGGATTGGAGTAGAATGCAATGGAATGGAAAGTAATGGAATACAATGCAATACGATGGAATGGAATGGAATACAGTGGATTGGAGTGGAGTTGCGTGGAGGGGAAAGGAATGGAATGGAACGGAATGGAACGGATCAGAAAGGAATGGAACGGAATGCAATGGAATGGAATGGAATGGAACGGAATGCAATGGAATGGAATGGAATGGAAAAAAGTACAGTGGAGGGCAGTGCAGTTGAATGGAGAAGAAAGAATGGGAGTGGAGTGTAGCAGAATAGAGTGGAATAGAATGGAATGGAATGGAATGGAATGGAATGGAATGGAATGAAATGGAATGGAAAAAAGTGCAGTGGAATGCAGTGCAGTGGAATGGAGAAGAAAGGAAGGTAGTGGTGTGGAGTGGAATGGAGTGGAATGGAATGAAGTGGAATGGATTCGAATTGGAAGGAATTGAATGGAGAAAAGTGCAGTGGAGTGCAGTGGAGTGGAATGGAGAAGAAAGGAAGGGAATGGAGTGGAGTGGAAGGGAGTGGAATGGAATGGAATGGAATGGAATGGAATGTAGTAGACAGCAATGGAGGTGAATGGGAATGAATAGAATGCAGTGGAGTGGAGAGCAGTGGAGTGGAGAACAGTGGATTTGAACTGAATGAAATGGAATGGAAAGGATTGGAGTGGAGTGGAGTGGATTCTAGTGGAAAAGAATGGAATGGAATGGAAAGGAATTGAATGGAATGGAATGGAAAGAAGTGCATTGGAGTGTAGTGGAGTGGAAAGGAGAATAAAGGAAGGGAGTGGAGTGGAGTGGAATGGACTGGAATGGAACGGAATGGAATGGAGTGGAATGCAGGCGAATGGGAAGGAATGGAATGCAGTGCACTGGAGAGGAGTGGAGTGGAGAAGAGTGGACTAGAATTGAAGGGAATTTAATGCAATAGAGTAGGATGGAATGGAATGTAGTGAAGTGGATGGGATTGGAATGGATTGAAGTAGAATGAAATTGAATGGAAAGTAATGGAATGGAATGAAATACAATGGAATGGAAGGGAATGCAGTGGACTGGAGTGGAGTTGTGTGCAGGGGAATGGAATGGAATGCAACGGAACAGAACGGAAAGTAATGGAATGGAATGCAATGGAATGGAATGGAAAAAAGTGCAGTGGAGTGCAGTGGAGTGGAATGGAGAAGAAGGGATGGGAGTGCAGTGGAGTGGAATAGAGTGGAATGGGATGGAATGGAATGGAATAGAATGGAATGGAATGGAATGGAGTGGACTGGAGTGGAGGCGAATGGGAAGGAATGGAATGCAGTGGAGTGAAGAGGAATTTACTGGAGAACAGGGGATTTGAATTTAATGAAATGGATTGTTATGGATTGTAGTGGAATGGAATGAATTCTAGTGGAAAAGAATAGAACGGAATGGAATGGAATGGTATGGAATGGAAAGGAATTGAATTTAATAGAATTGAAAGGAATGGAAAAATGTACAGTAGAGTGCAGTGGAGTGGAATGGAGAAGAAAGGAACTGAGTGGAGTGGAGTGGAATGGAGTGGAATGGAATTGAATGCAGTGGATTCGAATGGAATGGAATGGAGTGGACTGGAATGTAGGTGATTGAGAAGGAATGGAATGAAGTGGAGTGCAGAGGAAGGGATATGAGTTGATATGAATAGATAGGTGTTTAATAGAATGGAATGGATTGGAGTGGAGAGGATTGGATTCTGGCGGAAAAGAACGGAATGGAATGGAAAGGGAAGGAATGGAATGGAATGGAACTGAATGGAATTGAATGGAATGGAGTGGACTGGAATGTAGTCGATTCGGAAGGAATGGAATGCAGTGGAGTGGAGAGGAGTGGAGTGGAGAAGTGTGGAATGGAATGGAATGGAATGGAATGGAATGGGTTGGTGTGGAGTGGAGTGGATTCTAGTGGAAAAGAATGGAATGGAATGGAAATGAATTGAATGGAAATGCATGGAATGGTATGGAATGGAAAAAAGTGCAGTGGGTTGTAGTGGAGTGGAATGGAGAAGAAAGGAGGGGAATGGAGTGGAGTGGAATGGAGTGGAATGGAATGGAATGGAATGGAATGTAGTGGACGGCAAAGGAGGTGAATGGGAAGGAATGGAATTCAGTGGAGTGGAGAGCAGTGGAGTGGAGAAGAGTGGATTTGAATTGAATGAAATGGAATGGAAAGGACTGGAGTGGAGTGGAGTGGATTCTGGTCGAAAAGAATGGAATGAAATGGAATGGAATGGTACGGAATGGATTGGAATGGAACTGAATGGAATGGAGTGGACTGTAATGGAGTCGAATGGGAAGGAATGGAATGCAGTGGAGTGGAGAGGAGTGGAGTGGAGAAATGTGGATTTGACTGGAATGCAATGGAATGTAATGGACTGGTGTGGAGTGGAGTGGATATTAGTGGAAAAGAATGGAATGGAATGGTATGGAATGGAAAAAAGTACAGCGGGTTGTAGTGGAGTGGAATGGAGAAGAAAGGAAGGGAGTGGATTGAAGTGGAATGATGTGGAATGGAATGGAATGGAATCTTATGCAATGGAATGCAGTGGACTGGAATGGAGGCGAATGGGAAGGAATGGAGTGCAGTGGAGTGGAGACGAGTGGAGAGAAGAGTGGATTTGAATTCAATGCAATGGAATGGGATGGAATGAAATAGAATGCAGTGGATTGGACTGGAGTGGATCGGAGTACATTGGAATGGAGTTGAAAGTAATGGAATGGAATGCACTGGAATGGAATACAATGGAACAGAATGAAAAGGAATGGGATGGTATGGAATGGAGAAGAGTGCAGTGCAGTGTATTGGAAATGAATGGAATAGAGAGGAGTGTGGTGGAGTGTAGTGGAATGAGAAGGAATGGAATGGAGTGGACTGGAGGAGAGTGGAGGCGAATGAAGGGGAGTGGATTGGATTCAGTAGGAATGGAATGGAATGGAAAGGAATGGAATTCAATGGAATGCAGTGGATTGGAGTGGAGTTGTGTGGAGGGGAATTGAATGGGATGGAATGGAATGGAAAGGAATGGAATGGAATGGAATGGAATGAAACAGAATGGAATGAATGGATTATAATGGAATGCAATAGAAAGGAAAAAATTGCAGTGGAGTGCAGTGGAGTAGAATGGAAAAAAAAGGAAGGGAGTGGATTGGAGGGGAATGGAGTGCAACGGAATGGAATAGGATGTTATGGAATGGAATGGATCAGAATTCAATGGAATGGAATGGAATGGAATGGAACGGAATGGAACTTAATAGAATTGAATGGAATTGAAAAATGAACAGTGGAGTGCAGTGGAGTGGAATGGAGAAGAAAGGAACTGAGTAGAGTGGAATGGAATAGAATGGAATGGAATCAAATGGAATGGAATGGAGTGGACTGGAATGTAGGCCATTGGGAAGGAATGGAATGCAGTGGAGTGGAGAGGAGGGGAGAAGAGTGGATTTGAATTGATTGGAATTTAATGGAATGAAACGGATTACAGTGGAGTGGAGTGGATTCTAGGGGAAAACAAGGGAATGGAATGGAATGGAAGGGAATGGAATGGAATGGAATGGAACGGAATGGAATGGAATGGAATGGAATGGAATGGAATTGTGTGTAGTGGAGTGGATTCTAGTTGAAAAGAACCGAATGGAATGGAATGGAATGGAAATGAATTGAATGTAATGGAATGAAATGGAATGGTATGGAATGGAAAAAAGTGCAGTGGGTTGTAGTGGAGTGGAATGGAGAAGAAAGGAAGGGAGTGGATTGGAGTGGAATGGAGTGGAAAATAATGGAATGGAATGTTATGGAATGGAATGGAATGGAATGGAATGGAGTGGGCTGGAATGGAGGTGAATGGGAAGGAATGGAATGCAGTGGATTGGAGAAGAGTGGAGAGGAGAAGAGTGAATTTGAATTCAATGGAATGGAATGCAATGGAATGGGATGGAATGAAATGGAATGCAGTGGATTGGACTGGAGTGGATTGGAGTAGAATGGAATGGAGTTGAAAGTAATGGAATGGAATGGAATGGAATACATTAGAATGGAATGAAAAAGAATGGGATGGAATGGAATGGAGAGGAGTGCAGTGCAGTGTATTGGAAATGAATGGAATAGAGAGGAGTGTGGTGGAGTGTAGTGGAATGGGAAGGAATGGAATGGAGTGGACGGGAGTGGATTGGAGGGGAATGGAGGGGAGAAGATTGGATTCAGTTGGAATGGAAAGGAATGGAAATGAATCGAATGCAGTGGATTGGAGTGGAGTTGCGTGGAGGGGAATTGAATGGAATGGAATGAGATGAAATGGAATGGAATGGAATGGAAAGGAATAGAAAGGAATAAAGTGCAGTGGAGTGTAATGGAAAAGAAAGGAAGGGAGTGGATTGGAGTGGAATGGAGTGGAACGGAATGCAATAGAATGTTACGGAATTGAATGGATTAGAATGGAATGGAATGGAATGGAATTTAATAGAATTGAATGGAATGGAAAAATGTACAGGGGAGTGCAGTGCAGTGGAAAGGAGAAGAAAGGAATTGAGTGGAGTTGAATGGAATGGAGTGGAATGGAATTGAATGGAATAGAATCAAATGGAATGGAAGGGAGAGGACTGGAATGCAGACCATTGGGAAGCAATGGAATGCAGTGGAATGGAGAGGAGCGGAGAAGAGTGGATTTGAATTGATTGGAATTCAATGGAATCGAATGGATTAGAGTGCAGAGGAGTGGATTCTAGGGGAAAAGAATGCAAAGGAATGGAATGGAAAGGAATGGAATGGAATAAAATTGAGTGGATTCAAACGGAAGTGAATGTGAAGGAATGGAATGCAGTGGTGTGGAGAGGAGTGGAGTGCAGAAAACTGATTTTGAATGGAATGGAATGGAAGAGAATGGAATGGAATAGAATGGAATGCAATTGATTGGAATGGAATGGAATGGAATGGATTGGAATGGAATGGAATGGAACAGAATGGAACGGAATGGAATGGAACGGATTGGAATGGAATGGAATGGAATGGAATGGAATGGAATGGAATGGAATGAAGTGGATTGGACTGGAGTTGCGTGGAGCGTAATGGAATGGAATGGAACAGAATGGAATAGAAAGGTATGGAATGGAATTAAAAGAAATGGAATGAATGGAATGGAATGCAATGGAAAAAAGTGCAGTAGAGTGCAGTGGAGTGGAAGGGAGAAGAAAGTATGGGAGTGCAGTGTAGTGGAATGGAGTGGAATGGAATGGAACTGAATGGAACATAGTGGACTGGAATGGAGGCGAATGGGAAGGAATGGAATGCAGTGGAGTGGAGAAGAGTGGATTTCAAAGGAATGGTATGGATAGGAGTGGAGTGGATTCTAGTGGAAAAGAATGGAAAGGAATGGAACGGAATGGAATGGAATGGCATGGAATGGAATGCAATGGAATGGAATGGAATGGAAAAAGTGCGGTGGAGTGCAGTGGAGTGGAATGGACAAGAAAGAAAGGGAATGGAGTGGAGTAGAATGGTGTGGAATGAAATGGATTGGAAAGGAATGGAATGGAATGGAATGGATTGGACTGGCCTGGAATGGAGGCGAATGGGAAGGAATGGAATGCAGTGGAGTGGAGAGGACTGGAGGGGATTTGAATTGAATAGAATTGAACGGAATGGACTGCAGTGGAGTGGAGGGTATTCTAGTGGAAAAGACTGGTATGGAATGGAATGGAATGGAAAGGAAGGTAATGGAAAAAAGTGCATTGGTGTCTCATGGAATGGAATGGAGAAGAAAGGAAGGTAGTGGAGTAGAGTGGAATGGAGTGGAATTGAATGGAGAGGAATGGAATGGAATGGAATGGATTCTAATGCGAAGGAATCAAATGGATAAAAGTGGAGTGGAGTGCAGTGGAGTGGAATGGAGAAGAAAGGAAGGGAATGGAGTGGAATGGAATGGAATGGAATGGAATGGAATGGAATGTAGTGGACAGCAATGGAGGTGAAGGGGAAGGAATGGAATGCAGTGGAGTGGAAAGAAGTGGAGTGGAGAAAAGTGGATTTGAATTGAATGCAATGGAATGGAAAGGATGGGAGTGGAGTGGAGTGGATTCTAGTGGAAAAGAATGGAATGGAATGCCATGGAATTGAATGGAATGCAATAGAATGGAAAAAAGTGCAATGGAGTGGAGTGGAGTGGAATGGAGAAGAAATTAAGGGAGTGTAGTGGAGTGGAATGGAATGGAATGGAATGGAGTGGAGTGGAGTGGATTGCAGGCGAATGGGAAGGAATGGAATGCAGAGCAGTGGAGAGGAGTGGAGTGGAGAAGAGTGGATTAGAATTGAAGGGAATTTAATGCAATGGAATGGAATGGAATGCAGTGAATGGGAGTGGACTGGATTTGAGTAGAATGCAATGGAATGGAAAGTAATGGAATGGAATGCAATACAATGGAATGGAGTGGAATACAGTGGATTGGAGTGGAGTTGCATGGAGGGGAACGGAATGGAATGGAATGGAATGGAATGGAATGGAATGGAATGGAATGGCATGGCATGGCATGGAATGGAACGGATCGGAAAGGAATGGAATGGAATGCAATGGAATGGAATAGAAAAAAGTACAGTGGAGGGCAGTGCAGTGGAATGGAGAAGAAAGAATGGGAGTGGAGTGTAGTGGAATAGAGTGGAATGGAATGGAATGGAATGGAATGGAAAGTAATGGAATGGAATGGAAAAAATGCAGTGGAATGCAGTGCAGTGGAATGGAGAAGAAAGGAAGGTAGTGGAGTGGAGTGCAAGGGAGTGGAATGGAATGAAGTGGAATGGATTCGAATGGGAAGGAATTGAATGGAAAAAAGTGCAGTGGAGTGGAATGGAGAAGAAAGGAAGGGAATGGAATGGAATGGAATGGACTGGAATGGAATGTAGTGGACAGCAATGGAGGTGAATGGGAAGGAATGGAATGCAATGGAGTGGAGAGCAGTGGAGTGGAGAAGAGTGGATTTGAATTCAATGAAATGGAATGGAAAGGATTGGAGTGGAGTGGAGTGGATTCTAGTGGAAAAGAATGGAATGAATGGAAAGGAATTGAATGGAATGGAATGGACAGAAGTGCATTGGAGTGGAGTGGATTGGAATGGAGAATAAAGGAAGGGAGTGGACTGGAGTGGAATGGACTGGACTGGAATTGAATGGAATGGAATGGAGTGGAATGCAGGTGAATGGGAAGGAATGGAATGCCGTGCCGTGGAGAGGAGTGGAGTGGAGAAGAGTGGATTAGAACTGAAGGGAATTTAATGCAATGGAGTAGGATGGAATGGAATGTAATGAAGTGGATGGGATTGGAGTGGATTGAAGTAGAATGAAATTGGATGGAAAGTAATGGAATGGAATGAAATATAATGGAATGGAAGGGAATGCAGTGGATTGGAGTGGAGTTGTATGGAGGGGAATGGCATGGAATGGAAAGGAACAGCACGGAATGGAACAGAAAGTAATGGAATAGAATGCAATGGAATGGAATGGAATGGAATGGAATGGAATGGAATGGAATGGAATGGAAAAAAGTGCAGTGGAGTGCAGTGGAGTGGAATGGAGAAGAAGGGATGGGAGTGCAGTGGAGTGGAATAGAGTGGAATGGGATGGAATGGAATGGAATGGGTTGGAATGGAATGGAATGGAGTGGACCGGAGTGGAGGCGAATGGGAAGGAATGGAATGCAGTGGAGTGAAGAGGAATTTAGTAGAGAAGAGGGGATTTGAATTTAATGAAATGGATTGTTATGGATTGGAATGGAATGGAGTGGATTCTAGTGGAAAAGAATAGAATGGAATGGAATGGAATGAAATGGAAAAGAATGGAATGGAAAGGAATTGAATTTAATAGAATTCAAAGGAATGGAAAAATATACAGTAGAGTGCAGTGGAGTGGACTGGAGAAGAAAGGAACTGAGTGGAGTGGAGTGGAATGCAGTGGAATGGAATTGAATGGAGTGGATTCGAATGGAATGGAAAGGAGTCGACTGGAATGTAGGTGATTGGGAAGGAATGGAATGCAGTGGAATGGAGAGGAATGGATAAGAGTTGATAAGAATAGATTGGAGTTTAATAGAATGGAATGGATTGGAGTGGAGAGGCTTGGATTCTGGCGGAAAAGAATGGAATGGAATGGAAAGGGAAGGAATGGAATGGAATGGAACTGAATGGAATGGAATGGAATAGAGTGGACTGGAAAGGAGTGCAGTGGAGTGGAGAGGAGTGGAGTGGAGAAGTGTGGATTTGAATGGAATGGAATGGAATGGAAAGGATTGGTGTGGAGTGGAGTGGATTCTAGTGGAAAAGAATGGAATGGAATGGAATGGAATGGAATGGAAATGAATTGAATGGAAACGAAAGGAATGCTACGGAATGGAAAAAAGTGCAGTGGGTTGTAGTGGAGTGGAATGGAGAAGAAAGGAAGGGAATGAAGTGGAGTGGAATGGAATGGAATGGAATGGAATGGAATGGAATGGAATGGAATGTAGTGGACAGCAATGGAGGTGAATGGGAAGGAATGGAATGCAGTGGAGTGGAGAGCAGTGGAGTGGAGGAGAGTGGATTTGAACTGAATGAAATGGGATGGAAAGGATTGGAGTGGAGTGGAGTGGATTCTAGTCGAAAAGAATGGAATGGAATGGAATGGTATGGAATGGATAGGAATGGAACTGAATGGAATGGAATGGAGTGGACTGGAATGGAGTCGATTGGGAAGGAATGGAATGCAGTGGAGTGGAGAGGAGTGGAGTGGAGAAATGTGGATTCGAATGGAATGCAATGGAATGGAATGGACTGGTGTGGAGTGGAGTGGATTCTAGTGGAAAAGAATGGAATGGAATGGAATTGAATGGAAAGGAATGGAATGGTATGGAATGGAAAAAAGTGCAGCGGGTTGTAGTGGAGTGGAATGGAGAAGAAAGGAAGGGAGTGGATTGGAGTGGAATGGTGTGGAACGGAATGGAATGGAATGTTATGCAATGGAATGGAGTGCACTGGAATGGAGGCCAATGGGAAGGAATGGAGTGCAGTGGAGTGGAGACGAGTGGAGAGAAGAGTGGATTTGAATTCAATGCAATGAAATGCAATGGAATGGGTTGGAATGAAGTGGAATGCACTGGATTGGATTGGAGTGGATTGGAGTAGAGTGGAATGGAGTTGAAAACAATGGAATGAAATGGAATACAATGGAACGGAATGAAAAGGAATGGGATGGAATGCAATGAAGAAGAGTGCAGTGCAGTGTATTGGAAATGAATGGAATAGAGAGGAGTGTGGTGGAGTGTAGTGGAATGAGAATGAATGGAACGGAGTGGACTGGAGTGGAGTGGATGCGAATGGAGGGGAGTAGATTGGATTCAGTTGGAATAGAATGGAATGGAAAGGAATGGAATTGAATGGAATGCAGTGGATTGGAGTGGTGGAGTTGCGTGAAGGGGAATTGAATGGAATGGAATGGGATGGAATGGAATGCAATGGAATGGAATGGAATGGAATGGAATGAAGTGGAATGGAATGGTATGGAAAGGAACGGATTGGAGTGCAATGGGATAGAATGGAATGCAATGGGATATAATGGAATGCAATGGAATGGAATGCAATGGAATGGAAAAAAGTGCGGTGGAGTGCAGTGGAGTGGAATGGAGAAGAAAGGAAGGGAGTAGAGTTGAGTGGAATGGAGTGGGATGGAATGCGATGAAATGGAATGAAATGCAATGGAATAGAATTGAATGGAGTGGATTGCAATGGAGGCGAATGGGAAGGAAAGGAATGCAGTGGTTTGGAGAGGAGTGGGGAGCAGAAGAGTGGATTTGAATGGAACGGAATGGAATGGAATGGAATGAATATAAAAAGTGCACTGCAGACTAGTGGAGTGGAATGGAGAAGAAAAGAATGGGGTCGAGTAGAGTAGAATGGAGTGAAGTGGAATGGAATGGAAGATAACTGAATGGAATAGAATGGAATAGAATGGAATGCAATGGAATGGAATGGAATGGAATGGAAGGGAATGGAAAAAAGTGCAGTGGAGAGCAGTGGAGTGGAATGCAGAAGAAAGGAAGGGAGAGGATTTGAGTGGAATGGACTGGAATGGAATGGGATGAAATGGAATGGAATGCAAAAGAATCTAATTGAGTGAAGTGGACTGGAATGGAGATGAATGCGAAGGAATGGAATGCAGTGGTGTGCAGAGAGTAGAGTGCAGAAGAGTGGATTTAAATTGTATGAAATGGAAAGCAATGGATAGGAGTGGAGTGGAGTGGATTCAAGTGGGATAGATTTGAATGGAATGGAATGGAATGGAATGAATGGAAAAAAAGTGCAGTGGAATGTAGTGGAGTGGAAGGGAGAATAATGGAGGCAGTGGACTGGAGTGGAATAGAATGGAATGGAATGGAATGGAATAGAATGGAATGGAATGGAATGGAATGGAATGGAATGGAATGGAATGCATTGGAATGGAATGGAATGGAATGGAATGGAATAACAGTGAAATAAAATGTGAGTTGATATTGTGCCATTGCAATCCAGCCAGGGTGACAGATTGACAACATGTTGAAAGAAACAAATAGCATAGAATAATGTTGAACGGAATGGAATGGAATGGAATGGAATGGAATGGAATGGAATGGAAATGAATAGAATGAAGTGGATAGGAAAGGAGGCATATGGGAAGGAATGGAATGCAGAGGAGTGGAAAGGATTCGAGTATACATGATTGGATTTGAATTCAATGTAATGGAATGGAATGGATTGGAGTGGATTGGAGTGGATTCTACTGGAAAACAATGGAATGGAATGGAATGGAAAGGAATGTAATGTAATGAAATGTAAACTAATGGAATGGAATGGAATGGAATGGAATGGAATTGATTGTAGAAGAGTGGAGTGGTTTCGAGTGGAAAAGAATGGAATGGAATGGAATGGAATGGAATGGAATGGAATGGAATGGAATGCAATGCAATGGAATGGAATGGAATGGAATTGGTTGGAATGGAGTGGAAAAAAGTGCAGTGGACTGCAGTTGAGTGGAATGTAGGAGAAAGGAACGGAATGGAGTGGAGTGGAATGGAGTGGAATGGAATGGAATGGAACGGAATGGAATGGAATGGAATGGAATGGAGGCGAATGGGACGGAATGGAATGTAGTGGAGTGGAGAGGAGTGGAGAGAAGAAGAGTGGATTTGAATTCAATGGAATGGAACGCAATGGAATAGGATGGAGTGGAAAGGAATGCAGTGGAATGGAGTGGAGTGGATTGCAGTAGAATGGAATGGAATGCAAAGTAACGGGATGGAGTATAATACAATGGAACGGAATGAAAAGGAATGGGATGGAATGGATTGGAGTGGAGTGGAGAGTTTTGCAAATGAATGGAAAGGAGATGAGTGTGGTGGAGGGGAGTGGAATAGTAAGGAATGGAATGGAATGGATTGGAATGCAGAGGATAGGAGGGGAGGAGATTGGATTCAGACGGAATGGAATGGAATGGAATGGAATGCTGTGGATTGGAGTGGGCTTATATGGAGGGGAATGGAATGGAATGTGATGGAACGGAGGAAAATGGAATGGAATGGAATAGAATGGAATATAATGGATAAAATAGCAGTGGATTGCAGTGGAGTGGAATAGAGAGGAAAGGATGGGAGTGGAGTGGGTTGGAATGGAATGGAATGGAGTGGAATGGAATCGAATGAAGTGCAGTGGAGTGCAGAGGAGTGGAATGGAGGAGAAAGGAAGGGAGTGGAGAGCACTGGAATGAAGTGGAATGCAATGAATGGAATGGAAGGGAATCTATTAGACTGGAATGGAGGATAATGGGAAGGAATGGAATGCAGTCGACTGGAGAGGAGTGGAGTGGAGAAGAGTAGATTTGAATAGAATGGGAGGGAATGTAATGGATTTGATGGGAGTGGAGTGGATTCTAGTGGAAAAGAATGGAAAGGAATGGAATGGAATGGAAAAGAATGGTATGGAGTGGAGTGGAATTGTATGCAATGGAATGGAATGGAATGGAATGCAATGGAATGGAAAGAAGTGCAGTGGAGTGCAGTGGAGAGGAATGGAGAAGCAAGGAAGGGAGAGGTGAGGAGTGGAACGGATTGGAAGGGAATGGAATGCAATGGAATAGAATGAAATGGAATGGAATGGAAAGGAGTGGATTTCAATTGAGGAAAATAGGAAGGAATGAAATGCAGTGGTGTGGAGAGGAGTGGGGTGGAGAAGAGTGGATTGGCACTGAATGGAATGGAATGGAATCGATTTGAGTGGAATGGAGTGGATTCTATAGGAAAAGAATGGAATGGAATGGTATGGAATGGAATGGAATGGAATTAACCGAAAGTAAAGGAATGCAATGGAATGTAATACAACGGAATGGAAAAAATGCAGTGGAGTGCAGTGGAGAGGCACAGAGAAGAAAGGAAGGGACTGCAGATGATTGCAATGGAGTGGAAAGCAATGGGATGCAATGGAATGGAATGGAATGGAATGGAATGGAATGGAATGGAATGGAATGGAATGGAACAGAATGGATTGGAATGGAATGGAATGGAATGCAGTGGATTGGACTGGAGTTGCATGGAGGGGAATGGAATGGAATGGAATAGAATGGAATAGAAAGGTATGGAATGGAATTAAACGGAATGGAATGAATTGAATGGAATGCAATGGTAAAAAGTGCAGTGGAGTGCAGTGGAGTGGAAGGGAGAGGAAAGTAAGTGTGTGAAGTCTAGTGGAATGGAGTGGAATGGAATGGAATTGAATGGAACACAGTGGACTGCAATGGAGGCAAATGGGAAGGAATGGAATGCAGTGGAGTGGAGAGGAGAAAAAGTGGATTTCAAAGGAATGGAATGGATTGGACTGGAGTGGAGTGGATTCCAGTGGAAAAGAATGGAATGGAATCGAACGGAATGGAATGGAATGGAATTCAATGGAATGTAATGGCATGGAATGGAATGGAATGAAATGGAATGGAATGAAAAAAGTGTGGTGGAGTGCAGTAGAGTGGAATGGACAAGAAAGAAAAGGAATGGAGTGGAGTATTATGGTGTGGAAGGAAATGGATTGGAAAGGAATGGAATGGAATGAATTGGAGTGGCCAGGAATGGAGGTGAATGGGAAGGAATGGAATGCAGTGGAGTGGAGAGGATTGGAGTGGAGAAGGGTGGATTGGAATTAAATGGAATTGAACAGAATGGATTGAAGTGGGGTGGAGGGTATTCTAGTGGGAAAGAATGGTATGGAATGGAATGGAATGGAATGGAAAGGAAGGGGATTGAAAAAAGTGCATTGGTATCTCGTGGAATGGAATGGAGAAGAAAGGAAGGTAGTGGAGTGGAGTGGAATGGAGTGCAATGGAATGGAGAGGAATGGAATGGATTCAAATGGGAAGGAATTGATAGGAGAAAAGTGGAGTGGAGTGCAGTGGAGTGGAAGGGAGAAGAAAGGAAGGGAATGGAGTGGAATGGAATGGAATGAAGTGGAATGGAATGGAATGGAATGGAATGGAATGGAATGGAATGGAACGGAATGTAGTGGACAGCAATGGAGGTGAATGTGAAGGAATGGAATGCAGTGGGGTGGAGAGGAGTGGAGGGGAGAAGAGTGGATTTGAATTGAATGGAATGGAATGGAAAGGATGGGAGTGGGGTGCAGTGGATTCTAGTGGAAAAGAATGGAATGGAATGCAATGGAATTGAATGGAATGGAATGGAATGGAAAAATGCGCAGTGGAGTGTAGTGGAGAGGAATGGAGAATAAATTAAGGGAGTGTAGTGGACTGGAATGGACTGGAATGGAATGGAATAGAATGGAATGCAGGCGAATGGGAAAGAATGGAATGCAGAGCAGTGGAGAGGAGTGGAGTGGGGAAGAGTGGATTAGAATTGAAGAGAATTTAATGCAATGGAATAGAATGCAATGGAATGGAATGCAGTGAATGGGAGTGGATTGGATTGGAGTAGAAAGCAATGGAATGGAAAGTAGTGGAATGGCATGCAATACAATGGAATGGAATGGAATACAGTAGATAGGAGTGGAGTTGTGTAGAGTGGAATGGAATGGAATGGAATAGAATGGAACGGAACGGATTGGAAAGGAATGGAATGGAATGCAATGGAATGGAATGGAAAAAGTACAGTGGAGTGCAGTGCTCTGGAATGGAGAAGAAAGTATGGAAGTGGAGTGGAGTGGAATAGAGTGGAATGGAATGGAATGGAAAGGAATGGAAAAAAGTGCAGTGGAATGCAGTGCAGTGGAATGGAGAAGAAAGGATGGTAGTGGAGTGGAGTGGAAAGGAGTGGAACGGAATGAAATGGAATCAATTCGAATGGGAAGGAAGGGAATGGAGAAAAGTGCAGAGGAGAGCAGTGGAGTGGAATGGAGAAGAAAGGAAGGGAATGGAGTTGAGTGGAATGGAGTGGAATGGAATGGAATGGAATGTAGTGGACAGCAGTGGAGGTGAATGGGAAGGAATGGAATGCAGTGGAGTGGAGAACAGTGGAGTGGAGAAGAGTGGATTTGAATTGAATGAAATGGAATGGAAAGGATTGGAGTGGAGTGGAGTGGATTCTAGTGTAAAACAATGGAATGGAATGAAATGGAATGGAAAAAAGTGTATTGGAGTGTAGTGGAGTTTAATAGATAAGAAAGGAAGGGAGTGGAGTGGAATGGACTGGAATGGAATGGAATGGAAAGGAATGGAATGGAATGGAGTGGAATGCAGGCGAATGGGAAGGAATGGAATGCAGTGCAGTGGAGAGGAATGGAGTGGAGAAGAGGGGATTAGAATTGAAGGGAATTTAATGCAATGAAATAGAATGGAATGGAATGGAATGAAGTCGATGGGATTGGAGTGGATTGGAGTAGAATGAAATTGAATGGCAAGTAAAGGAATGGAAGGCAATACAATGGAATGGAATGGAATGCAGTGGATTGGAGTGGAGTTGCGTGGAGGGGAATGGAATGGAATGGAATGGAACGGAACGGAACGGAACGGAAAGTAATGGAATGGAAGGCAATGGAATGGAATGGAATGGAATGGAATGGAATGGAATGGAATGGAATGGAATAGAAAAATGTGCAGTGGAGTGCAATGGAGTGGAATGGAGAAGAAGGGATTGGAGTAGGATGGAGTGGAATGGAGAAGAAGGGATTGGAGTAGGGTGGAGTGGAACAGAGTGGAATGGAATGGAATGGAATGGAATGGAATGGAATGGACCAGAGTGGAGGCGAATGGGAAGGAATGGAATGCAGTGGAGTGAAGAGGAATTTAGTGGAGAAGAGTGGATTTGAATTTAATGAAATGGATTGCTATGGAATGGAGTAGAATGGAGTGGATTCTAGTGGAAAAGAATAGAATGGAATGGAATGGAATGGAATGGAATGGAATGGAATGGAATGGAATGGAATGAAACGGAACGAAACGGAAAGGAACGAAATGGAGTGGAATAGAAAAAGTGCGGTGGAGTGAAGTGGAGTGGAATGGACAAGAAAGAAACGGAATGGAGTAGAGTAGAATGGTGTGGAATGAAACGGATTGGAAAGGAATGGAATGGATTGGAGTGGCCTGGAATGGAGGCGAATGGGAAGGAATGTCATGTAGTGGAGTGGAGAGGACTGCAGTGGAGAAGGGTGGATTTGAATTGAATGGAATTGAACGGAATGGACTGCAGCGGAGTGGAGGGTACTCTAGCAGAAGACTGGTATGGAATGGAAAGGAATGGAAAGGAAGGTAATGGAAAAAAGTGCATTGGTGTCTCGTGGAATGGAATGGAGAAGAAAGAAAGGTAGTGGAGTGGAGTGGAATGGAGCGGAATGGAATGGAGAGGAATGGAATGGAATGGAATGGATTCGAATGGGAAGTAATTGAATGGATAAAAGTGGAGTGGAGTGCAGTGGAGTGGAATGGGGAAGAAAGGAAGGGAATGGAGTGGAATGGAATGGAATGAAGTGGAATATAATGGAATGGAATGCAGTGGAATGTAGTGGACAGCAATGGAGGTGAAAGGGAAGGAATGGAATGCAGTGGAGTGGAGAGGAGTGGAGTGGAGAAGAGGGGATTTGAATTGAATGCAACGGAATGGAAAGGATGGGAGTGGAATGGATTCTAGTGAAAAAGAATGGAATGGAATGCAGTGAAATTGAAAGGAATGCAATGGAATGGAAAAAAGTGCAATGGAGAGTAGTGGAGTGGAACGGAGAAGAAATTAAGGGAGTGTAGTGTAGTGGAATGGAATGGAATGGAATGGAATGGAATGGAATGGAATGGAATAGAATGAAATGGAGTGGAGTGGATTTCAGGCGAATGGGAAGGAATGGAATGCAGAGCAGTGGAGAGGAGTGGAGTAGAGAAGAGTGGAATAGAATTGAAAGGAATTTAATGCAATGGAATGGAATGGAATACAGTGAATGCGATTGGGCTGGATTGGAGTAGAATGCAATGGAATGGAAAGTAATGGAATACAATGCAATACGATGGAATGGAATGGAATACAGTGGATTGGAGTGGAGTTGCGTGGAGGGGAAAGGAATGGAATGGAACGGAATGGAACGGATCAGAAAGGAATGGAACGGAATGCAATGGAATGGAATGGAATGGAACGGAATGCAATGGAATGGAATGGAATGGAATGGAATGGAAAAAAGTACAGTGGAGGGCAGTGCAGTTGAATGGAGAAGAAAGAATGGGAGTGGAGTGTAGCAGAATAGAGTGGAATAGAATGGAATGGAATGGAATGGAATGGAATGGAATGGAATGAAATGGAATGGAAAAAAGTGCAGTGGAATGCAGTGCAGTGGAATGGAGAAGAAAGGAAGGTAGTGGTGTGGAGTGGAATGGAGTGGAATGGAATGAAGTGGAATGGATTCGAATTGGAAGGAATTGAATGGAGAAAAGTGCAGTGGAGTGCAGTGGAGTGGAATGGAGAAGAAAGGAAGGGAATGGAGTGGAGTGGAAGGGAGTGGAATGGAATGGAATGGAATGGAATGGAATGTAGTAGACAGCAATGGAGGTGAATGGGAATGAATAGAATGCAGTGGAGTGGAGAGCAGTGGAGTGGAGAACAGTGGATTTGAACTGAATGAAATGGAATGGAAAGGATTGGAGTGGAGTGGAGTGGATTCTAGTGGAAAAGAATGGAATGGAATGGAAAGGAATTGAATGGAATGGAATGGAAAGAAGTGCATTGGAGTGTAGTGGAGTGGAAAGGAGAATAAAGGAAGGGAGTGGAGTGGAGTGGAATGGACTGGAATGGAACGGAATGGAATGGAGTGGAATGCAGGCGAATGGGAAGGAATGGAATGCAGTGCACTGGAGAGGAGTGGAGTGGAGAAGAGTGGACTAGAATTGAAGGGAATTTAATGCAATAGAGTAGGATGGAATGGAATGTAGTGAAGTGGATGGGATTGGAATGGATTGAAGTAGAATGAAATTGAATGGAAAGTAATGGAATGGAATGAAATACAATGGAATGGAAGGGAATGCAGTGGACTGGAGTGGAGTTGTGTGCAGGGGAATGGAATGGAATGCAACGGAACAGAACGGAAAGTAATGGAATGGAATGCAATGGAATGGAATGGAAAAAAGTGCAGTGGAGTGCAGTGGAGTGGAATGGAGAAGAAGGGATGGGAGTGCAGTGGAGTGGAATAGAGTGGAATGGGATGGAATGGAATGGAATAGAATGGAATGGAATGGAATGGAGTGGACTGGAGTGGAGGCGAATGGGAAGGAATGGAATGCAGTGGAGTGAAGAGGAATTTACTGGAGAACAGGGGATTTGAATTTAATGAAATGGATTGTTATGGATTGTAGTGGAATGGAATGAATTCTAGTGGAAAAGAATAGAACGGAATGGAATGGAATGGAATGGTATGGAATGGAAAGGAATTGAATTTAATAGAATTGAAAGGAATGGAAAAATGTACAGTAGAGTGCAGTGGAGTGGAATGGAGAAGAAAGGAACTGAGTGGAGTGGAGTGGAATGGAGTGGAATGGAATTGAATGCAGTGGATTCGAATGGAATGGAATGGAGTGGACTGGAATGTAGGTGATTGAGAAGGAATGGAATGAAGTGGAGTGCAGAGGAAGGGATATGAGTTGATATGAATAGATAGGTGTTTAATAGAATGGAATGGATTGGAGTGGAGAGGATTGGATTCTGGCGGAAAAGAACGGAATGGAATGGAAAGGGAAGGAATGGAATGGAATGGAACTGAATGGAATTGAATGGAATGGAGTGGACTGGAATGTAGTCGATTCGGAAGGAATGGAATGCAGTGGAGTGGAGAGGAGTGGAGTGGAGAAGTGTGGAATGGAATGGAATGGAATGGAATGGAATGGGTTGGTGTGGAGTGGAGTGGATTCTAGTGGAAAAGAATGGAATGGAATGGAAATGAATTGAATGGAAATGCATGGAATGGTATGGAATGGAAAAAAGTGCAGTGGGTTGTAGTGGAGTGGAATGGAGAAGAAAGGAGGGGAATGGAGTGGAGTGGAATGGAGTGGAATGGAATGGAATGGAATGGAATGTAGTGGACGGCAAAGGAGGTGAATGGGAAGGAATGGAATTCAGTGGAGTGGAGAGCAGTGGAGTGGAGAAGAGTGGATTTGAATTGAATGAAATGGAATGGAAAGGACTGGAGTGGAGTGGAGTGGATTCTGGTCGAAAAGAATGGAATGAAATGGAATGGAATGGTACGGAATGGATTGGAATGGAACTGAATGGAATGGAGTGGACTGTAATGGAGTCGAATGGGAAGGAATGGAATGCAGTGGAGTGGAGAGGAGTGGAGTGGAGAAATGTGGATTTGACTGGAATGCAATGGAATGTAATGGACTGGTGTGGAGTGGAGTGGATATTAGTGGAAAAGAATGGAATGGAATGGTATGGAATGGAAAAAAGTACAGCGGGTTGTAGTGGAGTGGAATGGAGAAGAAAGGAAGGGAGTGGATTGAAGTGGAATGATGTGGAATGGAATGGAATGGAATCTTATGCAATGGAATGCAGTGGACTGGAATGGAGGCGAATGGGAAGGAATGGAGTGCAGTGGAGTGGAGACGAGTGGAGAGAAGAGTGGATTTGAATTCAATGCAATGGAATGGGATGGAATGAAATAGAATGCAGTGGATTGGACTGGAGTGGATCGGAGTACATTGGAATGGAGTTGAAAGTAATGGAATGGAATGCACTGGAATGGAATACAATGGAACAGAATGAAAAGGAATGGGATGGTATGGAATGGAGAAGAGTGCAGTGCAGTGTATTGGAAATGAATGGAATAGAGAGGAGTGTGGTGGAGTGTAGTGGAATGAGAAGGAATGGAATGGAGTGGACTGGAGGAGAGTGGAGGCGAATGAAGGGGAGTGGATTGGATTCAGTAGGAATGGAATGGAATGGAAAGGAATGGAATTCAATGGAATGCAGTGGATTGGAGTGGAGTTGTGTGGAGGGGAATTGAATGGGATGGAATGGAATGGAAAGGAATGGAATGGAATGGAATGAAACAGAATGGAATGAATGGATTATAATGGAATGCAATAGAAAGGAAAAAATTGCAGTGGAGTGCAGTGGAGTAGAATGGAAAAAAAAGGAAGGGAGTGGATTGGAGGGGAATGGAGTGCAACGGAATGGAATAGGATGTTATGGAATGGAATGGATCAGAATTCAATGGAATGGAATGGAATGGAATGGAACGGAATGGAACTTAATAGAATTGAATGGAATTGAAAAATGAACAGTGGAGTGCAGTGGAGTGGAATGGAGAAGAAAGGAACTGAGTAGAGTGGAATGGAATAGAATGGAATGGAATCAAATGGAATGGAATGGAGTGGACTGGAATGTAGGCCATTGGGAAGGAATGGAATGCAGTGGAGTGGAGAGGAGGGGAGAAGAGTGGATTTGAATTGATTGGAATTTAATGGAATGAAACGGATTACAGTGGAGTGGAGTGGATTCTAGGGGAAAACAAGGGAATGGAATGGAATGGAAGGGAATGGAATGGAATGGAATGGAACGGAATGGAATGGAATGGAATGGAATGGAATGGAATTGTGTGTAGTGGAGTGGATTCTAGTTGAAAAGAACCGAATGGAATGGAATGGAATGGAAATGAATTGAATGTAATGGAATGAAATGGAATGGTATGGAATGGAAAAAAGTGCAGTGGGTTGTAGTGGAGTGGAATGGAGAAGAAAGGAAGGGAGTGGATTGGAGTGGAATGGAGTGGAAAATAATGGAATGGAATGTTATGGAATGGAATGGAATGGAATGGAATGGAGTGGGCTGGAATGGAGGTGAATGGGAAGGAATGGAATGCAGTGGATTGGAGAAGAGTGGAGAGGAGAAGAGTGAATTTGAATTCAATGGAATGGAATGCAATGGAATGGGATGGAATGAAATGGAATGCAGTGGATTGGACTGGAGTGGATTGGAGTAGAATGGAATGGAGTTGAAAGTAATGGAATGGAATGGAATGGAATACATTAGAATGGAATGAAAAAGAATGGGATGGAATGGAATGGAGAGGAGTGCAGTGCAGTGTATTGGAAATGAATGGAATAGAGAGGAGTGTGGTGGAGTGTAGTGGAATGGGAAGGAATGGAATGGAGTGGACGGGAGTGGATTGGAGGGGAATGGAGGGGAGAAGATTGGATTCAGTTGGAATGGAAAGGAATGGAAATGAATCGAATGCAGTGGATTGGAGTGGAGTTGCGTGGAGGGGAATTGAATGGAATGGAATGAGATGAAATGGAATGGAATGGAATGGAAAGGAATAGAAAGGAATAAAGTGCAGTGGAGTGTAATGGAAAAGAAAGGAAGGGAGTGGATTGGAGTGGAATGGAGTGGAACGGAATGCAATAGAATGTTACGGAATTGAATGGATTAGAATGGAATGGAATGGAATGGAATTTAATAGAATTGAATGGAATGGAAAAATGTACAGGGGAGTGCAGTGCAGTGGAAAGGAGAAGAAAGGAATTGAGTGGAGTTGAATGGAATGGAGTGGAATGGAATTGAATGGAATAGAATCAAATGGAATGGAAGGGAGAGGACTGGAATGCAGACCATTGGGAAGCAATGGAATGCAGTGGAATGGAGAGGAGCGGAGAAGAGTGGATTTGAATTGATTGGAATTCAATGGAATCGAATGGATTAGAGTGCAGAGGAGTGGATTCTAGGGGAAAAGAATGCAAAGGAATGGAATGGAAAGGAATGGAATGGAATAAAATTGAGTGGATTCAAACGGAAGTGAATGTGAAGGAATGGAATGCAGTGGTGTGGAGAGGAGTGGAGTGCAGAAAACTGATTTTGAATGGAATGGAATGGAAGAGAATGGAATGGAATAGAATGGAATGCAATTGATTGGAATGGAATGGAATGGAATGGATTGGAATGGAATGGAATGGAACAGAATGGAACGGAATGGAATGGAACGGATTGGAATGGAATGGAATGGAATGGAATGGAATGGAATGAAGTGGATTGGACTGGAGTTGCGTGGAGCATAATGGAATGGAATGGAACAGAATGGAATAGAAAGGTATGGAATGGAATTAAAAGAAATGGAATGAATGGAATGGAATGCAATGGAAAAAAGTGCAGTAGAGTGCAGTGGAGTGGAAGGGAGAAGAAAGTATGGGAGTGCAGTGTAGTGGAATGGAGTGGAATGGAATGGAACTGAATGGAACATAGTGGACTGGAATGGAGGCGAATGGGAAGGAATGGAATGCAGTGGAGTGGAGAAGAGTGGATTTCAAAGGAATGGTATGGATAGGAGTGGAGTGGATTCTAGTGGAAAAGAATGGAAAGGAATGGAACGGAATGGAATGGAATGGAATGGAATGGCATGGAATGGAATGCAATGGAATGGAATGGAATGGAAAAAGTGCGGTGGAGTGCAGTGGAGTGGAATGGACAAGAAAGAAAGGGAATGGAGTGGAGTAGAATGGTGTGGAATGAAATGGATTGGAAAGGAATGGAATGGAATGGAATGGATTGGACTGGCCTGGAATGGAGGCGAATGGGAAGGAATGGAATGCAGTGGAGTGGAGAGGACTGGAGGGGATTTGAATTGAATAGAATTGAACGGAATGGACTGCAGTGGAGTGGAGGGTATTCTAGTGGAAAAGACTGGTATGGAATGGAATGGAATGGAAAGGAAGGTAATGGAAAAAAGTGCATTGGTGTCTCATGGAATGGAATGGAGAAGAAAGGAAGGTAGTGGAGTAGAGTGGAATGGAGTGGAATTGAATGGAGAGGAATGGAATGGAATGGAATGGATTCTAATGCGAAGGAATCAAATGGATAAAAGTGGAGTGGAGTGCAGTGGAGTGGAATGGAGAAGAAAGGAAGGGAATGGAGTGGAATGGAATGGAATGGAATGGAATGGAATGGAATGGAATGTAGTGGACAGCAATGGAGGTGAAGGGGAAGGAATGGAATGCAGTGGAGTGGAAAGAAGTGGAGTGGAGAAAAGTGGATTTGAATTGAATGCAATGGAATGGAAAGGATGGGAGTGGAGTGGAGTGGATTCTAGTGGAAAAGAATGGAATGGAATGCCATGGAATTGAATGGAATGCAATAGAATGGAAAAAAGTACAATGGAGTGGAGTGGAGTGGAATGGAGAAGAAATTAAGGGAGTGTAGTGGAGTGGAATGGAATGGAATGGAATGGAGTGGAGTGGAGTGGATTGCAGGCGAATGGGAAGGAATGGAATGCAGAGCAGTGGAGAGGAGTGGAGTGGAGAAGAGTGGATTAGAATTGAAGGGAATTTAATGCAATGGAATGGAATGGAATGCAGTGAATGGGAGTGGACTGGATTTGAGTAGAATGCAATGGAATGGAAAGTAATGGAATGGAATGCAATACAATGGAATGGAGTGGAATACAGTGGATTGGAGTGGAGTTGCATGGAGGGGAACGGAATGGAATGGAATGGAATGGAATGGAGGCGAATGGGACGGAATGGAATGTAGTGGAGTGGAGAGGAGTGGAGAGAAGAAGAGTGGATTTGAATTCAATGGAATGGAACGCAATGGAATAGGATGGAGTGGAAAGGAATGCAGTGGAATGGAGTGGAGTGGATTGCAGTAGAATGGAATGGAATGCAAAGTAACGGGATGGAGTATAATACAATGGAACGGAATGAAAAGGAATGGGATGGAATGGATTGGAGTGGAGTGGAGAGTTTTGCAAATGAATGGAAAGGAGATGAGTGTGGTGGAGGGGAGTGGAATAGTAAGGAATGGAATGGAATGGATTGGAATGCAGAGGATAGGAGGGGAGGAGATTGGATTCAGACGGAATGGAATGGAATGGAATGGAATGCTGTGGATTGGAGTGGGCTTATATGGAGGGGAATGGAATGGAATGTGATGGAACGGAGGAAAATGGAATGGAATGGAATAGAATGGAATATAATGGATAAAATAGCAGTGGATTGCAGTGGAGTGGAATAGAGAGGAAAGGATGGGAGTGGAGTGGGTTGGAATGGAATGGAATGGAGTGGAATGGAATCGAATGAAGTGCAGTGGAGTGCAGAGGAGTGGAATGGAGGAGAAAGGAAGGGAGTGGAGAGCACTGGAATGAAGTGGAATGCAATGAATGGAAAGGAAGGGAATCTATTAGACTGGAATGGAGGATAATGGGAAGGAATGGAATGCAGTCGACTGGAGAGGAGTGGAGTGGAGAAGAGTAGATTTGAATAGAATGGGAGGGAATGTAATGGATTTGATGGGAGTGGAGTGGATTCTAGTGGAAAAGAATGGAAAGGAATGGAATGGAATGGAAAAGAATGGTATGGAGTGGAGTGGAATTGTATGCAATGGAATGGAATGGAATGGAATGCAATGGAATGGAAAGAAGTGCAGTGGAGTGCAGTGGAGAGGAATGGAGAAGCAAGGAAGGGAGAGGTGAGGAGTGGAACGGATTGGAAGGGAATGGAATGCAATGGAATAGAATGAAATGGAATGGAATGGAAAGGAGTGGATTTCAATTGAGGAAAATAGGAAGGAATGAAATGCAGTGGTGTGGAGAGGAGTGGGGTGGAGAAGAGTGGATTGGCACTGAATGGAATGGAATGGAATCGATTTGAGTGGAATGGAGTGGATTCTATAGGAAAAGAATGGAATGGAATGGTATGGAATGGAATGGAATGGAATTAACCGAAAGTAAAGGAATGCAATGGAATGTAATACAACGGAATGGAAAAAATGCAGTGGAGTGCAGTGGAGAGGCACAGAGAAGAAAGGAAGGGACTGCAGATGATTGCAATGGAGTGGAAAGCAATGGGATGCAATGGAATGGAATGGAATGGAATGGAATGGAATGGAATGGAATGGAATGGAATGGAACAGAATGGATTGGAATGGAATGGAATGGAATGCAGTGGATTGGACTGGAGTTGCATGGAGGGGAATGGAATGGAATGGAATAGAATGGAATAGAAAGGTATGGAATGGAATTAAACGGAATGGAATGAATTGAATGGAATGCAATGGTAAAAAGTGCAGTGGAGTGCAGTGGAGTGGAAGGGAGAGGAAAGTAAGTGTGTGAAGTCTAGTGGAATGGAGTGGAATGGAATGGAATTGAATGGAACACAGTGGACTGCAATGGAGGCAAATGGGAAGGAATGGAATGCAGTGGAGTGGAGAGGAGAAAAAGTGGATTTCAAAGGAATGGAATGGATTGGACTGGAGTGGAGTGGATTCCAGTGGAAAAGAATGGAATGGAATCGAACGGAATGGAATGGAATGGAATTCAATGGAATGTAATGGCATGGAATGGAATGGAATGAAATGGAATGGAATGAAAAAAGTGTGGTGGAGTGCAGTAGAGTGGAATGGACAAGAAAGAAAAGGAATGGAGTGGAGTATTATGGTGTGGAAGGAAATGGATTGGAAAGGAATGGAATGGAATGAATTGGAGTGGCCAGGAATGGAGGTGAATGGGAAGGAATGGAATGCAGTGGAGTGGAGAGGATTGGAGTGGAGAAGGGTGGATTGGAATTAAATGGAATTGAACAGAATGGATTGAAGTGGGGTGGAGGGTATTCTAGTGGGAAAGAATGGTATGGAATGGAATGGAATGGAATGGAAAGGAAGGGGATTGAAAAAAGTGCATTGGTATCTCGTGGAATGGAATGGAGAAGAAAGGAAGGTAGTGGAGTGGAGTGGAATGGAGTGCAATGGAATGGAGAGGAATGGAATGGATTCAAATGGGAAGGAATTGATAGGAGAAAAGTGGAGTGGAGTGCAGTGGAGTGGAAGGGAGAAGAAAGGAAGGGAATGGAGTGGAATGGAATGGAATGAAGTGGAATGGAATGGAATGGAATGGAATGGAATGGAATGGAATGTAGTGGACAGCAATGGAGGTGAATGTGAAGGAATGGAATGCAGTGGGGTGGAGAGGAGTGGAGGGGAGAAGAGTGGATTTGAATTGAATGGAATGGAATGGAAAGGATGGGAGTGGGGTGCAGTGGATTCTAGTGGAAAAGAATGGAATGGAATGCAATGGAATTGAATGGAATGGAATGGAATGGAAAAATGCGCAGTGGAGTGTAGTGGAGAGGAATGGAGAATAAATTAAGGGAGTGTAGTGGACTGGAATGGACTGGAATGGAATGGAATAGAATGGAATGCAGGCGAATGGGAAAGAATGGAATGCAGAGCAGTGGAGAGGAGTGGAGTGGGGAAGAGTGGATTAGAATTGAAGAGAATTTAATGCAATGGAATAGAATGCAATGGAATGGAATGCAGTGAATGGGAGTGGATTGGATTGGAGTAGAAAGCAATGGAATGGAAAGTAGTGGAATGGCATGCAATACAATGGAATGGAATGGAATACAGTAGATAGGAGTGGAGTTGTGTAGAGTGGAATGGAATGGAATAGAATGGAACGGAACGGATTGGAAAGGAATGGAATGGAATGCAATGGAATGGAATGGAAAAAGTACAGTGGAGTGCAGTGCTCTGGAATGGAGAAGAAAGTATGGAAGTGGAGTGGAGTGGAATAGAGTGGAATGGAATGGAATGGAAAGGAATGGAAAAAAGTGCAGTGGAATGCAGTGCAGTGGAATGGAGAAGAAAGGATGGTAGTGGAGTGGAGTGGAAAGGAGTGGAACGGAATGAAATGGAATCAATTCGAATGGGAAGGAAGGGAATGGAGAAAAGTGCAGAGGAGAGCAGTGGAGTGGAATGGAGAAGAAAGGAAGGGAATGGAGTTGAGTGGAATGGAGTGGAATGGAATGGAATGGAATGTAGTGGACAGCAGTGGAGGTGAATGGGAAGGAATGGAATGCAGTGGAGTGGAGAACAGTGGAGTGGAGAAGAGTGGATTTGAATTGAATGAAATGGAATGGAAAGGATTGGAGTGGAGTGGAGTGGATTCTAGTGTAAAACAATGGAATGGAATGAAATGGAATGGAAAAAAGTGTATTGGAGTGTAGTGGAGTTTAATAGATAAGAAAGGAAGGGAGTGGAGTGGAATGGACTGGAATGGAATGGAATGGAAAGGAATGGAATGGAATGGAGTGGAATGCAGGCGAATGGGAAGGAATGGAATGCAGTGCAGTGGAGAGGAATGGAGTGGAGAAGAGGGGATTAGAATTGAAGGGAATTTAATGCAATGAAATAGAATGGAATGGAATGGAATGAAGTCGATGGGATTGGAGTGGATTGGAGTAGAATGAAATTGAATGGCAAGTAAAGGAATGGAAGGCAATACAATGGAATGGAATGGAATGCAGTGGATTGGAGTGGAGTTGCGTGGAGGGGAATGGAATGGAATGGAATGGAACGGAACGGAACGGAACGGAAAGTAATGGAATGGAAGGCAATGGAATGGAATGGAATGGAATGGAATGGAATGGAATGGAATGGAATGGAATAGAAAAATGTGAAGTGGAGTGCAATGGAGTGGAATGGAGAAGAAGGGATTGGAGTAGGATGGAGTGGAATGGAGAAGAAGGGATTGGAGTAGGGTGGAGTGGAACAGAGTGGAATGGAATGGAATGGAATGGAATGGAATGGAATGGAATGGACCAGAGTGGAGGCGAATGGGAAGGAATGGAATGCAGTGGAGTGAAGAGGAATTTAGTGGAGAAGAGTGGATTTGAATTTAATGAAATGGATTGCTATGGAATGGAGTAGAATGGAGTGGATTCTAGTGGAAAAGAATAGAATGGAATGGAATGGAATGGAATGGAATGGAATGGAATGAAACGGAACGAAACGGAAAGGAACGAAATGGAGTGGAATAGAAAAAGTGCGGTGGAGTGAAGTGGAGTGGAATGGACAAGAAAGAAACGGAATGGAGTAGAGTAGAATGGTGTGGAATGAAACGGATTGGAAAGGAATGGAATGGATTGGAGTGGCCTGGAATGGAGGCGAATGGGAAGGAATGTCATGTAGTGGAGTGGAGAGGACTGCAGTGGAGAAGGGTGGATTTGAATTGAATGGAATTGAACGGAATGGACTGCAGCGGAGTGGAGGGTACTCTAGCAGAAGACTGGTATGGAATGGAAAGGAATGGAAAGGAAGGTAATGGAAAAAAGTGCATTGGTGTCTCGTGGAATGGAATGGAGAAGAAAGAAAGGTAGTGGAGTGGAGTGGAATGGAGCGGAATGGAATGGAGAGGAATGGAATGGAATGGAATGGATTCGAATGGGAAGTAATTGAATGGATAAAAGTGGAGTGGAGTGCAGTGGAGTGGAATGGGGAAGAAAGGAAGGGAATGGAGTGGAATGGAATGGAATGAAGTGGAATATAATGGAATGGAATGCAGTGGAATGTAGTGGACAGCAATGGAGGTGAAAGGGAAGGAATGGAATGCAGTGGAGTGGAGAGGAGTGGAGTGGAGAAGAGGGGATTTGAATTGAATGCAACGGAATGGAAAGGATGGGAGTGGAATGGATTCTAGTGAAAAAGAATGGAATGGAATGCAGTGAAATTGAAAGGAATGCAATGGAATGGAAAAAAGTGCAATGGAGAGTAGTGGAGTGGAACGGAGAAGAAATTAAGGGAGTGTAGTGTAGTGGAATGGAATGGAATGGAATGGAATGGAATGGAATGGAATGGAATAGAATGAAATGGAGTGGAGTGGATTTCAGGCGAATGGGAAGGAATGGAATGCAGAGCAGTGGAGAGGAGTGGAGTAGAGAAGAGTGGAATAGAATTGAAAGGAATTTAATGCAATGGAATGGAATGGAATACAGTGAATGCGATTGGGCTGGATTGGAGTAGAATGCAATGGAATGGAAAGTAATGGAATACAATGCAATACGATGGAATGGAATGGAATACAGTGGATTGGAGTGGAGTTGCGTGGAGGGGAAAGGAATGGAATGGAACGGAATGGAACGGATCAGAAAGGAATGGAACGGAATGCAATGGAATGGAATGGAATGGAACGGAATGCAATGGAATGGAATGGAATGGAATGGAATGGAAAAAAGTACAGTGGAGGGCAGTGCAGTTGAATGGAGAAGAAAGAATGGGAGTGGAGTGTAGCAGAATAGAGTGGAATAGAATGGAATGGAATGGAATGGAATGGAATGGAATGGAATGAAATGGAATGGAAAAAAGTGCAGTGGAATGCAGTGCAGTGGAATGGAGAAGAAAGGAAGGTAGTGGTGTGGAGTGGAATGGAGTGGAATGGAATGAAGTGGAATGGATTCGAATTGGAAGGAATTGAATGGAGAAAAGTGCAGTGGAGTGCAGTGGAGTGGAATGGAGAAGAAAGGAAGGGAATGGAGTGGAGTGGAAGGGAGTGGAATGGAATGGAATGGAATGGAATGGAATGTAGTAGACAGCAATGGAGGTGAATGGGAATGAATAGAATGCAGTGGAGTGGAGAGCAGTGGAGTGGAGAACAGTGGATTTGAACTGAATGAAATGGAATGGAAAGGATTGGAGTGGAGTGGAGTGGATTCTAGTGGAAAAGAATGGAATGGAATGGAAAGGAATTGAATGGAATGGAATGGAAAGAAGTGCATTGGAGTGTAGTGGAGTGGAAAGGAGAATAAAGGAAGGGAGTGGAGTGGAGTGGAATGGACTGGAATGGAACGGAATGGAATGGAGTGGAATGCAGGCGAATGGGAAGGAATGGAATGCAGTGCACTGGAGAGGAGTGGAGTGGAGAAGAGTGGACTAGAATTGAAGGGAATTTAATGCAATAGAGTAGGATGGAATGGAATGTAGTGAAGTGGATGGGATTGGAATGGATTGAAGTAGAATGAAATTGAATGGAAAGTAATGGAATGGAATGAAATACAATGGAATGGAAGGGAATGCAGTGGACTGGAGTGGAGTTGTGTGCAGGGGAATGGAATGGAATGCAACGGAACAGAACGGAAAGTAATGGAATGGAATGCAATGGAATGGAATGGAAAAAAGTGCAGTGGAGTGCAGTGGAGTGGAATGGAGAAGAAGGGATGGGAGTGCAGTGGAGTGGAATAGAGTGGAATGGGATGGAATGGAATGGAATAGAATGGAATGGAATGGAATGGAGTGGACTGGAGTGGAGGCGAATGGGAAGGAATGGAATGCAGTGGAGTGAAGAGGAATTTACTGGAGAACAGGGGATTTGAATTTAATGAAATGGATTGTTATGGATTGTAGTGGAATGGAATGAATTCTAGTGGAAAAGAATAGAACGGAATGGAATGGAATGGTATGGAATGGAAAGGAATTGAATTTAATAGAATTGAAAGGAATGGAAAAATGTACAGTAGAGTGCAGTGGAGTGGAATGGAGAAGAAAGGAACTGAGTGGAGTGGAGTGGAATGGAGTGGAATGGAATTGAATGCAGTGGATTCGAATGGAATGGAATGGAGTGGACTGGAATGTAGGTGATTGAGAAGGAATGGAATGAAGTGGAGTGCAGAGGAAGGGATATGAGTTGATATGAATAGATAGGTGTTTAATAGAATGGAATGGATTGGAGTGGAGAGGATTGGATTCTGGCGGAAAAGAACGGAATGGAATGGAAAGGGAAGGAATGGAATGGAATGGAACTGAATGGAATTGAATGGAATGGAGTGGACTGGAATGTAGTCGATTCGGAAGGAATGGAATGCAGTGGAGTGGAGAGGAGTGGAGTGGAGAAGTGTGGAATGGAATGGAATGGAATGGAATGGAATGGGTTGGTGTGGAGTGGAGTGGATTCTAGTGGAAAAGAATGGAATGGAATGGAAATGAATTGAATGGAAATGCATGGAATGGTATGGAATGGAAAAAAGTGCAGTGGGTTGTAGTGGAGTGGAATGGAGAAGAAAGGAGGGGAATGGAGTGGAGTGGAATGGAGTGGAATGGAATGGAATGGAATGGAATGTAGTGGACGGCAAAGGAGGTGAATGGGAAGGAATGGAATTCAGTGGAGTGGAGAGCAGTGGAGTGGAGAAGAGTGGATTTGAATTGAATGAAATGGAATGGAAAGGACTGGAGTGGAGTGGAGTGGATTCTGGTCGAAAAGAATGGAATGAAATGGAATGGAATGGTACGGAATGGATTGGAATGGAACTGAATGGAATGGAGTGGACTGTAATGGAGTCGAATGGGAAGGAATGGAATGCAGTGGAGTGGAGAGGAGTGGAGTGGAGAAATGTGGATTTGACTGGAATGCAATGGAATGTAATGGACTGGTGTGGAGTGGAGTGGATATTAGTGGAAAAGAATGGAATGGAATGGTATGGAATGGAAAAAAGTACAGCGGGTTGTAGTGGAGTGGAATGGAGAAGAAAGGAAGGGAGTGGATTGAAGTGGAATGATGTGGAATGGAATGGAATGGAATCTTATGCAATGGAATGCAGTGGACTGGAATGGAGGCGAATGGGAAGGAATGGAGTGCAGTGGAGTGGAGACGAGTGGAGAGAAGAGTGGATTTGAATTCAATGCAATGGAATGGGATGGAATGAAATAGAATGCAGTGGATTGGACTGGAGTGGATCGGAGTACATTGGAATGGAGTTGAAAGTAATGGAATGGAATGCACTGGAATGGAATACAATGGAACAGAATGAAAAGGAATGGGATGGTATGGAATGGAGAAGAGTGCAGTGCAGTGTATTGGAAATGAATGGAATAGAGAGGAGTGTGGTGGAGTGTAGTGGAATGAGAAGGAATGGAATGGAGTGGACTGGAGGAGAGTGGAGGCGAATGAAGGGGAGTGGATTGGATTCAGTAGGAATGGAATGGAATGGAAAGGAATGGAATTCAATGGAATGCAGTGGATTGGAGTGGAGTTGTGTGGAGGGGAATTGAATGGGATGGAATGGAATGGAAAGGAATGGAATGGAATGGAATGGAATGAAACAGAATGGAATGAATGGATTATAATGGAATGCAATAGAAAGGAAAAAATTGCAGTGGAGTGCAGTGGAGTAGAATGGAAAAAAAAGGAAGGGAGTGGATTGGAGGGGAATGGAGTGCAACGGAATGGAATAGGATGTTATGGAATGGAATGGATCAGAATTCAATGGAATGGAATGGAATGGAATGGAACGGAATGGAACTTAATAGAATTGAATGGAATTGAAAAATGAACAGTGGAGTGCAGTGGAGTGGAATGGAGAAGAAAGGAACTGAGTAGAGTGGAATGGAATAGAATGGAATGGAATCAAATGGAATGGAATGGAGTGGACTGGAATGTAGGCCATTGGGAAGGAATGGAATGCAGTGGAGTGGAGAGGAGGGGAGAAGAGTGGATTTGAATTGATTGGAATTTAATGGAATGAAACGGATTACAGTGGAGTGGAGTGGATTCTAGGGGAAAACAAGGGAATGGAAAGGAATGGAAGGGAATGGAATGGAATGGAATGGAACGGAATGGAATGGAATGGAATGGAATGGAATTGTGTGTAGTGGAGTGGATTCTAGTTGAAAAGAACCGAATGGAATGGAATGGAATGGAAATGAATTGAATGTAATGGAATGAAATGGAATGGTATGGAATGGAAAAAAGTGCAGTGGGTTGTAGTGGAGTGGAATGGAGAAGAAAGGAAGGGAGTGGATTGGAGTGGAATGGAGTGGAAAATAATGGAATGGAATGTTATGGAATGGAATGGAATGGAATGGAATGGAGTGGGCTGGAATGGAGGTGAATGGGAAGGAATGGAATGCAGTGGATTGGAGAAGAGTGGAGAGGAGAAGAGTGAATTTGAATTCAATGGAATGGAATGCAATGGAATGGGATGGAATGAAATGGAATGCAGTGGATTGGACTGGAGTGGATTGGAGTAGAATGGAATGGAGTTGAAAGTAATGGAATGGAATGGAATGGAATACATTAGAATGGAATGAAAAAGAATGGGATGGAATGGAATGGAGAGGAGTGCAGTGCAGTGTATTGGAAATGAATGGAATAGAGAGGAGTGTGGTGGAGTGTAGTGGAATGGGAAGGAATGGAATGGAGTGGACGGGAGTGGATTGGAGGGGAATGGAGGGGAGAAGATTGGATTCAGTTGGAATGGAAAGGAATGGAAATGAATCGAATGCAGTGGATTGGAGTGGAGTTGCGTGGAGGGGAATTGAATGGAATGGAATGAGATGAAATGGAATGGAATGGAATGGAAAGGAATAGAAAGGAATAAAGTGCAGTGGAGTGTAATGGAAAAGAAAGGAAGGGAGTGGATTGGAGTGGAATGGAGTGGAACGGAATGCAATAGAATGTTACGGAATTGAATGGATTAGAATGGAATGGAATGGAATGGAATTTAATAGAATTGAATGGAATGGAAAAATGTACAGGGGAGTGCAGTGCAGTGGAAAGGAGAAGAAAGGAATTGAGTGGAGTTGAATGGAATGGAGTGGAATGGAATTGAATGGAATAGAATCAAATGGAATGGAAGGGAGAGGACTGGAATGCAGACCATTGGGAAGCAATGGAATGCAGTGGAATGGAGAGGAGCGGAGAAGAGTGGATTTGAATTGATTGGAATTCAATGGAATCGAATGGATTAGAGTGCAGAGGAGTGGATTCTAGGGGAAAAGAATGCAAAAGAATGGAATGGAAAGGAATGGAATGGAATAAAATTGAGTGGATTCAAACGGAAGTGAATGTGAAGGAATGGAATGCAGTGGTGTGGAGAGGAGTGGAGTGCAGAAAACTGATTTTGAATGGAATGGAATGGAAGAGAATGGAATGGAATAGAATGGAATGCAATTGATTGGAATGGAATGGAATGGAATGGATTGGAATGGAATGGAATGGAACAGAATGGAACGGAATGGAATGGAACGGATTGGAATGGAATGGAATGGAATGGAATGGAATGGAATGGAATGGAATGGAATGAAGTGGATTGGACTGGAGTTGCGTGGAGCGTAATGGAATGGAATGGAACAGAATGGAATAGAAAGGTATGGAATGGAATTAAAAGAAATGGAATGAATGGAATGGAATGCAATGGAAAAAAGTGCAGTAGAGTGCAGTGGAGTGGAAGGGAGAAGAAAGTATGGGAGTGCAGTGTAGTGGAATGGAGTGGAATGGAATGGAACTGAATGGAACATAGTGGACTGGAATGGAGGCGAATGGGAAGGAATGGAATGCAGTGGAGTGGAGAAGAGTGGATTTCAAAGGAATGGTATGGATAGGAGTGGAGTGGATTCTAGTGGAAAAGAATGGAAAGGAATGGAACGGAATGGAATGGAATGGAATGGAATGGCATGGAATGGAATGCAATGGAATGGAATGGAATGGAAAAAGTGCGGTGGAGTGCAGTGGAGTGGAATGGACAAGAAAGAAAGGGAATGGAGTGGAGTAGAATGGTGTGGAATGAAATGGATTGGAAAGGAATGGAATGGAATGGAATGGATTGGACTGGCCTGGAATGGAGGCGAATGGGAAGGAATGGAATGCAGTGGAGTGGAGAGGACTGGAGGGGATTTGAATTGAATAGAATTGAACGGAATGGACTGCAGTGGAGTGGAGGGTATTCTAGTGGAAAAGACTGGTATGGAATGGAATGGAATGGAAAGGAAGGTAATGGAAAAAAGTGCATTGGTGTCTCATGGAATGGAATGGAGAAGAAAGGAAGGTAGTGGAGTAGAGTGGAATGGAGTGGAATTGAATGGAGAGGAATGGAATGGAATGGAATGGATTCTAATGCGAAGGAATCAAATGGATAAAAGTGGAGTGGAGTGCAGTGGAGTGGAATGGAGAAGAAAGGAAGGGAATGGAGTGGAATGGAATGGAATGGAATGGAATGGAATGGAATGGAATGTAGTGGACAGCAATGGAGGTGAAGGGGAAGGAATGGAATGCAGTGGAGTGGAAAGAAGTGGAGTGGAGAAAAGTGGATTTGAATTGAATGCAATGGAATGGAAAGGATGGGAGTGGAGTGGAGTGGATTCTAGTGGAAAAGAATGGAATGGAATGCCATGGAATTGAATGGAATGCAATAGAATGGAAAAAAGTACAATGGAGTGGAGTGGAGTGGAATGGAGAAGAAATTAAGGGAGTGTAGTGGAGTGGAATGGAATGGAATGGAATGGAGTGGAGTGGAGTGGATTGCAGGCGAATGGGAAGGAATGGAATGCAGAGCAGTGGAGAGGAGTGGAGTGGAGAAGAGTGGATTAGAATTGAAGGGAATTTAATGCAATGGAATGGAATGGAATGCAGTGAATGGGAGTGGACTGGATTTGAGTAGAATGCAATGGAATGGAAAGTAATGGAATGGAATGCAATACAATGGAATGGAGTGGAATACAGTGGATTGGAGTGGAGTTGCATGGAGGGGAACGGAATGGAATGGAATGGAATGGAATGGAGGCGAATGGGACGGAATGGAATGTAGTGGAGTGGAGAGGAGTGGAGAGAAGAAGAGTGGATTTGAATTCAATGGAATGGAACGCAATGGAATAGGATGGAGTGGAAAGGAATGCAGTGGAATGGAGTGGAGTGGATTGCAGTAGAATGGAATGGAATGCAAAGTAACGGGATGGAGTATAATACAATGGAACGGAATGAAAAGGAATGGGATGGAATGGATTGGAGTGGAGTGGAGAGTTTTGCAAATGAATGGAAAGGAGATGAGTGTGGTGGAGGGGAGTGGAATAGTAAGGAATGGAATGGAATGGATTGGAATGCAGAGGATAGGAGGGGAGGAGATTGGATTCAGACGGAATGGAATGGAATGGAATGGAATGCTGTGGATTGGAGTGGGCTTATATGGAGGGGAATGGAATGGAATGTGATGGAACGGAGGAAAATGGAATGGAATGGAATAGAATGGAATATAATGGATAAAATAGCAGTGGATTGCAGTGGAGTGGAATAGAGAGGAAAGGATGGGAGTGGAGTGGGTTGGAATGGAATGGAATGGAGTGGAATGGAATCGAATGAAGTGCAGTGGAGTGCAGAGGAGTGGAATGGAGGAGAAAGGAAGGGAGTGGAGAGCACTGGAATGAAGTGGAATGCAATGAATGGAAAGGAAGGGAATCTATTAGACTGGAATGGAGGATAATGGGAAGGAATGGAATGCAGTCGACTGGAGAGGAGTGGAGTGGAGAAGAGTAGATTTGAATAGAATGGGAGGGAATGTAATGGATTTGATGGGAGTGGAGTGGATTCTAGTGGAAAAGAATGGAAAGGAATGGAATGGAATGGAAAAGAATGGTATGGAGTGGAGTGGAATTGTATGCAATGGAATGGAATGGAATGGAATGCAATGGAATGGAAAGAAGTGCAGTGGAGTGCAGTGGAGAGGAATGGAGAAGCAAGGAAGGGAGAGGTGAGGAGTGGAACGGATTGGAAGGGAATGGAATGCAATGGAATAGAATGAAATGGAATGGAATGGAAAGGAGTGGATTTCAATTGAGGAAAATAGGAAGGAATGAAATGCAGTGGTGTGGAGAGGAGTGGGGTGGAGAAGAGTGGATTGGCACTGAATGGAATGGAATGGAATCGATTTGAGTGGAATGGAGTGGATTCTATAGGAAAAGAATGGAATGGAATGGTATGGAATGGAATGGAATGGAATTAACCGAAAGTAAAGGAATGCAATGGAATGTAATACAACGGAATGGAAAAAATGCAGTGGAGTGCAGTGGAGAGGCACAGAGAAGAAAGGAAGGGACTGCAGATGATTGCAATGGAGTGGAAAGCAATGGGATGCAATGGAATGGAATGGAATGGAATGGAATGGAATGGAATGGAATGGAATGGAATGGAACAGAATGGATTGGAATGGAATGGAATGGAATGCAGTGGATTGGACTGGAGTTGCATGGAGGGGAATGGAATGGAATGGAATAGAATGGAATAGAAAGGTATGGAATGGAATTAAACGGAATGGAATGAATTGAATGGAATGCAATGGTAAAAAGTGCAGTGGAGTGCAGTGGAGTGGAAGGGAGAGGAAAGTAAGTGTGTGAAGTCTAGTGGAATGGAGTGGAATGGAATGGAATTGAATGGAACACAGTGGACTGCAATGGAGGCAAATGGGAAGGAATGGAATGCAGTGGAGTGGAGAGGAGAAAAAGTGGATTTCAAAGGAATGGAATGGATTGGACTGGAGTGGAGTGGATTCCAGTGGAAAAGAATGGAATGGAATCGAACGGAATGGAATGGAATGGAATTCAATGGAATGTAATGGCATGGAATGGAATGGAATGAAATGGAATGGAATGAAAAAAGTGTGGTGGAGTGCAGTAGAGTGGAATGGACAAGAAAGAAAAGGAATGGAGTGGAGTATTATGGTGTGGAAGGAAATGGATTGGAAAGGAATGGAATGGAATGAATTGGAGTGGCCAGGAATGGAGGTGAATGGGAAGGAATGGAATGCAGTGGAGTGGAGAGGATTGGAGTGGAGAAGGGTGGATTGGAATTAAATGGAATTGAACAGAATGGATTGAAGTGGGGTGGAGGGTATTCTAGTGGGAAAGAATGGTATGGAATGGAATGGAATGGAATGGAAAGGAAGGGGATTGAAAAAAGTGCATTGGTATCTCGTGGAATGGAATGGAGAAGAAAGGAAGGTAGTGGAGTGGAGTGGAATGGAGTGCAATGGAATGGAGAGGAATGGAATGGATTCAAATGGGAAGGAATTGATAGGAGAAAAGTGGAGTGGAGTGCAGTGGAGTGGAAGGGAGAAGAAAGGAAGGGAATGGAGTGGAATGGAATGGAATGAAGTGGAATGGAATGGAATGGAATGGAATGGAATGGAATGGAATGGAATGGAATGTAGTGGACAGCAATGGAGGTGAATGTGAAGGAATGGAATGCAGTGGGGTGGAGAGGAGTGGAGGGGAGAAGAGTGGATTTGAATTGAATGGAATGGAATGGAAAGGATGGGAGTGGGGTGCAGTGGATTCTAGTGGAAAAGAATGGAATGGAATGCAATGGAATTGAATGGAATGGAATGGAATGGAAAAATGCGCAGTGGAGTGTAGTGGAGAGGAATGGAGAATAAATTAAGGGAGTGTAGTGGACTGGAATGGACTGGAATGGAATGGAATAGAATGGAATGCAGGCGAATGGGAAAGAATGGAATGCAGAGCAGTGGAGAGGAGTGGAGTGGGGAAGAGTGGATTAGAATTGAAGAGAATTTAATGCAATGGAATAGAATGCAATGGAATGGAATGCAGTGAATGGGAGTGGATTGGATTGGAGTAGAAAGCAATGGAATGGAAAGTAGTGGAATGGCATGCAATACAATGGAATGGAATGGAATACAGTAGATAGGAGTGGAGTTGTGTAGAGTGGAATGGAATGGAATAGAATGGAACGGAACGGATTGGAAAGGAATGGAATGGAATGCAATGGAATGGAATGGAAAAAGTACAGTGGAGTGCAGTGCTCTGGAATGGAGAAGAAAGTATGGAAGTGGAGTGGAGTGGAATAGAGTGGAATGGAATGGAATGGAAAGGAATGGAAAAAAGTGCAGTGGAATGCAGTGCAGTGGAATGGAGAAGAAAGGATGGTAGTGGAGTGGAGTGGAAAGGAGTGGAACGGAATGAAATGGAATCAATTCGAATGGGAAGGAAGGGAATGGAGAAAAGTGCAGAGGAGAGCAGTGGAGTGGAATGGAGAAGAAAGGAAGGGAATGGAGTTGAGTGGAATGGAGTGGAATGGAATGGAATGGAATGTAGTGGACAGCAGTGGAGGTGAATGGGAAGGAATGGAATGCAGTGGAGTGGAGAACAGTGGAGTGGAGAAGAGTGGATTTGAATTGAATGAAATGGAATGGAAAGGATTGGAGTGGAGTGGAGTGGATTCTAGTGTAAAACAATGGAATGGAATGAAATGGAATGGAAAAAAGTGTATTGGAGTGTAGTGGAGTTTAATAGATAAGAAAGGAAGGGAGTGGAGTGGAATGGACTGGAATGGAATGGAATGGAAAGGAATGGAATGGAATGGAGTGGAATGCAGGCGAATGGGAAGGAATGGAATGCAGTGCAGTGGAGAGGAATGGAGTGGAGAAGAGGGGATTAGAATTGAAGGGAATTTAATGCAATGAAATAGAATGGAATGGAATGGAATGAAGTCGATGGGATTGGAGTGGATTGGAGTAGAATGAAATTGAATGGCAAGTAAAGGAATGGAAGGCAATACAATGGAATGGAATGGAATGCAGTGGATTGGAGTGGAGTTGCGTGGAGGGGAATGGAATGGAATGGAATGGAACGGAACGGAACGGAACGGAAAGTAATGGAATGGAAGGCAATGGAATGGAATGGAATGGAATGGAATGGAATGGAATGGAATGGAATGGAATGGAATGGAATAGAAAAATGTGCAGTGGAGTGCAATGGAGTGGAATGGAGAAGAAGGGATTGGAGTAGGATGGAGTGGAATGGAGAAGAAGGGATTGGAGTAGGGTGGAGTGGAACAGAGTGGAATGGAATGGAATGGAATGGAATGGAATGGAATGGACCAGAGTGGAGGCGAATGGGAAGGAATGGAATGCAGTGGAGTGAAGAGGAATTTAGTGGAGAAGAGTGGATTTGAATTTAATGAAATGGATTGCTATGGAATGGAGTAGAATGGAGTGGATTCTAGTGGAAAAGAATAGAATGGAATGGAATGGAATGGAATGGAATGGAATGGAATGAAACGGAACGAAACGGAAAGGAACGAAATGGAGTGGAATAGAAAAAGTGCGGTGGAGTGAAGTGGAGTGGAATGGACAAGAAAGAAACGGAATGGAGTAGAGTAGAATGGTGTGGAATGAAACGGATTGGAAAGGAATGGAATGGATTGGAGTGGCCTGGAATGGAGGCGAATGGGAAGGAATGTCATGTAGTGGAGTGGAGAGGACTGCAGTGGAGAAGGGTGGATTTGAATTGAATGGAATTGAACGGAATGGACTGCAGCGGAGTGGAGGGTACTCTAGCAGAAGACTGGTATGGAATGGAAAGGAATGGAAAGGAAGGTAATGGAAAAAAGTGCATTGGTGTCTCGTGGAATGGAATGGAGAAGAAAGAAAGGTAGTGGAGTGGAGTGGAATGGAGCGGAATGGAATGGAGAGGAATGGAATGGAATGGAATGGATTCGAATGGGAAGTAATTGAATGGATAAAAGTGGAGTGGAGTGCAGTGGAGTGGAATGGGGAAGAAAGGAAGGGAATGGAGTGGAATGGAATGGAATGAAGTGGAATATAATGGAATGGAATGCAGTGGAATGTAGTGGACAGCAATGGAGGTGAAAGGGAAGGAATGGAATGCAGTGGAGTGGAGAGGAGTGGAGTGGAGAAGAGGGGATTTGAATTGAATGCAACGGAATGGAAAGGATGGGAGTGGAATGGATTCTAGTGAAAAAGAATGGAATGGAATGCAGTGAAATTGAAAGGAATGCAATGGAATGGAAAAAAGTGCAATGGAGAGTAGTGGAGTGGAACGGAGAAGAAATTAAGGGAGTGTAGTGTAGTGGAATGGAATGGAATGGAATGGAATGGAATGGAATGGAATGGAATAGAATGAAATGGAGTGGAGTGGATTTCAGGCGAATGGGAAGGAATGGAATGCAGAGCAGTGGAGAGGAGTGGAGTAGAGAAGAGTGGAATAGAATTGAAAGGAATTTAATGCAATGGAATGGAATGGAATACAGTGAATGCGATTGGGCTGGATTGGAGTAGAATGCAATGGAATGGAAAGTAATGGAATACAATGCAATACGATGGAATGGAATGGAATACAGTGGATTGGAGTGGAGTTGCGTGGAGGGGAAAGGAATGGAATGGAACGGAATGGAACGGATCAGAAAGGAATGGAACGGAATGCAATGGAATGGAATGGAATGGAACGGAATGCAATGGAATGGAATGGAATGGAATGGAATGGAAAAAAGTACAGTGGAGGGCAGTGCAGTTGAATGGAGAAGAAAGAATGGGAGTGGAGTGTAGCAGAATAGAGTGGAATAGAATGGAATGGAATGGAATGGAATGGAATGGAATGGAATGAAATGGAATGGAAAAAAGTGCAGTGGAATGCAGTGCAGTGGAATGGAGAAGAAAGGAAGGTAGTGGTGTGGAGTGGAATGGAGTGGAATGGAATGAAGTGGAATGGATTCGAATTGGAAGGAATTGAATGGAGAAAAGTGCAGTGGAGTGCAGTGGAGTGGAATGGAGAAGAAAGGAAGGGAATGGAGTGGAGTGGAAGGGAGTGGAATGGAATGGAATGGAATGGAATGGAATGTAGTAGACAGCAATGGAGGTGAATGGGAATGAATAGAATGCAGTGGAGTGGAGAGCAGTGGAGTGGAGAACAGTGGATTTGAACTGAATGAAATGGAATGGAAAGGATTGGAGTGGAGTGGAGTGGATTCTAGTGGAAAAGAATGGAATGGAATGGAAAGGAATTGAATGGAATGGAATGGAAAGAAGTGCATTGGAGTGTAGTGGAGTGGAAAGGAGAATAAAGGAAGGGAGTGGAGTGGAGTGGAATGGACTGGAATGGAACGGAATGGAATGGAGTGGAATGCAGGCGAATGGGAAGGAATGGAATGCAGTGCACTGGAGAGGAGTGGAGTGGAGAAGAGTGGACTAGAATTGAAGGGAATTTAATGCAATAGAGTAGGATGGAATGGAATGTAGTGAAGTGGATGGGATTGGAATGGATTGAAGTAGAATGAAATTGAATGGAAAGTAATGGAATGGAATGAAATACAATGGAATGGAAGGGAATGCAGTGGACTGGAGTGGAGTTGTGTGCAGGGGAATGGAATGGAATGCAACGGAACAGAACGGAAAGTAATGGAATGGAATGCAATGGAATGGAATGGAAAAAAGTGCAGTGGAGTGCAGTGGAGTGGAATGGAGAAGAAGGGATGGGAGTGCAGTGGAGTGGAATAGAGTGGAATGGGATGGAATGGAATGGAATAGAATGGAATGGAATGGAATGGAGTGGACTGGAGTGGAGGCGAATGGGAAGGAATGGAATGCAGTGGAGTGAAGAGGAATTTACTGGAGAACAGGGGATTTGAATTTAATGAAATGGATTGTTATGGATTGTAGTGGAATGGAATGAATTCTAGTGGAAAAGAATAGAACGGAATGGAATGGAATGGTATGGAATGGAAAGGAATTGAATTTAATAGAATTGAAAGGAATGGAAAAATGTACAGTAGAGTGCAGTGGAGTGGAATGGAGAAGAAAGGAACTGAGTGGAGTGGAGTGGAATGGAGTGGAATGGAATTGAATGCAGTGGATTCGAATGGAATGGAATGGAGTGGACTGGAATGTAGGTGATTGAGAAGGAATGGAATGAAGTGGAGTGCAGAGGAAGGGATATGAGTTGATATGAATAGATAGGTGTTTAATAGAATGGAATGGATTGGAGTGGAGAGGATTGGATTCTGGCGGAAAAGAACGGAATGGAATGGAAAGGGAAGGAATGGAATGGAATGGAACTGAATGGAATTGAATGGAATGGAGTGGACTGGAATGTAGTCGATTCGGAAGGAATGGAATGCAGTGGAGTGGAGAGGAGTGGAGTGGAGAAGTGTGGAATGGAATGGAATGGAATGGAATGGAATGGGTTGGTGTGGAGTGGAGTGGATTCTAGTGGAAAAGAATGGAATGGAATGGAAATGAATTGAATGGAAATGCATGGAATGGTATGGAATGGAAAAAAGTGCAGTGGGTTGTAGTGGAGTGGAATGGAGAAGAAAGGAGGGGAATGGAGTGGAGTGGAATGGAGTGGAATGGAATGGAATGGAATGGAATGTAGTGGACGGCAAAGGAGGTGAATGGGAAGGAATGGAATTCAGTGGAGTGGAGAGCAGTGGAGTGGAGAAGAGTGGATTTGAATTGAATGAAATGGAATGGAAAGGACTGGAGTGGAGTGGAGTGGATTCTGGTCGAAAAGAATGGAATGAAATGGAATGGAATGGTACGGAATGGATTGGAATGGAACTGAATGGAATGGAGTGGACTGTAATGGAGTCGAATGGGAAGGAATGGAATGCAGTGGAGTGGAGAGGAGTGGAGTGGAGAAATGTGGATTTGACTGGAATGCAATGGAATGTAATGGACTGGTGTGGAGTGGAGTGGATATTAGTGGAAAAGAATGGAATGGAATGGTATGGAATGGAAAAAAGTACAGCGGGTTGTAGTGGAGTGGAATGGAGAAGAAAGGAAGGGAGTGGATTGAAGTGGAATGATGTGGAATGGAATGGAATGGAATCTTATGCAATGGAATGCAGTGGACTGGAATGGAGGCGAATGGGAAGGAATGGAGTGCAGTGGAGTGGAGACGAGTGGAGAGAAGAGTGGATTTGAATTCAATGCAATGGAATGGGATGGAATGAAATAGAATGCAGTGGATTGGACTGGAGTGGATCGGAGTACATTGGAATGGAGTTGAAAGTAATGGAATGGAATGCACTGGAATGGAATACAATGGAACAGAATGAAAAGGAATGGGATGGTATGGAATGGAGAAGAGTGCAGTGCAGTGTATTGGAAATGAATGGAATAGAGAGGAGTGTGGTGGAGTGTAGTGGAATGAGAAGGAATGGAATGGAGTGGACTGGAGGAGAGTGGAGGCGAATGAAGGGGAGTGGATTGGATTCAGTAGGAATGGAATGGAATGGAAAGGAATGGAATTCAATGGAATGCAGTGGATTGGAGTGGAGTTGTGTGGAGGGGAATTGAATGGGATGGAATGGAATGGAAAGGAATGGAATGGAATGGAATGGAATGAAACAGAATGGAATGAATGGATTATAATGGAATGCAATAGAAAGGAAAAAATTGCAGTGGAGTGCAGTGGAGTAGAATGGAAAAAAAAGGAAGGGAGTGGATTGGAGGGGAATGGAGTGCAACGGAATGGAATAGGATGTTATGGAATGGAATGGATCAGAATTCAATGGAATGGAATGGAATGGAATGGAACGGAATGGAACTTAATAGAATTGAATGGAATTGAAAAATGAACAGTGGAGTGCAGTGGAGTGGAATGGAGAAGAAAGGAACTGAGTAGAGTGGAATGGAATAGAATGGAATGGAATCAAATGGAATGGAATGGAGTGGACTGGAATGTAGGCCATTGGGAAGGAATGGAATGCAGTGGAGTGGAGAGGAGGGGAGAAGAGTGGATTTGAATTGATTGGAATTTAATGGAATGAAACGGATTACAGTGGAGTGGAGTGGATTCTAGGGGAAAACAAGGGAATGGAAAGGAATGGAAGGGAATGGAATGGAATGGAATGGAACGGAATGGAATGGAATGGAATGGAATGGAATTGTGTGTAGTGGAGTGGATTCTAGTTGAAAAGAACCGAATGGAATGGAATGGAATGGAAATGAATTGAATGTAATGGAATGAAATGGAATGGTATGGAATGGAAAAAAGTGCAGTGGGTTGTAGTGGAGTGGAATGGAGAAGAAAGGAAGGGAGTGGATTGGAGTGGAATGGAGTGGAAAATAATGGAATGGAATGTTATGGAATGGAATGGAATGGAATGGAATGGAGTGGGCTGGAATGGAGGTGAATGGGAAGGAATGGAATGCAGTGGATTGGAGAAGAGTGGAGAGGAGAAGAGTGAATTTGAATTCAATGGAATGGAATGCAATGGAATGGGATGGAATGAAATGGAATGCAGTGGATTGGACTGGAGTGGATTGGAGTAGAATGGAATGGAGTTGAAAGTAATGGAATGGAATGGAATGGAATACATTAGAATGGAATGAAAAAGAATGGGATGGAATGGAATGGAGAGGAGTGCAGTGCAGTGTATTGGAAATGAATGGAATAGAGAGGAGTGTGGTGGAGTGTAGTGGAATGGGAAGGAATGGAATGGAGTGGACGGGAGTGGATTGGAGGGGAATGGAGGGGAGAAGATTGGATTCAGTTGGAATGGAAAGGAATGGAAATGAATCGAATGCAGTGGATTGGAGTGGAGTTGCGTGGAGGGGAATTGAATGGAATGGAATGAGATGAAATGGAATGGAATGGAATGGAAAGGAATAGAAAGGAATAAAGTGCAGTGGAGTGTAATGGAAAAGAAAGGAAGGGAGTGGATTGGAGTGGAATGGAGTGGAACGGAATGCAATAGAATGTTACGGAATTGAATGGATTAGAATGGAATGGAATGGAATGGAATTTAATAGAATTGAATGGAATGGAAAAATGTACAGGGGAGTGCAGTGCAGTGGAAAGGAGAAGAAAGGAATTGAGTGGAGTTGAATGGAATGGAGTGGAATGGAATTGAATGGAATAGAATCAAATGGAATGGAAGGGAGAGGACTGGAATGCAGACCATTGGGAAGCAATGGAATGCAGTGGAATGGAGAGGAGCGGAGAAGAGTGGATTTGAATTGATTGGAATTCAATGGAATCGAATGGATTAGAGTGCAGAGGAGTGGATTCTAGGGGAAAAGAATGCAAAAGAATGGAATGGAAAGGAATGGAATGGAATAAAATTGAGTGGATTCAAACGGAAGTGAATGTGAAGGAATGGAATGCAGTGGTGTGGAGAGGAGTGGAGTGCAGAAAACTGATTTTGAATGGAATGGAATGGAAGAGAATGGAATGGAATAGAATGGAATGCAATTGATTGGAATGGAATGGAATGGAATGGATTGGAATGGAATGGAATGGAACAGAATGGAACGGAATGGAATGGAACGGATTGGAATGGAATGGAATGGAATGGAATGGAATGGAATGGAATGGAATGGAATGAAGTGGATTGGACTGGAGTTGCGTGGAGCGTAATGGAATGGAATGGAACAGAATGGAATAGAAAGGTATGGAATGGAATTAAAAGAAATGGAATGAATGGAATGGAATGCAATGGAAAAAAGTGCAGTAGAGTGCAGTGGAGTGGAAGGGAGAAGAAAGTATGGGAGTGCAGTGTAGTGGAATGGAGTGGAATGGAATGGAACTGAATGGAACATAGTGGACTGGAATGGAGGCGAATGGGAAGGAATGGAATGCAGTGGAGTGGAGAAGAGTGGATTTCAAAGGAATGGTATGGATAGGAGTGGAGTGGATTCTAGTGGAAAAGAATGGAAAGGAATGGAACGGAATGGAATGGAATGGAATGGAATGGCATGGAATGGAATGCAATGGAATGGAATGGAATGGAAAAAGTGCGGTGGAGTGCAGTGGAGTGGAATGGACAAGAAAGAAAGGGAATGGAGTGGAGTAGAATGGTGTGGAATGAAATGGATTGGAAAGGAATGGAATGGAATGGAATGGATTGGACTGGCCTGGAATGGAGGCGAATGGGAAGGAATGGAATGCAGTGGAGTGGAGAGGACTGGAGGGGATTTGAATTGAATAGAATTGAACGGAATGGACTGCAGTGGAGTGGAGGGTATTCTAGTGGAAAAGACTGGTATGGAATGGAATGGAATGGAAAGGAAGGTAATGGAAAAAAGTGCATTGGTGTCTCATGGAATGGAATGGAGAAGAAAGGAAGGTAGTGGAGTAGAGTGGAATGGAGTGGAATTGAATGGAGAGGAATGGAATGGAATGGAATGGATTCTAATGCGAAGGAATCAAATGGATAAAAGTGGAGTGGAGTGCAGTGGAGTGGAATGGAGAAGAAAGGAAGGGAATGGAGTGGAATGGAATGGAATGGAATGGAATGGAATGGAATGGAATGTAGTGGACAGCAATGGAGGTGAAGGGGAAGGAATGGAATGCAGTGGAGTGGAAAGAAGTGGAGTGGAGAAAAGTGGATTTGAATTGAATGCAATGGAATGGAAAGGATGGGAGTGGAGTGGAGTGGATTCTAGTGGAAAAGAATGGAATGGAATGCCATGGAATTGAATGGAATGCAATAGAATGGAAAAAAGTACAATGGAGTGGAGTGGAGTGGAATGGAGAAGAAATTAAGGGAGTGTAGTGGAGTGGAATGGAATGGAATGGAATGGAGTGGAGTGGAGTGGATTGCAGGCGAATGGGAAGGAATGGAATGCAGAGCAGTGGAGAGGAGTGGAGTGGAGAAGAGTGGATTAGAATTGAAGGGAATTTAATGCAATGGAATGGAATGGAATGCAGTGAATGGGAGTGGACTGGATTTGAGTAGAATGCAATGGAATGGAAAGTAATGGAATGGAATGCAATACAATGGAATGGAGTGGAATACAGTGGATTGGAGTGGAGTTGCATGGAGGGGAACGGAATGGAATGGAATGGAATGGAATGGAGGCGAATGGGACGGAATGGAATGTAGTGGAGTGGAGAGGAGTGGAGAGAAGAAGAGTGGATTTGAATTCAATGGAATGGAACGCAATGGAATAGGATGGAGTGGAAAGGAATGCAGTGGAATGGAGTGGAGTGGATTGCAGTAGAATGGAATGGAATGCAAAGTAACGGGATGGAGTATAATACAATGGAACGGAATGAAAAGGAATGGGATGGAATGGATTGGAGTGGAGTGGAGAGTTTTGCAAATGAATGGAAAGGAGATGAGTGTGGTGGAGGGGAGTGGAATAGTAAGGAATGGAATGGAATGGATTGGAATGCAGAGGATAGGAGGGGAGGAGATTGGATTCAGACGGAATGGAATGGAATGGAATGGAATGCTGTGGATTGGAGTGGGCTTATATGGAGGGGAATGGAATGGAATGTGATGGAACGGAGGAAAATGGAATGGAATGGAATAGAATGGAATATAATGGATAAAATAGCAGTGGATTGCAGTGGAGTGGAATAGAGAGGAAAGGATGGGAGTGGAGTGGGTTGGAATGGAATGGAATGGAGTGGAATGGAATCGAATGAAGTGCAGTGGAGTGCAGAGGAGTGGAATGGAGGAGAAAGGAAGGGAGTGGAGAGCACTGGAATGAAGTGGAATGCAATGAATGGAAAGGAAGGGAATCTATTAGACTGGAATGGAGGATAATGGGAAGGAATGGAATGCAGTCGACTGGAGAGGAGTGGAGTGGAGAAGAGTAGATTTGAATAGAATGGGAGGGAATGTAATGGATTTGATGGGAGTGGAGTGGATTCTAGTGGAAAAGAATGGAAAGGAATGGAATGGAATGGAAAAGAATGGTATGGAGTGGAGTGGAATTGTATGCAATGGAATGGAATGGAATGGAATGCAATGGAATGGAAAGAAGTGCAGTGGAGTGCAGTGGAGAGGAATGGAGAAGCAAGGAAGGGAGAGGTGAGGAGTGGAACGGATTGGAAGGGAATGGAATGCAATGGAATAGAATGAAATGGAATGGAATGGAAAGGAGTGGATTTCAATTGAGGAAAATAGGAAGGAATGAAATGCAGTGGTGTGGAGAGGAGTGGGGTGGAGAAGAGTGGATTGGCACTGAATGGAATGGAATGGAATCGATTTGAGTGGAATGGAGTGGATTCTATAGGAAAAGAATGGAATGGAATGGTATGGAATGGAATGGAATGGAATTAACCGAAAGTAAAGGAATGCAATGGAATGTAATACAACGGAATGGAAAAAATGCAGTGGAGTGCAGTGGAGAGGCACAGAGAAGAAAGGAAGGGACTGCAGATGATTGCAATGGAGTGGAAAGCAATGGGATGCAATGGAATGGAATGGAATGGAATGGAATGGAATGGAATGGAATGGAATGGAATGGAACAGAATGGATTGGAATGGAATGGAATGGAATGCAGTGGATTGGACTGGAGTTGCATGGAGGGGAATGGAATGGAATGGAATAGAATGGAATAGAAAGGTATGGAATGGAATTAAACGGAATGGAATGAATTGAATGGAATGCAATGGTAAAAAGTGCAGTGGAGTGCAGTGGAGTGGAAGGGAGAGGAAAGTAAGTGTGTGAAGTCTAGTGGAATGGAGTGGAATGGAATGGAATTGAATGGAACACAGTGGACTGCAATGGAGGCAAATGGGAAGGAATGGAATGCAGTGGAGTGGAGAGGAGAAAAAGTGGATTTCAAAGGAATGGAATGGATTGGACTGGAGTGGAGTGGATTCCAGTGGAAAAGAATGGAATGGAATCGAACGGAATGGAATGGAATGGAATTCAATGGAATGTAATGGCATGGAATGGAATGGAATGAAATGGAATGGAATGAAAAAAGTGTGGTGGAGTGCAGTAGAGTGGAATGGACAAGAAAGAAAAGGAATGGAGTGGAGTATTATGGTGTGGAAGGAAATGGATTGGAAAGGAATGGAATGGAATGAATTGGAGTGGCCAGGAATGGAGGTGAATGGGAAGGAATGGAATGCAGTGGAGTGGAGAGGATTGGAGTGGAGAAGGGTGGATTGGAATTAAATGGAATTGAACAGAATGGATTGAAGTGGGGTGGAGGGTATTCTAGTGGGAAAGAATGGTATGGAATGGAATGGAATGGAATGGAAAGGAAGGGGATTGAAAAAAGTGCATTGGTATCTCGTGGAATGGAATGGAGAAGAAAGGAAGGTAGTGGAGTGGAGTGGAATGGAGTGCAATGGAATGGAGAGGAATGGAATGGATTCAAATGGGAAGGAATTGATAGGAGAAAAGTGGAGTGGAGTGCAGTGGAGTGGAAGGGAGAAGAAAGGAAGGGAATGGAGTGGAATGGAATGGAATGAAGTGGAATGGAATGGAATGGAATGGAATGGAATGGAATGGAATGGAATGGAATGTAGTGGACAGCAATGGAGGTGAATGTGAAGGAATGGAATGCAGTGGGGTGGAGAGGAGTGGAGGGGAGAAGAGTGGATTTGAATTGAATGGAATGGAATGGAAAGGATGGGAGTGGGGTGCAGTGGATTCTAGTGGAAAAGAATGGAATGGAATGCAATGGAATTGAATGGAATGGAATGGAATGGAAAAATGCGCAGTGGAGTGTAGTGGAGAGGAATGGAGAATAAATTAAGGGAGTGTAGTGGACTGGAATGGACTGGAATGGAATGGAATAGAATGGAATGCAGGCGAATGGGAAAGAATGGAATGCAGAGCAGTGGAGAGGAGTGGAGTGGGGAAGAGTGGATTAGAATTGAAGAGAATTTAATGCAATGGAATAGAATGCAATGGAATGGAATGCAGTGAATGGGAGTGGATTGGATTGGAGTAGAAAGCAATGGAATGGAAAGTAGTGGAATGGCATGCAATACAATGGAATGGAATGGAATACAGTAGATAGGAGTGGAGTTGTGTAGAGTGGAATGGAATGGAATAGAATGGAACGGAACGGATTGGAAAGGAATGGAATGGAATGCAATGGAATGGAATGGAAAAAGTACAGTGGAGTGCAGTGCTCTGGAATGGAGAAGAAAGTATGGAAGTGGAGTGGAGTGGAATAGAGTGGAATGGAATGGAATGGAAAGGAATGGAAAAAAGTGCAGTGGAATGCAGTGCAGTGGAATGGAGAAGAAAGGATGGTAGTGGAGTGGAGTGGAAAGGAGTGGAACGGAATGAAATGGAATCAATTCGAATGGGAAGGAAGGGAATGGAGAAAAGTGCAGAGGAGAGCAGTGGAGTGGAATGGAGAAGAAAGGAAGGGAATGGAGTTGAGTGGAATGGAGTGGAATGGAATGGAATGGAATGTAGTGGACAGCAGTGGAGGTGAATGGGAAGGAATGGAATGCAGTGGAGTGGAGAACAGTGGAGTGGAGAAGAGTGGATTTGAATTGAATGAAATGGAATGGAAAGGATTGGAGTGGAGTGGAGTGGATTCTAGTGTAAAACAATGGAATGGAATGAAATGGAATGGAAAAAAGTGTATTGGAGTGTAGTGGAGTTTAATAGATAAGAAAGGAAGGGAGTGGAGTGGAATGGACTGGAATGGAATGGAATGGAAAGGAATGGAATGGAATGGAGTGGAATGCAGGCGAATGGGAAGGAATGGAATGCAGTGCAGTGGAGAGGAATGGAGTGGAGAAGAGGGGATTAGAATTGAAGGGAATTTAATGCAATGAAATAGAATGGAATGGAATGGAATGAAGTCGATGGGATTGGAGTGGATTGGAGTAGAATGAAATTGAATGGCAAGTAAAGGAATGGAAGGCAATACAATGGAATGGAATGGAATGCAGTGGATTGGAGTGGAGTTGCGTGGAGGGGAATGGAATGGAATGGAATGGAACGGAACGGAACGGAACGGAAAGTAATGGAATGGAAGGCAATGGAATGGAATGGAATGGAATGGAATGGAATGGAATGGAATGGAATGGAATGGAATGGAATAGAAAAATGTGCAGTGGAGTGCAATGGAGTGGAATGGAGAAGAAGGGATTGGAGTAGGATGGAGTGGAATGGAGAAGAAGGGATTGGAGTAGGGTGGAGTGGAACAGAGTGGAATGGAATGGAATGGAATGGAATGGAATGGAATGGACCAGAGTGGAGGCGAATGGGAAGGAATGGAATGCAGTGGAGTGAAGAGGAATTTAGTGGAGAAGAGTGGATTTGAATTTAATGAAATGGATTGCTATGGAATGGAGTAGAATGGAGTGGATTCTAGTGGAAAAGAATAGAATGGAATGGAATGGAATGGAATGGAATGGAATGGAATGGAATGGAATGAAACGGAACGAAACGGAAAGGAACGAAATGGAGTGGAATAGAAAAAGTGCGGTGGAGTGAAGTGGAGTGGAATGGACAAGAAAGAAACGGAATGGAGTAGAGTAGAATGGTGTGGAATGAAACGGATTGGAAAGGAATGGAATGGATTGGAGTGGCCTGGAATGGAGGCGAATGGGAAGGAATGTCATGTAGTGGAGTGGAGAGGACTGCAGTGGAGAAGGGTGGATTTGAATTGAATGGAATTGAACGGAATGGACTGCAGCGGAGTGGAGGGTACTCTAGCAGAAGACTGGTATGGAATGGAAAGGAATGGAAAGGAAGGTAATGGAAAAAAGTGCATTGGTGTCTCGTGGAATGGAATGGAGAAGAAAGAAAGGTAGTGGAGTGGAGTGGAATGGAGCGGAATGGAATGGAGAGGAATGGAATGGAATGGAATGGATTCGAATGGGAAGTAATTGAATGGATAAAAGTGGAGTGGAGTGCAGTGGAGTGGAATGGGGAAGAAAGGAAGGGAATGGAGTGGAATGGAATGGAATGAAGTGGAATATAATGGAATGGAATGCAGTGGAATGTAGTGGACAGCAATGGAGGTGAAAGGGAAGGAATGGAATGCAGTGGAGTGGAGAGGAGTGGAGTGGAGAAGAGGGGATTTGAATTGAATGCAACGGAATGGAAAGGATGGGAGTGGAATGGATTCTAGTGAAAAAGAATGGAATGGAATGCAGTGAAATTGAAAGGAATGCAATGGAATGGAAAAAAGTGCAATGGAGAGTAGTGGAGTGGAACGGAGAAGAAATTAAGGGAGTGTAGTGTAGTGGAATGGAATGGAATGGAATGGAATGGAATGGAATGGAATGGAATAGAATGAAATGGAGTGGAGTGGATTTCAGGCGAATGGGAAGGAATGGAATGCAGAGCAGTGGAGAGGAGTGGAGTAGAGAAGAGTGGAATAGAATTGAAAGGAATTTAATGCAATGGAATGGAATGGAATACAGTGAATGCGATTGGGCTGGATTGGAGTAGAATGCAATGGAATGGAAAGTAATGGAATACAATGCAATACGATGGAATGGAATGGAATACAGTGGATTGGAGTGGAGTTGCGTGGAGGGGAAAGGAATGGAATGGAACGGAATGGAACGGATCAGAAAGGAATGGAACGGAATGCAATGGAATGGAATGGAATGGAACGGAATGCAATGGAATGGAATGGAATGGAATGGAATGGAAAAAAGTACAGTGGAGGGCAGTGCAGTTGAATGGAGAAGAAAGAATGGGAGTGGAGTGTAGCAGAATAGAGTGGAATAGAATGGAATGGAATGGAATGGAATGGAATGGAATGGAATGAAATGGAATGGAAAAAAGTGCAGTGGAATGCAGTGCAGTGGAATGGAGAAGAAAGGAAGGTAGTGGTGTGGAGTGGAATGGAGTGGAATGGAATGAAGTGGAATGGATTCGAATTGGAAGGAATTGAATGGAGAAAAGTGCAGTGGAGTGCAGTGGAGTGGAATGGAGAAGAAAGGAAGGGAATGGAGTGGAGTGGAAGGGAGTGGAATGGAATGGAATGGAATGGAATGGAATGTAGTAGACAGCAATGGAGGTGAATGGGAATGAATAGAATGCAGTGGAGTGGAGAGCAGTGGAGTGGAGAACAGTGGATTTGAACTGAATGAAATGGAATGGAAAGGATTGGAGTGGAGTGGAGTGGATTCTAGTGGAAAAGAATGGAATGGAATGGAAAGGAATTGAATGGAATGGAATGGAAAGAAGTGCATTGGAGTGTAGTGGAGTGGAAAGGAGAATAAAGGAAGGGAGTGGAGTGGAGTGGAATGGACTGGAATGGAACGGAATGGAATGGAGTGGAATGCAGGCGAATGGGAAGGAATGGAATGCAGTGCACTGGAGAGGAGTGGAGTGGAGAAGAGTGGACTAGAATTGAAGGGAATTTAATGCAATAGAGTAGGATGGAATGGAATGTAGTGAAGTGGATGGGATTGGAATGGATTGAAGTAGAATGAAATTGAATGGAAAGTAATGGAATGGAATGAAATACAATGGAATGGAAGGGAATGCAGTGGACTGGAGTGGAGTTGTGTGCAGGGGAATGGAATGGAATGCAACGGAACAGAACGGAAAGTAATGGAATGGAATGCAATGGAATGGAATGGAAAAAAGTGCAGTGGAGTGCAGTGGAGTGGAATGGAGAAGAAGGGATGGGAGTGCAGTGGAGTGGAATAGAGTGGAATGGGATGGAATGGAATGGAATAGAATGGAATGGAATGGAATGGAGTGGACTGGAGTGGAGGCGAATGGGAAGGAATGGAATGCAGTGGAGTGAAGAGGAATTTACTGGAGAACAGGGGATTTGAATTTAATGAAATGGATTGTTATGGATTGTAGTGGAATGGAATGAATTCTAGTGGAAAAGAATAGAACGGAATGGAATGGAATGGTATGGAATGGAAAGGAATTGAATTTAATAGAATTGAAAGGAATGGAAAAATGTACAGTAGAGTGCAGTGGAGTGGAATGGAGAAGAAAGGAACTGAGTGGAGTGGAGTGGAATGGAGTGGAATGGAATTGAATGCAGTGGATTCGAATGGAATGGAATGGAGTGGACTGGAATGTAGGTGATTGAGAAGGAATGGAATGAAGTGGAGTGCAGAGGAAGGGATATGAGTTGATATGAATAGATAGGTGTTTAATAGAATGGAATGGATTGGAGTGGAGAGGATTGGATTCTGGCGGAAAAGAACGGAATGGAATGGAAAGGGAAGGAATGGAATGGAATGGAACTGAATGGAATTGAATGGAATGGAGTGGACTGGAATGTAGTCGATTCGGAAGGAATGGAATGCAGTGGAGTGGAGAGGAGTGGAGTGGAGAAGTGTGGAATGGAATGGAATGGAATGGAATGGAATGGGTTGGTGTGGAGTGGAGTGGATTCTAGTGGAAAAGAATGGAATGGAATGGAAATGAATTGAATGGAAATGCATGGAATGGTATGGAATGGAAAAAAGTGCAGTGGGTTGTAGTGGAGTGGAATGGAGAAGAAAGGAGGGGAATGGAGTGGAGTGGAATGGAGTGGAATGGAATGGAATGGAATGGAATGTAGTGGACGGCAAAGGAGGTGAATGGGAAGGAATGGAATTCAGTGGAGTGGAGAGCAGTGGAGTGGAGAAGAGTGGATTTGAATTGAATGAAATGGAATGGAAAGGACTGGAGTGGAGTGGAGTGGATTCTGGTCGAAAAGAATGGAATGAAATGGAATGGAATGGTACGGAATGGATTGGAATGGAACTGAATGGAATGGAGTGGACTGTAATGGAGTCGAATGGGAAGGAATGGAATGCAGTGGAGTGGAGAGGAGTGGAGTGGAGAAATGTGGATTTGACTGGAATGCAATGGAATGTAATGGACTGGTGTGGAGTGGAGTGGATATTAGTGGAAAAGAATGGAATGGAATGGTATGGAATGGAAAAAAGTACAGCGGGTTGTAGTGGAGTGGAATGGAGAAGAAAGGAAGGGAGTGGATTGAAGTGGAATGATGTGGAATGGAATGGAATGGAATCTTATGCAATGGAATGCAGTGGACTGGAATGGAGGCGAATGGGAAGGAATGGAGTGCAGTGGAGTGGAGACGAGTGGAGAGAAGAGTGGATTTGAATTCAATGCAATGGAATGGGATGGAATGAAATAGAATGCAGTGGATTGGACTGGAGTGGATCGGAGTACATTGGAATGGAGTTGAAAGTAATGGAATGGAATGCACTGGAATGGAATACAATGGAACAGAATGAAAAGGAATGGGATGGTATGGAATGGAGAAGAGTGCAGTGCAGTGTATTGGAAATGAATGGAATAGAGAGGAGTGTGGTGGAGTGTAGTGGAATGAGAAGGAATGGAATGGAGTGGACTGGAGGAGAGTGGAGGCGAATGAAGGGGAGTGGATTGGATTCAGTAGGAATGGAATGGAATGGAAAGGAATGGAATTCAATGGAATGCAGTGGATTGGAGTGGAGTTGTGTGGAGGGGAATTGAATGGGATGGAATGGAATGGAAAGGAATGGAATGGAATGGAATGGAATGAAACAGAATGGAATGAATGGATTATAATGGAATGCAATAGAAAGGAAAAAATTGCAGTGGAGTGCAGTGGAGTAGAATGGAAAAAAAAGGAAGGGAGTGGATTGGAGGGGAATGGAGTGCAACGGAATGGAATAGGATGTTATGGAATGGAATGGATCAGAATTCAATGGAATGGAATGGAATGGAATGGAACGGAATGGAACTTAATAGAATTGAATGGAATTGAAAAATGAACAGTGGAGTGCAGTGGAGTGGAATGGAGAAGAAAGGAACTGAGTAGAGTGGAATGGAATAGAATGGAATGGAATCAAATGGAATGGAATGGAGTGGACTGGAATGTAGGCCATTGGGAAGGAATGGAATGCAGTGGAGTGGAGAGGAGGGGAGAAGAGTGGATTTGAATTGATTGGAATTTAATGGAATGAAACGGATTACAGTGGAGTGGAGTGGATTCTAGGGGAAAACAAGGGAATGGAAAGGAATGGAAGGGAATGGAATGGAATGGAATGGAACGGAATGGAATGGAATGGAATGGAATGGAATTGTGTGTAGTGGAGTGGATTCTAGTTGAAAAGAACCGAATGGAATGGAATGGAATGGAAATGAATTGAATGTAATGGAATGAAATGGAATGGTATGGAATGGAAAAAAGTGCAGTGGGTTGTAGTGGAGTGGAATGGAGAAGAAAGGAAGGGAGTGGATTGGAGTGGAATGGAGTGGAAAATAATGGAATGGAATGTTATGGAATGGAATGGAATGGAATGGAATGGAGTGGGCTGGAATGGAGGTGAATGGGAAGGAATGGAATGCAGTGGATTGGAGAAGAGTGGAGAGGAGAAGAGTGAATTTGAATTCAATGGAATGGAATGCAATGGAATGGGATGGAATGAAATGGAATGCAGTGGATTGGACTGGAGTGGATTGGAGTAGAATGGAATGGAGTTGAAAGTAATGGAATGGAATGGAATGGAATACATTAGAATGGAATGAAAAAGAATGGGATGGAATGGAATGGAGAGGAGTGCAGTGCAGTGTATTGGAAATGAATGGAATAGAGAGGAGTGTGGTGGAGTGTAGTGGAATGGGAAGGAATGGAATGGAGTGGACGGGAGTGGATTGGAGGGGAATGGAGGGGAGAAGATTGGATTCAGTTGGAATGGAAAGGAATGGAAATGAATCGAATGCAGTGGATTGGAGTGGAGTTGCGTGGAGGGGAATTGAATGGAATGGAATGAGATGAAATGGAATGGAATGGAATGGAAAGGAATAGAAAGGAATAAAGTGCAGTGGAGTGTAATGGAAAAGAAAGGAAGGGAGTGGATTGGAGTGGAATGGAGTGGAACGGAATGCAATAGAATGTTACGGAATTGAATGGATTAGAATGGAATGGAATGGAATGGAATTTAATAGAATTGAATGGAATGGAAAAATGTACAGGGGAGTGCAGTGCAGTGGAAAGGAGAAGAAAGGAATTGAGTGGAGTTGAATGGAATGGAGTGGAATGGAATTGAATGGAATAGAATCAAATGGAATGGAAGGGAGAGGACTGGAATGCAGACCATTGGGAAGCAATGGAATGCAGTGGAATGGAGAGGAGCGGAGAAGAGTGGATTTGAATTGATTGGAATTCAATGGAATCGAATGGATTAGAGTGCAGAGGAGTGGATTCTAGGGGAAAAGAATGCAAAAGAATGGAATGGAAAGGAATGGAATGGAATAAAATTGAGTGGATTCAAACGGAAGTGAATGTGAAGGAATGGAATGCAGTGGTGTGGAGAGGAGTGGAGTGCAGAAAACTGATTTTGAATGGAATGGAATGGAAGAGAATGGAATGGAATAGAATGGAATGCAATTGATTGGAATGGAATGGAATGGAATGGATTGGAATGGAATGGAATGGAACAGAATGGAACGGAATGGAATGGAACGGATTGGAATGGAATGGAATGGAATGGAATGGAATGGAATGGAATGGAATGGAATGGAATGAAGTGGATTGGACTGGAGTTGCGTGGAGCGTAATGGAATGGAATGGAACAGAATGGAATAGAAAGGTATGGAATGGAATTAAAAGAAATGGAATGAATGGAATGGAATGCAATGGAAAAAAGTGCAGTAGAGTGCAGTGGAGTGGAAGGGAGAAGAAAGTATGGGAGTGCAGTGTAGTGGAATGGAGTGGAATGGAATGGAACTGAATGGAACATAGTGGACTGGAATGGAGGCGAATGGGAAGGAATGGAATGCAGTGGAGTGGAGAAGAGTGGATTTCAAAGGAATGGTATGGATAGGAGTGGAGTGGATTCTAGTGGAAAAGAATGGAAAGGAATGGAACGGAATGGAATGGAATGGAATGGAATGGCATGGAATGGAATGCAATGGAATGGAATGGAATGGAAAAAGTGCGGTGGAGTGCAGTGGAGTGGAATGGACAAGAAAGAAAGGGAATGGAGTGGAGTAGAATGGTGTGGAATGAAATGGATTGGAAAGGAATGGAATGGAATGGAATGGATTGGACTGGCCTGGAATGGAGGCGAATGGGAAGGAATGGAATGCAGTGGAGTGGAGAGGACTGGAGGGGATTTGAATTGAATAGAATTGAACGGAATGGACTGCAGTGGAGTGGAGGGTATTCTAGTGGAAAAGACTGGTATGGAATGGAATGGAATGGAAAGGAAGGTAATGGAAAAAAGTGCATTGGTGTCTCATGGAATGGAATGGAGAAGAAAGGAAGGTAGTGGAGTAGAGTGGAATGGAGTGGAATTGAATGGAGAGGAATGGAATGGAATGGAATGGATTCTAATGCGAAGGAATCAAATGGATAAAAGTGGAGTGGAGTGCAGTGGAGTGGAATGGAGAAGAAAGGAAGGGAATGGAGTGGAATGGAATGGAATGGAATGGAATGGAATGGAATGGAATGTAGTGGACAGCAATGGAGGTGAAGGGGAAGGAATGGAATGCAGTGGAGTGGAAAGAAGTGGAGTGGAGAAAAGTGGATTTGAATTGAATGCAATGGAATGGAAAGGATGGGAGTGGAGTGGAGTGGATTCTAGTGGAAAAGAATGGAATGGAATGCCATGGAATTGAATGGAATGCAATAGAATGGAAAAAAGTACAATGGAGTGGAGTGGAGTGGAATGGAGAAGAAATTAAGGGAGTGTAGTGGAGTGGAATGGAATGGAATGGAATGGAGTGGAGTGGAGTGGATTGCAGGCGAATGGGAAGGAATGGAATGCAGAGCAGTGGAGAGGAGTGGAGTGGAGAAGAGTGGATTAGAATTGAAGGGAATTTAATGCAATGGAATGGAATGGAATGCAGTGAATGGGAGTGGACTGGATTTGAGTAGAATGCAATGGAATGGAAAGTAATGGAATGGAATGCAATACAATGGAATGGAGTGGAATACAGTGGATTGGAGTGGAGTTGCATGGAGGGGAACGGAATGGAATGGAATGGAATGGAATGGAGGCGAATGGGACGGAATGGAATGTAGTGGAGTGGAGAGGAGTGGAGAGAAGAAGAGTGGATTTGAATTCAATGGAATGGAACGCAATGGAATAGGATGGAGTGGAAAGGAATGCAGTGGAATGGAGTGGAGTGGATTGCAGTAGAATGGAATGGAATGCAAAGTAACGGGATGGAGTATAATACAATGGAACGGAATGAAAAGGAATGGGATGGAATGGATTGGAGTGGAGTGGAGAGTTTTGCAAATGAATGGAAAGGAGATGAGTGTGGTGGAGGGGAGTGGAATAGTAAGGAATGGAATGGAATGGATTGGAATGCAGAGGATAGGAGGGGAGGAGATTGGATTCAGACGGAATGGAATGGAATGGAATGGAATGCTGTGGATTGGAGTGGGCTTATATGGAGGGGAATGGAATGGAATGTGATGGAACGGAGGAAAATGGAATGGAATGGAATAGAATGGAATATAATGGATAAAATAGCAGTGGATTGCAGTGGAGTGGAATAGAGAGGAAAGGATGGGAGTGGAGTGGGTTGGAATGGAATGGAATGGAGTGGAATGGAATCGAATGAAGTGCAGTGGAGTGCAGAGGAGTGGAATGGAGGAGAAAGGAAGGGAGTGGAGAGCACTGGAATGAAGTGGAATGCAATGAATGGAAAGGAAGGGAATCTATTAGACTGGAATGGAGGATAATGGGAAGGAATGGAATGCAGTCGACTGGAGAGGAGTGGAGTGGAGAAGAGTAGATTTGAATAGAATGGGAGGGAATGTAATGGATTTGATGGGAGTGGAGTGGATTCTAGTGGAAAAGAATGGAAAGGAATGGAATGGAATGGAAAAGAATGGTATGGAGTGGAGTGGAATTGTATGCAATGGAATGGAATGGAATGGAATGCAATGGAATGGAAAGAAGTGCAGTGGAGTGCAGTGGAGAGGAATGGAGAAGCAAGGAAGGGAGAGGTGAGGAGTGGAACGGATTGGAAGGGAATGGAATGCAATGGAATAGAATGAAATGGAATGGAATGGAAAGGAGTGGATTTCAATTGAGGAAAATAGGAAGGAATGAAATGCAGTGGTGTGGAGAGGAGTGGGGTGGAGAAGAGTGGATTGGCACTGAATGGAATGGAATGGAATCGATTTGAGTGGAATGGAGTGGATTCTATAGGAAAAGAATGGAATGGAATGGTATGGAATGGAATGGAATGGAATTAACCGAAAGTAAAGGAATGCAATGGAATGTAATACAACGGAATGGAAAAAATGCAGTGGAGTGCAGTGGAGAGGCACAGAGAAGAAAGGAAGGGACTGCAGATGATTGCAATGGAGTGGAAAGCAATGGGATGCAATGGAATGGAATGGAATGGAATGGAATGGAATGGAATGGAATGGAATGGAATGGAACAGAATGGATTGGAATGGAATGGAATGGAATGCAGTGGATTGGACTGGAGTTGCATGGAGGGGAATGGAATGGAATGGAATAGAATGGAATAGAAAGGTATGGAATGGAATTAAACGGAATGGAATGAATTGAATGGAATGCAATGGTAAAAAGTGCAGTGGAGTGCAGTGGAGTGGAAGGGAGAGGAAAGTAAGTGTGTGAAGTCTAGTGGAATGGAGTGGAATGGAATGGAATTGAATGGAACACAGTGGACTGCAATGGAGGCAAATGGGAAGGAATGGAATGCAGTGGAGTGGAGAGGAGAAAAAGTGGATTTCAAAGGAATGGAATGGATTGGACTGGAGTGGAGTGGATTCCAGTGGAAAAGAATGGAATGGAATCGAACGGAATGGAATGGAATGGAATTCAATGGAATGTAATGGCATGGAATGGAATGGAATGAAATGGAATGGAATGAAAAAAGTGTGGTGGAGTGCAGTAGAGTGGAATGGACAAGAAAGAAAAGGAATGGAGTGGAGTATTATGGTGTGGAAGGAAATGGATTGGAAAGGAATGGAATGGAATGAATTGGAGTGGCCAGGAATGGAGGTGAATGGGAAGGAATGGAATGCAGTGGAGTGGAGAGGATTGGAGTGGAGAAGGGTGGAATGGAATTAAATGGAATTGAACAGAATGGATTGAAGTGGGGTGGAGGGTATTCTAGTGGGAAAGAATGGTATGGAATGGAATGGAATGGAATGGAAAGGAAGGGGATTGAAAAAAGTGCATTGGTATCTCGTGGAATGGAATGGAGAAGAAAGGAAGGTAGTGGAGTGGAGTGGAATGGAGTGCAATGGAATGGAGAGGAATGGAATGGATTCAAATGGGAAGGAATTGATAGGAGAAAAGTGGAGTGGAGTGCAGTGGAGTGGAAGGGAGAAGAAAGGAAGGGAATGGAGTGGAATGGAATGGAATGAAGTGGAATGGAATGGAATGGAATGGAATGGAATGGAATGGAATGGAATGGAATGTAGTGGACAGCAATGGAGGTGAATGTGAAGGAATGGAATGCAGTGGGGTGGAGAGGAGTGGAGGGGAGAAGAGTGGATTTGAATTGAATGGAATGGAATGGAAAGGATGGGAGTGGGGTGCAGTGGATTCTAGTGGAAAAGAATGGAATGGAATGCAATGGAATTGAATGGAATGGAATGGAATGGAAAAATGCGCAGTGGAGTGTAGTGGAGAGGAATGGAGAATAAATTAAGGGAGTGTAGTGGACTGGAATGGACTGGAATGGAATGGAATAGAATGGAATGCAGGCGAATGGGAAAGAATGGAATGCAGAGCAGTGGAGAGGAGTGGAGTGGGGAAGAGTGGATTAGAATTGAAGAGAATTTAATGCAATGGAATAGAATGCAATGGAATGGAATGCAGTGAATGGGAGTGGATTGGATTGGAGTAGAAAGCAATGGAATGGAAAGTAGTGGAATGGCATGCAATACAATGGAATGGAATGGAATACAGTAGATAGGAGTGGAGTTGTGTAGAGTGGAATGGAATGGAATGGAATAGAATGGAACGGAACGGATTGGAAAGGAATGGAATGGAATGCAATGGAATGGAATGGAAAAAGTACAGTGGAGTGCAGTGCTCTGGAATGGAGAAGAAAGTATGGAAGTGGAGTGGAGTGGAATAGAGTGGAATGGAATGGAATGGAAAGGAATGGAAAAAAGTGCAGTGGAATGCAGTGCAGTGGAATGGAGAAGAAAGGATGGTAGTGGAGTGGAGTGGAAAGGAGTGGAACGGAATGAAATGGAATCAATTCGAATGGGAAGGAAGGGAATGGAGAAAAGTGCAGAGGAGAGCAGTGGAGTGGAATGGAGAAGAAAGGAAGGGAATGGAGTTGAGTGGAATGGAGTGGAATGGAATGGAATGGAATGTAGTGGACAGCAGTGGAGGTGAATGGGAAGGAATGGAATGCAGTGGAGTGGAGAACAGTGGAGTGGAGAAGAGTGGATTTGAATTGAATGAAATGGAATGGAAAGGATTGGAGTGGAGTGGAGTGGATTCTAGTGTAAAACAATGGAATGGAATGAAATGGAATGGAAAAAAGTGTATTGGAGTGTAGTGGAGTTTAATAGATAAGAAAGGAAGGGAGTGGAGTGGAATGGACTGGAATGGAATGGAATGGAAAGGAATGGAATGGAATGGAGTGGAATGCAGGCGAATGGGAAGGAATGGAATGCAGTGCAGTGGAGAGGAATGGAGTGGAGAAGAGGGGATTAGAATTGAAGGGAATTTAATGCAATGAAATAGAATGGAATGGAATGGAATGAAGTCGATGGGATTGGAGTGGATTGGAGTAGAATGAAATTGAATGGCAAGTAAAGGAATGGAAGGCAATACAATGGAATGGAATGGAATGCAGTGGATTGGAGTGGAGTTGCGTGGAGGGGAATGGAATGGAATGGAATGGAACGGAACGGAACGGAACGGAAAGTAATGGAATGGAAGGCAATGGAATGGAATGGAATGGAATGGAATGGAATGGAATGGAATAGAAAAATGTGCAGTGGAGTGCAATGGAGTGGAATGGAGAAGAAGGGATTGGAGTAGGATGGAGTGGAATGGAGAAGAAGGGATTGGAGTAGGGTGGAGTGGAACAGAGTGGAATGGAATGGAATGGAATGGAATGGAATGGAATGGACCAGAGTGGAGGCGAATGGGAAGGAATGGAATGCAGTGGAGTGAAGAGGAATTTAGTGGAGAAGAGTGGATTTGAATTTAATGAAATGGATTGCTATGGAATGGAGTAGAATGGAGTGGATTCTAGTGGAAAAGAATAGAATGGAATGGAATGGAATGGAATGGAATGGAATGGAATGGAATGGAATGAAACGGAACGAAACGGAAAGGAACGAAATGGAGTGGAATAGAAAAAGTGCGGTGGAGTGAAGTGGAGTGGAATGGACAAGAAAGAAACGGAATGGAGTAGAGTAGAATGGTGTGGAATGAAACGGATTGGAAAGGAATGGAATGGATTGGAGTGGCCTGGAATGGAGGCGAATGGGAAGGAATGTCATGTAGTGGAGTGGAGAGGACTGCAGTGGAGAAGGGTGGATTTGAATTGAATGGAATTGAACGGAATGGACTGCAGCGGAGTGGAGGGTACTCTAGCAGAAGACTGGTATGGAATGGAAAGGAATGGAAAGGAAGGTAATGGAAAAAAGTGCATTGGTGTCTCGTGGAATGGAATGGAGAAGAAAGAAAGGTAGTGGAGTGGAGTGGAATGGAGCGGAATGGAATGGAGAGGAATGGAATGGAATGGAATGGATTCGAATGGGAAGTAATTGAATGGATAAAAGTGGAGTGGAGTGCAGTGGAGTGGAATGGGGAAGAAAGGAAGGGAATGGAGTGGAATGGAATGGAATGAAGTGGAATATAATGGAATGGAATGCAGTGGAATGTAGTGGACAGCAATGGAGGTGAAAGGGAAGGAATGGAATGCAGTGGAGTGGAGAGGAGTGGAGTGGAGAAGAGGGGATTTGAATTGAATGCAACGGAATGGAAAGGATGGGAGTGGAATGGATTCTAGTGAAAAAGAATGGAATGGAATGCAGTGAAATTGAAAGGAATGCAATGGAATGGAAAAAAGTGCAATGGAGAGTAGTGGAGTGGAACGGAGAAGAAATTAAGGGAGTGTAGTGTAGTGGAATGGAATGGAATGGAATGGAATGGAATGGAATGGAATAGAATGAAATGGAGTGGAGTGGATTTCAGGCGAATGGGAAGGAATGGAATGCAGAGCAGTGGAGAGGAGTGGAGTAGAGAAGAGTGGAATAGAATTGAAAGGAATTTAATGCAATGGAATGGAATGGAATACAGTGAATGCGATTGGGCTGGATTGGAGTAGAATGCAATGGAATGGAAAGTAATGGAATACAATGCAATACGATGGAATGGAATGGAATACAGTGGATTGGAGTGGAGTTGCGTGGAGGGGAAAGGAATGGAATGGAACGGAATGGAACGGATCAGAAAGGAATGGAACGGAATGCAATGGAATGGAATGGAATGGAACGGAATGCAATGGAATGGAATGGAATGGAATGGAATGGAAAAAAGTACAGTGGAGGGCAGTGCAGTTGAATGGAGAAGAAAGAATGGGAGTGGAGTGTAGCAGAATAGAGTGGAATAGAATGGAATGGAATGGAATGGAATGGAATGGAATGGAATGAAATGGAATGGAAAAAAGTGCAGTGGAATGCAGTGCAGTGGAATGGAGAAGAAAGGAAGGTAGTGGTGTGGAGTGGAATGGAGTGGAATGGAATGAAGTGGAATGGATTCGAATTGGAAGGAATTGAATGGAGAAAAGTGCAGTGGAGTGCAGTGGAGTGGAATGGAGAAGAAAGGAAGGGAATGGAGTGGAGTGGAAGGGAGTGGAATGGAATGGAATGGAATGGAATGGAATGTAGTAGACAGCAATGGAGGTGAATGGGAATGAATAGAATGCAGTGGAGTGGAGAGCAGTGGAGTGGAGAACAGTGGATTTGAACTGAATGAAATGGAATGGAAAGGATTGGAGTGGAGTGGAGTGGATTCTAGTGGAAAAGAATGGAATGGAATGGAAAGGAATTGAATGGAATGGAATGGAAAGAAGTGCATTGGAGTGTAGTGGAGTGGAAAGGAGAATAAAGGAAGGGAGTGGAGTGGAGTGGAATGGACTGGAATGGAACGGAATGGAATGGAGTGGAATGCAGGCGAATGGGAAGGAATGGAATGCAGTGCACTGGAGAGGAGTGGAGTGGAGAAGAGTGGACTAGAATTGAAGGGAATTTAATGCAATAGAGTAGGATGGAATGGAATGTAGTGAAGTGGATGGGATTGGAATGGATTGAAGTAGAATGAAATTGAATGGAAAGTAATGGAATGGAATGAAATACAATGGAATGGAAGGGAATGCAGTGGACTGGAGTGGAGTTGTGTGCAGGGGAATGGAATGGAATGCAACGGAACAGAACGGAAAGTAATGGAATGGAATGCAATGGAATGGAATGGAAAAAAGTGCAGTGGAGTGCAGTGGAGTGGAATGGAGAAGAAGGGATGGGAGTGCAGTGGAGTGGAATAGAGTGGAATGGGATGGAATGGAATGGAATAGAATGGAATGGAATGGAATGGAGTGGACTGGAGTGGAGGCGAATGGGAAGGAATGGAATGCAGTGGAGTGAAGAGGAATTTACTGGAGAACAGGGGATTTGAATTTAATGAAATGGATTGTTATGGATTGTAGTGGAATGGAATGAATTCTAGTGGAAAAGAATAGAACGGAATGGAATGGAATGGAATGGTATGGAATGGAAAGGAATTGAATTTAATAGAATTGAAAGGAATGGAAAAATGTACAGTAGAGTGCAGTGGAGTGGAATGGAGAAGAAAGGAACTGAGTGGAGTGGAGTGGAATGGAGTGGAATGGAATTGAATGCAGTGGATTCGAATGGAATGGAATGGAGTGGACTGGAATGTAGGTGATTGAGAAGGAATGGAATGAAGTGGAGTGCAGAGGAAGGGATATGAGTTGATATGAATAGATAGGTGTTTAATAGAATGGAATGGATTGGAGTGGAGAGGATTGGATTCTGGCGGAAAAGAACGGAATGGAATGGAAAGGGAAGGAATGGAATGGAATGGAACTGAATGGAATTGAATGGAATGGAGTGGACTGGAATGTAGTCGATTCGGAAGGAATGGAATGCAGTGGAGTGGAGAGGAGTGGAGTGGAGAAGTGTGGAATGGAATGGAATGGAATGGAATGGAATGGGTTGGTGTGGAGTGGAGTGGATTCTAGTGGAAAAGAATGGAATGGAATGGAAATGAATTGAATGGAAATGCATGGAATGGTATGGAATGGAAAAAAGTGCAGTGGGTTGTAGTGGAGTGGAATGGAGAAGAAAGGAGGGGAATGGAGTGGAGTGGAATGGAGTGGAATGGAATGGAATGGAATGGAATGTAGTGGACGGCAAAGGAGGTGAATGGGAAGGAATGGAATTCAGTGGAGTGGAGAGCAGTGGAGTGGAGAAGAGTGGATTTGAATTGAATGAAATGGAATGGAAAGGACTGGAGTGGAGTGGAGTGGATTCTGGTCGAAAAGAATGGAATGAAATGGAATGGAATGGTACGGAATGGATTGGAATGGAACTGAATGGAATGGAGTGGACTGTAATGGAGTCGAATGGGAAGGAATGGAATGCAGTGGAGTGGAGAGGAGTGGAGTGGAGAAATGTGGATTTGACTGGAATGCAATGGAATGTAATGGACTGGTGTGGAGTGGAGTGGATATTAGTGGAAAAGAATGGAATGGAATGGTATGGAATGGAAAAAAGTACAGCGGGTTGTAGTGGAGTGGAATGGAGAAGAAAGGAAGGGAGTGGATTGAAGTGGAATGATGTGGAATGGAATGGAATGGAATCTTATGCAATGGAATGCAGTGGACTGGAATGGAGGCGAATGGGAAGGAATGGAGTGCAGTGGAGTGGAGACGAGTGGAGAGAAGAGTGGATTTGAATTCAATGCAATGGAATGGGATGGAATGAAATAGAATGCAGTGGATTGGACTGGAGTGGATCGGAGTACATTGGAATGGAGTTGAAAGTAATGGAATGGAATGCACTGGAATGGAATACAATGGAACAGAATGAAAAGGAATGGGATGGTATGGAATGGAGAAGAGTGCAGTGCAGTGTATTGGAAATGAATGGAATAGAGAGGAGTGTGGTGGAGTGTAGTGGAATGAGAAGGAATGGAATGGAGTGGACTGGAGGAGAGTGGAGGCGAATGAAGGGGAGTGGATTGGATTCAGTAGGAATGGAATGGAATGGAAAGGAATGGAATTCAATGGAATGCAGTGGATTGGAGTGGAGTTGTGTGGAGGGGAATTGAATGGGATGGAATGGAATGGAAAGGAATGGAATGGAATGGAATGGAATGAAACAGAATGGAATGAATGGATTATAATGGAATGCAATAGAAAGGAAAAAATTGCAGTGGAGTGCAGTGGAGTAGAATGGAAAAAAAAGGAAGGGAGTGGATTGGAGGGGAATGGAGTGCAACGGAATGGAATAGGATGTTATGGAATGGAATGGATCAGAATTCAATGGAATGGAATGGAATGGAATGGAACGGAATGGAACTTAATAGAATTGAATGGAATTGAAAAATGAACAGTGGAGTGCAGTGGAGTGGAATGGAGAAGAAAGGAACTGAGTAGAGTGGAATGGAATAGAATGGAATGGAATCAAATGGAATGGAATGGAGTGGACTGGAATGTAGGCCATTGGGAAGGAATGGAATGCAGTGGAGTGGAGAGGAGGGGAGAAGAGTGGATTTGAATTGATTGGAATTTAATGGAATGAAACGGATTACAGTGGAGTGGAGTGGATTCTAGGGGAAAACAAGGGAATGGAATGGAATGGAAGGGAATGGAATGGAATGGAATGGAACGGAATGGAATGGAATGGAATGGAATGGAATTGTGTGTAGTGGAGTGGATTCTAGTTGAAAAGAACCGAATGGAATGGAATGGAATGGAAATGAATTGAATGTAATGGAATGAAATGGAATGGTATGGAATGGAAAAAAGTGCAGTGGGTTGTAGTGGAGTGGAATGGAGAAGAAAGGAAGGGAGTGGATTGGAGTGGAATGGAGTGGAAAATAATGGAATGGAATGTTATGGAATGGAATGGAATGGAATGGAATGGAGTGGGCTGGAATGGAGGTGAATGGGAAGGAATGGAATGCAGTGGATTGGAGAAGAGTGGAGAGGAGAAGAGTGAATTTGAATTCAATGGAATGGAATGCAATGGAATGGGATGGAATGAAATGGAATGCAGTGGATTGGACTGGAGTGGATTGGAGTAGAATGGAATGGAGTTGAAAGTAATGGAATGGAATGGAATGGAATACATTAGAATGGAATGAAAAAGAATGGGATGGAATGGAATGGAGAGGAGTGCAGTGCAGTGTATTGGAAATGAATGGAATAGAGAGGAGTGTGGTGGAGTGTAGTGGAATGGGAAGGAATGGAATGGAGTGGACGGGAGTGGATTGGAGGGGAATGGAGGGGAGAAGATTGGATTCAGTTGGAATGGAAAGGAATGGAAATGAATCGAATGCAGTGGATTGGAGTGGAGTTGCGTGGAGGGGAATTGAATGGAATGGAATGAGATGAAATGGAATGGAATGGAATGGAAAGGAATAGAAAGGAATAAAGTGCAGTGGAGTGTAATGGAAAAGAAAGGAAGGGAGTGGATTGGAGTGGAATGGAGTGGAACGGAATGCAATAGAATGTTACGGAATTGAATGGATTAGAATGGAATGGAATGGAATGGAATTTAATAGAATTGAATGGAATGGAAAAATGTACAGGGGAGTGCAGTGCAGTGGAAAGGAGAAGAAAGGAATTGAGTGGAGTTGAATGGAATGGAGTGGAATGGAATTGAATGGAATAGAATCAAATGGAATGGAAGGGAGAGGACTGGAATGCAGACCATTGGGAAGCAATGGAATGCAGTGGAATGGAGAGGAGCGGAGAAGAGTGGATTTGAATTGATTGGAATTCAATGGAATCGAATGGATTAGAGTGCAGAGGAGTGGATTCTAGGGGAAAAGAATGCAAAGGAATGGAATGGAAAGGAATGGAATGGAATAAAATTGAGTGGATTCAAACGGAAGTGAATGTGAAGGAATGGAATGCAGTGGTGTGGAGAGGAGTGGAGTGCAGAAAACTGATTTTGAATGGAATGGAATGGAAGAGAATGGAATGGAATAGAATGGAATGCAATTGATTGGAATGGAATGGAATGGAATGGATTGGAATGGAATGGAATGGAACAGAATGGAACGGAATGGAATGGAACGGATTGGAATGGAATGGAATGGAATGGAATGGAATGGAATGGAATGGAATGAAGTGGATTGGACTGGAGTTGCGTGGAGCGTAATGGAATGGAATGGAACAGAATGGAATAGAAAGGTATGGAATGGAATTAAAAGAAATGGAATGAATGGAATGGAATGCAATGGAAAAAAGTGCAGTAGAGTGCAGTGGAGTGGAAGGGAGAAGAAAGTATGGGAGTGCAGTGTAGTGGAATGGAGTGGAATGGAATGGAACTGAATGGAACATAGTGGACTGGAATGGAGGCGAATGGGAAGGAATGGAATGCAGTGGAGTGGAGAAGAGTGGATTTCAAAGGAATGGTATGGATAGGAGTGGAGTGGATTCTAGTGGAAAAGAATGGAAAGGAATGGAACGGAATGGAATGGAATGGCATGGAATGGAATGCAATGGAATGGAATGGAATGGAAAAAGTGCGGTGGAGTGCAGTGGAGTGGAATGGACAAGAAAGAAAGGGAATGGAGTGGAGTAGAATGGTGTGGAATGAAATGGATTGGAAAGGAATGGAATGGAATGGAATGGATTGGACTGGCCTGGAATGGAGGCGAATGGGAAGGAATGGAATGCAGTGGAGTGGAGAGGACTGGAGGGGATTTGAATTGAATAGAATTGAACGGAATGGACTGCAGTGGAGTGGAGGGTATTCTAGTGGAAAAGACTGGTATGGAATGGAATGGAATGGAAAGGAAGGTAATGGAAAAAAGTGCATTGGTGTCTCATGGAATGGAATGGAGAAGAAAGGAAGGTAGTGGAGTAGAGTGGAATGGAGTGGAATTGAATGGAGAGGAATGGAATGGAATGGAATGGATTCTAATGCGAAGGAATCAAATGGATAAAAGTGGAGTGGAGTGCAGTGGAGTGGAATGGAGAAGAAAGGAAGGGAATGGAGTGGAATGGAATGGAATGGAATGGAATGGAATGGAATGTAGTGGACAGCAATGGAGGTGAAGGGGAAGGAATGGAATGCAGTGGAGTGGAAAGAAGTGGAGTGGAGAAAAGTGGATTTGAATTGAATGCAATGGAATGGAAAGGATGGGAGTGGAGTGGAGTGGATTCTAGTGGAAAAGAATGGAATGGAATGCCATGGAATTGAATGGAATGCAATAGAATGGAAAAAAGTGCAATGGAGTGGAGTGGAGTGGAATGGAGAAGAAATTAAGGGAGTGTAGTGGAGTGGAATGGAATGGAATGGAATGGAGTGGAGTGGAGTGGATTGCAGGCGAATGGGAAGGAATGGAATGCAGAGCAGTGGAGAGGAGTGGAGTGGAGAAGAGTGGATTAGAATTGAAGGGAATTTAATGCAATGGAATGGAATGGAATGCAGTGAATGGGAGTGGACTGGATTTGAGTAGAATGCAATGGAATGGAAAGTAATGGAATGGAATGCAATACAATGGAATGGAGTGGAATACAGTGGATTGGAGTGGAGTTGCATGGAGGGGAACGGAATGGAATGGAATGGAATGGAATGGAATGGAATGGAATGGAATGGAATGGCATGGCATGGCATGGAATGGAACGGATCGGAAAGGAATGGAATGGAATGCAATGGAATGGAATAGAAAAAAGTACAGTGGAGGGCAGTGCAGTGGAATGGAGAAGAAAGAATGGGAGTGGAGTGTAGTGGAATAGAGTGGAATGGAATGGAATGGAATGGAATGGAAAGTAATGGAATGGAATGGAAAAAATGCAGTGGAATGCAGTGCAGTGGAATGGAGAAGAAAGGAAGGTAGTGGAGTGGAGTGCAAGGGAGTGGAATGGAATGAAGTGGAATGGATTCGAATGGGAAGGAATTGAATGGAAAAAAGTGCAGTGGAGTGGAATGGAGAAGAAAGGAAGGGAATGGAATGGAATGGAATGGACTGGAATGGAATGTAGTGGACAGCAATGGAGGTGAATGGGAAGGAATGGAATGCAATGGAGTGGAGAGCAGTGGAGTGGAGAAGAGTGGATTTGAATTCAATGAAATGGAATGGAAAGGATTGGAGTGGAGTGGAGTGGATTCTAGTGGAAAAGAATGGAATGAATGGAAAGGAATTGAATGGAATGGAATGGACAGAAGTGCATTGGAGTGGAGTGGATTGGAATGGAGAATAAAGGAAGGGAGTGGACTGGAGTGGAATGGACTGGACTGGAATTGAATGGAATGGAATGGAGTGGAATGCAGGTGAATGGGAAGGAATGGAATGCCGTGCCGTGGAGAGGAGTGGAGTGGAGAAGAGTGGATTAGAACTGAAGGGAATTTAATGCAATGGAGTAGGATGGAATGGAATGTAATGAAGTGGATGGGATTGGAGTGGATTGAAGTAGAATGAAATTGGATGGAAAGTAATGGAATGGAATGAAATATAATGGAATGGAAGGGAATGCAGTGGATTGGAGTGGAGTTGTATGGAGGGGAATGGCATGGAATGGAAAGGAACAGCACGGAATGGAACAGAAAGTAATGGAATAGAATGCAATGGAATGGAATGGAATGGAATGGAATGGAATGGAATGGAATGGAATGGAAAAAAGTGCAGTGGAGTGCAGTGGAGTGGAATGGAGAAGAAGGGATGGGAGTGCAGTGGAGTGGAATAGAGTGGAATGGGATGGAATGGAATGGAATGGGTTGGAATGGAATGGAATGGAGTGGACCGGAGTGGAGGCGAATGGGAAGGAATGGAATGCAGTGGAGTGAAGAGGAATTTAGTAGAGAAGAGGGGATTTGAATTTAATGAAATGGATTGTTATGGATTGGAATGGAATGGAGTGGATTCTAGTGGAAAAGAATAGAATGGAATGGAATGGAATGAAATGGAAAAGAATGGAATGGAAAGGAATTGAATTTAATAGAATTCAAAGGAATGGAAAAATATACAGTAGAGTGCAGTGGAGTGGACTGGAGAAGAAAGGAACTGAGTGGAGTGGAGTGGAATGCAGTGGAATGGAATTGAATGGAGTGGATTCGAATGGAATGGAAAGGAGTCGACTGGAATGTAGGTGATTGGGAAGGAATGGAATGCAGTGGAATGGAGAGGAATGGATAAGAGTTGATAAGAATAGATTGGAGTTTAATAGAATGGAATGGATTGGAGTGGAGAGGCTTGGATTCTGGCGGAAAAGAATGGAATGGAATGGAAAGGGAAGGAATGGAATGGAATGGAACTGAATGGAATGGAATGGAATAGAGTGGACTGGAAAGGAGTGCAGTGGAGTGGAGAGGAGTGGAGTGGAGAAGTGTGGATTTGAATGGAATGGAATGGAATGGAAAGGATTGGTGTGGAGTGGAGTGGATTCTAGTGGAAAAGAATGGAATGGAATGGAATGGAATGGAATGGAAATGAATTGAATGGAAACGAAAGGAATGCTACGGAATGGAAAAAAGTGCAGTGGGTTGTAGTGGAGTGGAATGGAGAAGAAAGGAAGGGAATGAAGTGGAGTGGAATGGAATGGAATGGAATGGAATGGAATGGAATGGAATGGAATGGAATGTAGTGGACAGCAATGGAGGTGAATGGGAAGGAATGGAATGCAGTGGAGTGGAGAGCAGTGGAGTGGAGGAGAGTGGATTTGAACTGAATGAAATGGGATGGAAAGGATTGGAGTGGAGTGGAGTGGATTCTAGTCGAAAAGAATGGAATGGAATGGAATGGTATGGAATGGATAGGAATGGAACTGAATGGAATGGAATGGAGTGGACTGGAATGGAGTCGATTGGGAAGGAATGGAATGCAGTGGAGTGGAGAGGAGTGGAGTGGAGAAATGTGGATTCGAATGGAATGCAATGGAATGGAATGGACTGGTGTGGAGTGGAGTGGATTCTAGTGGAAAAGAATGGAATGGAATGGAATTGAATGGAAAGGAATGGAATGGTATGGAATGGAAAAAAGTGCAGCGGGTTGTAGTGGAGTGGAATGGAGAAGAAAGGAAGGGAGTGGATTGGAGTGGAATGGTGTGGAACGGAATGGAATGGAATGTTATGCAATGGAATGGAGTGCACTGGAATGGAGGCCAATGGGAAGGAATGGAGTGCAGTGGAGTGGAGACGAGTGGAGAGAAGAGTGGATTTGAATTCAATGCAATGAAATGCAATGGAATGGGTTGGAATGAAGTGGAATGCACTGGATTGGATTGGAGTGGATTGGAGTAGAGTGGAATGGAGTTGAAAACAATGGAATGAAATGGAATACAATGGAACGGAATGAAAAGGAATGGGATGGAATGCAATGAAGAAGAGTGCAGTGCAGTGTATTGGAAATGAATGGAATAGAGAGGAGTGTGGTGGAGTGTAGTGGAATGAGAATGAATGGAACGGAGTGGACTGGAGTGGAGTGGATGCGAATGGAGGGGAGTAGATTGGATTCAGTTGGAATAGAATGGAATGGAAAGGAATGGAATTGAATGGAATGCAGTGGATTGGAGTGGTGGAGTTGCGTGAAGGGGAATTGAATGGAATGGAATGGGATGGAATGGAATGCAATGGAATGGAATGGAATGGAATGGAATGAAGTGGAATGGAATGGTATGGAAAGGAACGGATTGGAGTGCAATGGGATAGAATGGAATGCAATGGGATATAATGGAATGCAATGGAATGGAATGCAATGGAATGGAAAAAAGTGCGGTGGAGTGCAGTGGAGTGGAATGGAGAAGAAAGGAAGGGAGTAGAGTTGAGTGGAATGGAGTGGGATGGAATGCGATGAAATGGAATGAAATGCAATGGAATAGAATTGAATGGAGTGGATTGCAATGGAGGCGAATGGGAAGGAAAGGAATGCAGTGGTTTGGAGAGGAGTGGGGAGCAGAAGAGTGGATTTGAATGGAACGGAATGGAATGGAATGGAATGAATATAAAAAGTGCACTGCAGACTAGTGGAGTGGAATGGAGAAGAAAAGAATGGGGTCGAGTAGAGTAGAATGGAGTGAAGTGGAATGGAATGGAAGATAACTGAATGGAATAGAATGGAATAGAATGGAATGCAATGGAATGGAATGGAATGGAATGGAAGGGAATGGAAAAAAGTGCAGTGGAGAGCAGTGGAGTGGAATGCAGAAGAAAGGAAGGGAGAGGATTTGAGTGGAATGGACTGGAATGGAATGGGATGAAATGGAATGGAATGCAAAAGAATCTAATTGAGTGAAGTGGACTGGAATGGAGATGAATGCGAAGGAATGGAATGCAGTGGTGTGCAGAGAGTAGAGTGCAGAAGAGTGGATTTAAATTGTATGAAATGGAAAGCAATGGATAGGAGTGGAGTGGAGTGGATTCAAGTGGGATAGATTTGAATGGAATGGAATGGAATGGAATGAATGGAAAAAAAGTGCAGTGGAATGTAGTGGAGTGGAAGGGAGAATAATGGAGGCAGTGGACTGGAGTGGAATAGAATGGAATGGAATGGAATGGAATAGAATGGAATGGAATGGAATGGAATGGAATGGAATGGAATGGAATGCATTGGAATGGAATGGAATGGAATGGAATGGAATAACAGTGAAATAAAATGTGAGTTGATATTGTGCCATTGCAATCCAGCCAGGGTGACAGATTGACAACATGTTGAAAGAAACAAATAGCATAGAATAATGTTGAACGGAATGGAATGGAATGGAATGGAATGGAATGGAATGGAATGGAAATGAATAGAATGAAGTGGATAGGAAAGGAGGCATATGGGAAGGAATGGAATGCAGAGGAGTGGAAAGGATTCGAGTATACATGATTGGATTTGAATTCAATGTAATGGAATGGAATGGATTGGAGTGGATTGGAGTGGATTCTACTGGAAAACAATGGAATGGAATGGAATGGAAAGGAATGTAATGTAATGAAATGTAAACTAATGGAATGGAATGGAATGGAATGGAATGGAATTGATTGTAGAAGAGTGGAGTGGTTTCGAGTGGAAAAGAATGGAATGGAATGGAATGGAATGGAATGGAATGGAATGGAATGGAATGGAATGCAATGCAATGGAATGGAATGGAATGGAATTGGTTGGAATGGAGTGGAAAAAAGTGCAGTGGACTGCAGTTGAGTGGAATGTAGGAGAAAGGAACGGAATGGAGTGGAGTGGAATGGAGTGGAATGGAATGGAATGGAACGGAATGGAATGGAATGGAATGGAATGGAGGCGAATGGGACGGAATGGAATGTAGTGGAGTGGAGAGGAGTGGAGAGAAGAAGAGTGGATTTGAATTCAATGGAATGGAACGCAATGGAATAGGATGGAGTGGAAAGGAATGCAGTGGAATGGAGTGGAGTGGATTGCAGTAGAATGGAATGGAATGCAAAGTAACGGGATGGAGTATAATACAATGGAACGGAATGAAAAGGAATGGGATGGAATGGATTGGAGTGGAGTGGAGAGTTTTGCAAATGAATGGAAAGGAGATGAGTGTGGTGGAGGGGAGTGGAATAGTAAGGAATGGAATGGAATGGATTGGAATGCAGAGGATAGGAGGGGAGGAGATTGGATTCAGACGGAATGGAATGGAATGGAATGGAATGCTGTGGATTGGAGTGGGCTTATATGGAGGGGAATGGAATGGAATGTGATGGAACGGAGGAAAATGGAATGGAATGGAATAGAATGGAATATAATGGATAAAATAGCAGTGGATTGCAGTGGAGTGGAATAGAGAGGAAAGGATGGGAGTGGAGTGGGTTGGAATGGAATGGAATGGAGTGGAATGGAATCGAATGAAGTGCAGTGGAGTGCAGAGGAGTGGAATGGAGGAGAAAGGAAGGGAGTGGAGAGCACTGGAATGAAGTGGAATGCAATGAATGGAAAGGAAGGGAATCTATTAGACTGGAATGGAGGATAATGGGAAGGAATGGAATGCAGTCGACTGGAGAGGAGTGGAGTGGAGAAGAGTAGATTTGAATAGAATGGGAGGGAATGTAATGGATTTGATGGGAGTGGAGTGGATTCTAGTGGAAAAGAATGGAAAGGAATGGAATGGAATGGAAAAGAATGGTATGGAGTGGAGTGGAATTGTATGCAATGGAATGGAATGGAATGGAATGCAATGGAATGGAAAGAAGTGCAGTGGAGTGCAGTGGAGAGGAATGGAGAAGCAAGGAAGGGAGAGGTGAGGAGTGGAACGGATTGGAAGGGAATGGAATGCAATGGAATAGAATGAAATGGAATGGAATGGAAAGGAGTGGATTTCAATTGAGGAAAATAGGAAGGAATGAAATGCAGTGGTGTGGAGAGGAGTGGGGTGGAGAAGAGTGGATTGGCACTGAATGGAATGGAATGGAATCGATTTGAGTGGAATGGAGTGGATTCTATAGGAAAAGAATGGAATGGAATGGTATGGAATGGAATGGAATGGAATTAACCGAAAGTAAAGGAATGCAATGGAATGTAATACAACGGAATGGAAAAAATGCAGTGGAGTGCAGTGGAGAGGCACAGAGAAGAAAGGAAGGGACTGCAGATGATTGCAATGGAGTGGAAAGCAATGGGATGCAATGGAATGGAATGGAATGGAATGGAATGGAATGGAATGGAATGGAATGGAACAGAATGGATTGGAATGGAATGGAATGGAATGCAGTGGATTGGACTGGAGTTGCATGGAGGGGAATGGAATGGAATGGAATAGAATGGAATAGAAAGGTATGGAATGGAATTAAACGGAATGGAATGAATTGAATGGAATGCAATGGTAAAAAGTGCAGTGGAGTGCAGTGGAGTGGAAGGGAGAGGAAAGTAAGTGTGTGAAGTCTAGTGGAATGGAGTGGAATGGAATGGAATTGAATGGAACACAGTGGACTGCAATGGAGGCAAATGGGAAGGAATGGAATGCAGTGGAGTGGAGAGGAGAAAAAGTGGATTTCAAAGGAATGGAATGGATTGGACTGGAGTGGAGTGGATTCCAGTGGAAAAGAATGGAATGGAATCGAACGGAATGGAATGGAATGGAATTCAATGGAATGTAATGGCATGGAATGGAATGGAATGAAATGGAATGGAATGAAAAAAGTGTGGTGGAGTGCAGTAGAGTGGAATGGACAAGAAAGAAAAGGAATGGAGTGGAGTATTATGGTGTGGAAGGAAATGGATTGGAAAGGAATGGAATGGAATGAATTGGAGTGGCCAGGAATGGAGGTGAATGGGAAGGAATGGAATGCAGTGGAGTGGAGAGGATTGGAGTGGAGAAGGGTGGAATGGAATTAAATGGAATTGAACAGAATGGATTGAAGTGGGGTGGAGGGTATTCTAGTGGGAAAGAATGGTATGGAATGGAATGGAATGGAATGGAAAGGAAGGGGATTGAAAAAAGTGCATTGGTATCTCGTGGAATGGAATGGAGAAGAAAGGAAGGTAGTGGAGTGGAGTGGAATGGAGTGCAATGGAATGGAGAGGAATGGAATGGATTCAAATGGGAAGGAATTGATAGGAGAAAAGTGGAGTGGAGTGCAGTGGAGTGGAAGGGAGAAGAAAGGAAGGGAATGGAGTGGAATGGAATGGAATGAAGTGGAATGGAATGGAATGGAATGGAATGGAATGGAATGGAATGGAATGGAATGTAGTGGACAGCAATGGAGGTGAATGTGAAGGAATGGAATGCAGTGGGGTGGAGAGGAGTGGAGGGGAGAAGAGTGGATTTGAATTGAATGGAATGGAATGGAAAGGATGGGAGTGGGGTGCAGTGGATTCTAGTGGAAAAGAATGGAATGGAATGCAATGGAATTGAATGGAATGGAATGGAATGGAAAAATGCGCAGTGGAGTGTAGTGGAGAGGAATGGAGAATAAATTAAGGGAGTGTAGTGGACTGGAATGGACTGGAATGGAATGGAATAGAATGGAATGCAGGCGAATGGGAAAGAATGGAATGCAGAGCAGTGGAGAGGAGTGGAGTGGGGAAGAGTGGATTAGAATTGAAGAGAATTTAATGCAATGGAATAGAATGCAATGGAATGGAATGCAGTGAATGGGAGTGGATTGGATTGGAGTAGAAAGCAATGGAATGGAAAGTAGTGGAATGGCATGCAATACAATGGAATGGAATGGAATACAGTAGATAGGAGTGGAGTTGTGTAGAGTGGAATGGAATGGAATGGAATAGAATGGAACGGAACGGATTGGAAAGGAATGGAATGGAATGCAATGGAATGGAATGGAAAAAGTACAGTGGAGTGCAGTGCTCTGGAATGGAGAAGAAAGTATGGAAGTGGAGTGGAGTGGAATAGAGTGGAATGGAATGGAATGGAAAGGAATGGAAAAAAGTGCAGTGGAATGCAGTGCAGTGGAATGGAGAAGAAAGGATGGTAGTGGAGTGGAGTGGAAAGGAGTGGAACGGAATGAAATGGAATCAATTCGAATGGGAAGGAAGGGAATGGAGAAAAGTGCAGAGGAGAGCAGTGGAGTGGAATGGAGAAGAAAGGAAGGGAATGGAGTTGAGTGGAATGGAGTGGAATGGAATGGAATGGAATGTAGTGGACAGCAGTGGAGGTGAATGGGAAGGAATGGAATGCAGTGGAGTGGAGAACAGTGGAGTGGAGAAGAGTGGATTTGAATTGAATGAAATGGAATGGAAAGGATTGGAGTGGAGTGGAGTGGATTCTAGTGTAAAACAATGGAATGGAATGAAATGGAATGGAAAAAAGTGTATTGGAGTGTAGTGGAGTTTAATAGATAAGAAAGGAAGGGAGTGGAGTGGAATGGACTGGAATGGAATGGAATGGAAAGGAATGGAATGGAATGGAGTGGAATGCAGGCGAATGGGAAGGAATGGAATGCAGTGCAGTGGAGAGGAATGGAGTGGAGAAGAGGGGATTAGAATTGAAGGGAATTTAATGCAATGAAATAGAATGGAATGGAATGGAATGAAGTCGATGGGATTGGAGTGGATTGGAGTAGAATGAAATTGAATGGCAAGTAAAGGAATGGAAGGCAATACAATGGAATGGAATGGAATGCAGTGGATTGGAGTGGAGTTGCGTGGAGGGGAATGGAATGGAATGGAATGGAACGGAACGGAACGGAACGGAAAGTAATGGAATGGAAGGCAATGGAATGGAATGGAATGGAATGGAATGGAATGGAATGGAATGGAATGGAATGGAATGGAATGGAATAGAAAAATGTGCAGTGGAGTGCAATGGAGTGGAATGGAGAAGAAGGGATTGGAGTAGGATGGAGTGGAATGGAGAAGAAGGGATTGGAGTAGGGTGGAGTGGAACAGAGTGGAATGGAATGGAATGGAATGGAATGGAATGGAATGGACCAGAGTGGAGGCGAATGGGAAGGAATGGAATGCAGTGGAGTGAAGAGGAATTTAGTGGAGAAGAGTGGATTTGAATTTAATGAAATGGATTGCTATGGAATGGAGTAGAATGGAGTGGATTCTAGTGGAAAAGAATAGAATGGAATGGAATGGAATGGAATGGAATGGAATGGAATGAAACGGAACGAAACGGAAAGGAACGAAATGGAGTGGAATAGAAAAAGTGCGGTGGAGTGAAGTGGAGTGGAATGGACAAGAAAGAAACGGAATGGAGTAGAGTAGAATGGTGTGGAATGAAACGGATTGGAAAGGAATGGAATGGATTGGAGTGGCCTGGAATGGAGGCGAATGGGAAGGAATGTCATGTAGTGGAGTGGAGAGGACTGCAGTGGAGAAGGGTGGATTTGAATTGAATGGAATTGAACGGAATGGACTGCAGCGGAGTGGAGGGTACTCTAGCAGAAGACTGGTATGGAATGGAAAGGAATGGAAAGGAAGGTAATGGAAAAAAGTGCATTGGTGTCTCGTGGAATGGAATGGAGAAGAAAGAAAGGTAGTGGAGTGGAGTGGAATGGAGCGGAATGGAATGGAGAGGAATGGAATGGAATGGAATGGATTCGAATGGGAAGTAATTGAATGGATAAAAGTGGAGTGGAGTGCAGTGGAGTGGAATGGGGAAGAAAGGAAGGGAATGGAGTGGAATGGAATGGAATGAAGTGGAATATAATGGAATGGAATGCAGTGGAATGTAGTGGACAGCAATGGAGGTGAAAGGGAAGGAATGGAATGCAGTGGAGTGGAGAGGAGTGGAGTGGAGAAGAGGGGATTTGAATTGAATGCAACGGAATGGAAAGGATGGGAGTGGAATGGATTCTAGTGAAAAAGAATGGAATGGAATGCAGTGAAATTGAAAGGAATGCAATGGAATGGAAAAAAGTGCAATGGAGAGTAGTGGAGTGGAACGGAGAAGAAATTAAGGGAGTGTAGTGTAGTGGAATGGAATGGAATGGAATGGAATGGAATGGAATAGAATGAAATGGAGTGGAGTGGATTTCAGGCGAATGGGAAGGAATGGAATGCAGAGCAGTGGAGAGGAGTGGAGTAGAGAAGAGTGGAATAGAATTGAAAGGAATTTAATGCAATGGAATGGAATGGAATACAGTGAATGCGATTGGGCTGGATTGGAGTAGAATGCAATGGAATGGAAAGTAATGGAATACAATGCAATACGATGGAATGGAATGGAATACAGTGGATTGGAGTGGAGTTGCGTGGAGGGGAAAGGAATGGAATGGAACGGAATGGAACGGATCAGAAAGGAATGGAACGGAATGCAATGGAATGGAATGGAATGGAACGGAATGCAATGGAATGGAATGGAATGGAATGGAATGGAAAAAAGTACAGTGGAGGGCAGTGCAGTTGAATGGAGAAGAAAGAATGGGAGTGGAGTGTAGCAGAATAGAGTGGAATAGAATGGAATGGAATGGAATGGAATGGAATGGAATGGAATGAAATGGAATGGAAAAAAGTGCAGTGGAATGCAGTGCAGTGGAATGGAGAAGAAAGGAAGGTAGTGGTGTGGAGTGGAATGGAGTGGAATGGAATGAAGTGGAATGGATTCGAATTGGAAGGAATTGAATGGAGAAAAGTGCAGTGGAGTGCAGTGGAGTGGAATGGAGAAGAAAGGAAGGGAATGGAGTGGAGTGGAAGGGAGTGGAATGGAATGGAATGGAATGGAATGGAATGTAGTAGACAGCAATGGAGGTGAATGGGAATGAATAGAATGCAGTGGAGTGGAGAGCAGTGGAGTGGAGAACAGTGGATTTGAACTGAATGAAATGGAATGGAAAGGATTGGAGTGGAGTGGAGTGGATTCTAGTGGAAAAGAATGGAATGGAATGGAAAGGAATTGAATGGAATGGAATGGAAAGAAGTGCATTGGAGTGTAGTGGAGTGGAAAGGAGAATAAAGGAAGGGAGTGGAGTGGAGTGGAATGGACTGGAATGGAACGGAATGGAATGGAGTGGAATGCAGGCGAATGGGAAGGAATGGAATGCAGTGCACTGGAGAGGAGTGGAGTGGAGAAGAGTGGACTAGAATTGAAGGGAATTTAATGCAATAGAGTAGGATGGAATGGAATGTAGTGAAGTGGATGGGATTGGAATGGATTGAAGTAGAATGAAATTGAATGGAAAGTAATGGAATGGAATGAAATACAATGGAATGGAAGGGAATGCAGTGGACTGGAGTGGAGTTGTGTGCAGGGGAATGGAATGGAATGCAACGGAACAGAACGGAAAGTAATGGAATGGAATGCAATGGAATGGAATGGAAAAAAGTGCAGTGGAGTGCAGTGGAGTGGAATGGAGAAGAAGGGATGGGAGTGCAGTGGAGTGGAATAGAGTGGAATGGGATGGAATGGAATGGAATAGAATGGAATGGAATGGAATGGAGTGGACTGGAGTGGAGGCGAATGGGAAGGAATGGAATGCAGTGGAGTGAAGAGGAATTTACTGGAGAACAGGGGATTTGAATTTAATGAAATGGATTGTTATGGATTGTAGTGGAATGGAATGAATTCTAGTGGAAAAGAATAGAACGGAATGGAATGGAATGGAATGGTATGGAATGGAAAGGAATTGAATTTAATAGAATTGAAAGGAATGGAAAAATGTACAGTAGAGTGCAGTGGAGTGGAATGGAGAAGAAAGGAACTGAGTGGAGTGGAGTGGAATGGAGTGGAATGGAATTGAATGCAGTGGATTCGAATGGAATGGAATGGAGTGGACTGGAATGTAGGTGATTGAGAAGGAATGGAATGAAGTGGAGTGCAGAGGAAGGGATATGAGTTGATATGAATAGATAGGTGTTTAATAGAATGGAATGGATTGGAGTGGAGAGGATTGGATTCTGGCGGAAAAGAACGGAATGGAATGGAAAGGGAAGGAATGGAATGGAATGGAACTGAATGGAATTGAATGGAATGGAGTGGACTGGAATGTAGTCGATTCGGAAGGAATGGAATGCAGTGGAGTGGAGAGGAGTGGAGTGGAGAAGTGTGGAATGGAATGGAATGGAATGGAATGGAATGGGTTGGTGTGGAGTGGAGTGGATTCTAGTGGAAAAGAATGGAATGGAATGGAAATGAATTGAATGGAAATGCATGGAATGGTATGGAATGGAAAAAAGTGCAGTGGGTTGTAGTGGAGTGGAATGGAGAAGAAAGGAGGGGAATGGAGTGGAGTGGAATGGAGTGGAATGGAATGGAATGGAATGGAATGTAGTGGACGGCAAAGGAGGTGAATGGGAAGGAATGGAATTCAGTGGAGTGGAGAGCAGTGGAGTGGAGAAGAGTGGATTTGAATTGAATGAAATGGAATGGAAAGGACTGGAGTGGAGTGGAGTGGATTCTGGTCGAAAAGAATGGAATGAAATGGAATGGAATGGTACGGAATGGATTGGAATGGAACTGAATGGAATGGAGTGGACTGTAATGGAGTCGAATGGGAAGGAATGGAATGCAGTGGAGTGGAGAGGAGTGGAGTGGAGAAATGTGGATTTGACTGGAATGCAATGGAATGTAATGGACTGGTGTGGAGTGGAGTGGATATTAGTGGAAAAGAATGGAATGGAATGGTATGGAATGGAAAAAAGTACAGCGGGTTGTAGTGGAGTGGAATGGAGAAGAAAGGAAGGGAGTGGATTGAAGTGGAATGATGTGGAATGGAATGGAATGGAATCTTATGCAATGGAATGCAGTGGACTGGAATGGAGGCGAATGGGAAGGAATGGAGTGCAGTGGAGTGGAGACGAGTGGAGAGAAGAGTGGATTTGAATTCAATGCAATGGAATGGGATGGAATGAAATAGAATGCAGTGGATTGGACTGGAGTGGATCGGAGTACATTGGAATGGAGTTGAAAGTAATGGAATGGAATGCACTGGAATGGAATACAATGGAACAGAATGAAAAGGAATGGGATGGTATGGAATGGAGAAGAGTGCAGTGCAGTGTATTGGAAATGAATGGAATAGAGAGGAGTGTGGTGGAGTGTAGTGGAATGAGAAGGAATGGAATGGAGTGGACTGGAGGAGAGTGGAGGCGAATGAAGGGGAGTGGATTGGATTCAGTAGGAATGGAATGGAATGGAAAGGAATGGAATTCAATGGAATGCAGTGGATTGGAGTGGAGTTGTGTGGAGGGGAATTGAATGGGATGGAATGGAATGGAAAGGAATGGAATGGAATGGAATGGAATGAAACAGAATGGAATGAATGGATTATAATGGAATGCAATAGAAAGGAAAAAATTGCAGTGGAGTGCAGTGGAGTAGAATGGAAAAAAAAGGAAGGGAGTGGATTGGAGGGGAATGGAGTGCAACGGAATGGAATAGGATGTTATGGAATGGAATGGATCAGAATTCAATGGAATGGAATGGAATGGAATGGAACGGAATGGAACTTAATAGAATTGAATGGAATTGAAAAATGAACAGTGGAGTGCAGTGGAGTGGAATGGAGAAGAAAGGAACTGAGTAGAGTGGAATGGAATAGAATGGAATGGAATCAAATGGAATGGAATGGAGTGGACTGGAATGTAGGCCATTGGGAAGGAATGGAATGCAGTGGAGTGGAGAGGAGGGGAGAAGAGTGGATTTGAATTGATTGGAATTTAATGGAATGAAACGGATTACAGTGGAGTGGAGTGGATTCTAGGGGAAAACAAGGGAATGGAATGGAATGGAAGGGAATGGAATGGAATGGAATGGAACGGAATGGAATGGAATGGAATGGAATGGAATTGTGTGTAGTGGAGTGGATTCTAGTTGAAAAGAACCGAATGGAATGGAATGGAATGGAAATGAATTGAATGTAATGGAATGAAATGGAATGGTATGGAATGGAAAAAAGTGCAGTGGGTTGTAGTGGAGTGGAATGGAGAAGAAAGGAAGGGAGTGGATTGGAGTGGAATGGAGTGGAAAATAATGGAATGGAATGTTATGGAATGGAATGGAATGGAATGGAATGGAGTGGGCTGGAATGGAGGTGAATGGGAAGGAATGGAATGCAGTGGATTGGAGAAGAGTGGAGAGGAGAAGAGTGAATTTGAATTCAATGGAATGGAATGCAATGGAATGGGATGGAATGAAATGGAATGCAGTGGATTGGACTGGAGTGGATTGGAGTAGAATGGAATGGAGTTGAAAGTAATGGAATGGAATGGAATGGAATACATTAGAATGGAATGAAAAAGAATGGGATGGAATGGAATGGAGAGGAGTGCAGTGCAGTGTATTGGAAATGAATGGAATAGAGAGGAGTGTGGTGGAGTGTAGTGGAATGGGAAGGAATGGAATGGAGTGGACGGGAGTGGATTGGAGGGGAATGGAGGGGAGAAGATTGGATTCAGTTGGAATGGAAAGGAATGGAAATGAATCGAATGCAGTGGATTGGAGTGGAGTTGCGTGGAGGGGAATTGAATGGAATGGAATGAGATGAAATGGAATGGAATGGAATGGAAAGGAATAGAAAGGAATAAAGTGCAGTGGAGTGTAATGGAAAAGAAAGGAAGGGAGTGGATTGGAGTGGAATGGAGTGGAACGGAATGCAATAGAATGTTACGGAATTGAATGGATTAGAATGGAATGGAATGGAATGGAATTTAATAGAATTGAATGGAATGGAAAAATGTACAGGGGAGTGCAGTGCAGTGGAAAGGAGAAGAAAGGAATTGAGTGGAGTTGAATGGAATGGAGTGGAATGGAATTGAATGGAATAGAATCAAATGGAATGGAAGGGAGAGGACTGGAATGCAGACCATTGGGAAGCAATGGAATGCAGTGGAATGGAGAGGAGCGGAGAAGAGTGGATTTGAATTGATTGGAATTCAATGGAATCGAATGGATTAGAGTGCAGAGGAGTGGATTCTAGGGGAAAAGAATGCAAAGGAATGGAATGGAAAGGAATGGAATGGAATAAAATTGAGTGGATTCAAACGGAAGTGAATGTGAAGGAATGGAATGCAGTGGTGTGGAGAGGAGTGGAGTGCAGAAAACTGATTTTGAATGGAATGGAATGGAAGAGAATGGAATGGAATAGAATGGAATGCAATTGATTGGAATGGAATGGAATGGAATGGATTGGAATGGAATGGAATGGAACAGAATGGAACGGAATGGAATGGAACGGATTGGAATGGAATGGAATGGAATGGAATGGAATGGAATGGAATGGAATGAAGTGGATTGGACTGGAGTTGCGTGGAGCGTAATGGAATGGAATGGAACAGAATGGAATAGAAAGGTATGGAATGGAATTAAAAGAAATGGAATGAATGGAATGGAATGCAATGGAAAAAAGTGCAGTAGAGTGCAGTGGAGTGGAAGGGAGAAGAAAGTATGGGAGTGCAGTGTAGTGGAATGGAGTGGAATGGAATGGAACTGAATGGAACATAGTGGACTGGAATGGAGGCGAATGGGAAGGAATGGAATGCAGTGGAGTGGAGAAGAGTGGATTTCAAAGGAATGGTATGGATAGGAGTGGAGTGGATTCTAGTGGAAAAGAATGGAAAGGAATGGAACGGAATGGAATGGAATGGCATGGAATGGAATGCAATGGAATGGAATGGAATGGAAAAAGTGCGGTGGAGTGCAGTGGAGTGGAATGGACAAGAAAGAAAGGGAATGGAGTGGAGTAGAATGGTGTGGAATGAAATGGATTGGAAAGGAATGGAATGGAATGGAATGGATTGGACTGGCCTGGAATGGAGGCGAATGGGAAGGAATGGAATGCAGTGGAGTGGAGAGGACTGGAGGGGATTTGAATTGAATAGAATTGAACGGAATGGACTGCAGTGGAGTGGAGGGTATTCTAGTGGAAAAGACTGGTATGGAATGGAATGGAATGGAAAGGAAGGTAATGGAAAAAAGTGCATTGGTGTCTCATGGAATGGAATGGAGAAGAAAGGAAGGTAGTGGAGTAGAGTGGAATGGAGTGGAATTGAATGGAGAGGAATGGAATGGAATGGAATGGATTCTAATGCGAAGGAATCAAATGGATAAAAGTGGAGTGGAGTGCAGTGGAGTGGAATGGAGAAGAAAGGAAGGGAATGGAGTGGAATGGAATGGAATGGAATGGAATGGAATGTAGTGGACAGCAATGGAGGTGAAGGGGAAGGAATGGAATGCAGTGGAGTGGAAAGAAGTGGAGTGGAGAAAAGTGGATTTGAATTGAATGCAATGGAATGGAAAGGATGGGAGTGGAGTGGAGTGGATTCTAGTGGAAAAGAATGGAATGGAATGCCATGGAATTGAATGGAATGCAATAGAATGGAAAAAAGTGCAATGGAGTGGAGTGGAGTGGAATGGAGAAGAAATTAAGGGAGTGTAGTGGAGTGGAATGGAATGGAATGGAATGGAGTGGAGTGGAGTGGATTGCAGGCGAATGGGAAGGAATGGAATGCAGAGCAGTGGAGAGGAGTGGAGTGGAGAAGAGTGGATTAGAATTGAAGGGAATTTAATGCAATGGAATGGAATGGAATGCAGTGAATGGGAGTGGACTGGATTTGAGTAGAATGCAATGGAATGGAAAGTAATGGAATGGAATGCAATACAATGGAATGGAGTGGAATACAGTGGATTGGAGTGGAGTTGCATGGAGGGGAACGGAATGGAATGGAATGGAATGGAATGGAATGGAATGGAATGGAATGGAATGGCATGGCATGGCATGGAATGGAACGGATCGGAAAGGAATGGAATGGAATGCAATGGAATGGAATAGAAAAAAGTACAGTGGAGGGCAGTGCAGTGGAATGGAGAAGAAAGAATGGGAGTGGAGTGTAGTGGAATAGAGTGGAATGGAATGGAATGGAATGGAATGGAAAGTAATGGAATGGAATGGAAAAAATGCAGTGGAATGCAGTGCAGTGGAATGGAGAAGAAAGGAAGGTAGTGGAGTGGAGTGCAAGGGAGTGGAATGGAATGAAGTGGAATGGATTCGAATGGGAAGGAATTGAATGGAAAAAAGTGCAGTGGAGTGGAATGGAGAAGAAAGGAAGGGAATGGAATGGAATGGAATGGACTGGAATGGAATGTAGTGGACAGCAATGGAGGTGAATGGGAAGGAATGGAATGCAATGGAGTGGAGAGCAGTGGAGTGGAGAAGAGTGGATTTGAATTCAATGAAATGGAATGGAAAGGATTGGAGTGGAGTGGAGTGGATTCTAGTGGAAAAGAATGGAATGAATGGAAAGGAATTGAATGGAATGGAATGGACAGAAGTGCATTGGAGTGGAGTGGATTGGAATGGAGAATAAAGGAAGGGAGTGGACTGGAGTGGAATGGACTGGACTGGAATTGAATGGAATGGAATGGAGTGGAATGCAGGTGAATGGGAAGGAATGGAATGCCGTGCCGTGGAGAGGAGTGGAGTGGAGAAGAGTGGATTAGAACTGAAGGGAATTTAATGCAATGGAGTAGGATGGAATGGAATGTAATGAAGTGGATGGGATTGGAGTGGATTGAAGTAGAATGAAATTGGATGGAAAGTAATGGAATGGAATGAAATATAATGGAATGGAAGGGAATGCAGTGGATTGGAGTGGAGTTGTATGGAGGGGAATGGCATGGAATGGAAAGGAACAGCACGGAATGGAACAGAAAGTAATGGAATAGAATGCAATGGAATGGAATGGAATGGAATGGAATGGAATGGAATGGAATGGAATGGAAAAAAGTGCAGTGGAGTGCAGTGGAGTGGAATGGAGAAGAAGGGATGGGAGTGCAGTGGAGTGGAATAGAGTGGAATGGGATGGAATGGAATGGAATGGGTTGGAATGGAATGGAATGGAGTGGACCGGAGTGGAGGCGAATGGGAAGGAATGGAATGCAGTGGAGTGAAGAGGAATTTAGTAGAGAAGAGGGGATTTGAATTTAATGAAATGGATTGTTATGGATTGGAATGGAATGGAGTGGATTCTAGTGGAAAAGAATAGAATGGAATGGAATGGAATGAAATGGAAAAGAATGGAATGGAAAGGAATTGAATTTAATAGAATTCAAAGGAATGGAAAAATATACAGTAGAGTGCAGTGGAGTGGACTGGAGAAGAAAGGAACTGAGTGGAGTGGAGTGGAATGCAGTGGAATGGAATTGAATGGAGTGGATTCGAATGGAATGGAAAGGAGTCGACTGGAATGTAGGTGATTGGGAAGGAATGGAATGCAGTGGAATGGAGAGGAATGGATAAGAGTTGATAAGAATAGATTGGAGTTTAATAGAATGGAATGGATTGGAGTGGAGAGGCTTGGATTCTGGCGGAAAAGAATGGAATGGAATGGAAAGGGAAGGAATGGAATGGAATGGAACTGAATGGAATGGAATGGAATAGAGTGGACTGGAAAGGAGTGCAGTGGAGTGGAGAGGAGTGGAGTGGAGAAGTGTGGATTTGAATGGAATGGAATGGAATGGAAAGGATTGGTGTGGAGTGGAGTGGATTCTAGTGGAAAAGAATGGAATGGAATGGAATGGAATGGAATGGAAATGAATTGAATGGAAACGAAAGGAATGCTACGGAATGGAAAAAAGTGCAGTGGGTTGTAGTGGAGTGGAATGGAGAAGAAAGGAAGGGAATGAAGTGGAGTGGAATGGAATGGAATGGAATGGAATGGAATGGAATGGAATGGAATGTAGTGGACAGCAATGGAGGTGAATGGGAAGGAATGGAATGCAGTGGAGTGGAGAGCAGTGGAGTGGAGGAGAGTGGATTTGAACTGAATGAAATGGGATGGAAAGGATTGGAGTGGAGTGGAGTGGATTCTAGTCGAAAAGAATGGAATGGAATGGAATGGTATGGAATGGATAGGAATGGAACTGAATGGAATGGAATGGAGTGGACTGGAATGGAGTCGATTGGGAAGGAATGGAATGCAGTGGAGTGGAGAGGAGTGGAGTGGAGAAATGTGGATTCGAATGGAATGCAATGGAATGGAATGGACTGGTGTGGAGTGGAGTGGATTCTAGTGGAAAAGAATGGAATGGAATGGAATTGAATGGAAAGGAATGGAATGGTATGGAATGGAAAAAAGTGCAGCGGGTTGTAGTGGAGTGGAATGGAGAAGAAAGGAAGGGAGTGGATTGGAGTGGAATGGTGTGGAACGGAATGGAATGGAATGTTATGCAATGGAATGGAGTGCACTGGAATGGAGGCCAATGGGAAGGAATGGAGTGCAGTGGAGTGGAGACGAGTGGAGAGAAGAGTGGATTTGAATTCAATGCAATGAAATGCAATGGAATGGGTTGGAATGAAGTGGAATGCACTGGATTGGATTGGAGTGGATTGGAGTAGAGTGGAATGGAGTTGAAAACAATGGAATGAAATGGAATACAATGGAACGGAATGAAAAGGAATGGGATGGAATGCAATGAAGAAGAGTGCAGTGCAGTGTATTGGAAATGAATGGAATAGAGAGGAGTGTGGTGGAGTGTAGTGGAATGAGAATGAATGGAACGGAGTGGACTGGAGTGGAGTGGATGCGAATGGAGGGGAGTAGATTGGATTCAGTTGGAATAGAATGGAATGGAAAGGAATGGAATTGAATGGAATGCAGTGGATTGGAGTGGTGGAGTTGCGTGAAGGGGAATTGAATGGAATGGAATGGGATGGAATGGAATGCAATGGAATGGAATGGAATGGAATGGAATGAAGTGGAATGGAATGGTATGGAAAGGAACGGATTGGAGTGCAATGGGATAGAATGGAATGCAATGGGATATAATGGAATGCAATGGAATGGAATGCAATGGAATGGAAAAAAGTGCGGTGGAGTGCAGTGGAGTGGAATGGAGAAGAAAGGAAGGGAGTAGAGTTGAGTGGAATGGAGTGGGATGGAATGCGATGAAATGGAATGAAATGCAATGGAATAGAATTGAATGGAGTGGATTGCAATGGAGGCGAATGGGAAGGAAAGGAATGCAGTGGTTTGGAGAGGAGTGGGGAGCAGAAGAGTGGATTTGAATGGAACGGAATGGAATGGAATGGAATGAATATAAAAAGTGCACTGCAGACTAGTGGAGTGGAATGGAGAAGAAAAGAATGGGGTCGAGTAGAGTAGAATGGAGTGAAGTGGAATGGAATGGAAGATAACTGAATGGAATAGAATGGAATAGAATGGAATGCAATGGAATGGAATGGAATGGAATGGAAGGGAATGGAAAAAAGTGCAGTGGAGAGCAGTGGAGTGGAATGCAGAAGAAAGGAAGGGAGAGGATTTGAGTGGAATGGACTGGAATGGAATGGGATGAAATGGAATGGAATGCAAAAGAATCTAATTGAGTGAAGTGGACTGGAATGGAGATGAATGCGAAGGAATGGAATGCAGTGGTGTGCAGAGAGTAGAGTGCAGAAGAGTGGATTTAAATTGTATGAAATGGAAAGCAATGGATAGGAGTGGAGTGGAGTGGATTCAAGTGGGATAGATTTGAATGGAATGGAATGGAATGGAATGAATGGAAAAAAAGTGCAGTGGAATGTAGTGGAGTGGAAGGGAGAATAATGGAGGCAGTGGACTGGAGTGGAATAGAATGGAATGGAATGGAATGGAATAGAATGGAATGGAATGGAATGGAATGGAATGGAATGGAATGGAATGCATTGGAATGGAATGGAATGGAATGGAATGGAATAACAGTGAAATAAAATGTGAGTTGATATTGTGCCATTGCAATCCAGCCAGGGTGACAGATTGACAACATGTTGAAAGAAACAAATAGCATAGAATAATGTTGAACGGAATGGAATGGAATGGAATGGAATGGAATGGAATGGAATGGAAATGAATAGAATGAAGTGGATAGGAAAGGAGGCATATGGGAAGGAATGGAATGCAGAGGAGTGGAAAGGATTCGAGTATACATGATTGGATTTGAATTCAATGTAATGGAATGGAATGGATTGGAGTGGATTGGAGTGGATTCTACTGGAAAACAATGGAATGGAATGGAATGGAAAGGAATGTAATGTAATGAAATGTAAACTAATGGAATGGAATGGAATGGAATGGAATGGAATTGATTGTAGAAGAGTGGAGTGGTTTCGAGTGGAAAAGAATGGAATGGAATGGAATGGAATGGAATGGAATGGAATGGAATGGAATGCAATGCAATGGAATGGAATGGAATGGAATTGGTTGGAATGGAGTGGAAAAAAGTGCAGTGGACTGCAGTTGAGTGGAATGTAGGAGAAAGGAACGGAATGGAGTGGAGTGGAATGGAGTGGAATGGAATGGAATGGAACGGAATGGAATGGAATGGAATGGAATGGAGGCGAATGGGACGGAATGGAATGTAGTGGAGTGGAGAGGAGTGGAGAGAAGAAGAGTGGATTTGAATTCAATGGAATGGAACGCAATGGAATAGGATGGAGTGGAAAGGAATGCAGTGGAATGGAGTGGAGTGGATTGCAGTAGAATGGAATGGAATGCAAAGTAACGGGATGGAGTATAATACAATGGAACGGAATGAAAAGGAATGGGATGGAATGGATTGGAGTGGAGTGGAGAGTTTTGCAAATGAATGGAAAGGAGATGAGTGTGGTGGAGGGGAGTGGAATAGTAAGGAATGGAATGGAATGGATTGGAATGCAGAGGATAGGAGGGGAGGAGATTGGATTCAGACGGAATGGAATGGAATGGAATGGAATGCTGTGGATTGGAGTGGGCTTATATGGAGGGGAATGGAATGGAATGTGATGGAACGGAGGAAAATGGAATGGAATGGAATAGAATGGAATATAATGGATAAAATAGCAGTGGATTGCAGTGGAGTGGAATAGAGAGGAAAGGATGGGAGTGGAGTGGGTTGGAATGGAATGGAATGGAGTGGAATGGAATCGAATGAAGTGCAGTGGAGTGCAGAGGAGTGGAATGGAGGAGAAAGGAAGGGAGTGGAGAGCACTGGAATGAAGTGGAATGCAATGAATGGAATGGAAGGGAATCTATTAGACTGGAATGGAGGATAATGGGAAGGAATGGAATGCAGTCGACTGGAGAGGAGTGGAGTGGAGAAGAGTAGATTTGAATAGAATGGGAGGGAATGTAATGGATTTGATGGGAGTGGAGTGGATTCTAGTGGAAAAGAATGGAAAGGAATGGAATGGAATGGAAAAGAATGGTATGGAGTGGAGTGGAATTGTATGCAATGGAATGGAATGGAATGGAATGCAATGGAATGGAAAGAAGTGCAGTGGAGTGCAGTGGAGAGGAATGGAGAAGCAAGGAAGGGAGAGGTGAGGAGTGGAACGGATTGGAAGGGAATGGAATGCAATGGAATAGAATGAAATGGAATGGAATGGAAAGGAGTGGATTTCAATTGAGGAAAATAGGAAGGAATGAAATGCAGTGGTGTGGAGAGGAGTGGGGTGGAGAAGAGTGGATTGGCACTGAATGGAATGGAATGGAATCGATTTGAGTGGAATGGAGTGGATTCTATAGGAAAAGAATGGAATGGAATGGTATGGAATGGAATGGAATGGAATTAACCGAAAGTAAAGGAATGCAATGGAATGTAATACAACGGAATGGAAAAAATGCAGTGGAGTGCAGTGGAGAGGCACAGAGAAGAAAGGAAGGGACTGCAGATGATTGCAATGGAGTGGAAAGCAATGGGATGCAATGGAATGGAATGGAATGGAATGGAATGGAATGGAATGGAATGGAATGGAATGGAACAGAATGGATTGGAATGGAATGGAATGGAATGCAGTGGATTGGACTGGAGTTGCATGGAGGGGAATGGAATGGAATGGAATAGAATGGAATAGAAAGGTATGGAATGGAATTAAACGGAATGGAATGAATTGAATGGAATGCAATGGTAAAAAGTGCAGTGGAGTGCAGTGGAGTGGAAGGGAGAGGAAAGTAAGTGTGTGAAGTCTAGTGGAATGGAGTGGAATGGAATGGAATTGAATGGAACACAGTGGACTGCAATGGAGGCAAATGGGAAGGAATGGAATGCAGTGGAGTGGAGAGGAGAAAAAGTGGATTTCAAAGGAATGGAATGGATTGGACTGGAGTGGAGTGGATTCCAGTGGAAAAGAATGGAATGGAATCGAACGGAATGGAATGGAATGGAATTCAATGGAATGTAATGGCATGGAATGGAATGGAATGAAATGGAATGGAATGAAAAAAGTGTGGTGGAGTGCAGTAGAGTGGAATGGACAAGAAAGAAAAGGAATGGAGTGGAGTATTATGGTGTGGAAGGAAATGGATTGGAAAGGAATGGAATGGAATGAATTGGAGTGGCCAGGAATGGAGGTGAATGGGAAGGAATGGAATGCAGTGGAGTGGAGAGGATTGGAGTGGAGAAGGGTGGATTGGAATTAAATGGAATTGAACAGAATGGATTGAAGTGGGGTGGAGGGTATTCTAGTGGGAAAGAATGGTATGGAATGGAATGGAATGGAATGGAAAGGAAGGGGATTGAAAAAAGTGCATTGGTATCTCGTGGAATGGAATGGAGAAGAAAGGAAGGTAGTGGAGTGGAGTGGAATGGAGTGCAATGGAATGGAGAGGAATGGAATGGATTCAAATGGGAAGGAATTGATAGGAGAAAAGTGGAGTGGAGTGCAGTGGAGTGGAAGGGAGAAGAAAGGAAGGGAATGGAGTGGAATGGAATGGAATGAAGTGGAATGGAATGGAATGGAATGGAATGGAATGGAATGGAACGGAATGTAGTGGACAGCAATGGAGGTGAATGTGAAGGAATGGAATGCAGTGGGGTGGAGAGGAGTGGAGGGGAGAAGAGTGGATTTGAATTGAATGGAATGGAATGGAAAGGATGGGAGTGGGGTGCAGTGGATTCTAGTGGAAAAGAATGGAATGGAATGCAATGGAATTGAATGGAATGGAATGGAATGGAAAAATGCGCAGTGGAGTGTAGTGGAGAGGAATGGAGAATAAATTAAGGGAGTGTAGTGGACTGGAATGGACTGGAATGGAATGGAATAGAATGGAATGCAGGCGAATGGGAAAGAATGGAATGCAGAGCAGTGGAGAGGAGTGGAGTGGGGAAGAGTGGATTAGAATTGAAGAGAATTTAATGCAATGGAATAGAATGCAATGGAATGGAATGCAGTGAATGGGAGTGGATTGGATTGGAGTAGAAAGCAATGGAATGGAAAGTAGTGGAATGGCATGCAATACAATGGAATGGAATGGAATACAGTAGATAGGAGTGGAGTTGTGTAGAGTGGAATGGAATGGAATGGAATAGAATGGAACGGAACGGATTGGAAAGGAATGGAATGGAATGCAATGGAATGGAATGGAAAAAGTACAGTGGAGTGCAGTGCTCTGGAATGGAGAAGAAAGTATGGAAGTGGAGTGGAGTGGAATAGAGTGGAATGGAATGGAATGGAAAGGAATGGAAAAAAGTGCAGTGGAATGCAGTGCAGTGGAATGGAGAAGAAAGGATGGTAGTGGAGTGGAGTGGAAAGGAGTGGAACGGAATGAAATGGAATCAATTCGAATGGGAAGGAAGGGAATGGAGAAAAGTGCAGAGGAGAGCAGTGGAGTGGAATGGAGAAGAAAGGAAGGGAATGGAGTTGAGTGGAATGGAGTGGAATGGAATGGAATGGAATGTAGTGGACAGCAGTGGAGGTGAATGGGAAGGAATGGAATGCAGTGGAGTGGAGAACAGTGGAGTGGAGAAGAGTGGATTTGAATTGAATGAAATGGAATGGAAAGGATTGGAGTGGAGTGGAGTGGATTCTAGTGTAAAACAATGGAATGGAATGAAATGGAATGGAAAAAAGTGTATTGGAGTGTAGTGGAGTTTAATAGATAAGAAAGGAAGGGAGTGGAGTGGAATGGACTGGAATGGAATGGAATGGAAAGGAATGGAATGGAATGGAGTGGAATGCAGGCGAATGGGAAGGAATGGAATGCAGTGCAGTGGAGAGGAATGGAGTGGAGAAGAGGGGATTAGAATTGAAGGGAATTTAATGCAATGAAATAGAATGGAATGGAATGGAATGAAGTCGATGGGATTGGAGTGGACTGGAGTAGAATGAAATTGAATGGCAAGTAAAGGAATGGAAGGCAATACAATGGAATGGAATGGAATGCAGTGGATTGGAGTGGAGTTGCGTGGAGGGGAATGGAATGGAATGGAATGGAACGGAACGGAACGGAACGGAAAGTAATGGAATGGAAGGCAATGGAATGGAATGGAATGGAATGGAATGGAATGGAATGGAATGGAATGGAATGGAATAGAAAAATGTGCAGTGGAGTGCAATGGAGTGGAATGGAGAAGAAGGGATTGGAGTAGGATGGAGTGGAATGGAGAAGAAGGGATTGGAGTAGGGTGGAGTGGAACAGAGTGGAATGGAATGGAATGGAATGGAATGGAATGGAATGGACCAGAGTGGAGGCGAATGGGAAGGAATGGAATGCAGTGGAGTGAAGAGGAATTTAGTGGAGAAGAGTGGATTTGAATTTAATGAAATGGATTGCTATGGAATGGAGTAGAATGGAGTGGATTCTAGTGGAAAAGAATAGAATGGAATGGAATGGAATGGAATGGAATGGAATGGAATGGAATGAAACGGAACGAAACGGAAAGGAACGAAATGGAGTGGAATAGAAAAAGTGCGGTGGAGTGAAGTGGAGTGGAATGGACAAGAAAGAAACGGAATGGAGTAGAGTAGAATGGTGTGGAATGAAACGGATTGGAAAGGAATGGAATGGATTGGAGTGGCCTGGAATGGAGGCGAATGGGAAGGAATGTCATGTAGTGGAGTGGAGAGGACTGCAGTGGAGAAGGGTGGATTTGAATTGAATGGAATTGAACAGAATGGACTGCAGCGGAGTGGAGGGTACTCTAGCAGAAGACTGGTATGGAATGGAAAGGAATGGAAAGGAAGGTAATGGAAAAAAGTGCATTGGTGTCTCGTGGAATGGAATGGAGAAGAAAGAAAGGTAGTGGAGTGGAGTGGAATGGAGCGGAATGGAATGGAGAGGAATGGAATGGAATGGAATGGATTCGAATGGGAAGTAATTGAATGGATAAAAGTGGAGTGGAGTGCAGTGGAGTGGAATGGGGAAGAAAGGAAGGGAATGGAGTGGAATGGAATGGAATGAAGTGGAATATAATGGAATGGAATGCAGTGGAATGTAGTGGACAGCAATGGAGGTGAAAGGGAAGGAATGGAATGCAGTGGAGTGGAGAGGAGTGGAGTGGAGAAGAGGGGATTTGAATTGAATGCAACGGAATGGAAAGGATGGGAGTGGAATGGATTCTAGTGAAAAAGAATGGAATGGAATGCAGTGAAATTGAAAGGAATGCAATGGAATGGAAAAAAGTGCAATGGAGAGTAGTGGAGTGGAACGGAGAAGAAATTAAGGGAGTGTAGTGTAGTGGAATGGAATGGAATGGAATGGAATGGAATGGAATGGAATGGAATAGAATGAAATGGAGTGGAGTGGATTTCAGGCGAATGGGAAGGAATGGAATGCAGAGCAGTGGAGAGGAGTGGAGTAGAGAAGAGTGGAATAGAATTGAAAGGAATTTAATGCAATGGAATGGAATGGAATACAGTGAATGCGATTGGGCTGGATTGGAGTAGAATGCAATGGAATGGAAAGTAATGGAATACAATGCAATACGATGGAATGGAATGGAATACAGTGGATTGGAGTGGAGTTGCGTGGAGGGGAAAGGAATGGAATGGAACGGAATGGAACGGATCAGAAAGGAATGGAACGGAATGCAATGGAATGGAATGGAATGGAACGGAATGCAATGGAATGGAATGGAATGGAATGGAATGGAAAAAAGTACAGTGGAGGGCAGTGCAGTTGAATGGAGAAGAAAGAATGGGAGTGGAGTGTAGCAGAATAGAGTGGAATAGAATGGAATGGAATGGAATGGAATGGAATGGAATGGAATGAAATGGAATGGAAAAAAGTGCAGTGGAATGCAGTGCAGTGGAATGGAGAAGAAAGGAAGGTAGTGGTGTGGAGTGGAATGGAGTGGAATGGAATGAAGTGGAATGGATTCGAATTGGAAGGAATTGAATGGAGAAAAGTGCAGTGGAGTGCAGTGGAGTGGAATGGAGAAGAAAGGAAGGGAATGGAGTGGAGTGGAAGGGAGTGGAATGGAATGGAATGGAATGGAATGGAATGTAGTAGACAGCAATGGAGGTGAATGGGAATGAATAGAATGCAGTGGAGTGGAGAGCAGTGGAGTGGAGAACAGTGGATTTGAACTGAATGAAATGGAATGGAAAGGATTGGAGTGGAGTGGAGTGGATTCTAGTGGAAAAGAATGGAATGGAATGGAAAGGAATTGAATGGAATGGAATGGAAAGAAGTGCATTGGAGTGTAGTGGAGTGGAAAGGAGAATAAAGGAAGGGAGTGGAGTGGAGTGGAATGGACTGGAATGGAACGGAATGGAATGGAGTGGAATGCAGGCGAATGGGAAGGAATGGAATGCAGTGCACTGGAGAGGAGTGGAGTGGAGAAGAGTGGACTAGAATTGAAGGGAATTTAATGCAATAGAGTAGGATGGAATGGAATGTAGTGAAGTGGATGGGATTGGAATGGATTGAAGTAGAATGAAATTGAATGGAAAGTAATGGAATGGAATGAAATACAATGGAATGGAAGGGAATGCAGTGGACTGGAGTGGAGTTGTGTGCAGGGGAATGGAATGGAATGCAACGGAACAGAACGGAAAGTAATGGAATGGAATGCAATGGAATGGAATGGAAAAAAGTGCAGTGGAGTGCAGTGGAGTGGAATGGAGAAGAAGGGATGGGAGTGCAGTGGAGTGGAATAGAGTGGAATGGGATGGAATGGAATGGAATAGAATGGAATGGAATGGAATGGAATGGAGTGGACTGGAGTGGAGGCGAATGGGAAGGAATGGAATGCAGTGGAGTGAAGAGGAATTTACTGGAGAACAGGGGATTTGAATTTAATGAAATGGATTGTTATGGATTGTAGTGGAATGGAATGAATTCTAGTGGAAAAGAATAGAACGGAATGGAATGGAATGGTATGGAATGGAAAGGAATTGAATTTAATAGAATTGAAAGGAATGGAAAAATGTACAGTAGAGTGCAGTGGAGTGGAATGGAGAAGAAAGGAACTGAGTGGAGTGGAGTGGAATGGAGTGGAATGGAATTGAATGCAGTGGATTCGAATGGAATGGAATGGAGTGGACTGGAATGTAGGTGATTGAGAAGGAATGGAATGAAGTGGAGTGCAGAGGAAGGGATATGAGTTGATATGAATAGATAGGTGTTTAATAGAATGGAATGGATTGGAGTGGAGAGGATTGGATTCTGGCGGAAAAGAACGGAATGGAATGGAAAGGGAAGGAATGGAATGGAATGGAACTGAATGGAATTGAATGGAATGGAGTGGACTGGAATGTAGTCGATTCGGAAGGAATGGAATGCAGTGGAGTGGAGAGGAGTGGAGTGGAGAAGTGTGGAATGGAATGGAATGGAATGGAATGGAATGGGTTGGTGTGGAGTGGAGTGGATTCTAGTGGAAAAGAATGGAATGGAATGGAAATGAATTGAATGGAAATGCATGGAATGGTATGGAATGGAAAAAAGTGCAGTGGGTTGTAGTGGAGTGGAATGGAGAAGAAAGGAGGGGAATGGAGTGGAGTGGAATGGAGTGGAATGGAATGGAATGGAATGGAATGTAGTGGACGGCAAAGGAGGTGAATGGGAAGGAATGGAATTCAGTGGAGTGGAGAGCAGTGGAGTGGAGAAGAGTGGATTTGAATTGAATGAAATGGAATGGAAAGGACTGGAGTGGAGTGGAGTGGATTCTGGTCGAAAAGAATGGAATGAAATGGAATGGAATGGTACGGAATGGATTGGAATGGAACTGAATGGAATGGAGTGGACTGTAATGGAGTCGAATGGGAAGGAATGGAATGCAGTGGAGTGGAGAGGAGTGGAGTGGAGAAATGTGGATTTGACTGGAATGCAATGGAATGTAATGGACTGGTGTGGAGTGGAGTGGATATTAGTGGAAAAGAATGGAATGGAATGGTATGGAATGGAAAAAAGTACAGCGGGTTGTAGTGGAGTGGAATGGAGAAGAAAGGAAGGGAGTGGATTGAAGTGGAATGATGTGGAATGGAATGGAATGGAATCTTATGCAATGGAATGCAGTGGACTGGAATGGAGGCGAATGGGAAGGAATGGAGTGCAGTGGAGTGGAGACGAGTGGAGAGAAGAGTGGATTTGAATTCAATGCAATGGAATGGGATGGAATGAAATAGAATGCAGTGGATTGGACTGGAGTGGATCGGAGTACATTGGAATGGAGTTGAAAGTAATGGAATGGAATGCACTGGAATGGAATACAATGGAACAGAATGAAAAGGAATGGGATGGTATGGAATGGAGAAGAGTGCAGTGCAGTGTATTGGAAATGAATGGAATAGAGAGGAGTGTGGTGGAGTGTAGTGGAATGAGAAGGAATGGAATGGAGTGGACTGGAGGAGAGTGGAGGCGAATGAAGGGGAGTGGATTGGATTCAGTAGGAATGGAATGGAATGGAAAGGAATGGAATTCAATGGAATGCAGTGGATTGGAGTGGAGTTGTGTGGAGGGGAATTGAATGGGATGGAATGGAATGGAAAGGAATGGAATGGAATGGAATGGAATGAAACAGAATGGAATGAATGGATTATAATGGAATGCAATAGAAAGGAAAAAATTGCAGTGGAGTGCAGTGGAGTAGAATGGAAAAAAAAGGAAGGGAGTGGATTGGAGGGGAATGGAGTGCAACGGAATGGAATAGGATGTTATGGAATGGAATGGATCAGAATTCAATGGAATGGAATGGAATGGAATGGAACGGAATGGAACTTAATAGAATTGAATGGAATTGAAAAATGAACAGTGGAGTGCAGTGGAGTGGAATGGAGAAGAAAGGAACTGAGTAGAGTGGAATGGAATAGAATGGAATGGAATCAAATGGAATGGAATGGAGTGGACTGGAATGTAGGCCATTGGGAAGGAATGGAATGCAGTGGAGTGGAGAGGAGGGGAGAAGAGTGGATTTGAATTGATTGGAATTTAATGGAATGAAACGGATTACAGTGGAGTGGAGTGGATTCTAGGGGAAAACAAGGGAATGGAATGGAATGGAAGGGAATGGAATGGAATGGAATGGAACGGAATGGAATGGAATGGAATGGAATGGAATTGTGTGTAGTGGAGTGGATTCTAGTTGAAAAGAACCGAATGGAATGGAATGGAATGGAAATGAATTGAATGTAATGGAATGAAATGGAATGGTATGGAATGGAAAAAAGTGCAGTGGGTTGTAGTGGAGTGGAATGGAGAAGAAAGGAAGGGAGTGGATTGGAGTGGAATGGAGTGGAAAATAATGGAATGGAATGTTATGGAATGGAATGGAATGGAATGGAATGGAGTGGGCTGGAATGGAGGTGAATGGGAAGGAATGGAATGCAGTGGATTGGAGAAGAGTGGAGAGGAGAAGAGTGAATTTGAATTCAATGGAATGGAATGCAATGGAATGGGATGGAATGAAATGGAATGCAGTGGATTGGACTGGAGTGGATTGGAGTAGAATGGAATGGAGTTGAAAGTAATGGAATGGAATGGAATGGAATACATTAGAATGGAATGAAAAAGAATGGGATGGAATGGAATGGAGAGGAGTGCAGTGCAGTGTATTGGAAATGAATGGAATAGAGAGGAGTGTGGTGGAGTGTAGTGGAATGGGAAGGAATGGAATGGAGTGGACGGGAGTGGATTGGAGGGGAATGGAGGGGAGAAGATTGGATTCAGTTGGAATGGAAAGGAATGGAAATGAATCGAATGCAGTGGATTGGAGTGGAGTTGCGTGGAGGGGAATTGAATGGAATGGAATGAGATGAAATGGAATGGAATGGAATGGAAAGGAATAGAAAGGAATAAAGTGCAGTGGAGTGTAATGGAAAAGAAAGGAAGGGAGTGGATTGGAGTGGAATGGAGTGGAACGGAATGCAATAGAATGTTACGGAATTGAATGGATTAGAATGGAATGGAATGGAATGGAATTTAATAGAATTGAATGGAATGGAAAAATGTACAGGGGAGTGCAGTGCAGTGGAAAGGAGAAGAAAGGAATTGAGTGGAGTTGAATGGAATGGAGTGGAATGGAATTGAATGGAATAGAATCAAATGGAATGGAAGGGAGAGGACTGGAATGCAGACCATTGGGAAGCAATGGAATGCAGTGGAATGGAGAGGAGCGGAGAAGAGTGGATTTGAATTGATTGGAATTCAATGGAATCGAATGGATTAGAGTGCAGAGGAGTGGATTCTAGGGGAAAAGAATGCAAAGGAATGGAATGGAAAGGAATGGAATGGAATAAAATTGAGTGGATTCAAACGGAAGTGAATGTGAAGGAATGGAATGCAGTGGTGTGGAGAGGAGTGGAGTGCAGAAAACTGATTTTGAATGGAATGGAATGGAAGAGAATGGAATGGAATAGAATGGAATGCAATTGATTGGAATGGAATGGAATGGAATGGATTGGAATGGAATGGAATGGAACAGAATGGAACGGAATGGAATGGAACGGATTGGAATGGAATGGAATGGAATGGAATGGAATGGAATGAAGTGGATTGGACTGGAGTTGCGTGGAGCGTAATGGAATGGAATGGAACAGAATGGAATAGAAAGGTATGGAATGGAATTAAAAGAAATGGAATGAATGGAATGGAATGCAATGGAAAAAAGTGCAGTAGAGTGCAGTGGAGTGGAAGGGAGAAGAAAGTATGGGAGTGCAGTGTAGTGGAATGGAGTGGAATGGAATGGAACTGAATGGAACATAGTGGACTGGAATGGAGGCGAATGGGAAGGAATGGAATGCAGTGGAGTGGAGAAGAGTGGATTTCAAAGGAATGGTATGGATAGGAGTGGAGTGGATTCTAGTGGAAAAGAATGGAAAGGAATGGAACGGAATGGAATGGAATGGAATGGAATGGCATGGAATGGAATGCAATGGAATGGAATGGAATGGAAAAAGTGCGGTGGAGTGCAGTGGAGTGGAATGGACAAGAAAGAAAGGGAATGGAGTGGAGTAGAATGGTGTGGAATGAAATGGATTGGAAAGGAATGGAATGGAATGGAATGGATTGGACTGGCCTGGAATGGAGGCGAATGGGAAGGAATGGAATGCAGTGGAGTGGAGAGGACTGGAGGGGATTTGAATTGAATAGAATTGAACGGAATGGACTGCAGTGGAGTGGAGGGTATTCTAGTGGAAAAGACTGGTATGGAATGGAATGGAATGGAAAGGAAGGTAATGGAAAAAAGTGCATTGGTGTCTCATGGAATGGAATGGAGAAGAAAGGAAGGTAGTGGAGTAGAGTGGAATGGAGTGGAATTGAATGGAGAGGAATGGAATGGAATGGAATGGATTCTAATGCGAAGGAATCAAATGGATAAAAGTGGAGTGGAGTGCAGTGGAGTGGAATGGAGAAGAAAGGAAGGGAATGGAGTGGAATGGAATGGAATGGAATGGAATGGAATGGAATGGAATGTAGTGGACAGCAATGGAGGTGAAGGGGAAGGAATGGAATGCAGTGGAGTGGAAAGAAGTGGAGTGGAGAAAAGTGGATTTGAATTGAATGCAATGGAATGGAAAGGATGGGAGTGGAGTGGAGTGGATTCTAGTGGAAAAGAATGGAATGGAATGCCATGGAATTGAATGGAATGCAATAGAATGGAAAAAAGTACAATGGAGTGGAGTGGAGTGGAATGGAGAAGAAATTAAGGGAGTGTAGTGGAGTGGAATGGAATGGAATGGAATGGAGTGGAGTGGAGTGGATTGCAGGCGAATGGGAAGGAATGGAATGCAGAGCAGTGGAGAGGAGTGGAGTGGAGAAGAGTGGATTAGAATTGAAGGGAATTTAATGCAATGGAATGGAATGGAATGCAGTGAATGGGAGTGGACTGGATTTGAGTAGAATGCAATGGAATGGAAAGTAATGGAATGGAATGCAATACAATGGAATGGAGTGGAATACAGTGGATTGGAGTGGAGTTGCATGGAGGGGAACGGAATGGAATGGAATGGAATGGAATGGAGGCGAATGGGACGGAATGGAATGTAGTGGAGTGGAGAGGAGTGGAGAGAAGAAGAGTGGATTTGAATTCAATGGAATGGAACGCAATGGAATAGGATGGAGTGGAAAGGAATGCAGTGGAATGGAGTGGAGTGGATTGCAGTAGAATGGAATGGAATGCAAAGTAACGGGATGGAGTATAATACAATGGAACGGAATGAAAAGGAATGGGATGGAATGGATTGGAGTGGAGTGGAGAGTTTTGCAAATGAATGGAAAGGAGATGAGTGTGGTGGAGGGGAGTGGAATAGTAAGGAATGGAATGGAATGGATTGGAATGCAGAGGATAGGAGGGGAGGAGATTGGATTCAGACGGAATGGAATGGAATGGAATGGAATGCTGTGGATTGGAGTGGGCTTATATGGAGGGGAATGGAATGGAATGTGATGGAACGGAGGAAAATGGAATGGAATGGAATAGAATGGAATATAATGGATAAAATAGCAGTGGATTGCAGTGGAGTGGAATAGAGAGGAAAGGATGGGAGTGGAGTGGGTTGGAATGGAATGGAATGGAGTGGAATGGAATCGAATGAAGTGCAGTGGAGTGCAGAGGAGTGGAATGGAGGAGAAAGGAAGGGAGTGGAGAGCACTGGAATGAAGTGGAATGCAATGAATGGAAAGGAAGGGAATCTATTAGACTGGAATGGAGGATAATGGGAAGGAATGGAATGCAGTCGACTGGAGAGGAGTGGAGTGGAGAAGAGTAGATTTGAATAGAATGGGAGGGAATGTAATGGATTTGATGGGAGTGGAGTGGATTCTAGTGGAAAAGAATGGAAAGGAATGGAATGGAATGGAAAAGAATGGTATGGAGTGGAGTGGAATTGTATGCAATGGAATGGAATGGAATGGAATGCAATGGAATGGAAAGAAGTGCAGTGGAGTGCAGTGGAGAGGAATGGAGAAGCAAGGAAGGGAGAGGTGAGGAGTGGAACGGATTGGAAGGGAATGGAATGCAATGGAATAGAATGAAATGGAATGGAATGGAAAGGAGTGGATTTCAATTGAGGAAAATAGGAAGGAATGAAATGCAGTGGTGTGGAGAGGAGTGGGGTGGAGAAGAGTGGATTGGCACTGAATGGAATGGAATGGAATCGATTTGAGTGGAATGGAGTGGATTCTATAGGAAAAGAATGGAATGGAATGGTATGGAATGGAATGGAATGGAATTAACCGAAAGTAAAGGAATGCAATGGAATGTAATACAACGGAATGGAAAAAATGCAGTGGAGTGCAGTGGAGAGGCACAGAGAAGAAAGGAAGGGACTGCAGATGATTGCAATGGAGTGGAAAGCAATGGGATGCAATGGAATGGAATGGAATGGAATGGAATGGAATGGAATGGAATGGAATGGAACAGAATGGATTGGAATGGAATGGAATGGAATGCAGTGGATTGGACTGGAGTTGCATGGAGGGGAATGGAATGGAATGGAATAGAATGGAATAGAAAGGTATGGAATGGAATTAAACGGAATGGAATGAATTGAATGGAATGCAATGGTAAAAAGTGCAGTGGAGTGCAGTGGAGTGGAAGGGAGAGGAAAGTAAGTGTGTGAAGTCTAGTGGAATGGAGTGGAATGGAATGGAATTGAATGGAACACAGTGGACTGCAATGGAGGCAAATGGGAAGGAATGGAATGCAGTGGAGTGGAGAGGAGAAAAAGTGGATTTCAAAGGAATGGAATGGATTGGACTGGAGTGGAGTGGATTCCAGTGGAAAAGAATGGAATGGAATCGAACGGAATGGAATGGAATGGAATTCAATGGAATGTAATGGCATGGAATGGAATGGAATGAAATGGAATGGAATGAAAAAAGTGTGGTGGAGTGCAGTAGAGTGGAATGGACAAGAAAGAAAAGGAATGGAGTGGAGTATTATGGTGTGGAAGGAAATGGATTGGAAAGGAATGGAATGGAATGAATTGGAGTGGCCAGGAATGGAGGTGAATGGGAAGGAATGGAATGCAGTGGAGTGGAGAGGATTGGAGTGGAGAAGGGTGGATTGGAATTAAATGGAATTGAACAGAATGGATTGAAGTGGGGTGGAGGGTATTCTAGTGGGAAAGAATGGTATGGAATGGAATGGAATGGAATGGAAAGGAAGGGGATTGAAAAAAGTGCATTGGTATCTCGTGGAATGGAATGGAGAAGAAAGGAAGGTAGTGGAGTGGAGTGGAATGGAGTGCAATGGAATGGAGAGGAATGGAATGGATTCAAATGGGAAGGAATTGATAGGAGAAAAGTGGAGTGGAGTGCAGTGGAGTGGAAGGGAGAAGAAAGGAAGGGAATGGAGTGGAATGGAATGGAATGAAGTGGAATGGAATGGAATGGAATGGAATGGAATGGAATGGAATGGAATGTAGTGGACAGCAATGGAGGTGAATGTGAAGGAATGGAATGCAGTGGGGTGGAGAGGAGTGGAGGGGAGAAGAGTGGATTTGAATTGAATGGAATGGAATGGAAAGGATGGGAGTGGGGTGCAGTGGATTCTAGTGGAAAAGAATGGAATGGAATGCAATGGAATTGAATGGAATGGAATGGAATGGAAAAATGCGCAGTGGAGTGTAGTGGAGAGGAATGGAGAATAAATTAAGGGAGTGTAGTGGACTGGAATGGACTGGAATGGAATGGAATAGAATGGAATGCAGGCGAATGGGAAAGAATGGAATGCAGAGCAGTGGAGAGGAGTGGAGTGGGGAAGAGTGGATTAGAATTGAAGAGAATTTAATGCAATGGAATAGAATGCAATGGAATGGAATGCAGTGAATGGGAGTGGATTGGATTGGAGTAGAAAGCAATGGAATGGAAAGTAGTGGAATGGCATGCAATACAATGGAATGGAATGGAATACAGTAGATAGGAGTGGAGTTGTGTAGAGTGGAATGGAATGGAATGGAATAGAATGGAACGGAACGGATTGGAAAGGAATGGAATGGAATGCAATGGAATGGAATGGAAAAAGTACAGTGGAGTGCAGTGCTCTGGAATGGAGAAGAAAGTATGGAAGTGGAGTGGAGTGGAATAGAGTGGAATGGAATGGAATGGAAAGGAATGGAAAAAAGTGCAGTGGAATGCAGTGCAGTGGAATGGAGAAGAAAGGATGGTAGTGGAGTGGAGTGGAAAGGAGTGGAACGGAATGAAATGGAATCAATTCGAATGGGAAGGAAGGGAATGGAGAAAAGTGCAGAGGAGAGCAGTGGAGTGGAATGGAGAAGAAAGGAAGGGAATGGAGTTGAGTGGAATGGAGTGGAATGGAATGGAATGGAATGTAGTGGACAGCAGTGGAGGTGAATGGGAAGGAATGGAATGCAGTGGAGTGGAGAACAGTGGAGTGGAGAAGAGTGGATTTGAATTGAATGAAATGGAATGGAAAGGATTGGAGTGGAGTGGAGTGGATTCTAGTGTAAAACAATGGAATGGAATGAAATGGAATGGAAAAAAGTGTATTGGAGTGTAGTGGAGTTTAATAGATAAGAAAGGAAGGGAGTGGAGTGGAATGGACTGGAATGGAATGGAATGGAAAGGAATGGAATGGAATGGAGTGGAATGCAGGCGAATGGGAAGGAATGGAATGCAGTGCAGTGGAGAGGAATGGAGTGGAGAAGAGGGGATTAGAATTGAAGGGAATTTAATGCAATGAAATAGAATGGAATGGAATGGAATGAAGTCGATGGGATTGGAGTGGATTGGAGTAGAATGAAATTGAATGGCAAGTAAAGGAATGGAAGGCAATACAATGGAATGGAATGGAATGCAGTGGATTGGAGTGGAGTTGCGTGGAGGGGAATGGAATGGAATGGAATGGAACGGAACGGAACGGAACGGAAAGTAATGGAATGGAAGGCAATGGAATGGAATGGAATGGAATGGAATGGAATGGAATGGAATGGAATGGAATGGAATGGAATAGAAAAATGTGCAGTGGAGTGCAATGGAGTGGAATGGAGAAGAAGGGATTGGAGTAGGATGGAGTGGAATGGAGAAGAAGGGATTGGAGTAGGGTGGAGTGGAACAGAGTGGAATGGAATGGAATGGAATGGAATGGAATGGAATGGACCAGAGTGGAGGCGAATGGGAAGGAATGGAATGCAGTGGAGTGAAGAGGAATTTAGTGGAGAAGAGTGGATTTGAATTTAATGAAATGGATTGCTATGGAATGGAGTAGAATGGAGTGGATTCTAGTGGAAAAGAATAGAATGGAATGGAATGGAATGGAATGGAATGGAATGGAATGAAACGGAACGAAACGGAAAGGAACGAAATGGAGTGGAATAGAAAAAGTGCGGTGGAGTGAAGTGGAGTGGAATGGACAAGAAAGAAACGGAATGGAGTAGAGTAGAATGGTGTGGAATGAAACGGATTGGAAAGGAATGGAATGGATTGGAGTGGCCTGGAATGGAGGCGAATGGGAAGGAATGTCATGTAGTGGAGTGGAGAGGACTGCAGTGGAGAAGGGTGGATTTGAATTGAATGGAATTGAACGGAATGGACTGCAGCGGAGTGGAGGGTACTCTAGCAGAAGACTGGTATGGAATGGAAAGGAATGGAAAGGAAGGTAATGGAAAAAAGTGCATTGGTGTCTCGTGGAATGGAATGGAGAAGAAAGAAAGGTAGTGGAGTGGAGTGGAATGGAGCGGAATGGAATGGAGAGGAATGGAATGGAATGGAATGGATTCGAATGGGAAGTAATTGAATGGATAAAAGTGGAGTGGAGTGCAGTGGAGTGGAATGGGGAAGAAAGGAAGGGAATGGAGTGGAATGGAATGGAATGAAGTGGAATATAATGGAATGGAATGCAGTGGAATGTAGTGGACAGCAATGGAGGTGAAAGGGAAGGAATGGAATGCAGTGGAGTGGAGAGGAGTGGAGTGGAGAAGAGGGGATTTGAATTGAATGCAACGGAATGGAAAGGATGGGAGTGGAATGGATTCTAGTGAAAAAGAATGGAATGGAATGCAGTGAAATTGAAAGGAATGCAATGGAATGGAAAAAAGTGCAATGGAGAGTAGTGGAGTGGAACGGAGAAGAAATTAAGGGAGTGTAGTGTAGTGGAATGGAATGGAATGGAATGGAATGGAATGGAATGGAATGGAATGGAATGGAATAGAATGAAATGGAGTGGAGTGGATTTCAGGCGAATGGGAAGGAATGGAATGCAGAGCAGTGGAGAGGAGTGGAGTAGAGAAGAGTGGAATAGAATTGAAAGGAATTTAATGCAATGGAATGGAATGGAATACAGTGAATGCGATTGGGCTGGATTGGAGTAGAATGCAATGGAATGGAAAGTAATGGAATACAATGCAATACGATGGAATGGAATGGAATACAGTGGATTGGAGTGGAGTTGCGTGGAGGGGAAAGGAATGGAATGGAACGGAATGGAACGGATCAGAAAGGAATGGAACGGAATGCAATGGAATGGAATGGAATGGAACGGAATGCAATGGAATGGAATGGAATGGAATGGAATGGAAAAAAGTACAGTGGAGGGCAGTGCAGTTGAATGGAGAAGAAAGAATGGGAGTGGAGTGTAGCAGAATAGAGTGGAATAGAATGGAATGGAATGGAATGGAATGGAATGGAATGGAATGGAATGAAATGGAATGGAAAAAAGTGCAGTGGAATGCAGTGCAGTGGAATGGAGAAGAAAGGAAGGTAGTGGTGTGGAGTGGAATGGAGTGGAATGGAATGAAGTGGAATGGATTCGAATTGGAAGGAATTGAATGGAGAAAAGTGCAGTGGAGTGCAGTGGAGTGGAATGGAGAAGAAAGGAAGGGAATGGAGTGGAGTGGAAGGGAGTGGAATGGAATGGAATGGAATGGAATGGAATGTAGTAGACAGCAATGGAGGTGAATGGGAATGAATAGAATGCAGTGGAGTGGAGAGCAGTGGAGTGGAGAACAGTGGATTTGAACTGAATGAAATGGAATGGAAAGGATTGGAGTGGAGTGGAGTGGATTCTAGTGGAAAAGAATGGAATGGAATGGAAAGGAATTGAATGGAATGGAATGGAAAGAAGTGCATTGGAGTGTAGTGGAGTGGAAAGGAGAATAAAGGAAGGGAGTGGAGTGGAGTGGAATGGACTGGAATGGAACGGAATGGAATGGAGTGGAATGCAGGCGAATGGGAAGGAATGGAATGCAGTGCACTGGAGAGGAGTGGAGTGGAGAAGAGTGGACTAGAATTGAAGGGAATTTAATGCAATAGAGTAGGATGGAATGGAATGTAGTGAAGTGGATGGGATTGGAATGGATTGAAGTAGAATGAAATTGAATGGAAAGTAATGGAATGGAATGAAATACAATGGAATGGAAGGGAATGCAGTGGACTGGAGTGGAGTTGTGTGCAGGGGAATGGAATGGAATGCAACGGAACAGAACGGAAAGTAATGGAATGGAATGCAATGGAATGGAATGGAAAAAAGTGCAGTGGAGTGCAGTGGAGTGGAATGGAGAAGAAGGGATGGGAGTGCAGTGGAGTGGAATAGAGTGGAATGGGATGGAATGGAATGGAATAGAATGGAATGGAATGGAATGGAGTGGACTGGAGTGGAGGCGAATGGGAAGGAATGGAATGCAGTGGAGTGAAGAGGAATTTACTGGAGAACAGGGGATTTGAATTTAATGAAATGGATTGTTATGGATTGTAGTGGAATGGAATGAATTCTAGTGGAAAAGAATAGAACGGAATGGAATGGAATGGTATGGAATGGAAAGGAATTGAATTTAATAGAATTGAAAGGAATGGAAAAATGTACAGTAGAGTGCAGTGGAGTGGAATGGAGAAGAAAGGAACTGAGTGGAGTGGAGTGGAATGGAGTGGAATGGAATTGAATGCAGTGGATTCGAATGGAATGGAATGGAGTGGACTGGAATGTAGGTGATTGAGAAGGAATGGAATGAAGTGGAGTGCAGAGGAAGGGATATGAGTTGATATGAATAGATAGGTGTTTAATAGAATGGAATGGATTGGAGTGGAGAGGATTGGATTCTGGCGGAAAAGAACGGAATGGAATGGAAAGGGAAGGAATGGAATGGAATGGAACTGAATGGAATTGAATGGAATGGAGTGGACTGGAATGTAGTCGATTCGGAAGGAATGGAATGCAGTGGAGTGGAGAGGAGTGGAGTGGAGAAGTGTGGAATGGAATGGAATGGAATGGAATGGAATGGGTTGGTGTGGAGTGGAGTGGATTCTAGTGGAAAAGAATGGAATGGAATGGAAATGAATTGAATGGAAATGCATGGAATGGTATGGAATGGAAAAAAGTGCAGTGGGTTGTAGTGGAGTGGAATGGAGAAGAAAGGAGGGGAATGGAGTGGAGTGGAATGGAGTGGAATGGAATGGAATGGAATGGAATGTAGTGGACGGCAAAGGAGGTGAATGGGAAGGAATGGAATTCAGTGGAGTGGAGAGCAGTGGAGTGGAGAAGAGTGGATTTGAATTGAATGAAATGGAATGGAAAGGACTGGAGTGGAGTGGAGTGGATTCTGGTCGAAAAGAATGGAATGAAATGGAATGGAATGGTACGGAATGGATTGGAATGGAACTGAATGGAATGGAGTGGACTGTAATGGAGTCGAATGGGAAGGAATGGAATGCAGTGGAGTGGAGAGGAGTGGAGTGGAGAAATGTGGATTTGACTGGAATGCAATGGAATGTAATGGACTGGTGTGGAGTGGAGTGGATATTAGTGGAAAAGAATGGAATGGAATGGTATGGAATGGAAAAAAGTACAGCGGGTTGTAGTGGAGTGGAATGGAGAAGAAAGGAAGGGAGTGGATTGAAGTGGAATGATGTGGAATGGAATGGAATGGAATCTTATGCAATGGAATGCAGTGGACTGGAATGGAGGCGAATGGGAAGGAATGGAGTGCAGTGGAGTGGAGACGAGTGGAGAGAAGAGTGGATTTGAATTCAATGCAATGGAATGGGATGGAATGAAATAGAATGCAGTGGATTGGACTGGAGTGGATCGGAGTACATTGGAATGGAGTTGAAAGTAATGGAATGGAATGCACTGGAATGGAATACAATGGAACAGAATGAAAAGGAATGGGATGGTATGGAATGGAGAAGAGTGCAGTGCAGTGTATTGGAAATGAATGGAATAGAGAGGAGTGTGGTGGAGTGTAGTGGAATGAGAAGGAATGGAATGGAGTGGACTGGAGGAGAGTGGAGGCGAATGAAGGGGAGTGGATTGGATTCAGTAGGAATGGAATGGAATGGAAAGGAATGGAATTCAATGGAATGCAGTGGATTGGAGTGGAGTTGTGTGGAGGGGAATTGAATGGGATGGAATGGAATGGAAAGGAATGGAATGGAATGGAATGGAATGAAACAGAATGGAATGAATGGATTATAATGGAATGCAATAGAAAGGAAAAAATTGCAGTGGAGTGCAGTGGAGTAGAATGGAAAAAAAAGGAAGGGAGTGGATTGGAGGGGAATGGAGTGCAACGGAATGGAATAGGATGTTATGGAATGGAATGGATCAGAATTCAATGGAATGGAATGGAATGGAATGGAACGGAATGGAACTTAATAGAATTGAATGGAATTGAAAAATGAACAGTGGAGTGCAGTGGAGTGGAATGGAGAAGAAAGGAACTGAGTAGAGTGGAATGGAATAGAATGGAATGGAATCAAATGGAATGGAATGGAGTGGACTGGAATGTAGGCCATTGGGAAGGAATGGAATGCAGTGGAGTGGAGAGGAGGGGAGAAGAGTGGATTTGAATTGATTGGAATTTAATGGAATGAAACGGATTACAGTGGAGTGGAGTGGATTCTAGGGGAAAACAAGGGAATGGAATGGAATGGAAGGGAATGGAATGGAATGGAATGGAACGGAATGGAATGGAATGGAATGGAATGGAATTGTGTGTAGTGGAGTGGATTCTAGTTGAAAAGAACCGAATGGAATGGAATGGAATGGAAATGAATTGAATGTAATGGAATGAAATGGAATGGTATGGAATGGAAAAAAGTGCAGTGGGTTGTAGTGGAGTGGAATGGAGAAGAAAGGAAGGGAGTGGATTGGAGTGGAATGGAGTGGAAAATAATGGAATGGAATGTTATGGAATGGAATGGAATGGAATGGAATGGAGTGGGCTGGAATGGAGGTGAATGGGAAGGAATGGAATGCAGTGGATTGGAGAAGAGTGGAGAGGAGAAGAGTGAATTTGAATTCAATGGAATGGAATGCAATGGAATGGGATGGAATGAAATGGAATGCAGTGGATTGGACTGGAGTGGATTGGAGTAGAATGGAATGGAGTTGAAAGTAATGGAATGGAATGGAATGGAATACATTAGAATGGAATGAAAAAGAATGGGATGGAATGGAATGGAGAGGAGTGCAGTGCAGTGTATTGGAAATGAATGGAATAGAGAGGAGTGTGGTGGAGTGTAGTGGAATGGGAAGGAATGGAATGGAGTGGACGGGAGTGGATTGGAGGGGAATGGAGGGGAGAAGATTGGATTCAGTTGGAATGGAAAGGAATGGAAATGAATCGAATGCAGTGGATTGGAGTGGAGTTGCGTGGAGGGGAATTGAATGGAATGGAATGAGATGAAATGGAATGGAATGGAATGGAAAGGAATAGAAAGGAATAAAGTGCAGTGGAGTGTAATGGAAAAGAAAGGAAGGGAGTGGATTGGAGTGGAATGGAGTGGAACGGAATGCAATAGAATGTTACGGAATTGAATGGATTAGAATGGAATGGAATGGAATGGAATTTAATAGAATTGAATGGAATGGAAAAATGTACAGGGGAGTGCAGTGCAGTGGAAAGGAGAAGAAAGGAATTGAGTGGAGTTGAATGGAATGGAGTGGAATGGAATTGAATGGAATAGAATCAAATGGAATGGAAGGGAGAGGACTGGAATGCAGACCATTGGGAAGCAATGGAATGCAGTGGAATGGAGAGGAGCGGAGAAGAGTGGATTTGAATTGATTGGAATTCAATGGAATCGAATGGATTAGAGTGCAGAGGAGTGGATTCTAGGGGAAAAGAATGCAAAGGAATGGAATGGAAAGGAATGGAATGGAATAAAATTGAGTGGATTCAAACGGAAGTGAATGTGAAGGAATGGAATGCAGTGGTGTGGAGAGGAGTGGAGTGCAGAAAACTGATTTTGAATGGAATGGAATGGAAGAGAATGGAATGGAATAGAATGGAATGCAATTGATTGGAATGGAATGGAATGGAATGGATTGGAATGGAATGGAATGGAACAGAATGGAACGGAATGGAATGGAACGGATTGGAATGGAATGGAATGGAATGGAATGGAATGGAATGGAATGGAATGAAGTGGATTGGACTGGAGTTGCGTGGAGCGTAATGGAATGGAATGGAACAGAATGGAATAGAAAGGTATGGAATGGAATTAAAAGAAATGGAATGAATGGAATGGAATGCAATGGAAAAAAGTGCAGTAGAGTGCAGTGGAGTGGAAGGGAGAAGAAAGTATGGGAGTGCAGTGTAGTGGAATGGAGTGGAATGGAATGGAACTGAATGGAACATAGTGGACTGGAATGGAGGCGAATGGGAAGGAATGGAATGCAGTGGAGTGGAGAAGAGTGGATTTCAAAGGAATGGTATGGATAGGAGTGGAGTGGATTCTAGTGGAAAAGAATGGAAAGGAATGGAACGGAATGGAATGGAATGGAATGGAATGGCATGGAATGGAATGCAATGGAATGGAATGGAATGGAAAAAGTGCGGTGGAGTGCAGTGGAGTGGAATGGACAAGAAAGAAAGGGAATGGAGTGGAGTAGAATGGTGTGGAATGAAATGGATTGGAAAGGAATGGAATGGAATGGAATGGATTGGACTGGCCTGGAATGGAGGCGAATGGGAAGGAATGGAATGCAGTGGAGTGGAGAGGACTGGAGGGGATTTGAATTGAATAGAATTGAACGGAATGGACTGCAGTGGAGTGGAGGGTATTCTAGTGGAAAAGACTGGTATGGAATGGAATGGAATGGAAAGGAAGGTAATGGAAAAAAGTGCATTGGTGTCTCATGGAATGGAATGGAGAAGAAAGGAAGGTAGTGGAGTAGAGTGGAATGGAGTGGAATTGAATGGAGAGGAATGGAATGGAATGGAATGGATTCTAATGCGAAGGAATCAAATGGATAAAAGTGGAGTGGAGTGCAGTGGAGTGGAATGGAGAAGAAAGGAAGGGAATGGAGTGGAATGGAATGGAATGGAATGGAATGGAATGGAATGGAATGTAGTGGACAGCAATGGAGGTGAAGGGGAAGGAATGGAATGCAGTGGAGTGGAAAGAAGTGGAGTGGAGAAAAGTGGATTTGAATTGAATGCAATGGAATGGAAAGGATGGGAGTGGAGTGGAGTGGATTCTAGTGGAAAAGAATGGAATGGAATGCCATGGAATTGAATGGAATGCAATAGAATGGAAAAAAGTACAATGGAGTGGAGTGGAGTGGAATGGAGAAGAAATTAAGGGAGTGTAGTGGAGTGGAATGGAATGGAATGGAATGGAGTGGAGTGGAGTGGATTGCAGGCGAATGGGAAGGAATGGAATGCAGAGCAGTGGAGAGGAGTGGAGTGGAGAAGAGTGGATTAGAATTGAAGGGAATTTAATGCAATGGAATGGAATGGAATGCAGTGAATGGGAGTGGACTGGATTTGAGTAGAATGCAATGGAATGGAAAGTAATGGAATGGAATGCAATACAATGGAATGGAGTGGAATACAGTGGATTGGAGTGGAGTTGCATGGAGGGGAACGGAATGGAATGGAATGGAATGGAATGGAGGCGAATGGGACGGAATGGAATGTAGTGGAGTGGAGAGGAGTGGAGAGAAGAAGAGTGGATTTGAATTCAATGGAATGGAACGCAATGGAATAGGATGGAGTGGAAAGGAATGCAGTGGAATGGAGTGGAGTGGATTGCAGTAGAATGGAATGGAATGCAAAGTAACGGGATGGAGTATAATACAATGGAACGGAATGAAAAGGAATGGGATGGAATGGATTGGAGTGGAGTGGAGAGTTTTGCAAATGAATGGAAAGGAGATGAGTGTGGTGGAGGGGAGTGGAATAGTAAGGAATGGAATGGAATGGATTGGAATGCAGAGGATAGGAGGGGAGGAGATTGGATTCAGACGGAATGGAATGGAATGGAATGGAATGCTGTGGATTGGAGTGGGCTTATATGGAGGGGAATGGAATGGAATGTGATGGAACGGAGGAAAATGGAATGGAATGGAATAGAATGGAATATAATGGATAAAATAGCAGTGGATTGCAGTGGAGTGGAATAGAGAGGAAAGGATGGGAGTGGAGTGGGTTGGAATGGAATGGAATGGAGTGGAATGGAATCGAATGAAGTGCAGTGGAGTGCAGAGGAGTGGAATGGAGGAGAAAGGAAGGGAGTGGAGAGCACTGGAATGAAGTGGAATGCAATGAATGGAAAGGAAGGGAATCTATTAGACTGGAATGGAGGATAATGGGAAGGAATGGAATGCAGTCGACTGGAGAGGAGTGGAGTGGAGAAGAGTAGATTTGAATAGAATGGGAGGGAATGTAATGGATTTGATGGGAGTGGAGTGGATTCTAGTGGAAAAGAATGGAAAGGAATGGAATGGAATGGAAAAGAATGGTATGGAGTGGAGTGGAATTGTATGCAATGGAATGGAATGGAATGGAATGCAATGGAATGGAAAGAAGTGCAGTGGAGTGCAGTGGAGAGGAATGGAGAAGCAAGGAAGGGAGAGGTGAGGAGTGGAACGGATTGGAAGGGAATGGAATGCAATGGAATAGAATGAAATGGAATGGAATGGAAAGGAGTGGATTTCAATTGAGGAAAATAGGAAGGAATGAAATGCAGTGGTGTGGAGAGGAGTGGGGTGGAGAAGAGTGGATTGGCACTGAATGGAATGGAATGGAATCGATTTGAGTGGAATGGAGTGGATTCTATAGGAAAAGAATGGAATGGAATGGTATGGAATGGAATGGAATGGAATTAACCGAAAGTAAAGGAATGCAATGGAATGTAATACAACGGAATGGAAAAAATGCAGTGGAGTGCAGTGGAGAGGCACAGAGAAGAAAGGAAGGGACTGCAGATGATTGCAATGGAGTGGAAAGCAATGGGATGCAATGGAATGGAATGGAATGGAATGGAATGGAATGGAATGGAATGGAATGGAATGGAACAGAATGGATTGGAATGGAATGGAATGGAATGCAGTGGATTGGACTGGAGTTGCATGGAGGGGAATGGAATGGAATGGAATAGAATGGAATAGAAAGGTATGGAATGGAATTAAACGGAATGGAATGAATTGAATGGAATGCAATGGTAAAAAGTGCAGTGGAGTGCAGTGGAGTGGAAGGGAGAGGAAAGTAAGTGTGTGAAGTCTAGTGGAATGGAGTGGAATGGAATGGAATTGAATGGAACACAGTGGACTGCAATGGAGGCAAATGGGAAGGAATGGAATGCAGTGGAGTGGAGAGGAGAAAAAGTGGATTTCAAAGGAATGGAATGGATTGGACTGGAGTGGAGTGGATTCCAGTGGAAAAGAATGGAATGGAATCGAACGGAATGGAATGGAATGGAATTCAATGGAATGTAATGGCATGGAATGGAATGGAATGAAATGGAATGGAATGAAAAAAGTGTGGTGGAGTGCAGTAGAGTGGAATGGACAAGAAAGAAAAGGAATGGAGTGGAGTATTATGGTGTGGAAGGAAATGGATTGGAAAGGAATGGAATGGAATGAATTGGAGTGGCCAGGAATGGAGGTGAATGGGAAGGAATGGAATGCAGTGGAGTGGAGAGGATTGGAGTGGAGAAGGGTGGATTGGAATTAAATGGAATTGAACAGAATGGATTGAAGTGGGGTGGAGGGTATTCTAGTGGGAAAGAATGGTATGGAATGGAATGGAATGGAATGGAAAGGAAGGGGATTGAAAAAAGTGCATTGGTATCTCGTGGAATGGAATGGAGAAGAAAGGAAGGTAGTGGAGTGGAGTGGAATGGAGTGCAATGGAATGGAGAGGAATGGAATGGATTCAAATGGGAAGGAATTGATAGGAGAAAAGTGGAGTGGAGTGCAGTGGAGTGGAAGGGAGAAGAAAGGAAGGGAATGGAGTGGAATGGAATGGAATGAAGTGGAATGGAATGGAATGGAATGGAATGGAATGGAATGGAATGTAGTGGACAGCAATGGAGGTGAATGTGAAGGAATGGAATGCAGTGGGGTGGAGAGGAGTGGAGGGGAGAAGAGTGGATTTGAATTGAATGGAATGGAATGGAAAGGATGGGAGTGGGGTGCAGTGGATTCTAGTGGAAAAGAATGGAATGGAATGCAATGGAATTGAATGGAATGGAATGGAATGGAAAAATGCGCAGTGGAGTGTAGTGGAGAGGAATGGAGAATAAATTAAGGGAGTGTAGTGGACTGGAATGGACTGGAATGGAATGGAATAGAATGGAATGCAGGCGAATGGGAAAGAATGGAATGCAGAGCAGTGGAGAGGAGTGGAGTGGGGAAGAGTGGATTAGAATTGAAGAGAATTTAATGCAATGGAATAGAATGCAATGGAATGGAATGCAGTGAATGGGAGTGGATTGGATTGGAGTAGAAAGCAATGGAATGGAAAGTAGTGGAATGGCATGCAATACAATGGAATGGAATGGAATGGAATACAGTAGATAGGAGTGGAGTTGTGTAGAGTGGAATGGAATGGAATGGAATAGAATGGAACGGAACGGATTGGAAAGGAATGGAATGGAATGCAATGGAATGGAATGGAAAAAGTACAGTGGAGTGCAGTGCTCTGGAATGGAGAAGAAAGTATGGAAGTGGAGTGGAGTGGAATAGAGTGGAATGGAATGGAATGGAAAGGAATGGAAAAAAGTGCAGTGGAATGCAGTGCAGTGGAATGGAGAAGAAAGGATGGTAGTGGAGTGGAGTGGAAAGGAGTGGAACGGAATGAAATGGAATCAATTCGAATGGGAAGGAAGGGAATGGAGAAAAGTGCAGAGGAGAGCAGTGGAGTGGAATGGAGAAGAAAGGAAGGGAATGGAGTTGAGTGGAATGGAGTGGAATGGAATGGAATGGAATGTAGTGGACAGCAGTGGAGGTGAATGGGAAGGAATGGAATGCAGTGGAGTGGAGAACAGTGGAGTGGAGAAGAGTGGATTTGAATTGAATGAAATGGAATGGAAAGGATTGGAGTGGAGTGGAGTGGATTCTAGTGTAAAACAATGGAATGGAATGAAATGGAATGGAAAAAAGTGTATTGGAGTGTAGTGGAGTTTAATAGATAAGAAAGGAAGGGAGTGGAGTGGAATGGACTGGAATGGAATGGAATGGAAAGGAATGGAATGGAATGGAATGGAGTGGAATGCAGGCGAATGGGAAGGAATGGAATGCAGTGCAGTGGAGAGGAATGGAGTGGAGAAGAGGGGATTAGAATTGAAGGGAATTTAATGCAATGAAATAGAATGGAATGGAATGGAATGAAGTCGATGGGATTGGAGTGGATTGGAGTAGAATGAAATTGAATGGCAAGTAAAGGAATGGAAGGCAATACAATGGAATGGAATGGAATGCAGTGGATTGGAGTGGAGTTGCGTGGAGGGGAATGGAATGGAATGGAATGGAACGGAACGGAACGGAACGGAAAGTAATGGAATGGAAGGCAATGGAATGGAATGGAATGGAATGGAATGGAATGGAATGGAATGGAATGGAATAGAAAAATGTGCAGTGGAGTGCAATGGAGTGGAATGGAGAAGAAGGGATTGGAGTAGGATGGAGTGGAATGGAGAAGAAGGGATTGGAGTAGGGTGGAGTGGAACAGAGTGGAATGGAATGGAATGGAATGGAATGGAATGGACCAGAGTGGAGGCGAATGGGAAGGAATGGAATGCAGTGGAGTGAAGAGGAATTTAGTGGAGAAGAGTGGATTTGAATTTAATGAAATGGATTGCTATGGAATGGAGTAGAATGGAGTGGATTCTAGTGGAAAAGAATAGAATGGAATGGAATGGAATGGAATGGAATGGAATGGAATGGAATGGAATGAAACGGAACGAAACGGAAAGGAACGAAATGGAGTGGAATAGAAAAAGTGCGGTGGAGTGAAGTGGAGTGGAATGGACAAGAAAGAAACGGAATGGAGTAGAGTAGAATGGTGTGGAATGAAACGGATTGGAAAGGAATGGAATGGATTGGAGTGGCCTGGAATGGAGGCGAATGGGAAGGAATGTCATGTAGTGGAGTGGAGAGGACTGCAGTGGAGAAGGGTGGATTTGAATTGAATGGAATTGAACGGAATGGACTGCAGCGGAGTGGAGGGTACTCTAGCAGAAGACTGGTATGGAATGGAAAGGAATGGAAAGGAAGGTAATGGAAAAAAGTGCATTGGTGTCTCGTGGAATGGAATGGAGAAGAAAGAAAGGTAGTGGAGTGGAGTGGAATGGAGCGGAATGGAATGGAGAGGAATGGAATGGAATGGAATGGATTCGAATGGGAAGTAATTGAATGGATAAAAGTGGAGTGGAGTGCAGTGGAGTGGAATGGGGAAGAAAGGAAGGGAATGGAGTGGAATGGAATGGAATGAAGTGGAATATAATGGAATGGAATGCAGTGGAATGTAGTGGACAGCAATGGAGGTGAAAGGGAAGGAATGGAATGCAGTGGAGTGGAGAGGAGTGGAGTGGAGAAGAGGGGATTTGAATTGAATGCAACGGAATGGAAAGGATGGGAGTGGAATGGATTCTAGTGAAAAAGAATGGAATGGAATGCAGTGAAATTGAAAGGAATGCAATGGAATGGAAAAAAGTGCAATGGAGAGTAGTGGAGTGGAACGGAGAAGAAATTAAGGGAGTGTAGTGTAGTGGAATGGAATGGAATGGAATGGAATGGAATGGAATGGAATAGAATGAAATGGAGTGGAGTGGATTTCAGGCGAATGGGAAGGAATGGAATGCAGAGCAGTGGAGAGGAGTGGAGTAGAGAAGAGTGGAATAGAATTGAAAGGAATTTAATGCAATGGAATGGAATGGAATACAGTGAATGCGATTGGGCTGGATTGGAGTAGAATGCAATGGAATGGAAAGTAATGGAATACAATGCAATACGATGGAATGGAATGGAATACAGTGGATTGGAGTGGAGTTGCGTGGAGGGGAAAGGAATGGAATGGAACGGAATGGAACGGATCAGAAAGGAATGGAACGGAATGCAATGGAATGGAATGGAATGGAACGGAATGCAATGGAATGGAATGGAATGGAATGGAATGGAAAAAAGTACAGTGGAGGGCAGTGCAGTTGAATGGAGAAGAAAGAATGGGAGTGGAGTGTAGCAGAATAGAGTGGAATAGAATGGAATGGAATGGAATGGAATGGAATGGAATGGAATGAAATGGAATGGAAAAAAGTGCAGTGGAATGCAGTGCAGTGGAATGGAGAAGAAAGGAAGGTAGTGGTGTGGAGTGGAATGGAGTGGAATGGAATGAAGTGGAATGGATTCGAATTGGAAGGAATTGAATGGAGAAAAGTGCAGTGGAGTGCAGTGGAGTGGAATGGAGAAGAAAGGAAGGGAATGGAGTGGAGTGGAAGGGAGTGGAATGGAATGGAATGGAATGGAATGGAATGTAGTAGACAGCAATGGAGGTGAATGGGAATGAATAGAATGCAGTGGAGTGGAGAGCAGTGGAGTGGAGAACAGTGGATTTGAACTGAATGAAATGGAATGGAAAGGATTGGAGTGGAGTGGAGTGGATTCTAGTGGAAAAGAATGGAATGGAATGGAAAGGAATTGAATGGAATGGAATGGAAAGAAGTGCATTGGAGTGTAGTGGAGTGGAAAGGAGAATAAAGGAAGGGAGTGGAGTGGAGTGGAATGGACTGGAATGGAACGGAATGGAATGGAGTGGAATGCAGGCGAATGGGAAGGAATGGAATGCAGTGCACTGGAGAGGAGTGGAGTGGAGAAGAGTGGACTAGAATTGAAGGGAATTTAATGCAATAGAGTAGGATGGAATGGAATGTAGTGAAGTGGATGGGATTGGAATGGATTGAAGTAGAATGAAATTGAATGGAAAGTAATGGAATGGAATGAAATACAATGGAATGGAAGGGAATGCAGTGGACTGGAGTGGAGTTGTGTGCAGGGGAATGGAATGGAATGCAACGGAACAGAACGGAAAGTAATGGAATGGAATGCAATGGAATGGAATGGAAAAAAGTGCAGTGGAGTGCAGTGGAGTGGAATGGAGAAGAAGGGATGGGAGTGCAGTGGAGTGGAATAGAGTGGAATGGGATGGAATGGAATGGAATAGAATGGAATGGAATGGAATGGAGTGGACTGGAGTGGAGGCGAATGGGAAGGAATGGAATGCAGTGGAGTGAAGAGGAATTTACTGGAGAACAGGGGATTTGAATTTAATGAAATGGATTGTTATGGATTGTAGTGGAATGGAATGAATTCTAGTGGAAAAGAATAGAACGGAATGGAATGGAATGGAATGGTATGGAATGGAAAGGAATTGAATTTAATAGAATTGAAAGGAATGGAAAAATGTACAGTAGAGTGCAGTGGAGTGGAATGGAGAAGAAAGGAACTGAGTGGAGTGGAGTGGAATGGAGTGGAATGGAATTGAATGCAGTGGATTCGAATGGAATGGAATGGAGTGGACTGGAATGTAGGTGATTGAGAAGGAATGGAATGAAGTGGAGTGCAGAGGAAGGGATATGAGTTGATATGAATAGATAGGTGTTTAATAGAATGGAATGGATTGGAGTGGAGAGGATTGGATTCTGGCGGAAAAGAACGGAATGGAATGGAAAGGGAAGGAATGGAATGGAATGGAACTGAATGGAATTGAATGGAATGGAGTGGACTGGAATGTAGTCGATTCGGAAGGAATGGAATGCAGTGGAGTGGAGAGGAGTGGAGTGGAGAAGTGTGGAATGGAATGGAATGGAATGGAATGGAATGGGTTGGTGTGGAGTGGAGTGGATTCTAGTGGAAAAGAATGGAATGGAATGGAAATGAATTGAATGGAAATGCATGGAATGGTATGGAATGGAAAAAAGTGCAGTGGGTTGTAGTGGAGTGGAATGGAGAAGAAAGGAGGGGAATGGAGTGGAGTGGAATGGAGTGGAATGGAATGGAATGGAATGGAATGTAGTGGACGGCAAAGGAGGTGAATGGGAAGGAATGGAATTCAGTGGAGTGGAGAGCAGTGGAGTGGAGAAGAGTGGATTTGAATTGAATGAAATGGAATGGAAAGGACTGGAGTGGAGTGGAGTGGATTCTGGTCGAAAAGAATGGAATGAAATGGAATGGAATGGTACGGAATGGATTGGAATGGAACTGAATGGAATGGAGTGGACTGTAATGGAGTCGAATGGGAAGGAATGGAATGCAGTGGAGTGGAGAGGAGTGGAGTGGAGAAATGTGGATTTGACTGGAATGCAATGGAATGTAATGGACTGGTGTGGAGTGGAGTGGATATTAGTGGAAAAGAATGGAATGGAATGGTATGGAATGGAAAAAAGTACAGCGGGTTGTAGTGGAGTGGAATGGAGAAGAAAGGAAGGGAGTGGATTGAAGTGGAATGATGTGGAATGGAATGGAATGGAATCTTATGCAATGGAATGCAGTGGACTGGAATGGAGGCGAATGGGAAGGAATGGAGTGCAGTGGAGTGGAGACGAGTGGAGAGAAGAGTGGATTTGAATTCAATGCAATGGAATGGGATGGAATGAAATAGAATGCAGTGGATTGGACTGGAGTGGATCGGAGTACATTGGAATGGAGTTGAAAGTAATGGAATGGAATGCACTGGAATGGAATACAATGGAACAGAATGAAAAGGAATGGGATGGTATGGAATGGAGAAGAGTGCAGTGCAGTGTATTGGAAATGAATGGAATAGAGAGGAGTGTGGTGGAGTGTAGTGGAATGAGAAGGAATGGAATGGAGTGGACTGGAGGAGAGTGGAGGCGAATGAAGGGGAGTGGATTGGATTCAGTAGGAATGGAATGGAATGGAAAGGAATGGAATTCAATGGAATGCAGTGGATTGGAGTGGAGTTGTGTGGAGGGGAATTGAATGGGATGGAATGGAATGGAAAGGAATGGAATGGAATGGAATGGAATGAAACAGAATGGAATGAATGGATTATAATGGAATGCAATAGAAAGGAAAAAATTGCAGTGGAGTGCAGTGGAGTAGAATGGAAAAAAAAGGAAGGGAGTGGATTGGAGGGGAATGGAGTGCAACGGAATGGAATAGGATGTTATGGAATGGAATGGATCAGAATTCAATGGAATGGAATGGAATGGAATGGAACGGAATGGAACTTAATAGAATTGAATGGAATTGAAAAATGAACAGTGGAGTGCAGTGGAGTGGAATGGAGAAGAAAGGAACTGAGTAGAGTGGAATGGAATAGAATGGAATGGAATCAAATGGAATGGAATGGAGTGGACTGGAATGTAGGCCATTGGGAAGGAATGGAATGCAGTGGAGTGGAGAGGAGGGGAGAAGAGTGGATTTGAATTGATTGGAATTTAATGGAATGAAACGGATTACAGTGGAGTGGAGTGGATTCTAGGGGAAAACAAGGGAATGGAATGGAATGGAAGGGAATGGAATGGAATGGAATGGAACGGAATGGAATGGAATGGAATGGAATGGAATTGTGTGTAGTGGAGTGGATTCTAGTTGAAAAGAACCGAATGGAATGGAATGGAATGGAAATGAATTGAATGTAATGGAATGAAATGGAATGGTATGGAATGGAAAAAAGTGCAGTGGGTTGTAGTGGAGTGGAATGGAGAAGAAAGGAAGGGAGTGGATTGGAGTGGAATGGAGTGGAAAATAATGGAATGGAATGTTATGGAATGGAATGGAATGGAATGGAATGGAGTGGGCTGGAATGGAGGTGAATGGGAAGGAATGGAATGCAGTGGATTGGAGAAGAGTGGAGAGGAGAAGAGTGAATTTGAATTCAATGGAATGGAATGCAATGGAATGGGATGGAATGAAATGGAATGCAGTGGATTGGACTGGAGTGGATTGGAGTAGAATGGAATGGAGTTGAAAGTAATGGAATGGAATGGAATGGAATACATTAGAATGGAATGAAAAAGAATGGGATGGAATGGAATGGAGAGGAGTGCAGTGCAGTGTATTGGAAATGAATGGAATAGAGAGGAGTGTGGTGGAGTGTAGTGGAATGGGAAGGAATGGAATGGAGTGGACGGGAGTGGATTGGAGGGGAATGGAGGGGAGAAGATTGGATTCAGTTGGAATGGAAAGGAATGGAAATGAATCGAATGCAGTGGATTGGAGTGGAGTTGCGTGGAGGGGAATTGAATGGAATGGAATGAGATGAAATGGAATGGAATGGAATGGAAAGGAATAGAAAGGAATAAAGTGCAGTGGAGTGTAATGGAAAAGAAAGGAAGGGAGTGGATTGGAGTGGAATGGAGTGGAACGGAATGCAATAGAATGTTACGGAATTGAATGGATTAGAATGGAATGGAATGGAATGGAATTTAATAGAATTGAATGGAATGGAAAAATGTACAGGGGAGTGCAGTGCAGTGGAAAGGAGAAGAAAGGAATTGAGTGGAGTTGAATGGAATGGAGTGGAATGGAATTGAATGGAATAGAATCAAATGGAATGGAAGGGAGAGGACTGGAATGCAGACCATTGGGAAGCAATGGAATGCAGTGGAATGGAGAGGAGCGGAGAAGAGTGGATTTGAATTGATTGGAATTCAATGGAATCGAATGGATTAGAGTGCAGAGGAGTGGATTCTAGGGGAAAAGAATGCAAAGGAATGGAATGGAAAGGAATGGAATGGAATAAAATTGAGTGGATTCAAACGGAAGTGAATGTGAAGGAATGGAATGCAGTGGTGTGGAGAGGAGTGGAGTGCAGAAAACTGATTTTGAATGGAATGGAATGGAAGAGAATGGAATGGAATAGAATGGAATGCAATTGATTGGAATGGAATGGAATGGAATGGATTGGAATGGAATGGAATGGAACAGAATGGAACGGAATGGAATGGAACGGATTGGAATGGAATGGAATGGAATGGAATGGAATGGAATGGAATGGAATGGAATGAAGTGGATTGGACTGGAGTTGCGTGGAGCGTAATGGAATGGAATGGAACAGAATGGAATAGAAAGGTATGGAATGGAATTAAAAGAAATGGAATGAATGGAATGGAATGCAATGGAAAAAAGTGCAGTAGAGTGCAGTGGAGTGGAAGGGAGAAGAAAGTATGGGAGTGCAGTGTAGTGGAATGGAGTGGAATGGAATGGAACTGAATGGAACATAGTGGACTGGAATGGAGGCGAATGGGAAGGAATGGAATGCAGTGGAGTGGAGAAGAGTGGATTTCAAAGGAATGGTATGGATAGGAGTGGAGTGGATTCTAGTGGAAAAGAATGGAAAGGAATGGAACGGAATGGAATGGAATGGAATGGAATGGCATGGAATGGAATGCAATGGAATGGAATGGAATGGAAAAAGTGCGGTGGAGTGCAGTGGAGTGGAATGGACAAGAAAGAAAGGGAATGGAGTGGAGTAGAATGGTGTGGAATGAAATGGATTGGAAAGGAATGGAATGGAATGGAATGGATTGGACTGGCCTGGAATGGAGGCGAATGGGAAGGAATGGAATGCAGTGGAGTGGAGAGGACTGGAGGGGATTTGAATTGAATAGAATTGAACGGAATGGACTGCAGTGGAGTGGAGGGTATTCTAGTGGAAAAGACTGGTATGGAATGGAATGGAATGGAAAGGAAGGTAATGGAAAAAAGTGCATTGGTGTCTCATGGAATGGAATGGAGAAGAAAGGAAGGTAGTGGAGTAGAGTGGAATGGAGTGGAATTGAATGGAGAGGAATGGAATGGAATGGAATGGATTCTAATGCGAAGGAATCAAATGGATAAAAGTGGAGTGGAGTGCAGTGGAGTGGAATGGAGAAGAAAGGAAGGGAATGGAGTGGAATGGAATGGAATGGAATGGAATGGAATGGAATGGAATGTAGTGGACAGCAATGGAGGTGAAGGGGAAGGAATGGAATGCAGTGGAGTGGAAAGAAGTGGAGTGGAGAAAAGTGGATTTGAATTGAATGCAATGGAATGGAAAGGATGGGAGTGGAGTGGAGTGGATTCTAGTGGAAAAGAATGGAATGGAATGCCATGGAATTGAATGGAATGCAATAGAATGGAAAAAAGTACAATGGAGTGGAGTGGAGTGGAATGGAGAAGAAATTAAGGGAGTGTAGTGGAGTGGAATGGAATGGAATGGAATGGAGTGGAGTGGAGTGGATTGCAGGCGAATGGGAAGGAATGGAATGCAGAGCAGTGGAGAGGAGTGGAGTGGAGAAGAGTGGATTAGAATTGAAGGGAATTTAATGCAATGGAATGGAATGGAATGCAGTGAATGGGAGTGGACTGGATTTGAGTAGAATGCAATGGAATGGAAAGTAATGGAATGGAATGCAATACAATGGAATGGAGTGGAATACAGTGGATTGGAGTGGAGTTGCATGGAGGGGAACGGAATGGAATGGAATGGAATGGAATGGAGGCGAATGGGACGGAATGGAATGTAGTGGAGTGGAGAGGAGTGGAGAGAAGAAGAGTGGATTTGAATTCAATGGAATGGAACGCAATGGAATAGGATGGAGTGGAAAGGAATGCAGTGGAATGGAGTGGAGTGGATTGCAGTAGAATGGAATGGAATGCAAAGTAACGGGATGGAGTATAATACAATGGAACGGAATGAAAAGGAATGGGATGGAATGGATTGGAGTGGAGTGGAGAGTTTTGCAAATGAATGGAAAGGAGATGAGTGTGGTGGAGGGGAGTGGAATAGTAAGGAATGGAATGGAATGGATTGGAATGCAGAGGATAGGAGGGGAGGAGATTGGATTCAGACGGAATGGAATGGAATGGAATGGAATGCTGTGGATTGGAGTGGGCTTATATGGAGGGGAATGGAATGGAATGTGATGGAACGGAGGAAAATGGAATGGAATGGAATAGAATGGAATATAATGGATAAAATAGCAGTGGATTGCAGTGGAGTGGAATAGAGAGGAAAGGATGGGAGTGGAGTGGGTTGGAATGGAATGGAATGGAGTGGAATGGAATCGAATGAAGTGCAGTGGAGTGCAGAGGAGTGGAATGGAGGAGAAAGGAAGGGAGTGGAGAGCACTGGAATGAAGTGGAATGCAATGAATGGAATGGAAGGGAATCTATTAGACTGGAATGGAGGATAATGGGAAGGAATGGAATGCAGTCGACTGGAGAGGAGTGGAGTGGAGAAGAGTAGATTTGAATAGAATGGGAGGGAATGTAATGGATTTGATGGGAGTGGAGTGGATTCTAGTGGAAAAGAATGGAAAGGAATGGAATGGAATGGAAAAGAATGGTATGGAGTGGAGTGGAATTGTATGCAATGGAATGGAATGGAATGGAATGCAATGGAATGGAAAGAAGTGCAGTGGAGTGCAGTGGAGAGGAATGGAGAAGCAAGGAAGGGAGAGGTGAGGAGTGGAACGGATTGGAAGGGAATGGAATGCAATGGAATAGAATGAAATGGAATGGAATGGAAAGGAGTGGATTTCAATTGAGGAAAATAGGAAGGAATGAAATGCAGTGGTGTGGAGAGGAGTGGGGTGGAGAAGAGTGGATTGGCACTGAATGGAATGGAATGGAATCGATTTGAGTGGAATGGAGTGGATTCTATAGGAAAAGAATGGAATGGAATGGTATGGAATGGAATGGAATGGAATTAACCGAAAGTAAAGGAATGCAATGGAATGTAATACAACGGAATGGAAAAAATGCAGTGGAGTGCAGTGGAGAGGCACAGAGAAGAAAGGAAGGGACTGCAGATGATTGCAATGGAGTGGAAAGCAATGGGATGCAATGGAATGGAATGGAATGGAATGGAATGGAATGGAATGGAACAGAATGGATTGGAATGGAATGGAATGGAATGCAGTGGATTGGACTGGAGTTGCATGGAGGGGAATGGAATGGAATGGAATAGAATGGAATAGAAAGGTATGGAATGGAATTAAACGGAATGGAATGAATTGAATGGAGTGCAATGGTAAAAAGTGCAGTGGAGTGCAGTGGAGTGGAAGGGAGAGGAAAGTAAGTGTGTGAAGTCTAGTGGAATGGAGTGGAATGGAATGGAATTGAATGGAACACAGTGGACTGCAATGGAGGCAAATGGGAAGGAATGGAATGCAGTGGAGTGGAGAGGAGAAAAAGTGGATTTCAAAGGAATGGAATGGATTGGACTGGAGTGGAGTGGATTCCAGTGGAAAAGAATGGAATGGAATCGAACGGAATGGAATGGAATGGAATTCAATGGAATGTAATGGCATGGAATGGAATGGAATGAAATGGAATGGAATGAAAAAAGTGTGGTGGAGTGCAGTAGAGTGGAATGGACAAGAAAGAAAAGGAATGGAGTGGAGTATTATGGTGTGGAAGGAAATGGATTGGAAAGGAATGGAATGGAATGAATTGGAGTGGCCAGGAATGGAGGTGAATGGGAAGGAATGGAATGCAGTGGAGTGGAGAGGATTGGAGTGGAGAAGGGTGGATTGGAATTAAATGGAATTGAACAGAATGGATTGAAGTGGGGTGGAGGGTATTCTAGTGGGAAAGAATGGTATGGAATGGAATGGAATGGAATGGAAAGGAAGGGGATTGAAAAAAGTGCATTGGTATCTCGTGGAATGGAATGGAGAAGAAAGGAAGGTAGTGGAGTGGAGTGGAATGGAGTGCAATGGAATGGAGAGGAATGGAATGGATTCAAATGGGAAGGAATTGATAGGAGAAAAGTGGAGTGGAGTGCAGTGGAGTGGAAGGGAGAAGAAAGGAAGGGAATGGAGTGGAATGGAATGGAATGAAGTGGAATGGAATGGAATGGAATGGAATGGAATGGAATGGAATGGAATGGAACGGAATGTAGTGGACAGCAATGGAGGTGAATGTGAAGGAATGGAATGCAGTGGGGTGGAGAGGAGTGGAGGGGAGAAGAGTGGATTTGAATTGAATGGAATGGAATGGAAAGGATGGGAGTGGGGTGCAGTGGATTCTAGTGGAAAAGAATGGAATGGAATGCAATGGAATTGAATGGAATGGAATGGAATGGAAAAATGCGCAGTGGAGTGTAGTGGAGAGGAATGGAGAATAAATTAAGGGAGTGTAGTGGACTGGAATGGACTGGAATGGAATGGAATAGAATGGAATGCAGGCGAATGGGAAAGAATGGAATGCAGAGCAGTGGAGAGGAGTGGAGTGGGGAAGAGTGGATTAGAATTGAAGAGAATTTAATGCAATGGAATAGAATGCAATGGAATGGAATGCAGTGAATGGGAGTGGATTGGATTGGAGTAGAAAGCAATGGAATGGAAAGTAGTGGAATGGCATGCAATACAATGGAATGGAATGGAATACAGTAGATAGGAGTGGAGTTGTGTAGAGTGGAATGGAATGGAATGGAATAGAATGGAACGGAACGGATTGGAAAGGAATGGAATGGAATGCAATGGAATGGAATGGAAAAAGTACAGTGGAGTGCAGTGCTCTGGAATGGAGAAGAAAGTATGGAAGTGGAGTGGAGTGGAATAGAGTGGAATGGAATGGAATGGAAAGGAATGGAAAAAAGTGCAGTGGAATGCAGTGCAGTGGAATGGAGAAGAAAGGATGGTAGTGGAGTGGAGTGGAAAGGAGTGGAACGGAATGAAATGGAATCAATTCGAATGGGAAGGAAGGGAATGGAGAAAAGTGCAGAGGAGAGCAGTGGAGTGGAATGGAGAAGAAAGGAAGGGAATGGAGTTGAGTGGAATGGAGTGGAATGGAATGGAATGGAATGTAGTGGACAGCAGTGGAGGTGAATGGGAAGGAATGGAATGCAGTGGAGTGGAGAACAGTGGAGTGGAGAAGAGTGGATTTGAATTGAATGAAATGGAATGGAAAGGATTGGAGTGGAGTGGAGTGGATTCTAGTGTAAAACAATGGAATGGAATGAAATGGAATGGAAAAAAGTGTATTGGAGTGTAGTGGAGTTTAATAGATAAGAAAGGAAGGGAGTGGAGTGGAATGGACTGGAATGGAATGGAATGGAAAGGAATGGAATGGAATGGAGTGGAATGCAGGCGAATGGGAAGGAATGGAATGCAGTGCAGTGGAGAGGAATGGAGTGGAGAAGAGGGGATTAGAATTGAAGGGAATTTAATGCAATGAAATAGAATGGAATGGAATGGAATGAAGTCGATGGGATTGGAGTGGATTGGAGTAGAATGAAATTGAATGGCAAGTAAAGGAATGGAAGGCAATACAATGGAATGGAATGGAATGCAGTGGATTGGAGTGGAGTTGCGTGGAGGGGAATGGAATGGAATGGAATGGAACGGAACGGAACGGAACGGAAAGTAATGGAATGGAAGGCAATGGAATGGAATGGAATGGAATGGAATGGAATGGAATGGAATGGAATGGAATGGAATAGAAAAATGTGCAGTGGAGTGCAATGGAGTGGAATGGAGAAGAAGGGATTGGAGTAGGATGGAGTGGAATGGAGAAGAAGGGATTGGAGTAGGGTGGAGTGGAACAGAGTGGAATGGAATGGAATGGAATGGAATGGAATGGAATGGAATGGACCAGAGTGGAGGCGAATGGGAAGGAATGGAATGCAGTGGAGTGAAGAGGAATTTAGTGGAGAAGAGTGGATTTGAATTTAATGAAATGGATTGCTATGGAATGGAGTAGAATGGAGTGGATTCTAGTGGAAAAGAATAGAATGGAATGGAATGGAATGGAATGGAATGGAATGGAATGGAATGGAATGAAACGGAACGAAACGGAAAGGAACGAAATGGAGTGGAATAGAAAAAGTGCGGTGGAGTGAAGTGGAGTGGAATGGACAAGAAAGAAACGGAATGGAGTAGAGTAGAATGGTGTGGAATGAAACGGATTGGAAAGGAATGGAATGGATTGGAGTGGCCTGGAATGGAGGCGAATGGGAAGGAATGTCATGTAGTGGAGTGGAGAGGACTGCAGTGGAGAAGGGTGGATTTGAATTGAATGGAATTGAACGGAATGGACTGCAGCGGAGTGGAGGGTACTCTAGCAGAAGACTGGTATGGAATGGAAAGGAATGGAAAGGAAGGTAATGGAAAAAAGTGCATTGGTGTCTCGTGGAATGGAATGGAGAAGAAAGAAAGGTAGTGGAGTGGAGTGGAATGGAGCGGAATGGAATGGAGAGGAATGGAATGGAATGGAATGGATTCGAATGGGAAGTAATTGAATGGATAAAAGTGGAGTGGAGTGCAGTGGAGTGGAATGGGGAAGAAAGGAAGGGAATGGAGTGGAATGGAATGGAATGAAGTGGAATATAATGGAATGGAATGCAGTGGAATGTAGTGGACAGCAATGGAGGTGAAAGGGAAGGAATGGAATGCAGTGGAGTGGAGAGGAGTGGAGTGGAGAAGAGGGGATTTGAATTGAATGCAACGGAATGGAAAGGATGGGAGTGGAATGGATTCTAGTGAAAAAGAATGGAATGGAATGCAGTGAAATTGAAAGGAATGCAATGGAATGGAAAAAAGTGCAATGGAGAGTAGTGGAGTGGAACGGAGAAGAAATTAAGGGAGTGTAGTGTAGTGGAATGGAATGGAATGGAATGGAATGGAATGGAATGGAATGGAATGGAATGGAATAGAATGAAATGGAGTGGAGTGGATTTCAGGCGAATGGGAAGGAATGGAATGCAGAGCAGTGGAGAGGAGTGGAGTAGAGAAGAGTGGAATAGAATTGAAAGGAATTTAATGCAATGGAATGGAATGGAATACAGTGAATGCGATTGGGCTGGATTGGAGTAGAATGCAATGGAATGGAAAGTAATGGAATACAATGCAATACGATGGAATGGAATGGAATACAGTGGATTGGAGTGGAGTTGCGTGGAGGGGAAAGGAATGGAATGGAACGGAATGGAACGGATCAGAAAGGAATGGAACGGAATGCAATGGAATGGAATGGAATGGAACGGAATGCAATGGAATGGAATGGAATGGAATGGAATGGAAAAAAGTACAGTGGAGGGCAGTGCAGTTGAATGGAGAAGAAAGAATGGGAGTGGAGTGTAGCAGAATAGAGTGGAATAGAATGGAATGGAATGGAATGGAATGGAATGGAATGGAATGGAATGAAATGGAATGGAAAAAAGTGCAGTGGAATGCAGTGCAGTGGAATGGAGAAGAAAGGAAGGTAGTGGTGTGGAGTGGAATGGAGTGGAATGGAATGAAGTGGAATGGATTCGAATTGGAAGGAATTGAATGGAGAAAAGTGCAGTGGAGTGCAGTGGAGTGGAATGGAGAAGAAAGGAAGGGAATGGAGTGGAGTGGAAGGGAGTGGAATGGAATGGAATGGAATGGAATGGAATGTAGTAGACAGCAATGGAGGTGAATGGGAATGAATAGAATGCAGTGGAGTGGAGAGCAGTGGAGTGGAGAACAGTGGATTTGAACTGAATGAAATGGAATGGAAAGGATTGGAGTGGAGTGGAGTGGATTCTAGTGGAAAAGAATGGAATGGAATGGAAAGGAATTGAATGGAATGGAATGGAAAGAAGTGCATTGGAGTGTAGTGGAGTGGAAAGGAGAATAAAGGAAGGGAGTGGAGTGGAGTGGAATGGACTGGAATGGAACGGAATGGAATGGAGTGGAATGCAGGCGAATGGGAAGGAATGGAATGCAGTGCACTGGAGAGGAGTGGAGTGGAGAAGAGTGGACTAGAATTGAAGGGAATTTAATGCAATAGAGTAGGATGGAATGGAATGTAGTGAAGTGGATGGGATTGGAATGGATTGAAGTAGAATGAAATTGAATGGAAAGTAATGGAATGGAATGAAATACAATGGAATGGAAGGGAATGCAGTGGACTGGAGTGGAGTTGTGTGCAGGGGAATGGAATGGAATGCAACGGAACAGAACGGAAAGTAATGGAATGGAATGCAATGGAATGGAATGGAAAAAAGTGCAGTGGAGTGCAGTGGAGTGGAATGGAGAAGAAGGGATGGGAGTGCAGTGGAGTGGAATAGAGTGGAATGGGATGGAATGGAATGGAATAGAATGGAATGGAATGGAATGGAGTGGACTGGAGTGGAGGCGAATGGGAAGGAATGGAATGCAGTGGAGTGAAGAGGAATTTACTGGAGAACAGGGGATTTGAATTTAATGAAATGGATTGTTATGGATTGTAGTGGAATGGAATGAATTCTAGTGGAAAAGAATAGAACGGAATGGAATGGAATGGTATGGAATGGAAAGGAATTGAATTTAATAGAATTGAAAGGAATGGAAAAATGTACAGTAGAGTGCAGTGGAGTGGAATGGAGAAGAAAGGAACTGAGTGGAGTGGAGTGGAATGGAGTGGAATGGAATTGAATGCAGTGGATTCGAATGGAATGGAATGGAGTGGACTGGAATGTAGGTGATTGAGAAGGAATGGAATGAAGTGGAGTGCAGAGGAAGGGATATGAGTTGATATGAATAGATAGGTGTTTAATAGAATGGAATGGATTGGAGTGGAGAGGATTGGATTCTGGCGGAAAAGAACGGAATGGAATGGAAAGGGAAGGAATGGAATGGAATGGAACTGAATGGAATTGAATGGAATGGAGTGGACTGGAATGTAGTCGATTCGGAAGGAATGGAATGCAGTGGAGTGGAGAGGAGTGGAGTGGAGAAGTGTGGAATGGAATGGAATGGAATGGAATGGAATGGGTTGGTGTGGAGTGGAGTGGATTCTAGTGGAAAAGAATGGAATGGAATGGAAATGAATTGAATGGAAATGCATGGAATGGTATGGAATGGAAAAAAGTGCAGTGGGTTGTAGTGGAGTGGAATGGAGAAGAAAGGAGGGGAATGGAGTGGAGTGGAATGGAGTGGAATGGAATGGAATGGAATGGAATGTAGTGGACGGCAAAGGAGGTGAATGGGAAGGAATGGAATTCAGTGGAGTGGAGAGCAGTGGAGTGGAGAAGAGTGGATTTGAATTGAATGAAATGGAATGGAAAGGACTGGAGTGGAGTGGAGTGGATTCTGGTCGAAAAGAATGGAATGAAATGGAATGGAATGGTACGGAATGGATTGGAATGGAACTGAATGGAATGGAGTGGACTGTAATGGAGTCGAATGGGAAGGAATGGAATGCAGTGGAGTGGAGAGGAGTGGAGTGGAGAAATGTGGATTTGACTGGAATGCAATGGAATGTAATGGACTGGTGTGGAGTGGAGTGGATATTAGTGGAAAAGAATGGAATGGAATGGTATGGAATGGAAAAAAGTACAGCGGGTTGTAGTGGAGTGGAATGGAGAAGAAAGGAAGGGAGTGGATTGAAGTGGAATGATGTGGAATGGAATGGAATGGAATCTTATGCAATGGAATGCAGTGGACTGGAATGGAGGCGAATGGGAAGGAATGGAGTGCAGTGGAGTGGAGACGAGTGGAGAGAAGAGTGGATTTGAATTCAATGCAATGGAATGGGATGGAATGAAATAGAATGCAGTGGATTGGACTGGAGTGGATCGGAGTACATTGGAATGGAGTTGAAAGTAATGGAATGGAATGCACTGGAATGGAATACAATGGAACAGAATGAAAAGGAATGGGATGGTATGGAATGGAGAAGAGTGCAGTGCAGTGTATTGGAAATGAATGGAATAGAGAGGAGTGTGGTGGAGTGTAGTGGAATGAGAAGGAATGGAATGGAGTGGACTGGAGGAGAGTGGAGGCGAATGAAGGGGAGTGGATTGGATTCAGTAGGAATGGAATGGAATGGAAAGGAATGGAATTCAATGGAATGCAGTGGATTGGAGTGGAGTTGTGTGGAGGGGAATTGAATGGGATGGAATGGAATGGAAAGGAATGGAATGGAATGGAATGGAATGAAACAGAATGGAATGAATGGATTATAATGGAATGCAATAGAAAGGAAAAAATTGCAGTGGAGTGCAGTGGAGTAGAATGGAAAAAAAAGGAAGGGAGTGGATTGGAGGGGAATGGAGTGCAACGGAATGGAATAGGATGTTATGGAATGGAATGGATCAGAATTCAATGGAATGGAATGGAATGGAATGGAACGGAATGGAACTTAATAGAATTGAATGGAATTGAAAAATGAACAGTGGAGTGCAGTGGAGTGGAATGGAGAAGAAAGGAACTGAGTAGAGTGGAATGGAATAGAATGGAATGGAATCAAATGGAATGGAATGGAGTGGACTGGAATGTAGGCCATTGGGAAGGAATGGAATGCAGTGGAGTGGAGAGGAGGGGAGAAGAGTGGATTTGAATTGATTGGAATTTAATGGAATGAAACGGATTACAGTGGAGTGGAGTGGATTCTAGGGGAAAACAAGGGAATGGAATGGAATGGAAGGGAATGGAATGGAATGGAATGGAACGGAATGGAATGGAATGGAATGGAATGGAATGGAATTGTGTGTAGTGGAGTGGATTCTAGTTGAAAAGAACCGAATGGAATGGAATGGAATGGAAATGAATTGAATGTAATGGAATGAAATGGAATGGTATGGAATGGAAAAAAGTGCAGTGGGTTGTAGTGGAGTGGAATGGAGAAGAAAGGAAGGGAGTGGATTGGAGTGGAATGGAGTGGAAAATAATGGAATGGAATGTAATGGAATGGAATGGAGTGGGCTGGAATGGAGGTGAATGGGAAGGAATGGAATGCAGTGGATTGGAGAAGAGTGGAGAGGAGAAGAGTGAATTTGAATTCAATGGAATGGAATGCAATGGAATGGGATGGAATGAAATGGAATGCAGTGGATTGGACTGGAGTGGATTGGAGTAGAATGGAATGGAGTTGAAAGTAATGGAATGGAATGGAATGGAATACATTAGAATGGAATGAAAAAGAATGGGATGGAATGGAATGGAGAGGAGTGCAGTGCAGTGTATTGGAAATGAATGGAATAGAGAGGAGTGTGGTGGAGTGTAGTGGAATGGGAAGGAATGGAATGGAGTGGACGGGAGTGGATTGGAGGGGAATGGAGGGGAGAAGATTGGATTCAGTTGGAATGGAAAGGAATGGAAATGAATCGAATGCAGTGGATTGGAGTGGAGTTGCGTGGAGGGGAATTGAATGGAATGGAATGAGATGAAATGGAATGGAATGGAATGGAAAGGAATAGAAAGGAATAAAGTGCAGTGGAGTGTAATGGAAAAGAAAGGAAGGGAGTGGATTGGAGTGGAATGGAGTGGAACGGAATGCAATAGAATGTTACGGAATTGAATGGATTAGAATGGAATGGAATGGAATGGAATTTAATAGAATTGAATGGAATGGAAAAATGTACAGGGGAGTGCAGTGCAGTGGAAAGGAGAAGAAAGGAATTGAGTGGAGTTGAATGGAATGGAGTGGAATGGAATTGAATGGAATAGAATCAAATGGAATGGAAGGGAGAGGACTGGAATGCAGACCATTGGGAAGCAATGGAATGCAGTGGAATGGAGAGGAGCGGAGAAGAGTGGATTTGAATTGATTGGAATTCAATGGAATCGAATGGATTAGAGTGCAGAGGAGTGGATTCTAGGGGAAAAGAATGCAAAGGAATGGAATGGAAAGGAATGGAATGGAATAAAATTGAGTGGATTCAAACGGAAGTGAATGTGAAGGAATGGAATGCAGTGGTGTGGAGAGGAGTGGAGTGCAGAAAACTGATTTTGAATGGAATGGAATGGAAGAGAATGGAATGGAATAGAATGGAATGCAATTGATTGGAATGGAATGGAATGGAATGGATTGGAATGGAATGGAATGGAACAGAATGGAACGGAATGGAATGGAACGGATTGGAATGGAATGGAATGGAATGGAATGGAATGGAATGGAATGGAATGAAGTGGATTGGACTGGAGTTGCGTGGAGCGTAATGGAATGGAATGGAACAGAATGGAATAGAAAGGTATGGAATGGAATTAAAAGAAATGGAATGAATGGAATGGAATGCAATGGAAAAAAGTGCAGTAGAGTGCAGTGGAGTGGAAGGGAGAAGAAAGTATGGGAGTGCAGTGTAGTGGAATGGAGTGGAATGGAATGGAACTGAATGGAACATAGTGGACTGGAATGGAGGCGAATGGGAAGGAATGGAATGCAGTGGAGTGGAGAAGAGTGGATTTCAAAGGAATGGTATGGATAGGAGTGGAGTGGATTCTAGTGGAAAAGAATGGAAAGGAATGGAACGGAATGGAATGGAATGGCATGGAATGGAATGCAATGGAATGGAATGGAATGGAAAAAGTGCGGTGGAGTGCAGTGGAGTGGAATGGACAAGAAAGAAAGGGAATGGAGTGGAGTAGAATGGTGTGGAATGAAATGGATTGGAAAGGAATGGAATGGAATGGAATGGATTGGACTGGCCTGGAATGGAGGCGAATGGGAAGGAATGGAATGCAGTGGAGTGGAGAGGACTGGAGGGGATTTGAATTGAATAGAATTGAACGGAATGGACTGCAGTGGAGTGGAGGGTATTCTAGTGGAAAAGACTGGTATGGAATGGAATGGAATGGAAAGGAAGGTAATGGAAAAAAGTGCATTGGTGTCTCATGGAATGGAATGGAGAAGAAAGGAAGGTAGTGGAGTAGAGTGGAATGGAGTGGAATTGAATGGAGAGGAATGGAATGGAATGGAATGGATTCTAATGCGAAGGAATCAAATGGATAAAAGTGGAGTGGAGTGCAGTGGAGTGGAATGGAGAAGAAAGGAAGGGAATGGAGTGGAATGGAATGGAATGGAATGGAATGGAATGGAATGTAGTGGACAGCAATGGAGGTGAAGGGGAAGGAATGGAATGCAGTGGAGTGGAAAGAAGTGGAGTGGAGAAAAGTGGATTTGAATTGAATGCAATGGAATGGAAAGGATGGGAGTGGAGTGGAGTGGATTCTAGTGGAAAAGAATGGAATGGAATGCCATGGAATTGAATGGAATGCAATAGAATGGAAAAAAGTGCAATGGAGTGGAGTGGAGTGGAATGGAGAAGAAATTAAGGGAGTGTAGTGGAGTGGAATGGAATGGAATGGAATGGAGTGGAGTGGAGTGGATTGCAGGCGAATGGGAAGGAATGGAATGCAGAGCAGTGGAGAGGAGTGGAGTGGAGAAGAGTGGATTAGAATTGAAGGGAATTTAATGCAATGGAATGGAATGGAATGCAGTGAATGGGAGTGGACTGGATTTGAGTAGAATGCAATGGAATGGAAAGTAATGGAATGGAATGCAATACAATGGAATGGAGTGGAATACAGTGGATTGGAGTGGAGTTGCATGGAGGGGAACGGAATGGAATGGAATGGAATGGAATGGAATGGAATGGAATGGAATGGAATGGCATGGCATGGCATGGAATGGAACGGATCGGAAAGGAATGGAATGGAATGCAATGGAATGGAATAGAAAAAAGTACAGTGGAGGGCAGTGCAGTGGAATGGAGAAGAAAGAATGGGAGTGGAGTGTAGTGGAATAGAGTGGAATGGAATGGAATGGAATGGAATGGAAAGTAATGGAATGGAATGGAAAAAATGCAGTGGAATGCAGTGCAGTGGAATGGAGAAGAAAGGAAGGTAGTGGAGTGGAGTGCAAGGGAGTGGAATGGAATGAAGTGGAATGGATTCGAATGGGAAGGAATTGAATGGAAAAAAGTGCAGTGGAGTGGAATGGAGAAGAAAGGAAGGGAATGGAATGGAATGGAATGGACTGGAATGGAATGTAGTGGACAGCAATGGAGGTGAATGGGAAGGAATGGAATGCAATGGAGTGGAGAGCAGTGGAGTGGAGAAGAGTGGATTTGAATTCAATGAAATGGAATGGAAAGGATTGGAGTGGAGTGGAGTGGATTCTAGTGGAAAAGAATGGAATGAATGGAAAGGAATTGAATGGAATGGAATGGACAGAAGTGCATTGGAGTGGAGTGGATTGGAATGGAGAATAAAGGAAGGGAGTGGACTGGAGTGGAATGGACTGGACTGGAATTGAATGGAATGGAATGGAGTGGAATGCAGGTGAATGGGAAGGAATGGAATGCCGTGCCGTGGAGAGGAGTGGAGTGGAGAAGAGTGGATTAGAACTGAAGGGAATTTAATGCAATGGAGTAGGATGGAATGGAATGTAATGAAGTGGATGGGATTGGAGTGGATTGAAGTAGAATGAAATTGGATGGAAAGTAATGGAATGGAATGAAATATAATGGAATGGAAGGGAATGCAGTGGATTGGAGTGGAGTTGTATGGAGGGGAATGGCATGGAATGGAAAGGAACAGCACGGAATGGAACAGAAAGTAATGGAATAGAATGCAATGGAATGGAATGGAATGGAATGGAATGGAATGGAATGGAATGGAATGGAAAAAAGTGCAGTGGAGTGCAGTGGAGTGGAATGGAGAAGAAGGGATGGGAGTGCAGTGGAGTGGAATAGAGTGGAATGGGATGGAATGGAATGGAATGGGTTGGAATGGAATGGAATGGAGTGGACCGGAGTGGAGGCGAATGGGAAGGAATGGAATGCAGTGGAGTGAAGAGGAATTTAGTAGAGAAGAGGGGATTTGAATTTAATGAAATGGATTGTTATGGATTGGAATGGAATGGAGTGGATTCTAGTGGAAAAGAATAGAATGGAATGGAATGGAATGAAATGGAAAAGAATGGAATGGAAAGGAATTGAATTTAATAGAATTCAAAGGAATGGAAAAATATACAGTAGAGTGCAGTGGAGTGGACTGGAGAAGAAAGGAACTGAGTGGAGTGGAGTGGAATGCAGTGGAATGGAATTGAATGGAGTGGATTCGAATGGAATGGAAAGGAGTCGACTGGAATGTAGGTGATTGGGAAGGAATGGAATGCAGTGGAATGGAGAGGAATGGATAAGAGTTGATAAGAATAGATTGGAGTTTAATAGAATGGAATGGATTGGAGTGGAGAGGCTTGGATTCTGGCGGAAAAGAATGGAATGGAATGGAAAGGGAAGGAATGGAATGGAATGGAACTGAATGGAATGGAATGGAATAGAGTGGACTGGAAAGGAGTGCAGTGGAGTGGAGAGGAGTGGAGTGGAGAAGTGTGGATTTGAATGGAATGGAATGGAATGGAAAGGATTGGTGTGGAGTGGAGTGGATTCTAGTGGAAAAGAATGGAATGGAATGGAATGGAATGGAATGGAAATGAATTGAATGGAAACGAAAGGAATGCTACGGAATGGAAAAAAGTGCAGTGGGTTGTAGTGGAGTGGAATGGAGAAGAAAGGAAGGGAATGAAGTGGAGTGGAATGGAATGGAATGGAATGGAATGGAATGGAATGGAATGGAATGTAGTGGACAGCAATGGAGGTGAATGGGAAGGAATGGAATGCAGTGGAGTGGAGAGCAGTGGAGTGGAGGAGAGTGGATTTGAACTGAATGAAATGGGATGGAAAGGATTGGAGTGGAGTGGAGTGGATTCTAGTCGAAAAGAATGGAATGGAATGGAATGGTATGGAATGGATAGGAATGGAACTGAATGGAATGGAATGGAGTGGACTGGAATGGAGTCGATTGGGAAGGAATGGAATGCAGTGGAGTGGAGAGGAGTGGAGTGGAGAAATGTGGATTCGAATGGAATGCAATGGAATGGAATGGACTGGTGTGGAGTGGAGTGGATTCTAGTGGAAAAGAATGGAATGGAATGGAATTGAATGGAAAGGAATGGAATGGTATGGAATGGAAAAAAGTGCAGCGGGTTGTAGTGGAGTGGAATGGAGAAGAAAGGAAGGGAGTGGATTGGAGTGGAATGGTGTGGAACGGAATGGAATGGAATGTTATGCAATGGAATGGAGTGCACTGGAATGGAGGCCAATGGGAAGGAATGGAGTGCAGTGGAGTGGAGACGAGTGGAGAGAAGAGTGGATTTGAATTCAATGCAATGAAATGCAATGGAATGGGTTGGAATGAAGTGGAATGCACTGGATTGGATTGGAGTGGATTGGAGTAGAGTGGAATGGAGTTGAAAACAATGGAATGAAATGGAATACAATGGAACGGAATGAAAAGGAATGGGATGGAATGCAATGAAGAAGAGTGCAGTGCAGTGTATTGGAAATGAATGGAATAGAGAGGAGTGTGGTGGAGTGTAGTGGAATGAGAATGAATGGAACGGAGTGGACTGGAGTGGAGTGGATGCGAATGGAGGGGAGTAGATTGGATTCAGTTGGAATAGAATGGAATGGAAAGGAATGGAATTGAATGGAATGCAGTGGATTGGAGTGGTGGAGTTGCGTGAAGGGGAATTGAATGGAATGGAATGGGATGGAATGGAATGCAATGGAATGGAATGGAATGGAATGGAATGAAGTGGAATGGAATGGTATGGAAAGGAACGGATTGGAGTGCAATGGGATAGAATGGAATGCAATGGGATATAATGGAATGCAATGGAATGGAATGCAATGGAATGGAAAAAAGTGCGGTGGAGTGCAGTGGAGTGGAATGGAGAAGAAAGGAAGGGAGTAGAGTTGAGTGGAATGGAGTGGGATGGAATGCGATGAAATGGAATGAAATGCAATGGAATAGAATTGAATGGAGTGGATTGCAATGGAGGCGAATGGGAAGGAAAGGAATGCAGTGGTTTGGAGAGGAGTGGGGAGCAGAAGAGTGGATTTGAATGGAACGGAATGGAATGGAATGGAATGAATATAAAAAGTGCACTGCAGACTAGTGGAGTGGAATGGAGAAGAAAAGAATGGGGTCGAGTAGAGTAGAATGGAGTGAAGTGGAATGGAATGGAAGATAACTGAATGGAATAGAATGGAATAGAATGGAATGCAATGGAATGGAATGGAATGGAATGGAATGGAATGGAAGGGAATGGAAAAAAGTGCAGTGGAGAGCAGTGGAGTGGAATGCAGAAGAAAGGAAGGGAGAGGATTTGAGTGGAATGGACTGGAATGGAATGGGATGAAATGGAATGGAATGCAAAAGAATCTAATTGAGTGAAGTGGACTGGAATGGAGATGAATGCGAAGGAATGGAATGCAGTGGTGTGCAGAGAGTAGAGTGCAGAAGAGTGGATTTAAATTGTATGAAATGGAAAGCAATGGATAGGAGTGGAGTGGAGTGGATTCAAGTGGGATAGATTTGAATGGAATGGAATGGAATGGAATGAATGGAAAAAAAGTGCAGTGGAATGTAGTGGAGTGGAAGGGAGAATAATGGAGGCAGTGGACTGGAGTGGAATAGAATGGAATGGAATGGAATGGAATAGAATGGAATGGAATGGAATGGAATGGAATGGAATGGAATGGAATGCATTGGAATGGAATGGAATGGAATGGAATGGAATAACAGTGAAATAAAATGTGAGTTGATATTGTGCCATTGCAATCCAGCCAGGGTGACAGATTGACAACATGTTGAAAGAAACAAATAGCATAGAATAATGTTGAACGGAATGGAATGGAATGGAATGGAATGGAATGGAATGGAATGGAAATGAATAGAATGAAGTGGATAGGAAAGGAGGCATATGGGAAGGAATGGAATGCAGAGGAGTGGAAAGGATTCGAGTATACATGATTGGATTTGAATTCAATGTAATGGAATGGAATGGATTGGAGTGGATTGGAGTGGATTCTACTGGAAAACAATGGAATGGAATGGAATGGAAAGGAATGTAATGTAATGAAATGTAAACTAATGGAATGGAATGGAATGGAATGGAATGGAATTGATTGTAGAAGAGTGGAGTGGTTTCGAGTGGAAAAGAATGGAATGGAATGGAATGGAATGGAATGGAATGGAATGGAATGCAATGCAATGGAATGGAATGGAATGGAATTGGTTGGAATGGAGTGGAAAAAAGTGCAGTGGACTGCAGTTGAGTGGAATGTAGGAGAAAGGAACGGAATGGAGTGGAGTGGAATGGAGTGGAATGGAATGGAATGGAACGGAATGGAATGGAATGGAATGGAATGGAGGCGAATGGGACGGAATGGAATGTAGTGGAGTGGAGAGGAGTGGAGAGAAGAAGAGTGGATTTGAATTCAATGGAATGGAACGCAATGGAATAGGATGGAGTGGAAAGGAATGCAGTGGAATGGAGTGGAGTGGATTGCAGTAGAATGGAATGGAATGCAAAGTAACGGGATGGAGTATAATACAATGGAACGGAATGAAAAGGAATGGGATGGAATGGATTGGAGTGGAGTGGAGAGTTTTGCAAATGAATGGAAAGGAGATGAGTGTGGTGGAGGGGAGTGGAATAGTAAGGAATGGAATGGAATGGATTGGAATGCAGAGGATAGGAGGGGAGGAGATTGGATTCAGACGGAATGGAATGGAATGGAATGGAATGCTGTGGATTGGAGTGGGCTTATATGGAGGGGAATGGAATGGAATGTGATGGAACGGAGGAAAATGGAATGGAATGGAATAGAATGGAATATAATGGATAAAATAGCAGTGGATTGCAGTGGAGTGGAATAGAGAGGAAAGGATGGGAGTGGAGTGGGTTGGAATGGAATGGAATGGAGTGGAATGGAATCGAATGAAGTGCAGTGGAGTGCAGAGGAGTGGAATGGAGGAGAAAGGAAGGGAGTGGAGAGCACTGGAATGAAGTGGAATGCAATGAATGGAATGGAAGGGAATCTATTAGACTGGAATGGAGGATAATGGGAAGGAATGGAATGCAGTCGACTGGAGAGGAGTGGAGTGGAGAAGAGTAGATTTGAATAGAATGGGAGGGAATGTAATGGATTTGATGGGAGTGGAGTGGATTCTAGTGGAAAAGAATGGAAAGGAATGGAATGGAATGGAAAAGAATGGTATGGAGTGGAGTGGAATTGTATGCAATGGAATGGAATGGAATGGAATGCAATGGAATGGAAAGAAGTGCAGTGGAGTGCAGTGGAGAGGAATGGAGAAGCAAGGAAGGGAGAGGTGAGGAGTGGAACGGATTGGAAGGGAATGGAATGCAATGGAATAGAATGAAATGGAATGGAATGGAAAGGAGTGGATTTCAATTGAGGAAAATAGGAAGGAATGAAATGCAGTGGTGTGGAGAGGAGTGGGGTGGAGAAGAGTGGATTGGCACTGAATGGAATGGAATGGAATCGATTTGAGTGGAATGGAGTGGATTCTATAGGAAAAGAATGGAATGGAATGGTATGGAATGGAATGGAATGGAATTAACCGAAAGTAAAGGAATGCAATGGAATGTAATACAACGGAATGGAAAAAATGCAGTGGAGTGCAGTGGAGAGGCACAGAGAAGAAAGGAAGGGACTGCAGATGATTGCAATGGAGTGGAAAGCAATGGGATGCAATGGAATGGAATGGAATGGAATGGAATGGAATGGAATGGAACAGAATGGATTGGAATGGAATGGAATGGAATGCAGTGGATTGGACTGGAGTTGCATGGAGGGGAATGGAATGGAATGGAATAGAATGGAATAGAAAGGTATGGAATGGAATTAAACGGAATGGAATGAATTGAATGGAGTGCAATGGTAAAAAGTGCAGTGGAGTGCAGTGGAGTGGAAGGGAGAGGAAAGTAAGTGTGTGAAGTCTAGTGGAATGGAGTGGAATGGAATGGAATTGAATGGAACACAGTGGACTGCAATGGAGGCAAATGGGAAGGAATGGAATGCAGTGGAGTGGAGAGGAGAAAAAGTGGATTTCAAAGGAATGGAATGGATTGGACTGGAGTGGAGTGGATTCCAGTGGAAAAGAATGGAATGGAATCGAACGGAATGGAATGGAATGGAATTCAATGGAATGTAATGGCATGGAATGGAATGGAATGAAATGGAATGGAATGAAAAAAGTGTGGTGGAGTGCAGTAGAGTGGAATGGACAAGAAAGAAAAGGAATGGAGTGGAGTATTATGGTGTGGAAGGAAATGGATTGGAAAGGAATGGAATGGAATGAATTGGAGTGGCCAGGAATGGAGGTGAATGGGAAGGAATGGAATGCAGTGGAGTGGAGAGGATTGGAGTGGAGAAGGGTGGATTGGAATTAAATGGAATTGAACAGAATGGATTGAAGTGGGGTGGAGGGTATTCTAGTGGGAAAGAATGGTATGGAATGGAATGGAATGGAATGGAAAGGAAGGGGATTGAAAAAAGTGCATTGGTATCTCGTGGAATGGAATGGAGAAGAAAGGAAGGTAGTGGAGTGGAGTGGAATGGAGTGCAATGGAATGGAGAGGAATGGAATGGATTCAAATGGGAAGGAATTGATAGGAGAAAAGTGGAGTGGAGTGCAGTGGAGTGGAAGGGAGAAGAAAGGAAGGGAATGGAGTGGAATGGAATGGAATGAAGTGGAATGGAATGGAATGGAATGGAATGGAACGGAATGTAGTGGACAGCAATGGAGGTGAATGTGAAGGAATGGAATGCAGTGGGGTGGAGAGGAGTGGAGGGGAGAAGAGTGGATTTGAATTGAATGGAATGGAATGGAAAGGATGGGAGTGGGGTGCAGTGGATTCTAGTGGAAAAGAATGGAATGGAATGCAATGGAATTGAATGGAATGGAATGGAATGGAAAAATGCGCAGTGGAGTGTAGTGGAGAGGAATGGAGAATAAATTAAGGGAGTGTAGTGGACTGGAATGGACTGGAATGGAATGGAATAGAATGGAATGCAGGCGAATGGGAAAGAATGGAATGCAGAGCAGTGGAGAGGAGTGGAGTGGGGAAGAGTGGATTAGAATTGAAGAGAATTTAATGCAATGGAATAGAATGCAATGGAATGGAATGCAGTGAATGGGAGTGGATTGGATTGGAGTAGAAAGCAATGGAATGGAAAGTAGTGGAATGGCATGCAATACAATGGAATGGAATGGAATACAGTAGATAGGAGTGGAGTTGTGTAGAGTGGAATGGAATGGAATGGAATAGAATGGAACGGAACGGATTGGAAAGGAATGGAATGGAATGCAATGGAATGGAATGGAAAAAGTACAGTGGAGTGCAGTGCTCTGGAATGGAGAAGAAAGTATGGAAGTGGAGTGGAGTGGAATAGAGTGGAATGGAATGGAATGGAAAGGAATGGAAAAAAGTGCAGTGGAATGCAGTGCAGTGGAATGGAGAAGAAAGGATGGTAGTGGAGTGGAGTGGAAAGGAGTGGAACGGAATGAAATGGAATCAATTCGAATGGGAAGGAAGGGAATGGAGAAAAGTGCAGAGGAGAGCAGTGGAGTGGAATGGAGAAGAAAGGAAGGGAATGGAGTTGAGTGGAATGGAGTGGAATGGAATGGAATGGAATGTAGTGGACAGCAGTGGAGGTGAATGGGAAGGAATGGAATGCAGTGGAGTGGAGAACAGTGGAGTGGAGAAGAGTGGATTTGAATTGAATGAAATGGAATGGAAAGGATTGGAGTGGAGTGGAGTGGATTCTAGTGTAAAACAATGGAATGGAATGAAATGGAATGGAAAAAAGTGTATTGGAGTGTAGTGGAGTTTAATAGATAAGAAAGGAAGGGAGTGGAGTGGAATGGACTGGAATGGAATGGAATGGAAAGGAATGGAATGGAATGGAATGGAGTGGAATGCAGGCGAATGGGAAGGAATGGAATGCAGTGCAGTGGAGAGGAATGGAGTGGAGAAGAGGGGATTAGAATTGAAGGGAATTTAATGCAATGAAATAGAATGGAATGGAATGGAATGAAGTCGATGGGATTGGAGTGGATTGGAGTAGAATGAAATTGAATGGCAAGTAAAGGAATGGAAGGCAATACAATGGAATGGAATGGAATGCAGTGGATTGGAGTGGAGTTGCGTGGAGGGGAATGGAATGGAATGGAATGGAACGGAACGGAACGGAACGGAAAGTAATGGAATGGAAGGCAATGGAATGGAATGGAATGGAATGGAATGGAATGGAATGGAATGGAATGGAATAGAAAAATGTGCAGTGGAGTGCAATGGAGTGGAATGGAGAAGAAGGGATTGGAGTAGGATGGAGTGGAATGGAGAAGAAGGGATTGGAGTAGGGTGGAGTGGAACAGAGTGGAATGGAATGGAATGGAATGGAATGGAATGGAATGGACCAGAGTGGAGGCGAATGGGAAGGAATGGAATGCAGTGGAGTGAAGAGGAATTTAGTGGAGAAGAGTGGATTTGAATTTAATGAAATGGATTGCTATGGAATGGAGTAGAATGGAGTGGATTCTAGTGGAAAAGAATAGAATGGAATGGAATGGAATGGAATGGAATGGAATGGAATGGAATGGAATGGAATGAAACGGAACGAAACGGAAAGGAACGAAATGGAGTGGAATAGAAAAAGTGCGGTGGAGTGAAGTGGAGTGGAATGGACAAGAAAGAAACGGAATGGAGTAGAGTAGAATGGTGTGGAATGAAACGGATTGGAAAGGAATGGAATGGATTGGAGTGGCCTGGAATGGAGGCGAATGGGAAGGAATGTCATGTAGTGGAGTGGAGAGGACTGCAGTGGAGAAGGGTGGATTTGAATTGAATGGAATTGAACGGAATGGACTGCAGCGGAGTGGAGGGTACTCTAGCAGAAGACTGGTATGGAATGGAAAGGAATGGAAAGGAAGGTAATGGAAAAAAGTGCATTGGTGTCTCGTGGAATGGAATGGAGAAGAAAGAAAGGTAGTGGAGTGGAGTGGAATGGAGCGGAATGGAATGGAGAGGAATGGAATGGAATGGAATGGATTCGAATGGGAAGTAATTGAATGGATAAAAGTGGAGTGGAGTGCAGTGGAGTGGAATGGGGAAGAAAGGAAGGGAATGGAGTGGAATGGAATGGAATGAAGTGGAATATAATGGAATGGAATGCAGTGGAATGTAGTGGACAGCAATGGAGGTGAAAGGGAAGGAATGGAATGCAGTGGAGTGGAGAGGAGTGGAGTGGAGAAGAGGGGATTTGAATTGAATGCAACGGAATGGAAAGGATGGGAGTGGAATGGATTCTAGTGAAAAAGAATGGAATGGAATGCAGTGAAATTGAAAGGAATGCAATGGAATGGAAAAAAGTGCAATGGAGAGTAGTGGAGTGGAACGGAGAAGAAATTAAGGGAGTGTAGTGTAGTGGAATGGAATGGAATGGAATGGAATGGAATGGAATGGAATAGAATGAAATGGAGTGGAGTGGATTTCAGGCGAATGGGAAGGAATGGAATGCAGAGCAGTGGAGAGGAGTGGAGTAGAGAAGAGTGGAATAGAATTGAAAGGAATTTAATGCAATGGAATGGAATGGAATACAGTGAATGCGATTGGGCTGGATTGGAGTAGAATGCAATGGAATGGAAAGTAATGGAATACAATGCAATACGATGGAATGGAATGGAATACAGTGGATTGGAGTGGAGTTGCGTGGAGGGGAAAGGAATGGAATGGAACGGAATGGAACGGATCAGAAAGGAATGGAACGGAATGCAATGGAATGGAATGGAATGGAACGGAATGCAATGGAATGGAATGGAATGGAATGGAATGGAAAAAAGTACAGTGGAGGGCAGTGCAGTTGAATGGAGAAGAAAGAATGGGAGTGGAGTGTAGCAGAATAGAGTGGAATAGAATGGAATGGAATGGAATGGAATGGAATGGAATGGAATGGAATGGAATGGAATGGAATGAAATGGAATGGAAAAAAGTGCAGTGGAATGCAGTGCAGTGGAATGGAGAAGAAAGGAAGGTAGTGGTGTGGAGTGGAATGGAGTGGAATGGAATGAAGTGGAATGGATTCGAATTGGAAGGAATTGAATGGAGAAAAGTGCAGTGGAGTGCAGTGGAGTGGAATGGAGAAGAAAGGAAGGGAATGGAGTGGAGTGGAAGGGAGTGGAATGGAATGGAATGGAATGGAATGGAATGTAGTAGACAGCAATGGAGGTGAATGGGAATGAATAGAATGCAGTGGAGTGGAGAGCAGTGGAGTGGAGAACAGTGGATTTGAACTGAATGAAATGGAATGGAAAGGATTGGAGTGGAGTGGAGTGGATTCTAGTGGAAAAGAATGGAATGGAATGGAAAGGAATTGAATGGAATGGAATGGAAAGAAGTGCATTGGAGTGTAGTGGAGTGGAAAGGAGAATAAAGGAAGGGAGTGGAGTGGAGTGGAATGGACTGGAATGGAACGGAATGGAATGGAGTGGAATGCAGGCGAATGGGAAGGAATGGAATGCAGTGCACTGGAGAGGAGTGGAGTGGAGAAGAGTGGACTAGAATTGAAGGGAATTTAATGCAATAGAGTAGGATGGAATGGAATGTAGTGAAGTGGATGGGATTGGAATGGATTGAAGTAGAATGAAATTGAATGGAAAGTAATGGAATGGAATGAAATACAATGGAATGGAAGGGAATGCAGTGGACTGGAGTGGAGTTGTGTGCAGGGGAATGGAATGGAATGCAACGGAACAGAACGGAAAGTAATGGAATGGAATGCAATGGAATGGAATGGAAAAAAGTGCAGTGGAGTGCAGTGGAGTGGAATGGAGAAGAAGGGATGGGAGTGCAGTGGAGTGGAATAGAGTGGAATGGGATGGAATGGAATGGAATAGAATGGAATGGAATGGAATGGAGTGGACTGGAGTGGAGGCGAATGGGAAGGAATGGAATGCAGTGGAGTGAAGAGGAATTTACTGGAGAACAGGGGATTTGAATTTAATGAAATGGATTGTTATGGATTGTAGTGGAATGGAATGAATTCTAGTGGAAAAGAATAGAACGGAATGGAATGGAATGGAATGGTATGGAATGGAAAGGAATTGAATTTAATAGAATTGAAAGGAATGGAAAAATGTACAGTAGAGTGCAGTGGAGTGGAATGGAGAAGAAAGGAACTGAGTGGAGTGGAGTGGAATGGAGTGGAATGGAATTGAATGCAGTGGATTCGAATGGAATGGAATGGAGTGGACTGGAATGTAGGTGATTGAGAAGGAATGGAATGAAGTGGAGTGCAGAGGAAGGGATATGAGTTGATATGAATAGATAGGTGTTTAATAGAATGGAATGGATTGGAGTGGAGAGGATTGGATTCTGGCGGAAAAGAACGGAATGGAATGGAAAGGGAAGGAATGGAATGGAATGGAACTGAATGGAATTGAATGGAATGGAGTGGACTGGAATGTAGTCGATTCGGAAGGAATGGAATGCAGTGGAGTGGAGAGGAGTGGAGTGGAGAAGTGTGGAATGGAATGGAATGGAATGGAATGGAATGGGTTGGTGTGGAGTGGAGTGGATTCTAGTGGAAAAGAATGGAATGGAATGGAAATGAATTGAATGGAAATGCATGGAATGGTATGGAATGGAAAAAAGTGCAGTGGGTTGTAGTGGAGTGGAATGGAGAAGAAAGGAGGGGAATGGAGTGGAGTGGAATGGAGTGGAATGGAATGGAATGGAATGGAATGTAGTGGACGGCAAAGGAGGTGAATGGGAAGGAATGGAATTCAGTGGAGTGGAGAGCAGTGGAGTGGAGAAGAGTGGATTTGAATTGAATGAAATGGAATGGAAAGGACTGGAGTGGAGTGGAGTGGATTCTGGTCGAAAAGAATGGAATGAAATGGAATGGAATGGTACGGAATGGATTGGAATGGAACTGAATGGAATGGAGTGGACTGTAATGGAGTCGAATGGGAAGGAATGGAATGCAGTGGAGTGGAGAGGAGTGGAGTGGAGAAATGTGGATTTGACTGGAATGCAATGGAATGTAATGGACTGGTGTGGAGTGGAGTGGATATTAGTGGAAAAGAATGGAATGGAATGGTATGGAATGGAAAAAAGTACAGCGGGTTGTAGTGGAGTGGAATGGAGAAGAAAGGAAGGGAGTGGATTGAAGTGGAATGATGTGGAATGGAATGGAATGGAATCTTATGCAATGGAATGCAGTGGACTGGAATGGAGGCGAATGGGAAGGAATGGAGTGCAGTGGAGTGGAGACGAGTGGAGAGAAGAGTGGATTTGAATTCAATGCAATGGAATGGGATGGAATGAAATAGAATGCAGTGGATTGGACTGGAGTGGATCGGAGTACATTGGAATGGAGTTGAAAGTAATGGAATGGAATGCACTGGAATGGAATACAATGGAACAGAATGAAAAGGAATGGGATGGTATGGAATGGAGAAGAGTGCAGTGCAGTGTATTGGAAATGAATGGAATAGAGAGGAGTGTGGTGGAGTGTAGTGGAATGAGAAGGAATGGAATGGAGTGGACTGGAGGAGAGTGGAGGCGAATGAAGGGGAGTGGATTGGATTCAGTAGGAATGGAATGGAATGGAAAGGAATGGAATTCAATGGAATGCAGTGGATTGGAGTGGAGTTGTGTGGAGGGGAATTGAATGGGATGGAATGGAATGGAAAGGAATGGAATGGAATGGAATGGAATGAAACAGAATGGAATGAATGGATTATAATGGAATGCAATAGAAAGGAAAAAATTGCAGTGGAGTGCAGTGGAGTAGAATGGAAAAAAAAGGAAGGGAGTGGATTGGAGGGGAATGGAGTGCAACGGAATGGAATAGGATGTTATGGAATGGAATGGATCAGAATTCAATGGAATGGAATGGAATGGAATGGAACGGAATGGAACTTAATAGAATTGAATGGAATTGAAAAATGAACAGTGGAGTGCAGTGGAGTGGAATGGAGAAGAAAGGAACTGAGTAGAGTGGAATGGAATAGAATGGAATGGAATCAAATGGAATGGAATGGAGTGGACTGGAATGTAGGCCATTGGGAAGGAATGGAATGCAGTGGAGTGGAGAGGAGGGGAGAAGAGTGGATTTGAATTGATTGGAATTTAATGGAATGAAACGGATTACAGTGGAGTGGAGTGGATTCTAGGGGAAAACAAGGGAATGGAATGGAATGGAAGGGAATGGAATGGAATGGAATGGAACGGAATGGAATGGAATGGAATGGAATGGAATGGAATTGTGTGTAGTGGAGTGGATTCTAGTTGAAAAGAACCGAATGGAATGGAATGGAATGGAAATGAATTGAATGTAATGGAATGAAATGGAATGGTATGGAATGGAAAAAAGTGCAGTGGGTTGTAGTGGAGTGGAATGGAGAAGAAAGGAAGGGAGTGGATTGGAGTGGAATGGAGTGGAAAATAATGGAATGGAATGTAATGGAATGGAATGGAGTGGGCTGGAATGGAGGTGAATGGGAAGGAATGGAATGCAGTGGATTGGAGAAGAGTGGAGAGGAGAAGAGTGAATTTGAATTCAATGGAATGGAATGCAATGGAATGGGATGGAATGAAATGGAATGCAGTGGATTGGACTGGAGTGGATTGGAGTAGAATGGAATGGAGTTGAAAGTAATGGAATGGAATGGAATGGAATACATTAGAATGGAATGAAAAAGAATGGGATGGAATGGAATGGAGAGGAGTGCAGTGCAGTGTATTGGAAATGAATGGAATAGAGAGGAGTGTGGTGGAGTGTAGTGGAATGGGAAGGAATGGAATGGAGTGGACGGGAGTGGATTGGAGGGGAATGGAGGGGAGAAGATTGGATTCAGTTGGAATGGAAAGGAATGGAAATGAATCGAATGCAGTGGATTGGAGTGGAGTTGCGTGGAGGGGAATTGAATGGAATGGAATGAGATGAAATGGAATGGAATGGAATGGAAAGGAATAGAAAGGAATAAAGTGCAGTGGAGTGTAATGGAAAAGAAAGGAAGGGAGTGGATTGGAGTGGAATGGAGTGGAACGGAATGCAATAGAATGTTACGGAATTGAATGGATTAGAATGGAATGGAATGGAATGGAATTTAATAGAATTGAATGGAATGGAAAAATGTACAGGGGAGTGCAGTGCAGTGGAAAGGAGAAGAAAGGAATTGAGTGGAGTTGAATGGAATGGAGTGGAATGGAATTGAATGGAATAGAATCAAATGGAATGGAAGGGAGAGGACTGGAATGCAGACCATTGGGAAGCAATGGAATGCAGTGGAATGGAGAGGAGTGGAGAAGAGTGGATTTGAATTGATTGGAATTCAATGGAATCGAATGGATTAGAGTGCAGAGGAGTGGATTCTAGGGGAAAAGAATGCAAAGGAATGGAATGGAAAGGAATGGAATGGAATAAAATTGAGTGGATTCAAACGGAAGTGAATGTGAAGGAATGGAATGCAGTGGTGTGGAGAGGAGTGGAGTGCAGAAAACTGATTTTGAATGGAATGGAATGGAAGAGAATGGAATGGAATAGAATGGAATGCAATTGATTGGAATGGAATGGAATGGAATGGATTGGAATGGAATGGAATGGAACAGAATGGAACGGAATGGAATGGAACGGATTGGAATGGAATGGAATGGAATGGAATGGAATGGAATGGAATGGAATGAAGTGGATTGGACTGGAGTTGCGTGGAGCGTAATGGAATGGAATGGAACAGAATGGAATAGAAAGGTATGGAATGGAATTAAAAGAAATGGAATGAATGGAATGGAATGCAATGGAAAAAAGTGCAGTAGAGTGCAGTGGAGTGGAAGGGAGAAGAAAGTATGGGAGTGCAGTGTAGTGGAATGGAGTGGAATGGAATGGAACTGAATGGAACATAGTGGACTGGAATGGAGGCGAATGGGAAGGAATGGAATGCAGTGGAGTGGAGAAGAGTGGATTTCAAAGGAATGGTATGGATAGGAGTGGAGTGGATTCTAGTGGAAAAGAATGGAAAGGAATGGAACGGAATGGAATGGAATGGCATGGAATGGAATGCAATGGAATGGAATGGAATGGAAAAAGTGCGGTGGAGTGCAGTGGAGTGGAATGGACAAGAAAGAAAGGGAATGGAGTGGAGTAGAATGGTGTGGAATGAAATGGATTGGAAAGGAATGGAATGGAATGGAATGGATTGGACTGGCCTGGAATGGAGGCGAATGGGAAGGAATGGAATGCAGTGGAGTGGAGAGGACTGGAGGGGATTTGAATTGAATAGAATTGAACGGAATGGACTGCAGTGGAGTGGAGGGTATTCTAGTGGAAAAGACTGGTATGGAATGGAATGGAATGGAAAGGAAGGTAATGGAAAAAAGTGCATTGGTGTCTCATGGAATGGAATGGAGAAGAAAGGAAGGTAGTGGAGTAGAGTGGAATGGAGTGGAATTGAATGGAGAGGAATGGAATGGAATGGAATGGATTCTAATGCGAAGGAATCAAATGGATAAAAGTGGAGTGGAGTGCAGTGGAGTGGAATGGAGAAGAAAGGAAGGGAATGGAGTGGAATGGAATGGAATGGAATGGAATGGAATGGAATGTAGTGGACAGCAATGGAGGTGAAGGGGAAGGAATGGAATGCAGTGGAGTGGAAAGAAGTGGAGTGGAGAAAAGTGGATTTGAATTGAATGCAATGGAATGGAAAGGATGGGAGTGGAGTGGAGTGGATTCTAGTGGAAAAGAATGGAATGGAATGCCATGGAATTGAATGGAATGCAATAGAATGGAAAAAAGTGCAATGGAGTGGAGTGGAGTGGAATGGAGAAGAAATTAAGGGAGTGTAGTGGAGTGGAATGGAATGGAATGGAATGGAGTGGAGTGGAGTGGATTGCAGGCGAATGGGAAGGAATGGAATGCAGAGCAGTGGAGAGGAGTGGAGTGGAGAAGAGTGGATTAGAATTGAAGGGAATTTAATGCAATGGAATGGAATGGAATGCAGTGAATGGGAGTGGACTGGATTTGAGTAGAATGCAATGGAATGGAAAGTAATGGAATGGAATGCAATACAATGGAATGGAGTGGAATACAGTGGATTGGAGTGGAGTTGCATGGAGGGGAACGGAATGGAATGGAATGGAATGGAATGGAATGGAATGGAATGGAATGGAATGGCATGGCATGGCATGGAATGGAACGGATCGGAAAGGAATGGAATGGAATGCAATGGAATGGAATAGAAAAAAGTACAGTGGAGGGCAGTGCAGTGGAATGGAGAAGAAAGAATGGGAGTGGAGTGTAGTGGAATAGAGTGGAATGGAATGGAATGGAATGGAATGGAAAGTAATGGAATGGAATGGAAAAAATGCAGTGGAATGCAGTGCAGTGGAATGGAGAAGAAAGGAAGGTAGTGGAGTGGAGTGCAAGGGAGTGGAATGGAATGAAGTGGAATGGATTCGAATGGGAAGGAATTGAATGGAAAAAAGTGCAGTGGAGTGGAATGGAGAAGAAAGGAAGGGAATGGAATGGAATGGAATGGACTGGAATGGAATGTAGTGGACAGCAATGGAGGTGAATGGGAAGGAATGGAATGCAATGGAGTGGAGAGCAGTGGAGTGGAGAAGAGTGGATTTGAATTCAATGAAATGGAATGGAAAGGATTGGAGTGGAGTGGAGTGGATTCTAGTGGAAAAGAATGGAATGAATGGAAAGGAATTGAATGGAATGGAATGGACAGAAGTGCATTGGAGTGGAGTGGATTGGAATGGAGAATAAAGGAAGGGAGTGGACTGGAGTGGAATGGACTGGACTGGAATTGAATGGAATGGAATGGAGTGGAATGCAGGTGAATGGGAAGGAATGGAATGCCGTGCCGTGGAGAGGAGTGGAGTGGAGAAGAGTGGATTAGAACTGAAGGGAATTTAATGCAATGGAGTAGGATGGAATGGAATGTAATGAAGTGGATGGGATTGGAGTGGATTGAAGTAGAATGAAATTGGATGGAAAGTAATGGAATGGAATGAAATATAATGGAATGGAAGGGAATGCAGTGGATTGGAGTGGAGTTGTATGGAGGGGAATGGCATGGAATGGAAAGGAACAGCACGGAATGGAACAGAAAGTAATGGAATAGAATGCAATGGAATGGAATGGAATGGAATGGAATGGAATGGAATGGAATGGAAAAAAGTGCAGTGGAGTGCAGTGGAGTGGAATGGAGAAGAAGGGATGGGAGTGCAGTGGAGTGGAATAGAGTGGAATGGGATGGAATGGAATGGAATGGGTTGGAATGGAATGGAATGGAGTGGACCGGAGTGGAGGCGAATGGGAAGGAATGGAATGCAGTGGAGTGAAGAGGAATTTAGTAGAGAAGAGGGGATTTGAATTTAATGAAATGGATTGTTATGGATTGGAATGGAATGGAGTGGATTCTAGTGGAAAAGAATAGAATGGAATGGAATGGAATGAAATGGAAAAGAATGGAATGGAAAGGAATTGAATTTAATAGAATTCAAAGGAATGGAAAAATATACAGTAGAGTGCAGTGGAGTGGACTGGAGAAGAAAGGAACTGAGTGGAGTGGAGTGGAATGCAGTGGAATGGAATTGAATGGAGTGGATTCGAATGGAATGGAAAGGAGTCGACTGGAATGTAGGTGATTGGGAAGGAATGGAATGCAGTGGAATGGAGAGGAATGGATAAGAGTTGATAAGAATAGATTGGAGTTTAATAGAATGGAATGGATTGGAGTGGAGAGGCTTGGATTCTGGCGGAAAAGAATGGAATGGAATGGAAAGGGAAGGAATGGAATGGAATGGAACTGAATGGAATGGAATGGAATAGAGTGGACTGGAAAGGAGTGCAGTGGAGTGGAGAGGAGTGGAGTGGAGAAGTGTGGATTTGAATGGAATGGAATGGAATGGAAAGGATTGGTGTGGAGTGGAGTGGATTCTAGTGGAAAAGAATGGAATGGAATGGAATGGAATGGAATGGAAATGAATTGAATGGAAACGAAAGGAATGCTACGGAATGGAAAAAAGTGCAGTGGGTTGTAGTGGAGTGGAATGGAGAAGAAAGGAAGGGAATGAAGTGGAGTGGAATGGAATGGAATGGAATGGAATGGAATGGAATGGAATGGAATGTAGTGGACAGCAATGGAGGTGAATGGGAAGGAATGGAATGCAGTGGAGTGGAGAGCAGTGGAGTGGAGGAGAGTGGATTTGAACTGAATGAAATGGGATGGAAAGGATTGGAGTGGAGTGGAGTGGATTCTAGTCGAAAAGAATGGAATGGAATGGAATGGTATGGAATGGATAGGAATGGAACTGAATGGAATGGAATGGAGTGGACTGGAATGGAGTCGATTGGGAAGGAATGGAATGCAGTGGAGTGGAGAGGAGTGGAGTGGAGAAATGTGGATTCGAATGGAATGCAATGGAATGGAATGGACTGGTGTGGAGTGGAGTGGATTCTAGTGGAAAAGAATGGAATGGAATGGAATTGAATGGAAAGGAATGGAATGGTATGGAATGGAAAAAAGTGCAGCGGGTTGTAGTGGAGTGGAATGGAGAAGAAAGGAAGGGAGTGGATTGGAGTGGAATGGTGTGGAACGGAATGGAATGGAATGTTATGCAATGGAATGGAGTGCACTGGAATGGAGGCCAATGGGAAGGAATGGAGTGCAGTGGAGTGGAGACGAGTGGAGAGAAGAGTGGATTTGAATTCAATGCAATGAAATGCAATGGAATGGGTTGGAATGAAGTGGAATGCACTGGATTGGATTGGAGTGGATTGGAGTAGAGTGGAATGGAGTTGAAAACAATGGAATGAAATGGAATACAATGGAACGGAATGAAAAGGAATGGGATGGAATGCAATGAAGAAGAGTGCAGTGCAGTGTATTGGAAATGAATGGAATAGAGAGGAGTGTGGTGGAGTGTAGTGGAATGAGAATGAATGGAACGGAGTGGACTGGAGTGGAGTGGATGCGAATGGAGGGGAGTAGATTGGATTCAGTTGGAATAGAATGGAATGGAAAGGAATGGAATTGAATGGAATGCAGTGGATTGGAGTGGTGGAGTTGCGTGAAGGGGAATTGAATGGAATGGAATGGGATGGAATGGAATGCAATGGAATGGAATGGAATGGAATGGAATGAAGTGGAATGGAATGGTATGGAAAGGAACGGATTGGAGTGCAATGGGATAGAATGGAATGCAATGGGATATAATGGAATGCAATGGAATGGAATGCAATGGAATGGAAAAAAGTGCGGTGGAGTGCAGTGGAGTGGAATGGAGAAGAAAGGAAGGGAGTAGAGTTGAGTGGAATGGAGTGGGATGGAATGCGATGAAATGGAATGAAATGCAATGGAATAGAATTGAATGGAGTGGATTGCAATGGAGGCGAATGGGAAGGAAAGGAATGCAGTGGTTTGGAGAGGAGTGGGGAGCAGAAGAGTGGATTTGAATGGAACGGAATGGAATGGAATGGAATGAATATAAAAAGTGCACTGCAGACTAGTGGAGTGGAATGGAGAAGAAAAGAATGGGGTCGAGTAGAGTAGAATGGAGTGAAGTGGAATGGAATGGAAGATAACTGAATGGAATAGAATGGAATAGAATGGAATGCAATGGAATGGAATGGAATGGAATGGAAGGGAATGGAAAAAAGTGCAGTGGAGAGCAGTGGAGTGGAATGCAGAAGAAAGGAAGGGAGAGGATTTGAGTGGAATGGACTGGAATGGAATGGGATGAAATGGAATGGAATGCAAAAGAATCTAATTGAGTGAAGTGGACTGGAATGGAGATGAATGCGAAGGAATGGAATGCAGTGGTGTGCAGAGAGTAGAGTGCAGAAGAGTGGATTTAAATTGTATGAAATGGAAAGCAATGGATAGGAGTGGAGTGGAGTGGATTCAAGTGGGATAGATTTGAATGGAATGGAATGGAATGGAATGAATGGAAAAAAAGTGCAGTGGAATGTAGTGGAGTGGAAGGGAGAATAATGGAGGCAGTGGACTGGAGTGGAATAGAATGGAATGGAATGGAATGGAATAGAATGGAATGGAATGGAATGGAATGGAATGGAATGGAATGGAATGCATTGGAATGGAATGGAATGGAATGGAATGGAATAACAGTGAAATAAAATGTGAGTTGATATTGTGCCATTGCAATCCAGCCAGGGTGACAGATTGACAACATGTTGAAAGAAACAAATAGCATAGAATAATGTTGAACGGAATGGAATGGAATGGAATGGAATGGAATGGAATGGAATGGAATGGAAATGAATAGAATGAAGTGGATAGGAAAGGAGGCATATGGGAAGGAATGGAATGCAGAGGAGTGGAAAGGATTCGAGTATACATGATTGGATTTGAATTCAATGTAATGGAATGGAATGGATTGGAGTGGATTGGAGTGGATTCTACTGGAAAACAATGGAATGGAATGGAATGGAAAGGAATGTAATGTAATGAAATGTAAACTAATGGAATGGAATGGAATGGAATGGAATGGAATTGATTGTAGAAGAGTGGAGTGGTTTCGAGTGGAAAAGAATGGAATGGAATGGAATGGAATGGAATGGAATGGAATGGAATGGAATGCAATGCAATGGAATGGAATGGAATGGAATTGGTTGGAATGGAGTGGAAAAAAGTGCAGTGGACTGCAGTTGAGTGGAATGTAGGAGAAAGGAACGGAATGGAGTGGAGTGGAATGGAGTGGAATGGAATGGAATGGAACGGAATGGAATGGAATGGAATGGAATGGAGGCGAATGGGACGGAATGGAATGTAGTGGAGTGGAGAGGAGTGGAGAGAAGAAGAGTGGATTTGAATTCAATGGAATGGAACGCAATGGAATAGGATGGAGTGGAAAGGAATGCAGTGGAATGGAGTGGAGTGGATTGCAGTAGAATGGAATGGAATGCAAAGTAACGGGATGGAGTATAATACAATGGAACGGAATGAAAAGGAATGGGATGGAATGGATTGGAGTGGAGTGGAGAGTTTTGCAAATGAATGGAAAGGAGATGAGTGTGGTGGAGGGGAGTGGAATAGTAAGGAATGGAATGGAATGGATTGGAATGCAGAGGATAGGAGGGGAGGAGATTGGATTCAGACGGAATGGAATGGAATGGAATGGAATGCTGTGGATTGGAGTGGGCTTATATGGAGGGGAATGGAATGGAATGTGATGGAACGGAGGAAAATGGAATGGAATGGAATAGAATGGAATATAATGGATAAAATAGCAGTGGATTGCAGTGGAGTGGAATAGAGAGGAAAGGATGGGAGTGGAGTGGGTTGGAATGGAATGGAATGGAGTGGAATGGAATCGAATGAAGTGCAGTGGAGTGCAGAGGAGTGGAATGGAGGAGAAAGGAAGGGAGTGGAGAGCACTGGAATGAAGTGGAATGCAATGAATGGAATGGAAGGGAATCTATTAGACTGGAATGGAGGATAATGGGAAGGAATGGAATGCAGTCGACTGGAGAGGAGTGGAGTGGAGAAGAGTAGATTTGAATAGAATGGGAGGGAATGTAATGGATTTGATGGGAGTGGAGTGGATTCTAGTGGAAAAGAATGGAAAGGAATGGAATGGAATGGAAAAGAATGGTATGGAGTGGAGTGGAATTGTATGCAATGGAATGGAATGGAATGGAATGCAATGGAATGGAAAGAAGTGCAGTGGAGTGCAGTGGAGAGGAATGGAGAAGCAAGGAAGGGAGAGGTGAGGAGTGGAACGGATTGGAAGGGAATGGAATGCAATGGAATAGAATGAAATGGAATGGAATGGAAAGGAGTGGATTTCAATTGAGGAAAATAGGAAGGAATGAAATGCAGTGGTGTGGAGAGGAGTGGGGTGGAGAAGAGTGGATTGGCACTGAATGGAATGGAATGGAATCGATTTGAGTGGAATGGAGTGGATTCTATAGGAAAAGAATGGAATGGAATGGTATGGAATGGAATGGAATGGAATTAACCGAAAGTAAAGGAATGCAATGGAATGTAATACAACGGAATGGAAAAAATGCAGTGGAGTGCAGTGGAGAGGCACAGAGAAGAAAGGAAGGGACTGCAGATGATTGCAATGGAGTGGAAAGCAATGGGATGCAATGGAATGGAATGGAATGGAATGGAATGGAATGGAATGGAATGGAATGGAACAGAATGGATTGGAATGGAATGGAATGGAATGCAGTGGATTGGACTGGAGTTGCATGGAGGGGAATGGAATGGAATGGAATAGAATGGAATAGAAAGGTATGGAATGGAATTAAACGGAATGGAATGAATTGAATGGAATGCAATGGTAAAAAGTGCAGTGGAGTGCAGTGGAGTGGAAGGGAGAGGAAAGTAAGTGTGTGAAGTCTAGTGGAATGGAGTGGAATGGAATGGAATTGAATGGAACACAGTGGACTGCAATGGAGGCAAATGGGAAGGAATGGAATGCAGTGGAGTGGAGAGGAGAAAAAGTGGATTTCAAAGGAATGGAATGGATTGGACTGGAGTGGAGTGGATTCCAGTGGAAAAGAATGGAATGGAATCGAACGGAATGGAATGGAATGGAATTCAATGGAATGTAATGGCATGGAATGGAATGGAATGAAATGGAATGGAATGAAAAAAGTGTGGTGGAGTGCAGTAGAGTGGAATGGACAAGAAAGAAAAGGAATGGAGTGGAGTATTATGGTGTGGAAGGAAATGGATTGGAAAGGAATGGAATGGAATGAATTGGAGTGGCCAGGAATGGAGGTGAATGGGAAGGAATGGAATGCAGTGGAGTGGAGAGGATTGGAGTGGAGAAGGGTGGATTGGAATTAAATGGAATTGAACAGAATGGATTGAAGTGGGGTGGAGGGTATTCTAGTGGGAAAGAATGGTATGGAATGGAATGGAATGGAATGGAAAGGAAGGGGATTGAAAAAAGTGCATTGGTATCTCGTGGAATGGAATGGAGAAGAAAGGAAGGTAGTGGAGTGGAGTGGAATGGAGTGCAATGGAATGGAGAGGAATGGAATGGATTCAAATGGGAAGGAATTGATAGGAGAAAAGTGGAGTGGAGTGCAGTGGAGTGGAAGGGAGAAGAAAGGAAGGGAATGGAGTGGAATGGAATGGAATGAAGTGGAATGGAATGGAATGGAATGGAATGGAATGGAATGGAATGGAACGGAATGTAGTGGACAGCAATGGAGGTGAATGTGAAGGAATGGAATGCAGTGGGGTGGAGAGGAGTGGAGGGGAGAAGAGTGGATTTGAATTGAATGGAATGGAATGGAAAGGATGGGAGTGGGGTGCAGTGGATTCTAGTGGAAAAGAATGGAATGGAATGCAATGGAATTGAATGGAATGGAATGGAATGGAAAAATGCGCAGTGGAGTGTAGTGGAGAGGAATGGAGAATAAATTAAGGGAGTGTAGTGGACTGGAATGGACTGGAATGGAATGGAATAGAATGGAATGCAGGCGAATGGGAAAGAATGGAATGCAGAGCAGTGGAGAGGAGTGGAGTGGGGAAGAGTGGATTAGAATTGAAGAGAATTTAATGCAATGGAATAGAATGCAATGGAATGGAATGCAGTGAATGGGAGTGGATTGGATTGGAGTAGAAAGCAATGGAATGGAAAGTAGTGGAATGGCATGCAATACAATGGAATGGAATGGAATACAGTAGATAGGAGTGGAGTTGTGTAGAGTGGAATGGAATGGAATGGAATAGAATGGAACGGAACGGATTGGAAAGGAATGGAATGGAATGCAATGGAATGGAATGGAAAAAGTACAGTGGAGTGCAGTGCTCTGGAATGGAGAAGAAAGTATGGAAGTGGAGTGGAGTGGAATAGAGTGGAATGGAATGGAATGGAAAGGAATGGAAAAAAGTGCAGTGGAATGCAGTGCAGTGGAATGGAGAAGAAAGGATGGTAGTGGAGTGGAGTGGAAAGGAGTGGAACGGAATGAAATGGAATCAATTCGAATGGGAAGGAAGGGAATGGAGAAAAGTGCAGAGGAGAGCAGTGGAGTGGAATGGAGAAGAAAGGAAGGGAATGGAGTTGAGTGGAATGGAGTGGAATGGAATGGAATGGAATGTAGTGGACAGCAGTGGAGGTGAATGGGAAGGAATGGAATGCAGTGGAGTGGAGAACAGTGGAGTGGAGAAGAGTGGATTTGAATTGAATGAAATGGAATGGAAAGGATTGGAGTGGAGTGGAGTGGATTCTAGTGTAAAACAATGGAATGGAATGAAATGGAATGGAAAAAAGTGTATTGGAGTGTAGTGGAGTTTAATAGATAAGAAAGGAAGGGAGTGGAGTGGAATGGACTGGAATGGAATGGAATGGAAAGGAATGGAATGGAATGGAGTGGAATGCAGGCGAATGGGAAGGAATGGAATGCAGTGCAGTGGAGAGGAATGGAGTGGAGAAGAGGGGATTAGAATTGAAGGGAATTTAATGCAATGAAATAGAATGGAATGGAATGGAATGAAGTCGATGGGATTGGAGTGGATTGGAGTAGAATGAAATTGAATGGCAAGTAAAGGAATGGAAGGCAATACAATGGAATGGAATGGAATGCAGTGGATTGGAGTGGAGTTGCGTGGAGGGGAATGGAATGGAATGGAATGGAACGGAACGGAACGGAACGGAAAGTAATGGAATGGAAGGCAATGGAATGGAATGGAATGGAATGGAATGGAATGGAATGGAATGGAATGGAATGGAATAGAAAAATGTGCAGTGGAGTGCAATGGAGTGGAATGGAGAAGAAGGGATTGGAGTAGGATGGAGTGGAATGGAGAAGAAGGGATTGGAGTAGGGTGGAGTGGAACAGAGTGGAATGGAATGGAATGGAATGGAATGGAATGGAATGGACCAGAGTGGAGGCGAATGGGAAGGAATGGAATGCAGTGGAGTGAAGAGGAATTTAGTGGAGAAGAGTGGATTTGAATTTAATGAAATGGATTGCTATGGAATGGAGTAGAATGGAGTGGATTCTAGTGGAAAAGAATAGAATGGAATGGAATGGAATGGAATGGAATGGAATGAAACGGAACGAAACGGAAAGGAACGAAATGGAGTGGAATAGAAAAAGTGCGGTGGAGTGAAGTGGAGTGGAATGGACAAGAAAGAAACGGAATGGAGTAGAGTAGAATGGTGTGGAATGAAACGGATTGGAAAGGAATGGAATGGATTGGAGTGGCCTGGAATGGAGGCGAATGGGAAGGAATGTCATGTAGTGGAGTGGAGAGGACTGCAGTGGAGAAGGGTGGATTTGAATTGAATGGAATTGAACGGAATGGACTGCAGCGGAGTGGAGGGTACTCTAGCAGAAGACTGGTATGGAATGGAAAGGAATGGAAAGGAAGGTAATGGAAAAAAGTGCATTGGTGTCTCGTGGAATGGAATGGAGAAGAAAGAAAGGTAGTGGAGTGGAGTGGAATGGAGTGGAATGGAATGGAGAGGAATGGAATGGAATGGAATGGATTCGAATGGGAAGTAATTGAATGGATAAAAGTGGAGTGGAGTGCAGTGGAGTGGAATGGGGAAGAAAGGAAGGGAATGGAGTGGAATGGAATGGAATGAAGTGGAATATAATGGAATGGAATGCAGTGGAATGTAGTGGACAGCAATGGAGGTGAAAGGGAAGGAATGGAATGCAGTGGAGTGGAGAGGAGTGGAGTGGAGAAGAGGGGATTTGAATTGAATGCAACGGAATGGAAAGGATGGGAGTGGAATGGATTCTAGTGAAAAAGAATGGAATGGAATGCAGTGAAATTGAAAGGAATGCAATGGAATGGAAAAAAGTGCAATGGAGAGTAGTGGAGTGGAACGGAGAAGAAATTAAGGGAGTGTAGTGTAGTGGAATGGAATGGAATGGAATGGAATGGAATGGAATGGAATAGAATGAAATGGAGTGGAGTGGATTTCAGGCGAATGGGAAGGAATGGAATGCAGAGCAGTGGAGAGGAGTGGAGTAGAGAAGAGTGGAATAGAATTGAAAGGAATTTAATGCAATGGAATGGAATGGAATACAGTGAATGCGATTGGGCTGGATTGGAGTAGAATGCAATGGAATGGAAAGTAATGGAATACAATGCAATACGATGGAATGGAATGGAATACAGTGGATTGGAGTGGAGTTGCGTGGAGGGGAAAGGAATGGAATGGAACGGAATGGAACGGATCAGAAAGGAATGGAACGGAATGCAATGGAATGGAATGGAATGGAACGGAATGCAATGGAATGGAATGGAATGGAAAAAAGTACAGTGGAGGGCAGTGCAGTTGAATGGAGAAGAAAGAATGGGAGTGGAGTGTAGCAGAATAGAGTGGAATAGAATGGAATGGAATGGAATGGAATGGAATGGAATGGAATGAAATGGAATGGAAAAAAGTGCAGTGGAATGCAGTGCAGTGGAATGGAGAAGAAAGGAAGGTAGTGGTGTGGAGTGGAATGGAGTGGAATGGAATGAAGTGGAATGGATTCGAATTGGAAGGAATTGAATGGAGAAAAGTGCAGTGGAGTGCAGTGGAGTGGAATGGAGAAGAAAGGAAGGGAATGGAGTGGAGTGGAAGGGAGTGGAATGGAATGGAATGGAATGGAATGGAATGTAGTAGACAGCAATGGAGGTGAATGGGAATGAATAGAATGCAGTGGAGTGGAGAGCAGTGGAGTGGAGAACAGTGGATTTGAACTGAATGAAATGGAATGGAAAGGATTGGAGTGGAGTGGAGTGGATTCTAGTGGAAAAGAATGGAATGGAATGGAAAGGAATTGAATGGAATGGAATGGAAAGAAGTGCATTGGAGTGTAGTGGAGTGGAAAGGAGAATAAAGGAAGGGAGTGGAGTGGAGTGGAATGGACTGGAATGGAACGGAATGGAATGGAGTGGAATGCAGGCGAATGGGAAGGAATGGAATGCAGTGCACTGGAGAGGAGTGGAGTGGAGAAGAGTGGACTAGAATTGAAGGGAATTTAATGCAATAGAGTAGGATGGAATGGAATGTAGTGAAGTGGATGGGATTGGAATGGATTGAAGTAGAATGAAATTGAATGGAAAGTAATGGAATGGAATGAAATACAATGGAATGGAAGGGAATGCAGTGGACTGGAGTGGAGTTGTGTGCAGGGGAATGGAATGGAATGCAACGGAACAGAACGGAAAGTAATGGAATGGAATGCAATGGAATGGAATGGAAAAAAGTGCAGTGGAGTGCAGTGGAGTGGAATGGAGAAGAAGGGATGGGAGTGCAGTGGAGTGGAATAGAGTGGAATGGGATGGAATGGAATGGAATAGAATGGAATGGAATGGAATGGAGTGGACTGGAGTGGAGGCGAATGGGAAGGAATGGAATGCAGTGGAGTGAAGAGGAATTTACTGGAGAACAGGGGATTTGAATTTAATGAAATGGATTGTTATGGATTGTAGTGGAATGGAATGAATTCTAGTGGAAAAGAATAGAACGGAATGGAATGGAATGGTATGGAATGGAAAGGAATTGAATTTAATAGAATTGAAAGGAATGGAAAAATGTACAGTAGAGTGCAGTGGAGTGGAATGGAGAAGAAAGGAACTGAGTGGAGTGGAGTGGAATGGAGTGGAATGGAATTGAATGCAGTGGATTCGAATGGAATGGAATGGAGTGGACTGGAATGTAGGTGATTGAGAAGGAATGGAATGAAGTGGAGTGCAGAGGAAGGGATATGAGTTGATATGAATAGATAGGTGTTTAATAGAATGGAATGGATTGGAGTGGAGAGGATTGGATTCTGGCGGAAAAGAACGGAATGGAATGGAAAGGGAAGGAATGGAATGGAATGGAACTGAATGGAATTGAATGGAATGGAGTGGACTGGAATGTAGTCGATTCGGAAGGAATGGAATGCAGTGGAGTGGAGAGGAGTGGAGTGGAGAAGTGTGGAATGGAATGGAATGGAATGGAATGGAATGGAATGGAATGGGTTGGTGTGGAGTGGAGTGGATTCTAGTGGAAAAGAATGGAATGGAATGGAAATGAATTGAATGGAAATGCATGGAATGGTATGGAATGGAAAAAAGTGCAGTGGGTTGTAGTGGAGTGGAATGGAGAAGAAAGGAGGGGAATGGAGTGGAGTGGAATGGAGTGGAATGGAATGGAATGGAATGGAATGTAGTGGACGGCAAAGGAGGTGAATGGGAAGGAATGGAATTCAGTGGAGTGGAGAGCAGTGGAGTGGAGAAGAGTGGATTTGAATTGAATGAAATGGAATGGAAAGGACTGGAGTGGAGTGGAGTGGATTCTGGTCGAAAAGAATGGAATGAAATGGAATGGAATGGTACGGAATGGATTGGAATGGAACTGAATGGAATGGAGTGGACTGTAATGGAGTCGAATGGGAAGGAATGGAATGCAGTGGAGTGGAGAGGAGTGGAGTGGAGAAATGTGGATTTGACTGGAATGCAATGGAATGTAATGGACTGGTGTGGAGTGGAGTGGATATTAGTGGAAAAGAATGGAATGGAATGGTATGGAATGGAAAAAAGTACAGCGGGTTGTAGTGGAGTGGAATGGAGAAGAAAGGAAGGGAGTGGATTGAAGTGGAATGATGTGGAATGGAATGGAATGGAATCTTATGCAATGGAATGCAGTGGACTGGAATGGAGGCGAATGGGAAGGAATGGAGTGCAGTGGAGTGGAGACGAGTGGAGAGAAGAGTGGATTTGAATTCAATGCAATGGAATGGGATGGAATGAAATAGAATGCAGTGGATTGGACTGGAGTGGATCGGAGTACATTGGAATGGAGTTGAAAGTAATGGAATGGAATGCACTGGAATGGAATACAATGGAACAGAATGAAAAGGAATGGGATGGTATGGAATGGAGAAGAGTGCAGTGCAGTGTATTGGAAATGAATGGAATAGAGAGGAGTGTGGTGGAGTGTAGTGGAATGAGAAGGAATGGAATGGAGTGGACTGGAGGAGAGTGGAGGCGAATGAAGGGGAGTGGATTGGATTCAGTAGGAATGGAATGGAATGGAAAGGAATGGAATTCAATGGAATGCAGTGGATTGGAGTGGAGTTGTGTGGAGGGGAATTGAATGGGATGGAATGGAATGGAAAGGAATGGAATGGAATGGAATGGAATGAAACAGAATGGAATGAATGGATTATAATGGAATGCAATAGAAAGGAAAAAATTGCAGTGGAGTGCAGTGGAGTAGAATGGAAAAAAAAGGAAGGGAGTGGATTGGAGGGGAATGGAGTGCAACGGAATGGAATAGGATGTTATGGAATGGAATGGATCAGAATTCAATGGAATGGAATGGAATGGAATGGAACGGAATGGAACTTAATAGAATTGAATGGAATTGAAAAATGAACAGTGGAGTGCAGTGGAGTGGAATGGAGAAGAAAGGAACTGAGTAGAGTGGAATGGAATAGAATGGAATGGAATCAAATGGAATGGAATGGAGTGGACTGGAATGTAGGCCATTGGGAAGGAATGGAATGCAGTGGAGTGGAGAGGAGGGGAGAAGAGTGGATTTGAATTGATTGGAATTTAATGGAATGAAACGGATTACAGTGGAGTGGAGTGGATTCTAGGGGAAAACAAGGGAATGGAATGGAATGGAAGGGAATGGAATGGAATGGAATGGAACGGAATGGAATGGAATGGAATGGAATGGAATGGAATTGTGTGTAGTGGAGTGGATTCTAGTTGAAAAGAACCGAATGGAATGGAATGGAATGGAAATGAATTGAATGTAATGGAATGAAATGGAATGGTATGGAATGGAAAAAAGTGCAGTGGGTTGTAGTGGAGTGGAATGGAGAAGAAAGGAAGGGAGTGGATTGGAGTGGAATGGAGTGGAAAATAATGGAATGGAATGTAATGGAATGGAATGGAGTGGGCTGGAATGGAGGTGAATGGGAAGGAATGGAATGCAGTGGATTGGAGAAGAGTGGAGAGGAGAAGAGTGAATTTGAATTCAATGGAATGGAATGCAATGGAATGGGATGGAATGAAATGGAATGCAGTGGATTGGACTGGAGTGGATTGGAGTAGAATGGAATGGAGTTGAAAGTAATGGAATGGAATGGAATGGAATACATTAGAATGGAATGAAAAAGAATGGGATGGAATGGAATGGAGAGGAGTGCAGTGCAGTGTATTGGAAATGAATGGAATAGAGAGGAGTGTGGTGGAGTGTAGTGGAATGGGAAGGAATGGAATGGAGTGGACGGGAGTGGATTGGAGGGGAATGGAGGGGAGAAGATTGGATTCAGTTGGAATGGAAAGGAATGGAAATGAATCGAATGCAGTGGATTGGAGTGGAGTTGCGTGGAGGGGAATTGAATGGAATGGAATGAGATGAAATGGAATGGAATGGAATGGAAAGGAATAGAAAGGAATAAAGTGCAGTGGAGTGTAATGGAAAAGAAAGGAAGGGAGTGGATTGGAGTGGAATGGAGTGGAACGGAATGCAATAGAATGTTACGGAATTGAATGGATTAGAATGGAATGGAATGGAATGGAATTTAATAGAATTGAATGGAATGGAAAAATGTACAGGGGAGTGCAGTGCAGTGGAAAGGAGAAGAAAGGAATTGAGTGGAGTTGAATGGAATGGAGTGGAATGGAATTGAATGGAATAGAATCAAATGGAATGGAAGGGAGAGGACTGGAATGCAGACCATTGGGAAGCAATGGAATGCAGTGGAATGGAGAGGAGCGGAGAAGAGTGGATTTGAATTGATTGGAATTCAATGGAATCGAATGGATTAGAGTGCAGAGGAGTGGATTCTAGGGGAAAAGAATGCAAAGGAATGGAATGGAAAGGAATGGAATGGAATAAAATTGAGTGGATTCAAACGGAAGTGAATGTGAAGGAATGGAATGCAGTGGTGTGGAGAGGAGTGGAGTGCAGAAAACTGATTTTGAATGGAATGGAATGGAAGAGAATGGAATGGAATAGAATGGAATGCAATTGATTGGAATGGAATGGAATGGAATGGATTGGAATGGAATGGAATGGAACAGAATGGAACGGAATGGAATGGAACGGATTGGAATGGAATGGAATGGAATGGAATGGAATGGAATGGAATGGAATGAAGTGGATTGGACTGGAGTTGCGTGGAGCGTAATGGAATGGAATGGAACAGAATGGAATAGAAAGGTATGGAATGGAATTAAAAGAAATGGAATGAATGGAATGGAATGCAATGGAAAAAAGTGCAGTAGAGTGCAGTGGAGTGGAAGGGAGAAGAAAGTATGGGAGTGCAGTGTAGTGGAATGGAGTGGAATGGAATGGAACTGAATGGAACATAGTGGACTGGAATGGAGGCGAATGGGAAGGAATGGAATGCAGTGGAGTGGAGAAGAGTGGATTTCAAAGGAATGGTATGGATAGGAGTGGAGTGGATTCTAGTGGAAAAGAATGGAAAGGAATGGAACGGAATGGAATGGAATGGCATGGAATGGAATGCAATGGAATGGAATGGAATGGAAAAAGTGCGGTGGAGTGCAGTGGAGTGGAATGGACAAGAAAGAAAGGGAATGGAGTGGAGTAGAATGGTGTGGAATGAAATGGATTGGAAAGGAATGGAATGGAATGGAATGGATTGGACTGGCCTGGAATGGAGGCGAATGGGAAGGAATGGAATGCAGTGGAGTGGAGAGGACTGGAGGGGATTTGAATTGAATAGAATTGAACGGAATGGACTGCAGTGGAGTGGAGGGTATTCTAGTGGAAAAGACTGGTATGGAATGGAATGGAATGGAAAGGAAGGTAATGGAAAAAAGTGCATTGGTGTCTCATGGAATGGAATGGAGAAGAAAGGAAGGTAGTGGAGTAGAGTGGAATGGAGTGGAATTGAATGGAGAGGAATGGAATGGAATGGAATGGATTCTAATGCGAAGGAATCAAATGGATAAAAGTGGAGTGGAGTGCAGTGGAGTGGAATGGAGAAGAAAGGAAGGGAATGGAGTGGAATGGAATGGAATGGAATGGAATGGAATGGAATGTAGTGGACAGCAATGGAGGTGAAGGGGAAGGAATGGAATGCAGTGGAGTGGAAAGAAGTGGAGTGGAGAAAAGTGGATTTGAATTGAATGCAATGGAATGGAAAGGATGGGAGTGGAGTGGAGTGGATTCTAGTGGAAAAGAATGGAATGGAATGCCATGGAATTGAATGGAATGCAATAGAATGGAAAAAAGTGCAATGGAGTGGAGTGGAGTGGAATGGAGAAGAAATTAAGGGAGTGTAGTGGAGTGGAATGGAATGGAATGGAATGGAGTGGAGTGGAGTGGATTGCAGGCGAATGGGAAGGAATGGAATGCAGAGCAGTGGAGAGGAGTGGAGTGGAGAAGAGTGGATTAGAATTGAAGGGAATTTAATGCAATGGAATGGAATGGAATGCAGTGAATGGGAGTGGACTGGATTTGAGTAGAATGCAATGGAATGGAAAGTAATGGAATGGAATGCAATACAATGGAATGGAGTGGAATACAGTGGATTGGAGTGGAGTTGCATGGAGGGGAACGGAATGGAATGGAATGGAATGGAATGGAATGGAATGGAATGGAATGGAATGGCATGGCATGGCATGGAATGGAACGGATCGGAAAGGAATGGAATGGAATGCAATGGAATGGAATAGAAAAAAGTACAGTGGAGGGCAGTGCAGTGGAATGGAGAAGAAAGAATGGGAGTGGAGTGTAGTGGAATAGAGTGGAATGGAATGGAATGGAATGGAATGGAAAGTAATGGAATGGAATGGAAAAAATGCAGTGGAATGCAGTGCAGTGGAATGGAGAAGAAAGGAAGGTAGTGGAGTGGAGTGCAAGGGAGTGGAATGGAATGAAGTGGAATGGATTCGAATGGGAAGGAATTGAATGGAAAAAAGTGCAGTGGAGTGGAATGGAGAAGAAAGGAAGGGAATGGAATGGAATGGAATGGACTGGAATGGAATGTAGTGGACAGCAATGGAGGTGAATGGGAAGGAATGGAATGCAATGGAGTGGAGAGCAGTGGAGTGGAGAAGAGTGGATTTGAATTCAATGAAATGGAATGGAAAGGATTGGAGTGGAGTGGAGTGGATTCTAGTGGAAAAGAATGGAATGAATGGAAAGGAATTGAATGGAATGGAATGGACAGAAGTGCATTGGAGTGGAGTGGATTGGAATGGAGAATAAAGGAAGGGAGTGGACTGGAGTGGAATGGACTGGACTGGAATTGAATGGAATGGAATGGAGTGGAATGCAGGTGAATGGGAAGGAATGGAATGCCGTGCCGTGGAGAGGAGTGGAGTGGAGAAGAGTGGATTAGAACTGAAGGGAATTTAATGCAATGGAGTAGGATGGAATGGAATGTAATGAAGTGGATGGGATTGGAGTGGATTGAAGTAGAATGAAATTGGATGGAAAGTAATGGAATGGAATGAAATATAATGGAATGGAAGGGAATGCAGTGGATTGGAGTGGAGTTGTATGGAGGGGAATGGCATGGAATGGAAAGGAACAGCACGGAATGGAACAGAAAGTAATGGAATAGAATGCAATGGAATGGAATGGAATGGAATGGAATGGAATGGAATGGAATGGAATGGAAAAAAGTGCAGTGGAGTGCAGTGGAGTGGAATGGAGAAGAAGGGATGGGAGTGCAGTGGAGTGGAATAGAGTGGAATGGGATGGAATGGAATGGAATGGGTTGGAATGGAATGGAATGGAGTGGACCGGAGTGGAGGCGAATGGGAAGGAATGGAATGCAGTGGAGTGAAGAGGAATTTAGTAGAGAAGAGGGGATTTGAATTTAATGAAATGGATTGTTATGGATTGGAATGGAATGGAGTGGATTCTAGTGGAAAAGAATAGAATGGAATGGAATGGAATGAAATGGAAAAGAATGGAATGGAAAGGAATTGAATTTAATAGAATTCAAAGGAATGGAAAAATATACAGTAGAGTGCAGTGGAGTGGACTGGAGAAGAAAGGAACTGAGTGGAGTGGAGTGGAATGCAGTGGAATGGAATTGAATGGAGTGGATTCGAATGGAATGGAAAGGAGTCGACTGGAATGTAGGTGATTGGGAAGGAATGGAATGCAGTGGAATGGAGAGGAATGGATAAGAGTTGATAAGAATAGATTGGAGTTTAATAGAATGGAATGGATTGGAGTGGAGAGGCTTGGATTCTGGCGGAAAAGAATGGAATGGAATGGAAAGGGAAGGAATGGAATGGAATGGAACTGAATGGAATGGAATGGAATAGAGTGGACTGGAAAGGAGTGCAGTGGAGTGGAGAGGAGTGGAGTGGAGAAGTGTGGATTTGAATGGAATGGAATGGAATGGAAAGGATTGGTGTGGAGTGGAGTGGATTCTAGTGGAAAAGAATGGAATGGAATGGAATGGAATGGAATGGAAATGAATTGAATGGAAACGAAAGGAATGCTACGGAATGGAAAAAAGTGCAGTGGGTTGTAGTGGAGTGGAATGGAGAAGAAAGGAAGGGAATGAAGTGGAGTGGAATGGAATGGAATGGAATGGAATGGAATGGAATGGAATGGAATGTAGTGGACAGCAATGGAGGTGAATGGGAAGGAATGGAATGCAGTGGAGTGGAGAGCAGTGGAGTGGAGGAGAGTGGATTTGAACTGAATGAAATGGGATGGAAAGGATTGGAGTGGAGTGGAGTGGATTCTAGTCGAAAAGAATGGAATGGAATGGAATGGTATGGAATGGATAGGAATGGAACTGAATGGAATGGAATGGAGTGGACTGGAATGGAGTCGATTGGGAAGGAATGGAATGCAGTGGAGTGGAGAGGAGTGGAGTGGAGAAATGTGGATTCGAATGGAATGCAATGGAATGGAATGGACTGGTGTGGAGTGGAGTGGATTCTAGTGGAAAAGAATGGAATGGAATGGAATTGAATGGAAAGGAATGGAATGGTATGGAATGGAAAAAAGTGCAGCGGGTTGTAGTGGAGTGGAATGGAGAAGAAAGGAAGGGAGTGGATTGGAGTGGAATGGTGTGGAACGGAATGGAATGGAATGTTATGCAATGGAATGGAGTGCACTGGAATGGAGGCCAATGGGAAGGAATGGAGTGCAGTGGAGTGGAGACGAGTGGAGAGAAGAGTGGATTTGAATTCAATGCAATGAAATGCAATGGAATGGGTTGGAATGAAGTGGAATGCACTGGATTGGATTGGAGTGGATTGGAGTAGAGTGGAATGGAGTTGAAAACAATGGAATGAAATGGAATACAATGGAACGGAATGAAAAGGAATGGGATGGAATGCAATGAAGAAGAGTGCAGTGCAGTGTATTGGAAATGAATGGAATAGAGAGGAGTGTGGTGGAGTGTAGTGGAATGAGAATGAATGGAACGGAGTGGACTGGAGTGGAGTGGATGCGAATGGAGGGGAGTAGATTGGATTCAGTTGGAATAGAATGGAATGGAAAGGAATGGAATTGAATGGAATGCAGTGGATTGGAGTGGTGGAGTTGCGTGAAGGGGAATTGAATGGAATGGAATGGGATGGAATGGAATGCAATGGAATGGAATGGAATGGAATGGAATGAAGTGGAATGGAATGGTATGGAAAGGAACGGATTGGAGTGCAATGGGATAGAATGGAATGCAATGGGATATAATGGAATGCAATGGAATGGAATGCAATGGAATGGAAAAAAGTGCGGTGGAGTGCAGTGGAGTGGAATGGAGAAGAAAGGAAGGGAGTAGAGTTGAGTGGAATGGAGTGGGATGGAATGCGATGAAATGGAATGAAATGCAATGGAATAGAATTGAATGGAGTGGATTGCAATGGAGGCGAATGGGAAGGAAAGGAATGCAGTGGTTTGGAGAGGAGTGGGGAGCAGAAGAGTGGATTTGAATGGAACGGAATGGAATGGAATGGAATGAATATAAAAAGTGCACTGCAGACTAGTGGAGTGGAATGGAGAAGAAAAGAATGGGGTCGAGTAGAGTAGAATGGAGTGAAGTGGAATGGAATGGAAGATAACTGAATGGAATAGAATGGAATAGAATGGAATGCAATGGAATGGAATGGAATGGAATGGAATGGAATGGAAGGGAATGGAAAAAAGTGCAGTGGAGAGCAGTGGAGTGGAATGCAGAAGAAAGGAAGGGAGAGGATTTGAGTGGAATGGACTGGAATGGAATGGGATGAAATGGAATGGAATGCAAAAGAATCTAACTGAGTGAAGTGGACTGGAATGGAGATGAATGCGAAGGAATGGAATGCAGTGGTGTGCAGAGAGTAGAGTGCAGAAGAGTGGATTTAAATTGTATGAAATGGAAAGCAATGGATAGGAGTGGAGTGGAGTGGATTCAAGTGGGATAGATTTGAATGGAATGGAATGGAATGGAATGAATGGAAAAAAAGTGCAGTGGAATGTAGTGGAGTGGAAGGGAGAATAATGGAGGCAGTGGACTGGAGTGGAATAGAATGGAATGGAATGGAATGGAATAGAATGGAATGGAATGGAATGGAATGGAATGGAATGGAATGGAATGGAATGGTCTGGAATGAAGCTGAATAGGAAGGAAAGGATTGCAGTGGAGTGGGGAGGAGTGGAGTGGAGAAGAGTGGATTTGAATTGAATGGACTGGATAGGAAGGTATTGGAGTGGGGTTGAGTGGATTCAAGTGGGAAATAATGGAATGCAATGGAAAGAATGGAAAAAAGTGCAGTGGAGTGTAGTGGAGTGGACGGGAGAAGAAAGGAGGCAGTGGAGTGGAATGGAATGGAATGGTCTGGAATGAATCTGCATGGGAAGGAATGAATTGAAGTGTAGTGGAGAGGAGTGGAGTGGAGAAGAGTGGATTTGAATTGGATGGAATGGATTGCAATGGAATGGGATGGAAAGGAGTGAAATGCCGTGGATTGAAGTGGAGTGGATTGCAGTAGAATGGAATGGAAATTAATGGAATAGAATAGAATACAATGGAACGGAATGAAAACGAAAGTAATGGAATGTAATGGAGTGGAGAGTGGTGGATGGGAGTGCAATGCAAAGGAATGGAATGGAGTGGAGTGGAGTGTATTGGAATGGATGGGAGTAGAATGGATTCAGGTGCAATAGAATGGTATGCAATGGAATGCAGTGGATTGGAGTGGAGTTGCATGGAGGGAAATGGAATGGACTGGAATGAAATCGAATGGAATGGAATCGAATGGAGTGGAATGGAATTGAATGGAGTGGATTGGAATGGAACGCAATGGAACAGAATGAAAAAAATGCAGTGGAGTGCAGTGGAGTGGAATGGAAAAGAAAGGAAGTGAGTGGAATGGAATGGAATTGAATGGAACAAAATGAAATTGAATGGAGTGGATTGGGATGGACACGAATGGGAACGAATGCAATACAGTGGTGTGGATAGGAGTGGAGTGAAGAAGAGTGGATTTGAAATGAATGGAATGGAAAGGAATGGATTGGAGTGGAGTGGATTCTAGTGGAAAAGAAAGAAATGGAATGGAATGGAATGGAATCGAATGGAATGGAATGGAATGGAATGCAATGGAATGGGTTGGAATGGAATGGAATGGAATGGAATGAAACGGAATGCAAAGAATGGAAGAAAGTACAGTGGAGTGTAGTGGAGTGGAAAGGAGAAGAAAGGAAGGTAGAGGAGTTGAGTGGAATGGAGTGGAATGGAATGCAGTGGACTGGAATGTAGTTGAATGGGAAGGAATGGAACTCAGTGGACTGGAGAAAAGTTGAGTGAAGAAGTGTGGATTTGAATTGAATGGAATGCAATGGAATGGATTGGAGTGGAGTGGAGGGGACTCGAGGGGAGAAGAGTGGATTTGAATTGAATGTAATGGAATGGAATGGATTGGAGTGGAGTGGAGTGCATTCTACTGGAAGAGAATGGAATGGAATGGAATTGATTGGAATGGAATGAAATGGAATCAAATGGAATGAAATGGAAAGGAATGGAATGAAAGGAAAAAAGTGCAGTGGAGTGTAGTGGAGTGGAATGGCAAAGAAAGGAAGGGAGTGGAGTTGGGTGGAAAGGACTGGAATGGAATGGAATTGAATGGAATGGAGTGAACTGGAATGGAGTTGAATGGGAAGGAATGGAAAGCAGTGGACTGGAGAGGAGTGGAGTGGAGAAGTGGATTTGAATGGAATGGAATGGATTGGAGGGGAGTGGACAGGAGTGGAGGGAAGAAGTGGATTTGAATTGAATGTAATGGAACGGAATGGATTGGAGTGGAGGGGAGTATATTCTAGTGGAAAAGATCGGAATATAATGGAATGGAATGGAATGGAATGGAACGGAATGCAGTGGACTTTAATGGAGGTGAATGGGAAGGAATGGAATGCAGTGGAGTGGAGAAGAGTGGATTTGAATTGAATGTAATGTAATCGATTGGATTGGAGTGGAGTGGTGAGGAGTGGAGGGGAGAAGAGTGGATTTGAATTGAATATAATGGAATGGAAGGGAATGGAGTGGAGAGGAGAGGATTCTAGTGGAAAAGAATGGAATGGAATTGAATGGAAAGGAATGGAAGGGAATGGAATGGAATGGAATGGAATGGAATGCAATGGAATGTCAAGGAATGGAATTGAATGCAATGCAATCGAATGCAATGGAATGGAATGGAAAGGAATGGTATGGAAAAATATGCAATGGAGAGCAGTGGAGAGGAATGCAGAAGAAAGGAAGGGAATGGAGTTGAGTGGAATGGAGTGGAATGGAATGGGATAAAATGGAATGGAATGCAATGGAAAGGAATTGAATGGAGTGGATTGGAATGGAGGTGAATGGGAAGGAAAATAATGCAGTGGTGTGAAGAGAGTAGAGTGCAGAAGAGTGGATTTGAATTGAATGGAATGAAAGGAACAGATTGTAGTGGAGTGGATTCAAGAGGGAAAGAATGGAATGGAATGGAAAGGAATGGAATGGAATGGAATGGAAAGGAATGGAATGGAAAGGAATGGAATGGAATGGAATGGAATGGAATGGAAGGGAATGGAATGGAATGGATTGACAGGAAAAAAGTGCAGTGGAGTGTAGTGGAGTTGAAGGGAGAAGAAAAGAGGCAGTGTAGTGGAATGGAATGGAATGGAATGGAATGCTCTGGAATGGAGCTGAAATGGAAGCGATGGATTGCAATGGAGTGGAGAGGAGTGGATTGGAGAAGAGTGGATTGGAATTGAATGGAGTGGAATGGAATGGAATGGGATGGAATAGAATGAAATGCCATGGATTGGAGTGGAGTGGATTGCAGCAGAATGGAATGGAATGGAATACAACGGAAAGGAATGAATAGGAATGTAGTGGAATGTAATGGAATGGAGTGGAGTACATTGTATTGGAAATGAATGCAATGGAGTGCAGTGTGATGGAGTGGAGTGGAATGGGAAGGAATGGAATGGAGTGGTGTAGAGTGGAGTGGAATGAAGGGGAATAGATAGATTGGATTCAGGTGCAATGGAATTGAATGGAATGGAATGGAATGGAATGGAATGGAATGGAATGGAATGGAATGGAATGGAATGCAGTGGAATGGAGTGGAGTTGCATGGACGGGAATGGAATGGAATGGAATGAAATGGATTGGAATGGAATGGAATGGAATGGAATGTGATAGAATGGAAAAAATGCAGTGGAGTGTAGTGGAGTGGAATGGAGAAGAAAAGAAGGGAGTGGAGTTGGGAGGAATGGAATGGAATGGAATGGAATGGAATGGAATGGAATGGAATGGAATGGAATGCAATGAAATGGAAAGAAATTCAATGAAATGGAATGCAATGGAATGGAATGGAAAGGAATGGAGTGGAAAGGAGTGGACTTTAATAGAGGCGAATGGGAAGGAATGGAATGCAGTGGAGTGGAAAGGAGTGGAGTGGAGAAGAGTGGATTTGAATTGAATGTAATGTAATGGATTGCATTGGAAAGGAGTGGAGAGGAGTGGAGTGGAGAAGAGTGGATTTGAAATGAGTGTAATGGAATGGAATGGAATGGAGGGGAGTGGAGTGGATTCTAGTGTAAAAGAATGTAATGGAACTGAATCGAATGGAAGGGAATGGAATGGAACGGAATGGAATGGAATGGAATGGAATGCAATGCAATGGAATGAAAAAGAATGGAATGGAATGCCATGCAATACATTGGAATGGAATGCAATGAATGGAATGGAATGGAAAAGGGTGGAATGGAATGCAATGGAAAGGAATGGATTGGAATGGAATTGAATGGAATGGAATGGAATGAAAACACTGCAGTGGAGTGCAGTGGAGAGAAATGGAGAAGAAAGGAAGGGAATGGTGTGGTCTGGAAAGGAGCTGAATGGAATGGAATGAAATTGAATGGAAAGCAGTGGAGTGGATTGGAATGCAGGTGAATGGGAATCAATGGAATGTAGTGGTGTGGATAGGAGTGCAGTGCATAAGACTGGATTTGAAACGAATGGAATGGAAAGGAATGGATTGGAGTGGAGAGGAGTAGATTTTAGTGGAAAAGAATAGAATGGAATGGAAAGGAATGGAATGGAATGGGTTGGAATGGAATGGAATGAAATGGAATGGAAAGAATGGAAAAAAGTACAGTGGAGTGTAGTGGAGTGGAATGGAGAAGAAAGTAAGGGAGTGGAGTTGGGTGGAATGGAGCAGAATGGAATGGAATGGAATGGAATGGAATGGAATGGAATGGAATGGAATGGAATGCAGTGGACTGGAATGGAGTTGAATGGGAAGGAATGGAATTCAGTGGACAGGAGGGCAGTTCAGTTAAGAAGTGTGGATTTGAATTGAAAGGAAAGGAATGGAATGGATTGGAGTGGAGTGGAGGGGACTCGAGGGGAGAAGAGTGGATTTGAATTGAATGTAATGGAATGGAATGGATTGGAGTGGAGTGGATTCTACTGGAAGAGAACGGAATGGAATGGAATTGATTGGAATGGAATGAAATGGAATGAAAAGGAATGGAATGGAATGAAAGGAAAAAAGTGCAGTGGAGTGTAGTGGAGTGGAATGGCGAAGAAAGGAAGGGAGTGGAGTTGGGTGGAATGGAGCCGAATTGAATGGAATAGAATGGAATGGAGTGAATTGGAAGGGAGTTGAATGGGACGGAATGGAAAGCAGTGGACTGGAGAGGAGTGGAGTGGAGAACTGTGGGTTTGAATTGAATGGAATGGAATGGATTGGAGGGGGGAGTGGAAATGAGAAGAGTGGATTTGAATTTAATGTAATGGAATGGAATGGATTGGAGTGGAGTGGAGCGTATTGTAGTGTAAAAGATCGGAATGGAATGGAATGCATTGGAATGGAATGAAATGGAACGAAACGGAATGCAATGGAATGGAATGGAATGGAATGGAAAGGAATAGAATGCAATGGAGTGGAGTTTAATAGAGGCGAATGGGAAGGAATGGAATGCAGTAGACTGGAGAGGAGTGGAGTGCAGGAGAGTGGATTTGAATAGAAAGCAATGTAATGGATTAGATTGGAGTGGAGTGGAGAGGAGTGGAGTGGAGTGGATTTGAAATTAACGGAATGGAATGGAGGAGAGTGGACAAGATTCTAGTGGGAAATATGGAATGGAATGGAATGGAATGGAATGGAATGGAATGGAATGGAATGCAAAGGAATGGAATGGAAAGGAACGGACTGGAATGCAATGCAATGGAATGGAATGGAATGCAATGGAATGCAATGTAATGCAAAGCAATGGAATGGAATGGAATTCAATGGAATGGAATGGAATGGAATGGAACGGAATGCAATGGAATGGAATGGAATGGGGTGGAATGGAATGTCATGGAATGGAAGGGATTGGAATGGAATTGAATGGAAAGGAATGGAATGAAAAAAGTGCAGTGGAGTGCAGTGGAGGGTAATGGAGAAGAAAGGAAGGGAGTGGTGTGGTGTGGAAAGGAGTTGAATGGAATGGAATGAAAGTGAAGGGAATGGAATGGGGTGGATTAGAATGCAGGTGAATGGGAATCAATGGAATGGAGCGGTGTGGAGAGGAGTTGAGTGTAGAAGAGTGGATTTGAATTGAATGGAATGAAAAGGAATCGACATGAGTGGAGGGAAGAGGATTCTATTGGAATGGAATGGAATGGAATGGAATGGAATGGAATGGAATGGAATGGAATGGAAGGGAATGGAGTGGAATAGAATGCATTGGAATGGAAAAACGTGCACACGAGTGCAGTGGAGAGGAATGCAGAAGAAAGGAAGGGAGAGGTGTGGTGTGGAAGGGAGTGGAATGGAATGGAATGGAATGGATTGGAATGGAATGGGATATAATGGAATGGAATGGAGTGGAATGGCATGGAATGGAATGGAATGGAATGCAATGGAATGGATTTGAATGGAATGGGATATAATGGAATGAAATGGAATGGCATGGAATGGAATGGAATGGAGTGGATTGGAATGGAGGCGAATGGGAAGGAATGAAATGCAGTGGAGTGGAGTGGAGTGCAGAAGATTGGATTTGAATTGAATTGAATGGAATGGAATGGGACTGAATGGAATGGAATGGAATGAACATAAAAAATTGCAGCGGAGTGGAGTGGAGTGGAATGGAGAAGAAAGGAATGGAGTGGAGTGGAATGGAATGGAGTGGAGTGGAGTGGAATGGAATGGAATGGAGTGGAATGGAGGGGATTGGAATGGAGGCAAATGGGAAGGAATGGAATGCAGTGGTGTGGAGAGGAGTGGAGTGCAGCAGAGTGAATTTGAACTGCATGAAATGGAATGGAAGGGAAAGGAATGGAATTGAATGGAATGACTTGAAATGAATACAAAAATTGCAGTGAAGGGTAGTGGAGTGGAATGGCAAAGAAAGGAAGGGAGTGGAGTGGAGAGGAATGGAATGGAATGAAATGGATAGGAATGCAACGGGATGTAATGGAAAGGAATGGAATGGAATGGAATGCAATGCAATGGAATGGAGTGGAAGGGAATGCAGGTGAATGGGAAGGAATGGAATTCAGAGAAGTGGAGAGGAGTGGAGTGAAGAAGAATGGATTCGGATGGAATTGAAGCGATTTGAATGGATTGGAGTGGAATGGAGTGGATTCTACTTTAAAAGAATGGAATGAAATGGAATGGAATCGAATGGAAAGGAATGGAATGGAATGGAATGCAAAAGAATGGATACGAATGCAATGGAAAGGAATGGAATGGAAAAAACTGCAGTGGAGTGTGGTGGTGTGTAATGGAGAAGAAAGGAAGGAAGTGGAGTTGAGTGGAATATAGTGAAACGCAATATTATGAAATGGAATGGAATGCAATGCAAAGGAATTGAATGAAAGGATTGGAATGGAGGTGAAAGGGAAGGAAAGGAATGCAGTGGTGTGCAGAGAGTAGAATGCAGAGGAATGGATTTGAATTGAATGGAAGGGAAAGGAATGGACTGGAGTGGAGTGGAGTGGATTCAAGTGGGAAAGAATGGAATGGAATGGAAGGGAATGGAATGCAATGGAATGGAATGCAGTGGAATGGAGTGGAGGCACATGGAGTTGAATGAAATGGCATGAAATGGGATGGAATGGAATGGAATGGAATGGAATGGAATGGAATGGAATGAAACGCAATGGAAGGAATGGAATGGAATGGAATGAAATGGAGTGGAATGGAAAGCACTGAATAGGAGTGGAGATGCGTGGAGGGGAATGGAACGCAATAGAATGGGATGGAATGGAATGGAATGGAATGGAATGGAATGGAATGGAATGGAATGGAATGGGATGGGATGGAATGGAATAGAATTGAATGGAATGAAACAATGGAATGAATGGAATGGAATGGAATGCAATGGAATGGACTAAAGAGCAGTGGAGTGCAGTTGAGTGGAAAGGAAAAGAATGGACGGAAGTGGAGTGGAGGGGAATGAAGTGAAATGGAATGGAATGGAATGGAATACAATGGAATGGAACGTATTGAACTGCAATGGAGGCGAATGGGAAAAAATGGAATGCAGTGAAGTGGAGTGGAGAAAAGTAGATTTGAATTGAATGGAATGGAATGTTTGGAATGGAATGGAATGGAATGGAAGGGAATGGAATGGAATGGAAGGGAATGGAATGGAATGGAATGAAATGAAATGGAAGGCAATGGAATGGAATGGAATGGAATGGAGTGCAATGGAATGGAATGGAGTGTAATGGAATGTAATGGAACGGAATTGAATGGAATGGAGTGGAATGAATATAAAAAAGTACAGTGGAGTGTAGTGGAGTGGAATGGAGAAGAAAGGAATGGAGTGGAGTGGAGTGAAATGGAATGGAGTGGAATGGAATGGAAAGGAATGGAATGGAATGGAATGGAATGGAATGGAATGGAAAAAAGTGCAGTTGAGTGTTGTGGAGTGGAATGCTGAAGAAACGATGAGAGTGGGGTCGAGTGGAATGGGGTGGAAAGAATGGAATGGAATGGAATGGAATGGAATGAAATGGACGGGAATTGAGTAGACTGGAATGGAGGGAATGAGAAGGAATGTAATTCAATGGATGGAGAGCAGTGGAGGGGAGAAGAGTGGATTTCAATGAAACGGAAAGGAATGGAATGGATTGGAGTGAAGAGGAATGGATTCTAGTGGAAAGAATGGAAATGAATGGTATGGAATGGAATGGATTTCAATAGAATGGAATGGAAATGAATGGAATAAAAAGAAATGGAATGGAATGGAATGTAAAAAAGTGCAGTGGGGTGTAGTGGAGTGGAATAGATAAGAAAGGAAGGGAGTGCAGTGGAGAGCAAAGGAGTGGAAGAGACTCGAATGGAATGGAAGGGATTGGAAAGGAGTGGACTGGAATGGAGGCGAATGGGAAGGAATGGAATGCAGTGGAGTGGAGAGTAGTGGAGTGGAGAAGAATGGATTTGAATTCAACGGAATGGAATGCAATGGAATGGGAGGGAATGGAATGGAATGCAGTGGATTGGAGTGGAGTGGATTGGAGTAGAATGGAATGCAATTGAAATTAATGGAATGGAGTGGAATACAATGGAATGGAATGAAAAGGAATGGGATGGAATGGAATGGCATAGAGTGCAGTGCAGTGTATTGAATATGAACGGAATAGAGAGGAGTGTGGTGGAGTGGAGTGGCATGAGAAGTAATGGAAAGAAGTGGAGTGTAGTGGAGGGGAATGGAGGGGAGTAGATTGGATGCAAGTGGAATGCAATGGAATGGAATGGAATGGAATGAAATGGAATGGAATGCAGTGGTTTGGAATGGAGGTGCATGGAGGGGAATGGAATGGCATGAAATGGGATGGAATGGAATGGAATGGAATGAAGCAGAATGGAATGAATGGAATGCAATGGAATGAAATGGAGTGGAATGGAATGCAGTCAATTGGAGTGGAGTTGCATGGTGGGGAATGGAATGGGATGGAATGGAATGGAATGGAATGGAATGGAATGGAATGGAATGGAATGGAATAAAACTGAATGGAATGAATGGAATGGAATCAAATGCAATGCAATGGAATAAACTGCTGTGCAGTGCAGTGGAGTGGCAAGGAAAAGAAAGGAAGGGATTGGAGTGGAGGGGAATGTAGTGACATGTAATGGAATGGAATGAAATGGAATGGAATCGAATGGAATGGAATGGAACGTATTGGACTGCAATGGGGGCGAATGGGAAAAAATGAAATTCAATGGAGTGGAGAGAAGTGGAGTGGAGAAGAGTGGATTAGAATTGTATGGAATGAAATGTTATTGAATTGAATGTAATGGAATGGAAGTGAATGGAATGGAATTGAATGGAATGAAATGAAAGGCAATGGAATGGAATGGAATGGAATGAATGGAATGGACTGGAATGGAATGCAACGGAATTGAATGGAATGGAATGGAATGGAATGGAATAAATATAAAAAATTGCAGTGGAGTGTACTGGAGTGGAATGGAGAAGAAAGGAATGGAGTGGAGTGGAGTGTAATGGGGAGTAGTGGAATGGAATGGAATGGAATGGAAAGGAATGGAATGGAATGGAATAGAACGGAATAGAATGGAATGGAATGGAATGGATTGGACTGGATGGGAATGCAGGTGAATGGGAAGGAATGGAATGCAGAGGAGTGGAGAGGAGAGGAGTGGAGAAGAATGGATTTGAATGGAATGGAAAGGAATGGAATGGATTGGAGGGCAATGGAGTGGGTTCCAGTTCAAAAGAATGAAATGGAATGGAAAGAAATGCAATGGAATGAAACGGAATGGAAACGAAAGGAAAGGAATGGAATGGAATGGAATGGAATGAAATGCAATGGAATGCAGTGGAATGGAATGGAATGGAATGGAATGGAATGGAATGGAATGGAATGGAAAAAAGTGCAGTGGAGTGCAGTGGAGTGGAATGGAGAAGAAAGGAATTGAGTGGAGTGGAGTGGAATGGAATGGAGTGGAAAGGAACGGAATGGAATGGAATGGAGTGGAAAGGAACGGAATGGAATGGAATGGAGCAGAATGGAATGGAATGGAATGCAATGGAGTGGAGTGGAATGGAATGGAATGGAATGGAATGCAGTGCAGTGGAGTGGAGTGGAATGGAATGGAATGGAATGGAATAGAGAGGAGTGGAATGGAATCCAATGGAATGGAATGGAATGGAATGGAGTGGACGGGAATGAAGTTGAATATGAAGGAATAGAATGCAGTGGGGTGGAGAGGAGTGGAGTGGAGAGGATTGGATTTGAATAGAGTGGAATGGAATGGAATGGATTAGAGTTCAGTGCAGTGGATTCTAGTGGAAAAGAATGGAACGGAATTGAATGAAAGGGAACAAAATGGAATAGAAAGGAATGGAATGGAATGGAATGGAATGGAGTGGAAGGCAACGGAATAGAATGGATTGGAGTGGAATGGAATGGAATGGAATGGAAAAAGGTGCAGTGGAGTGCAGTGGAGTGGAATGGAGAAAAAAGGAAGGGAGTGGAGTTGAGTGGAATTGACTGGAAAGAAATGGGATGAAATGGAATGGAATGCAATGGAATGTAATTGAATGGAGTGGGTTGGAATGGAGGAGAATGGGAAGGAATGGAATTCAGTGGTGTGCAGTGAGTAGAGTACAGAAGAGTGGATTTCAATTGAATGGAAAGGAAAGGAATGAATTGGAGTGGAGTGGAGTGGATTCTAGTGGGAAAGAATGGAATGGAATGGAATGGAATGGAATGGAATGGAACAGAATGGAAAAAAGTGTAGTGCAGTGCAGTGTAGTGGAAGGAAAAGAAAAGAAGTGAGTGGGCCGGGTGCAGTGGCTCACGCTTGTAATCCTCGCACTTTGAAAGGCTGAGGCGGGCGGATCACGAGGTCAGGAGATCGAGACCATGGTGAAACCCTGTCTCTACTAAAAATACCAAAAATTAGTCAGGCTTGGTGGTGGGATCCTGTACTCCCAGGTCCTTCTAGAGGCTGCGGCAGGAGAATGGCATGAATCCGGGAGGCGGAGCTTGCAGTGAGCCGAGATTGCGCCACTGCACTCCAGCCTGGGTGACAGAGCGAGACTCAGTCTCAAAAAAAGAAATTAAGAAGAGAGTGGAGTAGAGTGTAGTGATGTGGAATGGAATGGAATGGAATGGAATGAAATGTTATGGAAAGGAATGGAATAGAATAGAATGAAGTATTTTGTAGTGAAGTGGAGGGGAGTGAAAGGGAATGGAATGTCAGGGAATGGAATGGAATGGAATTCAATGGAATGCAATTGAACAGAATGGAATGGAGTCGATTAGAAAGGAGGCAAATGGGAAAGAGTGGAATGCAGTGGAGTGGAGAGGACTAGAGGAGAAAAGAGTGGATTTGAATGGAATGGAATGTATTGGAGTGGATTGGAGTGGATTCTAGTAGAAAAGAATGGAAGAGAATTGAATGGAATGCATTGGAATGAAATGGAAAGGAATAAAGTGCAGTGGAGTGCAGTGGAGTGGAAAGGAAAAGAAAGGAAGGGAGTGGAATGGAAAGGAATGGAGTGGAATGGAATGGAATGGAATGGAATGGAATGGAATGGAACGTATTGGACTGCAATGGAGGCGAATGTGAAAAAATGGAATGCATTGGAGTGGATAGAAGTGGAGTGGAGAAGATTTTAATTGAATGGAATGGAATGTTATGGAATGGAATAGAATGGAAGGGAAGGGAATGGAATGGAATAGAACGAAATGAAAAGGAAGGCAATGGAATGGAATGAAATGCAATGGAATGGAATGGAATGCAATGGAATGCAATGGAATGCAATGGAATGGAATGGAATGGAGTGGATTGGATTGGAGGCGAATGGGAAGGAATGGAATGCAGTGGAGTGGAGAGGAGTGGAGTACAGAAGAGTGGAGTAGAATTGAATGGAATGGAAAGCAATGGAATTGAGTGGAGTGGAGTGAATTCTATCGGAAAAGAATGTAATGGAATGGAATAGAATGGAACGGAAGGAAAGGAATGTAATGGAATGGATCGGAATGGAATGGAATGCAGTGGATTGGAGAGGAATTGCTTGGAGGGGAATGGAATAGAATGGAATGGAATGGAATGGAATGGAATGGAATGAAATGGAGTGGAATGGAATTGAATGGAATGGAATAGGATAGAATGGAAAAAGTGCAGTGGAGTGCAGTGGAGTGGAATGGAGAAGAAAGGAAGGGAGTGGAGTGGAGTGGAATGGAATGGAATGGAATAAAATAGAATGGAAAGGAGTGGAATGGAATCGAGGTGAATGGGAAGGAATGGAATGCAGTGGTGTGGAGAGAAGTGCAGTGCAAAAGAGTGGATTTGAAATGAATGGAATGGAAAGGACTGGATTGCGGTGGAGTAGAGTTTATTATACTGGAAAAGACTAGAATGGAATGGAATGCAATGGATTGGAATGGAACGGAAAGGAATGAATGGAAAAATGTGCAGTGGAGTGGAAAGGAGAAGAAAGGAAGGGAGTGGACTGGAGTGGAATGGAATGTAAAGAAGTAGAGTGTATTCAGGTGGAATGGAATGGAAACGAATGGAATGGAATGGAATGCAATGGAATGCAATGGAATTCATTGTATTGGTGTGGAATTGCGAGGAGGGTAATAGAATGGAATGGAAGGGAATGCAATGGAATGGAATGGAATGGAATGGAATGGAATGGAATGGAATGGAATGCAGTGGATTGGAGTGGAGTTGCGTGGAGGGGAATGGAATGGAATGGAATGGAATGGAATGGAATGGAATGGAATGGAATGGAACAGAACGAAAAGGAATGGAATGAATGGAATGGAATGGAATGCAATGGAATGGAATAAAGTGCAGTGGAGTGCAGTGGAGTGGAAAGGAAAAGAAAGGAAGCGAGTGGAGTAGAGGAGAATGGAGTGAAATAGAATGGAATGGATTGAAACGTATTGTACTGCAATGGAGGCAAATGGGAAACAATGGAATGCAGTGGGGTGGAGAGAAGAGGAGTGGAGAAGAGTAGATTTGAATTGAATAGAATGCAATGTTATGGAATTGAATGGAATGGAATGGAAGGGAATGGAATGGAATTAAATGGAATGGAAGGCAATGTAATGGAATGTAATTAAATGGAATTGAATGGAATGGAATGGAATGGAATGGAATGGAAAAAAGTGCAGTGGAGTGCAGTGGCAAGGAATGGAGAAGAAAGGAAGGGAGTGGTGTGGAGTGGAATGGAGTTTAATGGAATGGAAAGGAATGAAATGGAATGGAATGGAATGGAGTGGATTGGAATGGAGGCGAATGGGAATTAATGGAATGCAGTGGTGTGGAGAGGAGTGTAGTGCAGAAGAGTGGATTTGAATTGAATGGAATGGTAAGGAATAGATTAGAGTGGAGTGGATTGGATTCTGTTGGAAAAGAATGGAATGGAATGGAAAGGAATGGAATGCAATGGAATGGAATGCAATGGAATGGAATTGAATTTAATGGAAAAATGTGCAGTGAAGTGCAGTGGAGAGGCACGGAGAAGATGGGAAGGGAGTGGAGTTGAGTTGAATGTATTGGAAAGGAATGGGATGGAATGGCATGGAATGGAATGGAATGCAGTGGATAGGAATGGAGGCAAATGAGAAGGAACGGAATGCAGTGGTGTGGAGAGGAGTGGAGTGCAGCAGAGTGAATTTGAACTGCATGAAATGGAATGGAAGGGAAAGGAATGGAATTGAATGGAATGACTTGAAATGAATACAAAAATTGCAGTGAAGGGTAGTGGAGTGGAATGGCAAAGAAAGGAAGGGAGTGGAGTGGAGAGGAATGGAATGGAATGAAATGGATAGGAATGCAACGGGATGTAATGGAAAGGAATGGAATGGAATGGAATGCAATGCAATGGAATGGAGTGGAAGGGAATGCAGGTGAATGGGAAGGAATGGAATTCAGAGAAGTGGAGAGGAGTGGAGTGAAGAAGAATGGATTCGGATGGAATTGAAGCGATTTGAATGGATTGGAGTGGAATGGAGTGGATTCTACTTTAAAAGAATGGAATGAAATGGAATGGAATCGAATGGAAAGGAATGGAATGGAATGGAATGCAAAAGAATGGATACGAATGCAATGGAAAGGAATGGAATGGAAAAAACTGCAGTGGAGTGTGGTGGTGTGTAATGGAGAAGAAAGGAAGGAAGTGGAGTTGAGTGGAATATAGTGAAACGCAATATTATGAAATGGAATGGAATGCAATGCAAAGGAATTGAATGAAAGGATTGGAATGGAGGTGAAAGGGAAGGAAAGGAATGCAGTGGTGTGCAGAGAGTAGAATGCAGAGGAATGGATTTGAATTGAATGGAAGGGAAAGGAATGGACTGGAGTGGAGTGGAGTGGATTCAAGTGGGAAAGAATGGAATGGAATGGAAGGGAATGGAATGCAATGGAATGGAATGCAGTGGAATGGAGTGGAGGCACATGGAGTTGAATGAAATGGCATGAAATGGGATGGAATGGAATGGAATGGAATGGAATGGAATGGAATGGAATGAAACGCAATGGAAGGAATGGAATGGAATGGAATGAAATGGAGTGGAATGGAAAGCACTGAATAGGAGTGGAGATGCGTGGAGGGGAATGGAACGCAATAGAATGGGATGGAATGGAATGGAATGGAATGGAATGGAATGGAATGGAATGGAATGGAATGGGATGGGATGGAATGGAATAGAATTGAATGGAATGAAACAATGGAATGAATGGAATGGAATGGAATGCAATGGAATGGACTAAAGAGCAGTGGAGTGCAGTTGAGTGGAAAGGAAAAGAATGGACGGAAGTGGAGTGGAGGGGAATGAAGTGAAATGGAATGGAATGGAATGGAATACAATGGAATGGAACGTATTGAACTGCAATGGAGGCGAATGGGAAAAAATGGAATGCAGTGAAGTGGAGTGGAGAAAAGTAGATTTGAATTGAATGGAATGGAATGTTTGGAATGGAATGGAATGGAATGGAAGGGAATGGAATGGAATGGAAGGGAATGGAATGGAATGGAATGAAATGAAATGGAAGGCAATGGAATGGAATGGAATGGAATGGAGTGCAATGGAATGGAATGGAGTGTAATGGAATGTAATGGAACGGAATTGAATGGAATGGAGTGGAATGAATATAAAAAAGTACAGTGGAGTGTAGTGGAGTGGAATGGAGAAGAAAGGAATGGAGTGGAGTGGAGTGAAATGGAATGGAGTGGAATGGAATGGAAAGGAATGGAATGGAATGGAATGGAATGGAATGGAATGGAATGGAAAAAAGTGCAGTTGAGTGTTGTGGAGTGGAATGCTGAAGAAACGATGAGAGTGGGGTCGAGTGGAATGGGGTGGAAAGAATGGAATGGAATGGAATGGAATGGAATGAAATGGACGGGAATTGAGTAGACTGGAATGGAGGGAATGAGAAGGAATGTAATTCAATGGATGGAGAGCAGTGGAGGGGAGAAGAGTGGATTTCAATGAAACGGAAAGGAATGGAATGGATTGGAGTGAAGAGGAATGGATTCTAGTGGAAAGAATGGAAATGAATGGTATGGAATGGAATGGATTTCAATAGAATGGAATGGAAATGAATGGAATAAAAAGAAATGTAATGGAATGGAATGTAAAAAAGTGCAGTGGGGTGTAGTGGAGTGGAATAGATAAGAAAGGAAGGGAGTGCAGTGGAGAGCAAAGGAGTGGAAGAGACTCGAATGGAATGGAAGGGATTGGAAAGGAGTGGACTGGAATGGAGGCGAATGGGAAGGAATGGAATGCAGTGGAGTGGAGAGTAGTGGAGTGGAGAAGAATGGATTTGAATTCAACGGAATGGAATGCAATGGAATGGGAGGGAATGGAATGGAATGCAGTGGATTGGAGTGGAGTGGATTGGAGTAGAATGGAATGCAATTGAAATTAATGGAATGGAGTGGAATACAATGGAATGGAATGAAAAGGAATGGGATGGAATGGAATGGCATAGAGTGCAGTGCAGTGTATTGAATATGAACGGAATAGAGAGGAGTGTGGTGGAGTGGAGTGGCATGAGAAGTAATGGAAAGAAGTGGAGTGTAGTGGAGGGGAATGGAGGGGAGTAGATTGGATGCAAGTGGAATGCAATGGAATGGAATGGAATGGAATGAAATGGAATGGAATGCAGTGGTTTGGAATGGAGGTGCATGGAGGGGAATGGAATGGCATGAAATGGGATGGAATGGAATGGAATGGAATGAAGCAGAATGGAATGAATGGAATGCAATGGAATGAAATGGAGTGGAATGGAATGCAGTCAATTGGAGTGGAGTTGCATGGTGGGGAATGGAATGGGATGGAATGGAATGGAATGGAATGGAATGGAATGGAATGGAATGGAATAAAACTGAATGGAATGAATGGAATGGAATCAAATGCAATGCAATGGAATAAACTGCTGTGCAGTGCAGTGGAGTGGCAAGGAAAAGAAAGGAAGGGATTGGAGTGGAGGGGAATGTAGTGACATGTAATGGAATGGAATGAAATGGAATGGAATCGAATGGAATGGAATGGAACGTATTGGACTGCAATGGGGGCGAATGGGAAAAAATGAAATTCAATGGAGTGGAGAGAAGTGGAGTGGAGAAGAGTGGATTAGAATTGTATGGAATGAAATGTTATTGAATTGAATGTAATGGAATGGAAGTGAATGGAATGGAATTGAATGGAATGAAATGAAAGGCAATGGAATGGAATGGAATGGAATGAATGGAATGGACTGGAATGGAATGCAACGGAATTGAATGGAATGGAATGGAATGGAATGGAATAAATATAAAAAATTGCAGTGGAGTGTACTGGAGTGGAATGGAGAAGAAAGGAATGGAGTGGAGTGGAGTGTAATGGGGAGTAGTGGAATGGAATGGAATGGAATGGAAAGGAATGGAATGGAATGGAATAGAACGGAATAGAATGGAATGGAATGGAATGGATTGGACTGGATGGGAATGCAGGTGAATGGGAAGGAATGGAATGCAGAGGAGTGGAGAGGAGAGGAGTGGAGAAGAATGGATTTGAATGGAATGGAAAGGAATGGAATGGATTGGAGGGCAATGGAGTGGGTTCCAGTTCAAAAGAATGAAATGGAATGGAAAGAAATGCAATGGAATGAAACGGAATGGAAACGAAAGGAAAGGAATGGAATGGAATGGAATGGAATGAAATGCAATGGAATGCAGTGGAATGGAATGGAATGGAATGGAATGGAATGGAATGGAATGGAATGGAATGGAAAAAAGTGCAGTGGAGTGCAGTGGAGTGGAATGGAGAAGAAAGGAATTGAGTGGAGTGGAGTGGAATGGAATGGAGTGGAAAGGAACGGAATGGAATGGAATGGAGTGGAAAGGAACGGAATGGAATGGAATGGAGCAGAATGGAATGGAATGGAATGCAATGGAGTGGAGTGGAATGGAATGGAATGGAATGGAATGCAGTGCAGTGGAGTGGAGTGGAATGGAATGGAATGGAATGGAATAGAGAGGAGTGGAATGGAATCCAATGGAATGGAATGGAATGGAATGGAGTGGACGGGAATGAAGTTGAATATGAAGGAATAGAATGCAGTGGGGTGGAGAGGAGTGGAGTGGAGAGGATTGGATTTGAATAGAGTGGAATGGAATGGAATGGATTAGAGTTCAGTGCAGTGGATTCTAGTGGAAAAGAATGGAACGGAATTGAATGAAAGGGAACAAAATGGAATAGAAAGGAATGGAATGGAATGGAATGGAATGGAGTGGAAGGCAACGGAATAGAATGGATTGGAGTGGAATGGAATGGAATGGAATGGAAAAAGGTGCAGTGGAGTGCAGTGGAGTGGAATGGAGAAAAAAGGAAGGGAGTGGAGTTGAGTGGAATTGACTGGAAAGAAATGGGATGAAATGGAATGGAATGCAATGGAATGTAATTGAATGGAGTGGGTTGGAATGGAGGAGAATGGGAAGGAATGGAATTCAGTGGTGTGCAGTGAGTAGAGTACAGAAGAGTGGATTTCAATTGAATGGAAAGGAAAGGAATGAATTGGAGTGGAGTGGAGTGGATTCTAGTGGGAAAGAATGGAATGGAATGGAATGGAATGGAATGGAATGGAACAGAATGGAAAAAAGTGTAGTGCAGTGCAGTGTAGTGGAAGGAAAAGAAAAGAAGTGAGTGGGCCGGGTGCAGTGGCTCACGCTTGTAATCCTCGCACTTTGAAAGGCTGAGGCGGGCGGATCACGAGGTCAGGAGATCGAGACCATGGTGAAACCCTGTCTCTACTAAAAATACCAAAAATTAGTCAGGCTTGGTGGTGGGATCCTGTACTCCCAGGTCCTTCTAGAGGCTGCGGCAGGAGAATGGCATGAATCCGGGAGGCGGAGCTTGCAGTGAGCCGAGATTGCGCCACTGCACTCCAGCCTGGGTGACAGAGCGAGACTCAGTCTCAAAAAAAGAAATTAAGAAGAGAGTGGAGTAGAGTGTAGTGATGTGGAATGGAATGGAATGGAATGGAATGAAATGTTATGGAAAGGAATGGAATAGAATAGAATGAAGTATTTTGTAGTGAAGTGGAGGGGAGTGAAAGGGAATGGAATGTCAGGGAATGGAATGGAATGGAATTCAATGGAATGCAATTGAACAGAATGGAATGGAGTCGATTAGAAAGGAGGCAAATGGGAAAGAGTGGAATGCAGTGGAGTGGAGAGGACTAGAGGAGAAAAGAGTGGATTTGAATGGAATGGAATGTATTGGAGTGGATTGGAGTGGATTCTAGTAGAAAAGAATGGAAGAGAATTGAATGGAATGCATTGGAATGCAATGGAAAGGAATAAAGTGCAGTGGAGTGCAGTGGAGTGGAAAGGAAAAGAAAGGAAGGGAGTGGAATGGAAAGGAATGGAGTGGAATGGAATGGAATGGAATGGAATGGAATGGAATGGAACGTATTGGACTGCAATGGAGGCGAATGTGAAAAAATGGAATGCATTGGAGTGGATAGAAGTGGAGTGGAGAAGATTTTAATTGAATGGAATGGAATGTTATGGAATGGAATAGAATGGAAGGGAAGGGAATGGAATGGAATAGAACGAAATGAAAAGGAAGGCAATGGAATGGAATGAAATGCAATGGAATGGAATGGAATGCAATGGAATGCAATGGAATGCAATGGAATGGAATGGAATGGAGTGGATTGGATTGGAGGCGAATGGGAAGGAATGGAATGCAGTGGAGTGGAGAGGAGTGGAGTACAGAAGAGTGGAGTAGAATTGAATGGAATGGAAAGCAATGGAATTGAGTGGAGTGGAGTGAATTCTATCGGAAAAGAATGTAATGGAATGGAATAGAATGGAACGGAAGGAAAGGAATGTAATGGAATGGATCGGAATGGAATGGAATGCAGTGGATTGGAGAGGAATTGCTTGGAGGGGAATGGAATAGAATGGAATGGAATGGAATGGAATGGAATGGAATGAAATGGAGTGGAATGGAATTGAATGGAATGGAATAGGATAGAATGGAAAAAGTGCAGTGGAGTGCAGTGGAGTGGAATGGAGAAGAAAGGAAGGGAGTGGAGTGGAGTGGAATGGAATGGAATAAAATAGAATGGAAAGGAGTGGAATGGAATCGAGGTGAATGGGAAGGAATGGAATGCAGTGGTGTGGAGAGAAGTGCAGTGCAAAAGAGTGGATTTGAAATGAATGGAATGGAAAGGACTGGATTGCGGTGGAGTAGAGTTTATTATACTGGAAAAGACTAGAATGGAATGGAATGCAATGGATTGGAATGGAACGGAAAGGAATGAATGGAAAAATGTGCAGTGGAGTGGAAAGGAGAAGAAAGGAAGGGAGTGGACTGGAGTGGAATGGAATGTAAAGAAGTAGAGTGTATTCAGGTGGAATGGAATGGAAACGAATGGAATGGAATGGAATGCAATGGAATGCAATGGAATTCATTGTATTGGTGTGGAATTGCGAGGAGGGTAATAGAATGGAATGGAAGGGAATGCAATGGAATGGAATGGAATGGAATGGAATGGAATGGAATGGAATGGAATGCAGTGGATTGGAGTGGAGTTGCGTGGAGGGGAATGGAATGGAATGGAATGGAATGGAATGGAATGGAATGGAATGGAATGGAACAGAACGAAAAGGAATGGAATGAATGGAATGGAATGGAATGCAATGGAATGGAATAAAGTGCAGTGGAGTGCAGTGGAGTGGAAAGGAAAAGAAAGGAAGCGAGTGGAGTAGAGGAGAATGGAGTGAAATAGAATGGAATGGATTGAAACGTATTGTACTGCAATGGAGGCAAATGGGAAACAATGGAATGCAGTGGGGTGGAGAGAAGAGGAGTGGAGAAGAGTAGATTTGAATTGAATAGAATGCAATGTTATGGAATTGAATGGAATGGAATGGAAGGGAATGGAATGGAATTAAATGGAATGGAAGGCAATGTAATGGAATGTAATTAAATGGAATTGAATGGAATGGAATGGAATGGAATGGAATGGAAAAAAGTGCAGTGGAGTGCAGTGGCAAGGAATGGAGAAGAAAGGAAGGGAGTGGTGTGGAGTGGAATGGAGTTTAATGGAATGGAAAGGAATGAAATGGAATGGAATGGAATGGAGTGGATTGGAATGGAGGCGAATGGGAATTAATGGAATGCAGTGGTGTGGAGAGGAGTGTAGTGCAGAAGAGTGGATTTGAATTGAATGGAATGGTAAGGAATAGATTAGAGTGGAGTGGATTGGATTCTGTTGGAAAAGAATGGAATGGAATGGAAAGGAATGGAATGCAATGGAATGGAATGCAATGGAATGGAATTGAATTTAATGGAAAAATGTGCAGTGAAGTGCAGTGGAGAGGCACGGAGAAGATGGGAAGGGAGTGGAGTTGAGTTGAATGTATTGGAAAGGAATGGGATGGAATGGCATGGAATGGAATGGAATGCAGTGGATAGGAATGGAGGCAAATGAGAAGGAACGGAATGCAGTGGTGTTCAGAGGAGTTGATTGTAGAAGGGTGGATTTGACAAACAGAATGTAATGTAATGCAATGGAATGGAATGAATATAAAAATCTTCAGCGGAGTGTAGTGGAGTTGAATGGAGAAGAAAGGAATGGAGTGGAGTGGAGTGGAATGGAGTAGAGTGGAATGGAATGGAATGGAATGGAATGAAATATGGAATGGAATGGAAGTGAATGGAATGGAATGGAGGGGACTGGAATGTAGGCGAATGAGAAGGAATGGAATGCAGTGATGTGGAGAGGAGTGGAGTGCAGAAGAGTGGATTTGAATTGAATAGAATGGAATGGAATGAATATAAAAATGTGCAGCGGAGTGTAATGGAGTGGAATGGAGAACAAAGGATTGGAGTGCAATGGAGTGGAATGGAATGGAGTGGAATGGAATGGAATTGAATGGAAAGGAATGGAGTGGACGGGAATGCAGGTGATTGGGAACGAATGGAATGCAGTGGGGTGGAGAGGAGTAGAGTGGAGAAGAGTGGATTTGAATTGAATGGAAAGGAATGGAATGTATTGGAGTGGAGTGGAGTGGATTCTAGCAGAAAAGAATGGAAAGGAATGGAATGAAAGGGAAAGGAATGGAATGGAAAGGAATGGAATGGAATGGAATGGAATGGAATGGAATGGAATGGAATGGATTGGTATGCAATGGAATGCAATGGAATGGAATGGAATGGAATGGAGAAAAGTGGACTGGAGTGCAGTGGAGTGGAATGGAGAAGAAAGGAAGGGTGTGGAGTTGAGAGGAATGGAGTGGAATGGAATGGAATGGGATGAAATGGAATGGAATGCAAAGGAATGGAATTGAATGCAGTGGGTTGGAATGGAGGCGAAAGGGAAGGAATGGAATTCAGTGGTGTGCAGAGACTATAGTGTAGAGAAGTGGATTTGAATTGAATGGAATGGAAAGGAATGGATTGGCGTGGAGTGGAGTGGAGTGGATTCTAGTGGGAAAGAATGCAATGGAATGGAATGGAATGGAATGGAATGGAATGGAATGGAATGGAATGGAATGCAATGGAACGGAATGGAAAAAAGTGCAGTGCAGTGCAGTGGGGTGGAATGGAAAAGAAAAGAAGGTGTTGGCGTGGAGTGGAATGAAGCAGAATGGAATGGAACGGAATGGAATGGAATGGAATGGAATGGAATGGAATGGATTGGAATGGAATGGAATGGAATGGTACGGAAAGGAATGGAATGGAATAGAATGCAGTATTTTGGAGTGGAGTGGAGGGGAGTGAAAGGGAATGGAATGGAAGGGAATGGAATGGAATGGAATTCAATGGAATGGAATTGAACAGAATGGAATGGAGTGGCCTGGAAAGGAGGCGAATGGGAAGGAGCAGAATGCAGTGGAGTGGGGAGAAGTGGAGTGGAAAAGAGAGGATTTGAATAGAACGGAATGGAATGGAATGGAATGGAATGGATTGGAGTGGAGTGGAGTGGATTCTAGTAGAAAAGAATGGAATGGATTTGAATGGAATGGAATAGAATGGAATGAATGGAAAAAATTGCAGTGGAGTGGAGCGGAGTGGAATGGAAAAGAAAGGAATGGAGTGGAGTGGAGTAGAAAGGAGTGGAATGGAAAGGAATGGAATGGAGTGGAATGGAGTGGAGTGGAGTGGATTGGTGTAGAATGGAGAGGAGTGGACTGGTGTGGGTGGAATGGAATGGAATAGAATGGAATGGCAGGGAGTGGAGTGAAGTGAAGTGGATTGGAATGTAGTGGAATGGAATAGGATGAAATGGCATGGTATGGAGTGTCGTGGACTGGATTGGAATGGAGTGGAGTGGGATGGGATGCAATGGAATGGAGGAAAGTATGGTGGAGTGGAACGGAGTGGAGTGGAATGGTGTGGGATGGAACGGATTGGAATGGAATGGAATGGAAACATGAAATGAAATGGAAGCTGAGCTTGTGCCACGGCACTCCAGCCTGGGTGAAAGACTGAGATCCTGTCAAATGAAAGGAACGGAATGGAGTGGAGTGGAATGGAGTGGAGTGTAGCAGAGTGAAGTGTAGTGGAGTGGAATGGAGTGGGCTGGAATGGAATGGAATGGAGTGGAGCGGACGGGAGTGCATTGGACTGGAATGGAGAGTAATGGAATGGGATGCAATGGAATGGAGTGGAGTGTCTTATAGTGGACTGTAATGAAATGGAATGGAATGGGACACAATGGAGAGGAGTGGAGTGGAATGTAGTGGGTTGGAATGGAGTGGAGAGGAGGGGATTGGAGTGGAATGGAATGGAATATAGAGGAGTGGACAGGAGAGGAGTGGAGTGGAATGGAATGGAATGGAAAGGAATGGAAAGGAATGGAATGGAATGGAATGGTGAAAGGAAATGTGAGCTGACATTGTGCCATCACTGCAGTCTGGGTGACAGAGTGAGATGCGGAAGAAAAAAAGGAATGGAATGGAATGGAATGGAGTGGAGTGGAAAGGAGTGGAGTGGAGTGGAAAGGAATGGGTTGGAATGGAGTGGAATGGAATGGTGTGGATGGAGTGCAGTTGAGTGGAATGGAGAGGAAAGGAATGGAGTGGATGTGAGTGGAGTGGAGTGGAGAGTAGCAGAATAGAGTGGAGCAGAATGGAATGGAGTGGAGTGGACTGGAATAGAGTGGAATGAAATGGTGAAATGAAATGTGAGCTGAGATTGTGCCACTGAATTTCGACCTGGTAACAGAGTGAGATCCTGACAAAAGAGAGGAATGGAATGGAATAGAGTGGAATGGAATGGAATGGAATGGAATGGAATGGAATGGAATGGGGTGGAGGGGAGTGGAGTGGAGTTGACTGGAGTGAAATGTATTGGAATGGAATGGTATGGAATGCAATGGAGAGGGTTGCAGTACAGTGGAGTGCAGTGGCGCAGAGTGGAGTCAAATGCACTGGAATGGAATGGGATGGAATGGAACGGAGTGGAGTGGAGTGGATTGGAGTGGAATGCATTGGAAAGGAATACAATGGAATGGAATGGAATGGAATGGAATGGAATGGAATGGAATGCAGTGGAGTGCAATGGAGGGGAGTGAAGTGAAAGGGAATGGAGTGGAATGGAATGGCATGGAATGGAGTGGAATGGAATGGAATGGAATGGCATGGAATGGCATGGCATGGAATGGAATGGAATGGCATGGCATGGAATGGAATGGAATGGCATGGCATGGCATGGCATGGAATGGAATGGAATGGAATCTATTGGAGTGCAGTGGAGAGGAGTGGAGTGGAGAGGAATGGATTGGAAAAGAATGAGATGTAATGGAGTGGAGTGGAGTGGAATTGAGTGGAGTGGAATGGGATAGATTGGAATGGAGTGGAGTGGAATGGAGTGGAATGGAATGGGAGGAATGGGATGGAGTGGATTGTATTGCAGATTCGTGAAGTGGAGTGGAATGGAGAAGAATGGAAAGGAATAGAAGAGAATGAAACGTAATGGAATGGTGAAATGAAATATGAGCTGAGATTGTACCACTGCACTCCAGCCTGGGTGACAGAGTGAGATCCTGACGAAAGAGGAATGGAATGGAATGCAGTGCGATGGAATGGAATGGATTGGAGTGGAGTTGAGTGGAGTGGAGTGGAATGGAGTGGAATGGAATGGGATGGAATGGGATGGAATGGAATGGTGTGGAATTGAAAGCAATGGAATGCGATGGAATGGAAAGCAGTGAAGTGGATACGATTGCAGTGGAGTAGAGTAGAATGGAGTGGAATTGAATGGGATGGAATGGAATGTAGTAGAGTGGAGTAAAGTGGAGTGGAATGGACTGGAATGGAATGGGTAGGAATGGAATGGAATGGTGTGGAGTGGAGTGTAGTGGAGAGGAATAGAGTGGTGTGTAGTGGAGTGGAGTGGAATGGAGTGGAATGGAATGGGTTGGAATGGAATGGTGTGGAGTGGAGTGGAGTAGAATGGAGTGGAATGCAGTGCAATGGAATGGAGTGGAGTGGAGTGGAGTGCATTGGAGTCGAGTGGAGTGGAGTAGAATGGAAGGGAATGGAATGGAATGGTGAAACGTAATGTGAGCTGAGATTGTTCCATTGCACTACAGCCAGGGTGAGAGAGTGAGATCCTGTCGAAAGAAAGGAATGGAATGGAATGGAGTGGAATGGAATGGAATGGAATGGAATGGAGTGAAGTGGAGTGGAGTCAAGTCGACTGGAGTGGAGTGGAATGGAATGGGATGGAATGGAATGGAATGGAATGGAGTGAAGTGGAGTGGAGTGGAGTGAATTGACGTGGAATGGAGTGGAATGTAATGGGATGGATTTGGATGGAGTGGAGTGGAGTGGTGTGGAGTTGGTTGTAGCCAAAAGAAATGGAATGGAATGGAATGGAATGCAATGGAATGGAATGGTATAATGAAATGTGAGTTGAGATTGGGCCTCTGCACTCCACCCTGAGTGACAGTGTGAGATCCTGTCGCAAGAAAGGAATGGAATGGAATGGAGTGGAATGGAATGGAATGCAATGGTATGGAATGGAGTGGACTGGAGTGGAGTGGATTGGCGAGGAGTGGAGTGGATTGGAAGGGAGTGAAATGGAATGGGATCGAATGGGATGGAATGGAATGGGGTGGAGTGGACTGCAGTAGAGTGGAGTGGAGGGGAATGCAGTGGAAAAGAATGGGAAGGAGTGGTATGGAGTGTAGTGGAGTGGAGAGGAGTGGAATGTAACATAATGGAATGGAATGGAATGGAGTGCAGTGGAGTGGAGTGGAGTGGAGTGGAATGGAATTGAATGGAATGGAATGGAGTGGAGTGGAGTGGAAAGGAATGGAATGGAAGGGCGTGGAATGGAATGGAATGGTGATATGAAATGTGAGCTGAGATTGTGCCAGTGCACTCCAGCCTGGGTGACAGAGGGAGATCCTGTCGAAAGAAAGGAATGGAATGGAAAGGAGTGGAATGGAATTGAATGGAATGGAGTTAAGTGGAATGAAGTGGAGTGGAATGGAATGGAATGGGATGGAAAGGGATGGAGTGGAGTGGGGTAGAGTGGAGTTGAGTGAAATGGAATGGGATGGAATGGGATGGAATGAGATGAAGTGGAGTGCTGGAGTGAAGTGCAGTGGAATGGAACTGAATGGAATGGAATGGCGTGGAGTGAAGTGGAGTGGAATGGAATGGAATGGAAGGGCCTGGAATGGAATGGAATGGTGATATGAAATGTGAGCTGAGATTCTGTCAGTGCACTCCAGCCCTGGTGACAGAGTGAGATACTGTCGAAACAAAGGAATGGAAAGGAAAAGAGTGGAATGGAATTGAATGCAATGAAATGGAGTGGAGTGGAGTGGAGTGGAATGGTATGGGGTAGAATCGAATCAGATGGTATGTAATGGACTGGAGTGGAGTGGAGTTTAATGGAGTGGAAAGGAGTGGAACGGAATGGGATGGAATGCAATGGAGTGAAGTTGAGTGGAGTGGGGTGGAATGGAGTAGAATTGAATGCAGTGGAGTGGAGTGGGGTGGAATGGAGTAGAATTGAATGCAGTGGAGTGGAATTGAATGCATTCCCCTCCACTCCACTCTACTGCAGTCCACTCCACTCCATTCCATTCCATCCCATTCGATCCCATTCCATTTCACTCCCTTCCAATCCACTCCACTCCTCGCCAATCCACTCCACTCCAGTCCACTCCATTCCAAACCATTGCATTCCATTCCATTCCACTCCATTCCATTCCATTCTTTTCTTGTGAGTGGAGTGGAGTGGAGTGGATGGGAGTGGAGTGGAGTGGAATAGTATGGAATGGAATGGTGAAATGAAATGCGAGCTGAGATTGTGCACAGCTCTCCTGCCTTGGTGAGAGAGTGAGATCCTGTTGAAAGAAAGGAATGGAATGGAATGGAATGGAATGGAATGGAATGGAGTGGAGTGGAGTATAGATGAGTGGAGCGGAGTTGAGTGGAGTTTCGTGGAGAGGAATGGAATGGAATGGATTGGGATGTAATGGAATGGAATGGAATGGAGTGGAGTAGAGTGGAGTGGAGAGTAACAGAGTGGAATGTAATGCGATGGAATGGGATGGGGAGCAGTGGATTGGAATGGAGTGGAATGGAATGGAGTGGTGAAATGAAATGTGAGCTGAGTATGTGCCACTACACTACAGCTTGGGTGACAGAGTGAGATCCACTCAAAAGAAATAATGCAATGGACTGGAGTGGAGTGGAGTGGAGTTGAATGGAATTGAATAGAATGGAATGGAGTGGAGTGGAATGGAATGGAATGCAATGGAATGGAATGGAAAGGAAAGGAGTGGAAAGCAGTGGAATGGAATGGTGAAATGAAATGTTAGCTGAGATTGCGCCACTGCACTCCAGCCTGGGTGACAGAGTGAGACTCTGTATAAAGAAAGGAATGGAGTGGAATGGAAAGGAATGGAATGGAGTGGAGTGGAGTGGAGGGGAGTGGAGTGGATTGGAGTGTAATGGAGTAGAATGGAATGGGTTGGAATGGAGTGGAATGTAGTGGAGTGGAGTGGAGTGGAATGGAGTGGAATGGAATGGGATGTAATGGGATGGAATGGAATGGAGTGGAGTGGAGTGGTTTGGAGTGGAGTGGAGTGGAATGGAGTGGAATCGAATAGAGTGGAGTGGAGTGGAGTAAAGCAGAATGGCATGGAATCGTATGGAAAGGAGTGTTTTGGAGTGCAGTGGAGTGGAGTAGAGTGCAGTGGAATGGAATGGGATTGAATGGGTTGGAGTGGAGTGGAATGGTGTGGAGTGTAGTGGAATGGAATGGAATGGAATGGAATGGAATGGAATGGAATGGTGAAACAAAATGTGAGCTGAGATTGTGCCACTGCACTCCAGCCTGGGTGACAGAGTGAGATCCTGTCGAAAGAAAAGAATGGAATGGAATGGAGTGGAATGGAATGGAATGGAATGGAATCGAGTGGAGCAGACAGGAGTTTAGTGGAATGGATTGGAATGGAATGGGATGGAATGGTGTGGAATGTAGTGGAGTGGTTTGGAGTGGAGTGGAGTGGAATGGAGTAGAAGCAAATAGAGTGGAGTAGGCCGGGCGCGGTGGCTCACGCTTGTAATCCCAGCACTTTGGGAGGCCGAGGTGGGCGGATCACGAGGTCAGGAGATCGAGACCACGGTGAAACCCCATCTCTACTAAAAATACAACAAAAAAAATTAGCCGGGCATGGTGGCGGGCGCCTGTAGTCCCAGCTACTTGGAGAGGCTGAGGCAGGAGAATGGCGTGAACCCCGGAGGCGGAGCTTGCAGTGAGCCGAGATTGCGCCACTGCACTCCAGCCTGGGCGACAGAGCGAGACTCCGTCTCAAAAAAAAAAAAAAAAAAATAGAGTGGAGTAGAGGGGAGTGGAGTGGAGTGGAATGGAATGAAATGGAATGGAATGGAATGGAATGCAATGGAATGGAATGGAAAGGAATGGAATGGAATGCAATGGATTGGAATGGAAAGGAATGGTGAAATAAAATGTGAGCTGAGATTGCGCCACTGCACTCCAGCCTGGGTGACAGAGTGAGATACTGTCTAAAGAAAGTAATTGACTGGAATGGAGTGGAATGGAATGCAGGGGAGTGGAGTGGTGGGGAATGGAGTGGAGTGGATTGGATTGGAATGGAATGGGTTGGAATGGAGTGGAATGTAGTGGAGTGGTTTGGAGTCAAGTGGATTGGAATGGAGTGGAATCAAATAGAGTGGAGTGGAGTGAAGTGGAATGGAATGGAAAGGAATGGAATGGAATGGTGAAATGAAATGAGAGCTGAGATTGTGCCACTGCACTCCAGCCTCGGTGACCCAGTGAGATCCTGTCGAAAGAATGGAAAGGAATTGAATGGAGTGTAATGGAATGGAATGGAGTGGAGTGGAATGGAGTGGAGCAGAATGGAGTGTAGTGGAATTGAGTGGAATGGAATGGGATGGAATGGTGTGGAGTAGAGTGGAGAGGAGTGGAGTGGAGTGGAATGCAGTGGAATGGAATGGAATGGAGTGGAATGGAGTGAAGTGGAATGGAGTGTAGTGGAATAGGGTGGAAGGGAATGGAGTTGAGTGGAGTGTAGTGGAATGCAGTGGAATGTAGTGGAGTTGAGGGGAGTGCAGTGGACTAGAATGGAATGGAATGGGAATGTGAAATGAAATGTGAGCTGATGTGGTGACAATGCACTCCAGCCTGGGAGAAAGAGTGAGATCCTGTTGAAAGAATGGAATGGAATGGAGTGGAATGGAATTGAATGCAATGGAATGGAACGGAATGGAATGGAATGGAATGGAGTAGAGAGGAGTGGAGGGAAGGGAGTGGAGTGGAGTGGACTGGAGTAGAATGGAGTGCAATGGAGTGGCATGGAATGGGTTGGAATGGAATGGAATGTAGTCGGGTGGAGTGTAGTGGAGTGGAATGAAGTTAAATGGAATGGGATGGAATGAGACAGAATAGCATGGAGTGGAGTGGAGTAGAGTGGATTGGAGTGGAGTGGATTGCAATGGAGTGGAATGGAGTGGAGTGGAGTGGAGTGTAATGGAATGGAATGGTGAAATGAAATGTGAGCTGAGATTGTACCACTGCACTCCAGCCAGGGTGACAGAGTGAGACCCTGTCGAAAGAAAGGAATAGAAAGGAATGGATTGGAGTGGAATGGAATGGAATGGAATGGAGTGGAGTAGAGTTTAGTGGAGTGGAGTTTAGTGGAATGCACTGCAGCCTGGATGACACAGTGATATCCTGTTGAAAGAAAGGAATGTAATGGAATGGAGTGGAATGGAATGGAATGGAATGGAATGGAATGGAATGGAATGGAGTACAGTGGAGTGGAGTGGAGTGGAGTGGAATGGAATGGAATGGGATGGAAAGGGATGGAGTGGAATGGAGTAGAGTGGAGTGGAGTGGAATGGAGTGGAGAGGAATGGGATGGAATGGAGTGGTGGAGTGAAGTGGAGTGGAATCGAATTGAATGGAATGGAATGGAGTGGAGTGGAGTGGAAAGGAATGGAATGGAAGGGCGTGGAATGGAATGGAATGGTGATATGAAATGTGAGCTGAGATTGTGCCAGTGCACTCCAGCCTGGGTGACAGTGTGAGATCCTGTTGAAAAAAAGCAATGGAAAGGAAAGGAGTGGAACGGAATTGAATGGAATGAAATGGAGTGGAGTAGAGTGGAGTCGAGTGGAATGGTACGGAGTGAAATTGAACGGGATGGGATGGTATGGAATGGACTGGAGTGGAGTGGAGTTTAATGGAGTGGAATGGATTGGAATGCAATGGGATGGAATGCAATGGAGTGAAGTGGAGTGAAGTGGGGTGGAATGCAGTGGAATTGAATGGAGTGGAGTGGATTGGAGTGGAGTGGATGGGAGTGGAGTAGAGTGGAGTGGTAGGGAATGGAATGGAATGGTGAAATGAAATGTGAGCTGAAATTGTGCCACTGCCCTCCTGCCTGGGTGACAGAGTGAGATCCTGTTGAAAGAAAGGAATGGAATGGAACAGAATGGAATGGAATGGAATGGAATGGAGTGGAGTATAGAGGAGTTTAGCGGAGTTGAGTGGAGTTTAGTGGAGAGGAACGGAGTGGAATGGATTGGGATGGAAAGGAATGGAGTTGAGTGGAGTGGAATGGAGAGAAATGGAGTGGAATGTAATGCGAGGGAATGAGATGGAGAGCGGTGGATTGGAGTGGATTGAAATGGAGTGGAATGGAGTGGAATGGAATGGAATGGGATGGAATTGAGTGGTGAAATGAAACGTGAGCTGAGTATGTGCCACTGCACTCCTGCCTGGGTGACACAGTGAGATCCTGTCAAAAGAAATAATGGAATGGAATGGAATGGAGTGGAGTGGACGGGAGTGGAGTGTAGTGGAGTTGAATGGAATGGAGTACAATGGAATGGAATGGAGTGGAAAGGAATGGAATGGAATGGAATGGAATGGAATGGAATGGAATGGAATGGAATGGAAAGGAATGGAATGGCATGGTGAAATGAAATGTGAGCTGAGATTGTGCCACTGAACTCCACCCTGGGTGACAGAGTGAGATCCAGTCTAAAGAAAGGAATGGAGTGGAATGCAATGGAATGGAATGGAATGGAATGGAAAGGAATGGAATGGAATGGAATGGAATGGAGTGGAGTGGAGGGGAGTGGAAGGGAGTGGAGTGGATTGGAGTGTAATGGAGTGAAATGGAATGGGTTGGAATGGAGTGGAATGGAGTGGAATGTAGTGGGGTGGAGTGGAATGGAATGGAATGGAATGGGATGGAATGGGATGGAATGGAATGGAGTGGAGTGGTTTGAAGAGGAGTGGAACGAAATGGAGTGGAATCGAATAGAGTGGAGTGGAGTGAAGTGGAATGGAATGGAATGGAAAGGAATGGAACGGAACGGTGAAATGAAAGAAGCTGAAATTTTGCCACTGCACTCCAGCCTGTGTGACCCAGTGAGATCCTGTCAAAAAAAATGGAATGGAGTGAAATGAATGGAATGGAATGGAATGGAATGGAATGGAGTGGAGTGGAATGGAGTGGAGTGGAGTAGAATTGAGTGGAATGGAATGGTGTGGAGTGGAGTGGAGAGGAGTGGAGTGGAGTGGAATGCAGTGGAATGGAAAGGAATGGAGTGTAGTGGAGTGGAGAAAAGAGGAATGGAGTGGAGTGGAATGGGGTGGAATGGAATGGAGTGGAGTGGAGAGGAGTCGAGTAGAGTGGAGTGGAGTGGAATGCAGTGGAATCGAGTGGAGTTGAGTGGAGAGTAGTGGACTGGAATGGAATGGAATGGAATGGAAATGTGAAATGAAATGTGAAATGAAATGTGAGCTGATGTGGTGACAATGCACTCCAGCCTGTGTGACAGAGTGAGATCCAGTTGAAAGAAAGGAATGTAATGCAATGGAGTGGAATGGAATTGAATGGAATGGAAAGAAATGGAATGGAATGGAATGGAGTGAAGTGGATTGGAGTGGAAAGGAGTGGAATGGAGTGGAATTGGATGCTATTGAATGGAGTGGAGTGGCACGGAGTGGAATGGAATAGAATGTAATGGAATAGAATGAAATGGAACGGAATGGAATGGAATAGTGAAATGAAATGTGAGATGAGATTTTGCCACTGCACTTCAGCTTGGTTGACACAGTGAGATCCAGTTGAAAGAAGGGAATGGAATGGGATATGATGGAATGTAATGGAATGGGATGGAATGGAGTGGAGTGAAGCAGAGTGGAGTGGCGTGCAATGGAATGGAATGGAGTGTAATGGAGTGGAGTGGAGTGGAGTGAAGTGGAGTAGAGTGGAGTGGAATGGAATGGAATGGAATGGAATGGTGAAATGAAATGTGAGCTGACATTGTGCCACCACTCCAACCTGGTGACAGAGTGAGATCCTGAAGAAAGGAACAGAATGGAATGGAGTGGAGTGGAGAGGAGTGGAGAGGAGTGGATTGCAGTACAGTGGAATTGAATGGAGTGGAATGGAATGTGTAGGAAGGGAATGGAATGGTGTGAATGGAGTGGAGTGGAGTTGAGTGGAATGGAGGGGAATCGAATGCAACTGAATGGAGTGGAGTGGAATGGAGTGGAATGGAATAGAATGGAATGGAATGGTGAAATGAAATGTGAGATGAGATTGTGCCACTGCACTTCAGCTTGGGAGACACAGTGAGATACAGTCAAAAGAAGGGAATGGAATGGGATGCAGTAGAATGGAATGGAATGGGGTGGAATGTAGTGGAGTGAAGTGGAGTGGAGCAGAGTGGAGTGGAATGAAATGTAGTGTAATGGAGTGGAGTGCAGAGGAGTGGAGTGGAATGGAATGGAATGGAATGGAATGGTGAAAGGAAACGTGAGCTGACATTGTGAAACCACTCCAGCATGGGTGACAGAGTGAGATCCTGAAGAAAGAAAGGAATGGAATGGAATGGTGTGGAGTGGAGACGAGTGGAGTGGAATGGAATGGAATGGAATGGAACGGTGAAATAAAATGTGAGCTGAGTGCACCACTGCACTCCAGCCTGGGTGACACAGTCAGATCCTGTCTAAAGAAAGGAATGGACTGGAATAGAGTGGAATGGAATGCAGTGGAGTGGAGTGGTGGGGAGTGGAGTGGAGTGGACTGGATTGTAATGCAGTGGAATGGAATGGGTTGGAATGGAGTGGAATGTAGTGGAGTGGTTTGGAGTGGAATGGAGTGGAACGGAGTAGAATCGAATGGAGTAGAGTGGAGTGGAGTGGAGTGGAATGGAATGGAATGGAATGGAATGGAACGGAATGGAATGGTGAAATGAAATGATAGCTGAGATTGTGCCACTGCACTCCAGCCTGGGTGGCCCAGTGAGATCCTGTCAAAAGAATGGAAAGAAATGGAACGGAGTGGAATGGAATGGAATGGAATGGAGTGGAATGGAATGGAATGGAATGGAGTGGAGTGGAGTGGAATGGAGTGGAGTGGAATGGAGTGGAGTGTAGTGGTACTGAGTGGAATGGAATGGGATGGAATGGTGTGGAGTGGAGATGAGTAGAGGGGAGTGGAATGCAGTGGAACAGAAAGGAATGGAGTGGAGTGGAGTAAAGTGGAATGGAGTGAAGTGGAATGGGGTGGAATGGAATGGAGTGGAGTGGAGTGGAATTGAGTGGAGTGGAGTGGAGTGGAATGCAGTGGGATGTAGTGGAGTTGAGGGGAGTGCAGTGGAATGGAATGGAATGGAATGGAGTGGATGTGAGTGGAGTGGTGTTGAGAGTAGCGGAATAGAGTGAAACGGAATGGAGTGGAGTGGAGCGGAGTGGAATAGAATGGAATGAAATGGTGAAATGAAATGTGAGCTGAGATTGTGCCACAGCATATCGACCTTGTAACAGAGTGAGATCCTGACGAAAGAGAGGAATGGAATGGAATGTAGTGAAATGAAATGTAGTGGAATGGAATGTAGTGGAATGTAGTGGGGTGGGATGGGATGGGATGGGAAGGGATGGGATGGGATGGGATGGAATGGGATGGGATGGGATGGGATGGTGAAATGAAATGTTAGCTGAGAATGTGCCACTGCACTCCAACCTGGGTGACAGAGTGAGTTCCTGACAAAAGGGAGGAATGGAATGGAATGTTGTGGAATGGAATGGAATGGAATGGAATGGAATGGAATGGAATGGAATGGAATGGAATGAAATGAATGGAATGGAATGGAATGGAATGGAATGGAATGGAATGGAACGTAGAAATGAAATGTGAGATTAGGTTAGATTGTGACACTGCACTCCAGCCTGGGTGACAGAGTGAGATACTGTCAAAAGAAAGGAAAGGAATGGAATGGAGTGGAGTGTACTGAAATGGAGTTGAATGGATTAGAATGGTATGGGATGGAGTGGAATGGAATGGAGTGGAGTGGAGTGCAGTGGAATGGAGTGGAGTGGAATGGAGTGGAATTGAATGGGATGGAATGGAATGGAAAAGAGTGGAGTAGAGTGGACTGGATGGGAGTGGAATGGAGTCGAATGGAACGGGATAGAATGCAGTAGTGTTGAGTGGAATGGAATGGAGTTGAGTGGAATGGAATGGAGTGGTGTGGTGTGGAGTGGAGTGGAATGGATTGGAATGGAATAGAAGTGAATGGAGTGGAGTGGAGTAGAGTGGAATGGAGATGAATGGAATGGGATGGAATGTAACGGAGTGGAGTGGAATGGAGTCTAGTGGAGTGGAATGGAGTGGAATGGATCAGACAGGAGTGGAGTGGAGCAGAGTGGAATGGAATGGAATGGAATGGAATGCTGAAATGACATGTGAGAGGTGATTGTGTGACTGCACTCCTGCTGGGTGACAGAATGAGATCCTGTCGAATGAAAGGAATGGAAGAGAATGGAGTGGAGTCGAGTGGACTGGAATGGAGTGGAGTGGAGTGCAGTTCAGTGGAGCGTTGTGTAATAGAGTAGAATGGAATGGGATGGAATGGAAAGGAATGGAGTGGAATTGAAAGGGATTTAATGGAATGGAGTGGAGTGGAGTAGAGTGATGTGGAGTGGAGATGAATGTAGTGCACTGGAGTTGAGTGGATGGACAGTAGTGGAATGGAATGAAATGGAATGGAAAGCAATGTAATGGAATGGTGAAAAGAAATTTGAGCTGAGATTGTACCAATACACTCCAGCCTGCGTGACAGAGAGATCCTGTACCAGGAAAGGAATGGAAAGGAATGGCGGGGAATGGAATGGAGTGGAATGGATAGGAGTGGAGTGGAGTGGAGTGGAGTAGTATGGTGAAGAATGGGATGTAATGGAATGGAGTGGAGTAAAATGGAGTAGAATGGAGTGTAATGGAATGGTATGAAATGTGATGGAATTGGGTGGGTTGGAGTGAAGTCGAGTGGAGTGGAATGGAGTTGAGTGGAGTGGAGTGTAATAGAGTGGAATGGAATGGGATGCAATGGAGTGTAGTGGAGTGCAGTGGAATGGAGCGGAATGGAATGGGATGGAATGAAATGCAGTGCAGTGGAGCGCTGTGGAGTTGAGTGGAGTGCAATGGAGTGGAGTGCAATGGTATTGACTGGGGTGGCATTGAGTGGAGTGGAGAGGAGAGGAATAGAGTGGAATGGAATGCAGCAGAGCGGTGCGGAGTGGAGTGGAAAGGAATGGAATGGAATGGAATGGAATGGAATGGAATGGAATGGAACGGAATGCAATGCAATGCAATGGAATGGAATGGAATGCAATGCAATGGAATGCAATGGAATGGAATGGTGAATTGAAAGGTGAGCCGATATTGTCACACTGCACTCCAGCCTGGGTGACAGAGTAATATCCTGTCGAAAGAAAGGAATGGAATGGAAAGAAGTAGAGTTTAGTGGAGAGGATTGGAGTGGAGTGGAATGGAATGGGATGGAATGGAATGGACTGGAGTGGATTGGAGTGGAAAGGAGTGGAATGGAGTGGAATCGGATGCAATTGAATGGAGTGGAGTGGAGTGGCATGGAGTGGAGTGGAATAGAATGAAATGGAATAGAATGAAATGGAACGGAATGGAATGAAATGGTGAAATGAAATGTGAGATGACATTGTGTCACTGCAATTCAGCTTGGGTGACACAGTGAGATCCAGTCGAAAGAAGGGAATGGAATGGGAGAGAGTGGAATGTAATGGAATGGGATGGACTGGAGTGGAGTGAAGTAGAGTGGAATGGAGTGCAGTGGAATGGAATGGAGTGTAATGGAGTGGAGTGGAGTGCAATGGAATGGAATGGAATGGAATGGTGAAATGAAATGTGAGCTGACATTGTGCCACCACTCCAACCTGGGTGACAGAGTGAGATCCTGAAGAAAGAAAGGAATGGAATGGCATGGAGTGGAGTGGAGAGGAGTGGAGTGGAGTGGAGTACAGTGGAGTGGAATGGAATGTGTTGGAAGGGAATGGAATGGTGTGGAATGGAGTGGAGAGGAGTTGAGTGGAATGGAGTGGAATCAAATGCAATTGAATGGAGTGGAGTGGAGTGGAATGGAGTGGAATGGAATAGAATGGAATGGAATGAAATAGAATGGAATGGAATGGAATGGAGAAATGAAATGTGAGATGAGATTGTGCCAGTGCACTTCAGCTTGGGTGACACAGTGAGATACAGTCGAAAGAAGGAAATGGAATGGGATGCAGTAGAATGGAATGCAATGGGGTGGAATGAAGTGGAGTGGAGCAGAGTGGAGTGGAATGGAATGGAGTGTAATGAAGTGGAGTGGCGAGGAGTGGAGTGGAATGGAATGGAATGGTGAAAGGAAATGTGAGCTGACACTGTGCCACCACTCCAGCCTGTGTGACAGAGTGAGATCCTGAATAAAAAAAGGAATGGAATGGAATGGAGTGGAGTGGAGAGGAGTGGAGTGGAGTGGAGTGGAGTGGAATGGAGTGGAATGGAATGGGTTGGAATGGAATGGAATGGTGTGGAGTGGAGTTGAGTGGAATGGAGAGGAAAGGAATGGGATGGAATGGAATGGAGTGGATGTGAGTGGAGTGGAGTGGGGAGTAGCTGAATAGAGTGAAATGGAATTGAGTGGAATGGAGTGGAGTGGAATAGAATGGTATGAAACGCTGAAATGAAATGTGAGCTGAGATTGTGCCACCGCATTTCAACCTGGTAATAGAGTGAGATCCTGACAAAAGAGAGGAATGGAATGGAATGTAGTGGAATGGAATGTAGTGGAATGGAGTGGAATGGAATGGAATGGAATGGAATGGAATGGAATGGAATGGAATGGGTTGGAGGGGAGTGGAGTGGAGTGGAGTTGATTGGAGTGAAATGTATTGGAATGGAATGGTATGGAATGCAATGGAGAGGATTGGAGTAGAGTGGAGTGCAGTGGAGTAGAGTGCAGTCGAATGCATTGGAATAGATTGGGATGGCATGGAATGGAGTGCAGTGGAGTGGATTGGAGAGGAATGCATTGGAATGGAATGGAGAGGAGTGGAATGGAGCGGAGTGAAGCGAAATGGAATGGAATGGGATGGAATGGAATGGAATGGAGTGGAGTGGAATGGAATGGAATTGATTGGAGTGCAGTGGAGAGGAGTGGAGTGGAGAGGAATGGATGGGAAAGGAATGGGATGTAATGGAGTGTAATCGAGTGGAGTGGTATGGGATAGATTGGAATGGAGTGGAGTGGACTGGAGAGGAGAGGAATGGACTGCAGTGGAATGTAGTGGAGTGGATTGTAGTGGATTGGAATGGAAAACAATGGAATGGAATGGAATGCTGAAATGAAATGGGAGCTGAGGTTGTGCCTTTGCACTCCAGCCTGAGTGACAGAGTGAGATCCTCTCAGAAGAAAAGAATGGAATGGAAGGGAGTACAATGGAATGGAATGCAGTGGAGTGGAGTGGATTGGAGTGGTTTGGAGAGGGGTGCAGTAGAATGGAGTGGAATACAATGGAATGGAATGGAATGGAGTGAAGTGGAGGAGAATGGAGCGGAGTGAAATGTAGTGGAATGGAATGGACTGGAGTGGAGTGGTGTGGAGTGGAGTGGATTGACGTGGAGTGGAGTGGAAGGGAACGGAATGGAATGGAATAGTGAAATGAAATCTGAGCTGAGATTGTGTCACGGCATGCCAGCCTGGGTGACAGAGTGAGACCCTGTCGAAAGGAAGGAGTAGAATGGAACGGAGTGGAATGCAAGGCAATGGAATGGAATGGAGTGGAATGGAGAAGAGTGGATTCGGGTGGAGTGCAGTGGAATGGAGTGGAATGGATTTCGATGGAATGGAACGGAAAGGAATGGAGTGGAGTGGAATGGAGTGGAGTGGAGTGGAATGGAGGGGAGTGGAATGGAGAGGAATGGAATGGGTTAGTACGGGATGGTGTGGAGTCTACTCGAGAGGAACATAGTGCAACAGAGTGGAATGGAATGGAATGGAAAGGAATGGAATGCATTTGAATAGAATGGTGAAATGCAATGTGAGCTGAGATTGTGCCACTGTACTTCAGCCTGGTGACAGAGTGAGATCCTGTTGAAAGAAAGTAATGGAGTGGAATGGAGTGGAATTGAATGGAATGGAACAGAGCGGAGTGAAGTGGATTGGAGAGGATAGGAGTGGATTGGAAAGGACCGTAATGCGCTGGAATGGAATGGATTGGAATAGAGGGTAGTGGAGTGGAGTGGAATGGAATGGAATGGAATGGAATGTACTGCAGTGTAGTGGAGTAGACTGCAGTGGAACGGAATGGGATGGAATGGAAAGGAGTGGACTGGAGTGGAGTGGATTGGCAGGGAGTGGAGTGCATTGGAAAGGAGTTGAATGGAATGGGATGGAATGGAATGGAGTGGAGCGGAGTGTAGTAGAGAGGAGTGGAGGGGAAGGAATGGAGTGGAGTGGAGTGCACTGAAGTGGAATGGAGTGGAATGGAATGGAATGGAATGAAATGTAGTCGGGTGGAGTGGAATGGAGTGGAAAGGAATGGGATGGAATGGGATGGAATGGCATGGAATGAGTGGATTAGAGAGGATTGGAGTGGAGTGGAGTGGAATAGAGTGGAATGGAGTGGAGTGGAGTGGAATGGAATGGAATTGTGTAATGAAATGTGAGCTGAGATTGTGCCACTGCACTCAATCATGGGTGACAGAGTGAGATCCTGTAGAAAGAAAGGAATGGAATGGAATGCAGTGGAATGGAATGGAATGAAATGGAGTGGAGTGGAGTGGAGTGGAGTGGAGTGGAGTGGAGAGGAGCAGAGTGGAGTTTAGTAGAATGGACTGGAATGCAATGGGATGGAATGGAGTGGAGTGGAGTGGGATGGAATGGAGTGGAGGGGAATGGAGTGGATTGGAGTGGAATGGAATGCAGTAGAATGGAGTGGAGTGGAGTGGAGAGGAATGGAATGGAATGGAATGGAATGGAATGGAATGGAATGGAATGGAATGGAATGGAATGGTGAAATGAAACATGTGCTCATGTGGTGACAATGCACTCCAGCCTGGATGATAGAGTGAGATCCTGTTGAAAGAAAGGAATGTAATGGAATGGAGTGGAATGGAATGGAAGGAATGCAATGGAATGGAGTGCAGTTGACTGGAGGGAGGTGGAGTGGAATGGAGTGGAATGGAGTGGGATGGAATGGGATGGAATGGAATGGAATGGAATGGGATGGAATGGAATGGAATGGAATGGAATGGAATGGAATGGAATGATATGGAATGGAACGGAGTGGACTGGAGTGAAGTGGATTGCTGGAGAGTGGAGTGGATTGGAATGGATTGGAATGGGATGGAATGGAATGGGGTGGAGTGGAGTGGAGTCGAGTGCAGTGGAGTGGATTGGAGTAGAATGGAAGGGAATGAAATGGAATGGTGAAATGAAACGTGAGCTGAGATTGTTTCACTGCCCTCTTGCCTGGGTGACAAAGTGAGATCCGTTGAAAGAAAGGAATGGAATGGAATGGATTGGAACGGAACTGAACGGAACGGAATGGAATGGAATGGAATGCAGTGGAGTATGGGGGGAGTGGAGCGGATTTGAGTCGAGTTTAGTGGAGAGGAATGGAGTGGAATGGATTGGGAAGGAATGGAATGGAATGGAATGGAGTTGAATGGGGTGGAGTGGAGAGTAATGTAGTAGAATGTAATTGGAGGGAATGGGATGGAGTGGAGTGGATTGGAGTGGATTGGAATGGAGTGCAATGGAATGGAATGGAATGGAATGGAGTGTTGTGGAGTGGAATGGAATGGAATGGAATGGAGTGGAATGGAATGGAATGGAATGGAGTGGTGAAATGAAATGTGAACTGAGTATGTGGCACAGCACTCCAGCCTGGGTGACAGAGTGAGATCCTGTATAAAGAAATAGTGGAATGGAATGGAGTGAAGTGGAGCGGAGGGGAGTGGAGTGGGGTGGAATTGAATGGAATGGAATAGAATGCAATGGAGTGGAATGGAAAGGAATGGAATGGAATGGAATGGAATGGAATGGAATGGACTTGGAAGGAATGGATTGGAATGGTGAAATGAAATGTGAGCTGAGATTGTGCCAGTGCACTCCAGCCTGGGTGACAGAGTGAGATCCTGTCGAAAGAAAAGAATGGAATGGAATGGAATGGAGTGGAATGGAATGGAATGGAACGGAATGGAATGGAGTGGAGTATGGGAGGAGTGGAGCGGATTTCCATCGAGTTTAGTGGAGGGGAATGGAGTGGAATGGATTGGGAAGGAATGGAATGGAATGGAGTTGAATGGGGTGGAGTGGAGAGTAATGTAGTAGAATGTAATTGGAGGGAATGGGATGGAGTGGAGTGGATTGGAGTGGATTGGAATGGAGTGGAATGGAGTGTTGTGGAATGGAATCGAATGGAATGGAATGGAATGGAGTGGTGAAATGACATGTGAACTGAGTATGTGGCACAGCACTCCAGCCTGGGTGACAGAGTGAGATCGTGTAAAAAGAAATAGTGGAATGGAATGGAATGGAATGGAATGGAATGGAATGGAGTGGTGAAATGATATGTGAACTGAGTATGTAGCACAGCACTCCAGCCTGGGTGACAGAGTGAGATCGTGTAAAAAGAAATAGTGGAATGGAATGGAGTGAAGTGGAGTGGAGCAGAGTGGAGTGGGGTGGAATTGAATGGAATGGAATAGAATGCAATGGAGTGGAATGGAAAGGAATGGAATGGAATGGAATGGAATGCAATGGAATGGACTGGGAAGGAATGGAATGGAATGGTGAAATGAAATGTGAGCTGAGATTGCGCCAGTGCACTACAGCCTGGGTGACAGAGTGAGATCCTGTCTAAAGAAAGGAATGGAGTGGAATGGAGTGGGATGGAATGCAGTGGAGTGGAGTGGTGGGGAGTGGAATAGAGTGGAGTGGATTGGATTGTAATGGAGTGGAATGGAATGGGTTGGAATGGAGTTGAATGTAGTGGAGTGATTTCTAGTGGAGTGGAGTGGAATGGAGTGGAATCGAACAGAGTGGAGTGGAGAGGAATGGAATGGAATGGAATGGAAAGGAATGGAATGGAATGGTGAAATGAAATGACAGCTGAGATTGCACCACTGCACTCCAGCCTGGGTGATTCAGTGACATCCTGTCGAATGAATGGAATGGAATGGAATGGAGTGAAATGCAATGGAATGGAATGGAATGGAGTGGAGTGGAATGGAGTGGAGTGTAGTGAAATTGAGTGGAATGGAATGGGATGGAATGGTGTGGAGTTGAGTGGAGAGAGGTGGAGTGGAATGCAGTGGAATGGAAAGGCAGTGGAGTGGAGTGGAGTAAAGTGGAATGGACTGAAGTGGAATGGAGTGGAGTAGAGTGGAGTTGAGTGAAGTGGAGTGGAGCGGAATGCAGTGCAAAGTAGTGGAATGGAATGGAATGGAATGGAATGGAATATAGTCGGGTGGAGTGGAATGGAGTGGAAAGGAATGGGGTGGAATGGGATGGAATGGCATGGAGTGGAGTGGATTAGAGTGGATTGGAGTGGAGTGGAGTGGAATAGAGTGGAATGGAGTGGAGTGGAGTGGAGTGGAATGGAATGGAATGGTGAAATGAAATGTGAACTGAGATTGTGCAACTGCACTCCATCCTTGGTGACAGAGTGAGAGCCTGTCTAAAGAAAAGAATGGGATGAAATGGAGTGGAATGGAATGGAGTAGAGTGGAGAGGAGCAGAGTGGAGTTTAGTAGAAAGGATTGAAATGCAATGGGATGGAATGGAGTGGAGTAGAGGGTAGTGGAGTGGAGTGGAATGCAGTGGAATGGAAAGGGATGGAATGGAGTGGAGTGGAGTGGGATGGAATGGAGTGGAGGGGAGTGGAGTGGATTGGAGTGGAATGGAATGTAGTGGAATGGAGTGGAGTGGGGTGGATTGGAATGGAATGGAATGGAACGGAATGGAATGGAATGGAATGGAATGGTGAAATGAAACATGTGCTCATGTGCTCACAATGCACTCCAGCCTGGATGACAGAGTGAGATCCTGTCGAAAGAAAGGAATGGAATGGAATGGAGTGGAATGGAATGGAAGGAATGGAATAGAATGGACTGGAGTGCAGTGGAATGGAGTGAGGTGGAGTTGAATGGAATGGGATGGAATGGGATGGAATGGACTGGAATGGAATGGAGTGGACAGGAGTGGAATGGAATGGAGTGGACTGGAATGGAATGGAGTGGACTGGAATGGAATGGAATGGAATGGAATGATATGGAATGGAATGGAGTGGACTAGAGTGGAGTGGACTGGTGGGGAGTGGACTGGATTGTAATGGAGTGGAATGGAATGGGATGGAATGGAATGGAATGTAGTGGAGTGGATTGGATTGGAGTAAAATGGAAGGGAATGGAATGGAATGGTGAAATGAAATGTGAGCTGAGACTGTGCCACTGCCCTCCTGCCTGGGTGACAGAGTGAGATCGGTTGAAAGAAAGGAAAGGAATGCAATGGAATGGAATGGAATGGAATGGAATGGAATGGAGTGGAGTGGGGTATAGGAGGAGTGGAGCGGAGTAGAGTGGAATTTAGTGGAGAAGAATGGAGTAGAATTGATTGGGATGGAATGGGATGGGATGGGATGGGATGGGATGGGATGGGTGGGGTGGGGTGGGATGGGATGGGATGGGATGGGATGGGATGGGATGGAATGGAATGGAATTCAATGGAATGGAATGGAATGGAATGGAGTTGAGTGGGGTGGAGTGGAGAGCAATGCAGTGGAATGTAATGTGAGGGAATGGGATGGAGAGGTGTGGATTGGAGTGGATTGCAATGGAGTGGAATGGAATGGAATGGAATGGAATGGAATGGAATGGAATGGAATGGAATAGAGTGGTGAAATGAAATCTGAGCTGAGTATGTGAAACTGCACTCTAGCCTTGGTGACAGAGTGAGATCGTGTCAAAAGAAATAGTGGAATGGAATTGAGTGAAGTGGACTGGAGTGGATTGGAGTGGAGTGGAATTGAATCGAATGGAATAGAATGCCATGGAGTAGAGTGGAATGGAATGGAATGGAATGGAATGGAATGGAATGGAATGGAATGGAATGGAATGGAGTGGAATGGAATGGAATGGAAAGCAATGGAAAGGCATGGGGAAATGAAATGTGAGCTGAGATTGCGCCACTGAACTCCAGCCTGGGTGACAGAGTGAGATCCCGTCTAAAGAAAGAAATGGAGTGGAATGGAATGCAGTGGACTGGAGCGGTGGGGAGTGGAGTGGATTGGATTGTAATGGAGTGGAATGGAATGGGTTGAAATGGAGTGGAATGTAGTGGAGTGGTTTGGAGTGGACTGGAATGAAATGGAGTGGAATCGCATAGAGTGGAGTGGAGTGGAATAGAATGGAATCGAAAGGAATGGAATGGAATGGAATGGAATGGAATGGAATGGAATGGAATGGTGAAATGAAATGAGAGCTGAGATTGTGCCACTGCACTACAGCCTGTGTGACCCACTGAGATCCTGTCGAAAGAATGGAATGGAATGGAAAGAAGTGGAATGGAATGGAATGCAAAGATGTGAAATGGAATGGAATGGAATGGAATCGAATGGAGTGGAATGGAGTGTAGCGGAATTGAGTGGAATGGAATGGGATCGAATGGTGCATAGTGGAGTGGAATGCAGTGTAATGGAATGGGAGTGAAGTGGAGAGGAGTGGAGTGGAGGGGAGTGGAGTGGAGTGGAGTGGAGGGGAGTGGAGTGGAATGGTGAAATGAAATGTGAGCTGAGATTGTGCCACTGCACTCCAGCCTTGGTGACCGAGTGAGAACCTGTCGAAAAAAAGGAATGGAATGGAATGGAGAGGAATGGAATGGAATGGAAGGGAAAGGAATGGAGTGGAGTGGAGTTTAGCAGAGTAGAGTTTAGTGGAATGCACTCCAGCCTGGATGTCAGAGTGATAACCTGTTGAAAGAAAGGAATGTAATGCAATGGAGCAGATTGCAATGGAATGGAGTGGAATGGAATGGAATGGAATGGAATGGAATGGAATGGAATGGAGTGGAGTGGAGTGGAATGGAATGAAATGGAATGGGATGGAAAGGAATGGAATGGAATGGAATGGAATGGAATGGAATGGAATGGAATGGAATGGAGTGCAGTGGAGTGGAGGGGAGAGGAGTGGAATGGAGTGGAATGGAATGCGATAGAATGGAATGGAATGGAATAGAATGATATGGAATGGAATGGAATGGACTGGAGTAGAGTAGATTGGTGGGGAGTGGAGTGGATTGCAATGGAGTGGAATGGAATGGGATGGAATGGAATGGAGTAAAGCGGAGTGTAGTAGAGTGGAGTGGAGGGGAATGCAGTGGAATGGAATGGGATGGAATGGTGTGGAGTGTAGTTGAGTCAGGTGGAGTGGAAAGTAATGTAACATAATGCAATGGAATGGAATGGAGTGGAGTGCAGTGGAGTGGAGTGGAATGGAATGCATTGGAATGGAATGGAGTGGAATGGAATGGAATGGAACGGAACAGAATGGAATGGAACGGAATGCAATGGAATGGAATGGAATGGAAAGAAATGGAATGAAATGGAATGGAATGGAATGGAATGGAATGGAATGGAATGGAATGGAATCCAATTGAATGGAAGGTTGAGATGAAATATGAGCTGAGATATGCCACTGCACTCCAGTCTTGTTTACACTGTGAGATCCTTACGAATGAAACGAAAGGAGTGGAATGAAGTGGAATGGAACGGAATGCAATGGAACAGAGTGGAATGGAATGGAGTTGAGTTGAATGGAGCACAATGGAATGGAGCGGAATGGAATGGAATGGAATGGCATGGAATGGAATGGAGTGGAAAGGAAAGGAATGGAATGCAGTGGAGTGGAACAGAGTGGAATGGAATAGAGTGGAGTGGAGTGGAATGGAATGGAGTGGAATGGAATGGAATGGAATGGAATGGAATGGAATGGAGCAGAATGGAATGGAATGGAATGGAATGGAATGGAATGGAATGGAATGGAATGGAACGGAGTGGAATGGAATGGAATGGAATGGAATAGAACGGAACGGAATGGAGCGGAATGGAATGGAATGGAGCAGAATGGAACGGAATGGAATGGAATGGATCAGAATGGAAAGGAATGGAATGGAATGGAATGGAATGGAATGGAATGGAATGGAATGGAATGCAATGGAATGGAATGCAATGGAATGGAATGGAATGGAATGGAATGGAATGGAATGGAATGGAATGGAATGGAATGCAATGGAATGGAATGGAATGGAATGGAATGGAATGGAATGGAATGGAATCCAGTGGAGTGGAGTGGAGTGGAATGGAATGCGATGGAATGGGATAGAGTGGAGTGGAGCAGAGTTGAATGGAGGAGAATGGAGTGGAATGGAAGGGGATGGAATTGGATGGAGTGGAGTGGAGCGGAGTGAAGTGGAATGGAATGGAACTGAATGGAATGAAATGGAGTGGAGTGGGGTGGAATGGAATGGAATGGAACAGCGTGGAATGGAATGGAATGGTGATATGAATTGTAAGCTAAGATTGTGCCAGTGCACTCCAGCCTGGGTGACCCAGTGAGATTATGTTGAAAGAAAGGAATGGAAAGGAATGGAGTGGAATTGAATTGAATGGAATGGAATGTAGTGGAGTGAAGTGGAGTGCAGTGGAGTGGAATGGTATGAGGTGGAATCGAATGGGATGATATGGAACGGACTAGAGTGGAGTGGAGTGGAATGGATTGGAATGGAACAGGATGGAATGCCATGGAGTGGAGTCGAGTGGAGTGGTGTGGAATGGAGTGGAATGTAATGGAGTGGAGTGGATTGAAGTGGAGTGGATGGAAGTGGAGAGGAGTGGAGTGGAGTGGAAGGTAATGGAATGGAATGGTGAAATGAAATATGAGCTGAGATTGTGCCACTGCACTCCAGCCTGGGTGACAAAGTGAGATCTTGTTGAAAGAAAGGAATGGAATGGAATGGAACGGAATGGAATGGAATGGAATGGAATGGAGTGGAGTGGAGTATAGAGGAATGGAGCGCATTTGAGTGGAGTGGAGTGGAGAGGAATGGAGTGGAATGGAATGGGATGGAATAGATTGGAATGGAATGGAGTTGCATGGAGTGGAGTGGAGTGCAAGGGAGTGGAATGGAATGTGAGGGAATGGGATGGATTGGAGTGGATTGGATTCGCTTGGAATGGAGTGGAGAGGAGTAGAACGGAATCGATTGGAATGGAATGGAGTGGAATGGAATGGAATGGAATGGAATGGAATGGAGTGGTGAAATGATATGTGAGCTGAGTATCCGCCACTGCACTCCAGCCTAGGAGACAGAGTGAGATCCTGTCAAAAGAAAGAATTAAATGGAATGGAGTGGAGTGCAGTGGAGGGAAGTTGACTGGAGAGGAGTGGAGTGGAATGGAGTTGAATGGAATGGAATAGAATGGAATGCAGTGAAGAAGAATAATGGAATGGAATGGAATGAAATGGATCGGAATGCAAAGGAATGGAATGGAATGGAATGGAATGGAATGCAATGGAATGGAATTGTACGGAATGTAATGGAATGGAATGGAAGGGAATGGCATGGAATGGCACGGAATGGCATATGGAATGAATTGGTGAAATGAAATGTGAGCTGAGATTGTGCCACTGCACTCCAGCTTGGGTGACAAAGTGAGATTCTGTCTTAAGAAAAGAATGGAGTGGAATTGAGTAGAATGGAATGAAATGGAATGGAGTGGAGTGGAGGGGAGTGGAGTGGAGTGGATTGGAATGGGACAGAGTGGAACAGAATGGGTTGGAATGGAGTTGAATGTAGTGGAGTGTAGTGGGGTGGAGTGGAATGCAGTGGAATGGAATGGGATGGAAAGGGATGGAATTCAATGGAGTGAGGTGGCGTGGAGTGGAATGAAGTGGAACGGAATAGAGTGGATTGGAGTGAAGTGGACAGGAAAGCAATGGACTGGAATGGAATGGAACGGAATGGAACGGAACGGAACAGAATGGTGAAATGTAATGTGGGCTGAGATTGGGCCACTGCAGCCTAGGTGACAGTGTGAGATCCTGTTGAAAGAATGGAATGAAATGGAATGGAGTGGAATGGAATGGAATGGAGTGGAGTGGAATGGAATGGAGTGTACTGGAAATGAGTGGAATAGAATGGGATGGAATGATGTGGAATGGAGTGGAGAGGAGTGGAGTGGAATGGAAAGGGATGGAATGGAGTGGAATGGAGTGGAGTGGGGCAAAGTGGAATGGAGTGGGTTGGAATGGGGTGGAATGGAATGCAGTGGAGTCAAGTGGAGTGGAGTGGAATGGAGTGGTATGGAGTGGAGTGGAGTGGAATGGAATGCAATGGAATGGAATGGAATGGAATTGAAATGTGAAATGAAATGTGAGCTGATATGTTGACAATGCACTCCAGCCTGGGTGACAGAGTGAGAGCCTGTCGAAAGAAAGGAATGTAATGGAATGGAGTGGAATGGAATGGAATGCAATGGAACCGAATGGAATGGAATGGAGTGGAGAGGAGTGGAGGGGAGGGGAGTGGAGGGGAGTGGAGTGGAGTGGAGTGGAGTGGAGTGGAATGGAATGCAGTGTAATGGAATGGGTTGGAAGGGAAAGGAATGTAGTCGGATGGATTGGAGTGGAGTGGAATGCAGTGGAATGGAATGGGATGGAATGGCATGGAGTAGAGTGGAGTGGAGTGGAATGGAGTGGAATGGAATGGAGTGGAGTGGAGTGGAATGGAATGGAAGGGTGAAATGAAATGTGAGCTGAGATTCTGCAACTGCACTCCAGCCTGGGTGACAGAGTGAGATCCTATTGAAAGAAAGTAATGGAATAGAATGGAGTGGAATGGAATGGAATGCAATGAAGTGGAGTGGAGTGGAGTATAGTTTAGTGGAATGGATTGGAATGGAATGGGAAGGAATGGAGTGGAGTGGAGGCGAATGGAGTGGACTGGAGTGGATTGGACTGCAGTGGAATGGAAAGGGATGGAATGGAGTGGAGTGGAGTGAAGTGTAATGGAGTGGAGTAGAATGGGATGGAATGGAGTGGAGTGGATTGGTGTGGAATGCAGTGGAGTTGAGTAGAATGCAGTGGAGTGGAATGGAATGGAATGGAATGGTGAAATGAAATGTGTGCTGATGTGGTGACAATGCACTCCAGCCTGTATGACAGAGTGAGATCCTGTCAAAAGAAAGGAATGCAATGGAATGGAGTGGAAAGTAATGAATGGAATGGAATGGAATGGAATGCAGTGGAGTGGAGTGGAATGGAATGAGATGGAATGGAATGGAATGGAGTGGAGTGGAGTGGAGTGGAGTGGAGTGGAGTGGACTGGAATGGAATAGAGTGGAGTGGAGTGGAGTGGAGTGGAGTGGATGGTAGTGGGGTGGATTGGAGTGCTGTGGAAGGGAATGGAATGAAATGGTGAAATGAAATATGAGCTCACATTATGCCACTGCATGCCAGCCTGGTTTATAGAGTGAGATTCTGTCGAAAGATAGTAATGAAATGGAATGGAATGGAATGGAATGGAATAGAATAGAATAGAATGGAATGATGAAATGAAATGTGAGCTGAGATAGTGCCACTGTACTCCAGCATGGGTGAACGAGTGAGATCCTGTCAAAAGAAAAGAATGGAATGGAATGGAATGGAGTGGAGTGGAATGGAATGGAATGGGATGGAGTGGAGTGGAGTGGATTTCAGTGGAGTGGAATGGAGTGGAATTGAAAGGGATGATATCCACTGGACTCGGGTGGAGTGGAGTGGAATGGAGTTAAGTGGAGTGGAGTGGAATGGTGTGGAATGGAATGGGATTGAATTGAATGGAGTGCAGTGGATAGAGTGGAGTGGAAAGGAATTGAGCACAATGGAGTGGAATGAAGTGGAGTGGAGTGGAATGGAGTGGATTTGTATGGAATGGAATGGAACGGAACAGAATGGTATGGTGAAAAGAAATGTGAGCTGAGATTGTGCCACTGCACTGCCACTGGTGTGACAGTGTGAGATCCTGTCGAAAGAAAGGTATGGAATGGAATGGAGTGGAGTGGAGTGGAGTGGAGTGGAATGGGATGGAATGGAATGGTGAAATGAAATGTGAGCCGAGATTGTACACTGCACTCCAGCATGGGTAACAGAGTAAGATCTTCTCAAAAGAAACGAGTGGAATGGAATGGAGAGGAATGCAATGGAATGGAATGGAATGGAATGGAATGGAATGGAATGGAATGGAATGGAATGGAATGGAATGGAACAGAACGGAACGGAATGGAGTGGGGTGGAGTGGAATGTAGTGGAATGGAATGGATTAGAGTGGAGTGGAGTGCATTGGAATGGAGTGGAGTGAAGTGGAGTGGAGTGGAAGGGAATAGAATGCAATGGTGCAATATAATGTGAGCTGAGATTGTGCCACTGCACTCCAGCCTGGGTGACAGAGTGAGATCCTGTCAAAAGAAAGGAATGGAATGGAATGGAGTGGTATGTAATGGAATGGAGTGGAGTGGAGTGGAGTGGAGTGGAGTGGAGTGGAATGGAGTGGAATGGCATGGAATGGTATGTAATGGAGTGTTGTGGAGTGGAGTGGAGTGGAGTGGAATGGAATGGGATTGAATGGGATGGAGTGGAGTGGAATGGTGTGGAGTGGATTGGAGTGAAATGGAATGGAATAAAATGGAATGGAATGGTTAAATGAAATGTGAGCTGAGATTGTGCCACTGCACTCCAGCCTGGGTGACAGTGATATCCTGTCACAAGAAAGGAATAGAATGGAATGGAGTGGAATGGAATGATATGGAATGGTATGGAATGGAATGGAGTGGAATGGAGTGGAATGGAGTGGAGTGGAGTGCAATGGAGTCGAATGGAATGAGATTGAATGGAATGGATTGGAGTGAAGTGGAGTGGATTGGAGTGGAGTGGAATGCAGTGGGATAGAATGGTATGGAATGGAGTTGAATGGAGTGGAACGGAACGGAATGGAATGGAATGGAGTGGATTGGAGTGGAGTGGAATGGAATGTAATGGAATGCAATGGAATCCAATGGAATGGAATGGAATGGAATAGAAAGCAATGTAATGGAATGGTGAGAGGAAATATGAGCTGAGATTGTGCCACTGCACTCCATCCTGGGTGACAGAGTGGGATCCTGTCAAAAGAAAGGAATGGAGTGGATTGGAGTGGAATGGAATATAATGGAATGGAACAAAGTGGAGTGGAATGGAGTGAAGAGGAGTGGAAAGGAGTGGAATGGAATGGAATGGAATGGAATGGAATGGAATGGAATGGAATGGAATGGAGTGGAATCGAATGGAATGGTGAAATTAAATGTGAGCTGAGGTTGTGCCAGTGCACTCCAGCCTGGGTGACAGAGTGAGATCCTGTCAAAAGGAAGGAATGGAAAGTAATGGAGTGGAATGGAATGGAATGGAATGGAATGGAGTGGAGTGGAGTGGAGTGGAGTGGAGTGGAGTGGAGTGGAGTGAAGTGGAGTGGGGTTGAGTGGAATCGAATGTCATAGAGTGGAGTGAAGTGGAGTGGAGTGGAGTGGAATGGAGTGGAATGGAATGGGATGGAATGAAACAGAGTGGAATAGAGTGGAGTGGAGTGGAGTGGAATGTTATGGAATGGAATGGAGTCGAGTCGAGTTTAGTGGAATGTTGTGTGGAATGGAATGGAATGGAATGGAATGGAATGGAATGGAATGGAATGGAATGACGGAACGGAACGGAACGGAACGGAATGGAATGGAATGGAATGGAACAGAACGGAATGGAATGGTGAAATGAAATGTGAGCTGAGCTTGCGCCACTGCACTCTAGCCTTTGTGACAGGCTCAGATCCTGTCGAAAAAAGGAATGGAATGGAGAGGAATGTAATGGAATGGAACCTAGTGGAGTGGAGTGGATTGGAGTGGAGTGGAGTGGAGTGGAATGGAATGGGATGGAATAGAATGGAATGGAGTGGAGTGGAGTAGAACGCCAGCACCCACAACATTGATGTAAATGTTTATATTCTTTATATAGATTATATAGAAAGACATAAATATATATCTTTATATATAACCATCCACTGGTTTAAAAAGATGAGAAAAGGTGACCAAAAAGTGTCATCCTTATTTTGGACTCAGGGTGACAAACATGGATGTTTTTCATGACAACATCTACACAGTTAACACTCTCTGGAGTTGGGTTGAAATTCATACTACCCATTAATTCCAGGAAAGTTGAAACGAGAAACTATTTTACATAACCTTGAGTCAGGAATGCCCAAGAAACCAAAACACAAATTCTCTGCGGAACGTGCACCCTCAACATAAACCTTGACAGATTCTTGCACGTGAAGTCCAAACAGTTAAATGTGAGATTAATCCAAAATATTTTTTAAAAAGCAAAGTACAAGAGTTAACAGAAACAACCAACAGCAGAAAAAACCACCAAGGACTTTCAAGTGTAAAAATATTGTATGCAAAGTATAAAATAAGTATTTTTAAATTATTGAAGAAAGAAATTGAAATTATGAACTAAAAACAAAATGCTATATCAAAGAAAACAGGCTATTTGAAAAAAGAACCAAAAAGAACCTCTCAAACCGAAAATGTAATCACTCAAATTAAACGTTCAGTAGGTAAGATAAAGAAAAGATTAATGTAGCTAAGAAAATAATGACTTATAGAGAAACTACTAGAATGAAGCTTAGAGACATAATGGAGATAATGAAATGCGAAATATGAAAGAAGGTTGAGATACATAAAGATCAGCCCTCAAAGACACAACAGGTTCTGAAGAGTGGCCAGAAGGTGAGGATTGGCCGGGTGTGGTGGCTCGCAACTGTTATTCCAGCACTTTGGGAGGCCAAGGCAGGTGGATTGCTTGAGCACAGGAGTTCAAGACCAGCCCAGGCAACATAGCAAAACACCATCTCTATAAAATTAAAAATGAAAAATTAAAAAAATAGGAGGTGAAGATAGAGAAATAAGAGAATCCAAACATTTCTAAGCAGATTAGATGAAAGAAACTCACATCTGGGCACAAACTTCAACTTCAGGCCACCAAAATTTAAAAAAAGAAAAAAGACCTTAAAAATAGCCAGAGTGAAAAGTTTACCTTCAATGAAATAACTGTTATAGGAGAAACAACTTTTTCCAACAGTATCACTGGATCCACAACAATGCACTAGCCTAAAATTCTGACAGAAGATAGCATTCATCTCAAGATGTTTGCTCAGCAAACTATTGTGTCATAATTAGGACAAAATAAACGCATTTTGGCAAACAGAATCTATGTTTAATATAATCAGACTCTTGCTAAAAGAATTGCTAAAGGAAGGCCTGGTGCAGTGGCTCACACCCGTAATCCCAGCACTTTGGGAGGCCGAGGTAGGCAGATCACGAGGTCAGGAGATTGAGACCATCTAGGCTAACGCGGTGAAACCCCATCTCTACTAAAAATAAAGAAATTTAACCGGCTCGGTGGAGGGCACCTGTAGTCCCAGCTACTCAGGAGGCTGAGGCAGGAGAATGCCGTGAACCCAGGAGGCAGAGCTTGCAGTGAGAAGAGATTGCACCACTGCACTCCGGCCTAGGGGACAGAGCGAGACTCCCATCACAAAAAAAGAAAAGGAATTGCTAATGGAAATACTTCAGATAGAGTAAAATGATTCCATAAAAAGGGTCTGGGATAAAAAAAGGAATAATAAACAAAGAAACTGGTATAAATGAAGTAATAAAAACACTGTAAATATGTGGAGGCAGAATCTAAATAATGCACAAAATACAGTGTAAAACAGGAGACGATGAGAATTAAGATACAGCATTGCTAAGAAGGAGAACAGATTCATTTTGGATTTTGTTAAGAGCAACCACAGAATGATTAGAAAAAGGGTTTATGGCTTCCAAACAAGTAGAGAGGGTAAAAATAATTTTAAAATCAAAATTCAGTCAAAAAAGGAGAGAAAGAAAGAAAGAAAGAGAGAGAAAGAGAAAGAAAGAGAGAAAGAAAGAAAGAGAAGGAAGGAAGGAAGGAAGGAAGGAAGGAAGGAAGGAAGGAAGGAAGGAAGGAAGGAAGAAAGAAAGAAAGAAAGAGAAAGAAAGAAAGAAAGAAAAAAGAATATAGAAAGAAAGAAAGAGAGGGAGGGAGGGAGGGATAGAGGGAGGAGAGAAAGAAAGAGGGAAAGAGAAAGAAAAAAGGAAAGAAAAGGACAACATAGTAACAGGAGGAAAATGTAAAGCACAAAACTAGAGGATGACAATAAATCCAACTCTAAAGAAATCCTACAAAATATGTGGATGAAAATCGTCAATTTAAAAGCAAAATTTTAGACCTAGTCTTTAATTCAGTAGTAAATTATTTGTAAGTGATATATCTGAAACACACAAGCTCCCTCTCTCCTCCAAAAAAAAACTAGATTAGATGATAAAAGGCAGGAAAGAGAATAAACCTTTGCTTATAACCTACTGTAATGTACCCTCTTGTAATCTAAATTATGTCTCAGAGTTAGATTTTATTATTTCCATATTACAGACGGGATTTGGGGTGCAGTGCTTAACGGCTATACCCAGAGTCACACTTGGTAGTAATTTGCATAGCAAAGACCTGCAAAGACTGGCTCTTGCTGACATCAACACACTGCCATGTGAAACAAAGTGGCTTTCAGAGCAGGACAGAGGTACTGAGATAGTCTCATGAAGACCAAGTAACAGGTAAAAAGGAGGAAACTAATCTCTGCTGATTGTCCCTGTAACTGCTTCTCAATGATTTTTGTTTTCATTTCTTTGGGGCAGTGAAGACACAGACCACTGAATTCAGAAATCTTTATATTGTGAACTACTTTATTCATTCCCTACTAAATTCACCTGCTCTGTTTAATTTGAAAAGCTGCATATTTTATTGTTTTTGATCAATTGTTTCGATTCAAAATGTTTACTCTTTTTAATCAATTGTTTTTATTCAAAATGTTTTACGTAAGGAGTTCAACGTTTTTGTAAGAATGGGCTACCTGTGCAGGCATCTACCTCCTCACTGGTGGGAGAGTGAACATAAATATTGTCCAGGGAAATTGAGAAGAAGGCAGCTGACATGTTTCTGCAAAGAAGAAGCCATCTCTTTCTTTCCATCTCTCTCTCCCTAAGAACGGCAGATCAGGCCTAAAGCCCTAGCAGGTTAGCCGTGTTTCTTCTAGAAGTCAGGCCTACGATGGAGTGGTAGTAGCCAAAGGCAAGAGGAAAGAACTGGAACAGAGCTGGGCGCAGTGTGGCTAAGTCCACAACGTAAAAAGCTGAGGTCACGTGATGTTTTGTTTTTTTTTATTATACTTTAGGGTTTTAGGGTACATGTGCACAATGTGCAGGTTTGTTACATATGTATCCATGTGCCATGTTGAATTCCTGCACCCATTAACTCGTCATTTAGCATTAGGTGTATCTCCTAATGCTGTCCCTCCCCCCTCCCCCAACCCCACAACAGTCCCCGGAGTGTGATGTTCCCCTTCCTGTGTCCATGAGTTCTCATTGTTCAATTCCCACCTATGAGTGAGAACATGCGGTGTTTGGTTTTTAGTCCTTGCGATAGTTTACTGAGAATGATGGTTTCCAGTTTCATCCATGTCCCTACAAAGGACACGAACTCATCATTTTTTATGGCTGCATAGTATTCCATGGTGTATATGTGCCACATTTTCTTAATCCAGTCTATTCTTGTTGGACATTTGGGTTGGTTCCAACTCTTTGCTATTGTGAATAGTGCCACAATAAACATACGTGTGCATGTGTCTTTATAGCAGCATGATTTATAGTCCTTTGGGTATATACCCAGTAATGGGATGGCTGGGTCAAATGGTATTTCTAGTTCTAGATCCCTGAGGAATCGCCACACTGACTTCCACAATGGTTGAACTAGTTTACAGTCCCACCAACAGTGTAAAAGTGTTCCTATTTCTCCACATCCTCTCCAGCACCTGTTGTTTCCTGATTTTTTAATGATGGCCATTCTAACTGGTGTGAGATGGTATCTCACTGTGGTTTTGATTTGCATTTCTCTGATGGCCAGTGATGATGAGCATTTCTTCATGTGTTTTTGGGCTGCATAAATGTCTTCTTTTGAGAAGTGTCTGTTCATGTCCTTTGCCCACTTTTTGATGGGGTTGTTTGTTTTTTTCTTGTAAATTTGTTTGAGTTCGTTGTAGTTTCTGGATATTAGCCCTTTGTCAGATGAGTAGGTTGCAAAAATTTTCTCCCATTCTGTAGGTTGCCTGTTCACTCTGATGGTAGTTTCTTTTGCTGTGCAGAAGCTCTTTAGTTTAATTAGATCCCATTTGTCAATTTTGGCTTTTGTTGCCATTGCTTTTGGTGTTTTAGACATGAAGTCCTTGCCCACGCCTATGTCCTGAATGGTATTGCCTAGGTTTTCTTGTAAGATTTTAATGGTTTTAGGTCTAACATATAAGTCTTTAATCCATCTTGAATTAATTTTTGTATAAGGTGTAAGGAAGTGATCCAGTTTCAGCTTTCTACATATGGCTAGCCAGTTTTCCCAGCACCATTTATTAAATAGGGAATCCTTTCCCCATTTCTTGTTTTTGTCAGGTTTGTCAAAGATCAGATAGTTGTAGATATGTGACATCATTTCTGAGGGCTCTGTTCTGTTCCATTGATCTATGCCTCTGTTGTGGTACCAGTACCATGCTGTTTTTGTTACTGTAGCCTTGTAGTATAGTTTAAAGTCAGGTAGCGTGATGCCTCCAGCTTTGTTCTTTTGGCTTAGGATTGACTTGGCGATGCGGGCTCTTTTTTGGTTCCATATGAACTTTAAAGTAGTTTTTTCCAATTTTGTGAAGAAAGTCATTACTAGCTTGATGGGGATGGCATTGAATCTATAAATTACCTTGGGCAGTATGGCCATTTTCACGATATTGATTCTTCCAACCCATGAGCATGGAATGTTCTTCCATTTGTTTGTATCCTCTTTTATTTCATTGAGCAGTGGTTTGTAGTTCTCCTTGAAGAGGTCCTTCACATCCCTTGTAAGTTGGATTCCTAGGTATTTTATTCTCTTTGAAGCAATTGTGAATGGGAGTTCACTCATGATTTGGCTCTCTGTTTGTCTGTTATTGGTGTACAAGAATGTTTGTGATTTTTGTACATTGATTTTGTATCCTGAGACTTTGCTGAAGTTGCTGATCAGCTTAAGGAGATTTTGGGCTGAGACAATGGGGTTTTCTAGATATACAATCATGTCATCTGCAAACAGGGACAATTTGACTTCCTCTTTTCCTAATTGAATACCCTTTATTTCCTTCTCCTGCCTGATTGCTCTGGCCAGAACTTCCAGCACTATGTTGAATAGGAGCGGTGAGAGAGGGCATCCCTGTCTTGTGCCAGTTTTCAGAGGGAATGCTTCCAGTTTTTGCCCATTCAGTATGATATTGGCTGTGGGTTTGTCATAGATAGCTCTTATTATTTTGAGATACGTCCCATCAATACCTAATTTATTGAGAGTTTTTAGCATGAAGGGTTGTTGAATTTTGTCAAAGGCCTTTTCTGCATCTATTGAGATAATCATGTGGTTTTTGTCTTTGGTTCTGTTTATATGCTGGATTAGATTTATTGATTTGCGTATGTTGAACCAGCCTTGCATCCCAGGGATGAAGCCCTCTTGATTATGGTGGATAAGCTTTTTGATGTGCTGCTGGATTCGGTTTGCCAGTATTTTATTGAGGATTTTTGCATCAATGTTCATCAAGGATATTGGTCTGAAATTCTCTTTTTTGGTTATGTCTCTGCCAGGCTTTGGTATCAGGATGATGCTGGCTTCATAAAATGTGTTAGGGAGGATTCCCTCTTTTTCTATCGATTGGAATAATTTCAGAAGGAATGGTACCACTTCCTCCTTGTACCTCTGGTAGAACTCAGCTGTGAATCCATCAGGTCCTGGACTCTTTTTGGTTGGTAAGCTATTGATTATTGCCACAATTTCAGAACCTGTTATTGGTCTATGCAGAGATTCAACTTCTTCCTGGTTTAGTCTTGGGAAGGTGTATTTGTCGAGGAATTTATCCATTTCTTCTAGATTTTCTAGTTTATTTGCATAGAGGTGTTTGTAGTATTCTCTGATGGTAGATTGTATTTCTGTGGGATCGGTGGTGATATCCCCTTTTTCGTTTTTTATTGCATCTATTTGATTCTTCTCTCTTTTCTTCTTTATTAGTCTTGCTAGTGGTCTATCAATTTTGTTGATCTTTTCAAAAAATCAGCTCCTGGATTCATTAATTTTTTGAAGGGTTTTTTGTGTCCTATTTCCTTCAGTTCTGCTCTGATTTTAGTTATTTCTAGCCTTCTGCTAGCTTTTGAATGTGTTTGCTCTTGCTTTTCTAGTTCTTTTAATTGTGATGTTAGGGTGTCAATTTTGGATCTTTCCTGCTTTCTCTTGTGGGCATTTAGTGCTATAAATTTCCCTCTACACACTGCTTTGAACATGTCCCAGAGATTCTGGTATGTTGTGTCTTTGTTCTCGTTGGTTTCAAAGAACATCTTTATTTCTGCCTTCATTTCATTATGTACCCAATAGTCATTCAGGAGCAGGTTGTTCAGTTTCCATGTAGTTGAGCGGTTTTGAGTGAGTTTCTTAATCCTGAGTTCTAGTTTGATTGCACTGTGGTCTGAGAGACAGTTTGTTATAATTTCTGTTCTTTTACATTTGCTGAGGAGAGCTTTACTTCCAACTATGTGGTCAATTTTGGAATAGGTGTGGTGTGGTGCTGAAAAAAATGTACATTCTGTTTAGGGTGGAGAGTTCTGTAGATATCTATTAGGTCCAGTTTATGTAGAGCTGAGTTCAATTCCTGGATATCCTTGTTAACTTTCTGTCTCGTTGATCTGTCTAATGTTGACAGTGGCGTGTTAAAATCTCCCATTATTATTGTGTGGGAGTTTAAGTCCCTTTGTAGGTCACTGAGGACTTGCTTTATGAATCTGGGTGCTCCTGTGTTGGGTGCATATACATTTAGGATAGTTAGCTCTTCTTGTTGAATTGATCCCTTTACCATTATGTAATGGCCTTCTTTGTCTCTTTTGATCTTTGTTGGTTTAAAGTCTATTTTATCAGAGACTAGGATTGCAACCCCTGCCTTTTTTTGTTTTCTAGTTGCTTGATTAATCTTCCTCCATCCCTTTGTTTTGAGTCTTTGTGTGTCTCTGCACGTGAGATGGGTTTCCTGAATACAGCACACTGATGGGTCCTGACTCCTTATTCAGTTTGCCAGTCTGTGTCTTTTAATTGGAGCATTTAGCCCATTTACATTTAACGTTAATATTGTTATGTGTGAATCTGATCCTGTCATTATGATGTTAGTTGGTTATTTTGCTCGTTAGTTGCTGCAGTTTCTTCCTAGCCTCTATGGTCTTTACAATTTGGCGTGTTTTTGCAGTGTCTGGTACCGGTTGTTCCTTTCCATGTTTAGTGCTTCCTTCAGGAGCTCGTTTAGGGCAGGCCTGGTGGTGACAAAATCACTCAGCGTTTGCTTGTCTGTAAAGTATTTTATTTCTCCTTCACTTATGAAGCTTAGTTTGGCGGGATAGGAAATTCTGTGTTGAAAATTCTTTTCTTTAAGAATGTTGAATATCGGCCCCCACTCTCTTCTGGCTTGTGGAGTTTCTGCCGAGAGATCAGCTGTTAGTCTGATGGGCTTCCCTTTGTGGGTAACCTGACCTTTCTCTCTGGCTGCCCTTAACATTTTTTCCTTCATTTCAACTTTGGTGAATCTGACAATTATGTGTCTTGGAGTTGCTCTTCTCGAGGAGTATCTTTGTGGCGTTCTCTGTATTTCCTGAATCTGAATGTTGGCCTGCCTTGCTAGATTGGGGAAGTTCTCCTGGATAATATCTTGCAGAGTGTTTTCCAACTTGGTTCTATTCTCCCCATCATTTTCAGGTACACCAATCAGACGTAGGTTTGGTCTTTTCACATAGTCCCAAATTTCTTGGAGGCTTTGTTCATTTCTTTTTATTCTTTTTTCTCTAAACTTCCCTTCTCGCTTCATTTCATTCATTTCATCTTCTATCAGCGATACCCTTTCTTCCAGTTGATCACATCTGCTACTGAGGCTTCTGCAATCTTCGCGTAGTTCTCAAAACTTGGCTTTCAGCTCCATCAGCTCCTTTAAGCCCTTCTCTCCATTGGTTATTCTAGTTATCCATTCTTCTAATTTTTTCAAAGTTTTTAACTTCTTTGCTATTGTTTTGAATTTCCTCTCGTAGCTCAGAGTAGTTTGATGGTCTGAAGACTTCTTCTCTCAACTCGTCAAAGTCATCCTCCATCCAGCTTTGTTCCGTTGCTGGTGAGGAAGTGCGTTCCTTTGGAGGAGGAGAGGTGCTCTGCATTTTAGAGTTTCCAGTTTTTTTGGTCTGTTTTTTCCCCATCTTTGTGGTTTTATCTACTTTTGGTCTTTGCTGATGGTGATGTACAGATGGGTTTTTGGTGTGGATGTCCTTTCTGTTTGTTAGTTTTCCTTCTACCAGACAAGACCCTCAGCTGCAGGTCTGTTGGAGTTTACTAGAGGTCCACTCCAGACCCTGTTTGGCTGGGTGTCAGCAGCGGTGGCTGCAGAACAGCGGATTTTCGTGAGACCACAAATTCAGCTGTCTGATAGTTCCTCTGAAAGTTTTGTCTCAGAGGAGTACCCGGTTGAATGAGGTGTCAGTCTGTCCCTACTGGGGGGGTGCCTCCCAGTTAGGCTGCTCAGGGGTGAGGGACCCACTTTAGGAGGCAGTCTGTCCGTTCTCAGATCTCCAGCTGCGTGCTGGGAGAACCACTACTCTCTTCAAAGCTGTCAGTCAGACAGGGACATTTAAGTCTGTGGAGGTTCTTGCTGAGTTTTTGTTTGTCTGTGCCCTGCCCCCAGAGGTGGAGCCTACAGAGGCAGGCAGGCCTCCTTGAGTTGTGGTGGGCTCCACCCAATTCGAGCTTCCTGGCTGCTTTGTTTACCTAAGCAAGCCTGGGCAATGGCGGGCGCCCCTCCCCCAGCCTCGCTGCCCCCTTGCAGCTTGATCTCAGACTGCTGTGCTAGCAGTCAGTGAGACTCCGTGGGCATAGGACCCTCCGAGCCAGGTGTGGGACACAATCTCCTAGTGTGCCGTTTTCCAGGCCCGTTGGAAAAGCACAGTATTAGGATGGGACTGACCCGATATTCCAGGTGCCATCTGTTTCCCCTTTCTTTGACTAGGAAAGGGATCTCTCTGACCCCTTGCGCTTCCCGAGTGAGGCAATGCCTCGCCCTGCTTCGGCTCGCGCACAGTGCGCTTCGCCAACTGTCCTGCACCCACTGTTAGGCACTCCCTAGTGAGATGAAACCGGTACCTCAAGCAGAAATGCAGAAATCACCCGTCTTCTGTGTCGTTGGGGCTGGGAGCTGGAGACCAGAGCTGTTCCCATTCGGCCATCTTGGCTCCACCTCTCCACGTGATGTTTTTATTTCAATAGCTGACAGCCTGCATTTTAAATAAGGCTTAATTTTTTAGGTACGATTTGTTAACCTAATACGTTTTAATGTTTTTAAGGTGATGCATAGTTTGATATTGTACATATAAAATTTTACTTTTTGCCTGTCTCTAACTTGCTAACTAGCGGTTCTTCACCCTCTCCATATGTGCATGTCCACGCACCTGTCTTTGAGTAGATACACGGAGAGAAACAATAAGATGTTTGACATGATGTTCACCTAATTTCATAATGAGAATTTCGAAGTAGTAGATTTTAGATGGTATCTGTTCTCACTTTCACTTTTTTTTTTAATTTTGAGATGGAGTCTCACTCTGTTGCCCAGGCTGGAGTGCAGTGGTGCGATCTTGGCTCACTGCAAACTCCGCCTCCCGGGTTCACGCCATTTTCCTGCCTCAGCCTCCTGAGTAGCTGGGACTAGAGGCGCCCGCCACCACGCCTGGCTAATTTTTTGTATTTTTAGCAGAGACAGGGTTTCACTGTGTTAGCTGGGATGGTCTCAATCTCCTGACCTCATGATCCACCTGCCTTGCCTCCCAAAGTGCGGGAATTACAGGCGTGAGCCACTGCTCCCAAATGAGAATGCACCTTAATAAAATTTTTAAAAATAATTAATGCTTATTTTAGAACACTTATAAAATATTAAAAAGTGTAATAAAGCAAAATAAGTATCACTGCTAATTTTATCACTGTGAACATTTTAGTGAGCTTTCATTACAATCAACTTGAATGTTCAATTTGGACTCCTACTTTTTTTACATAATGTGCTTTTTCTGTGTCATTAATTATTTGGAGACATGGAGAATGGAACTATATTCTGGGAGTCCGGAGAGTGAGGAATGATGGTGATCTGGACTCCGGTTGTGGGAGTAGAAATGAAAGTAAATGAAGAAACTTGAGAAATATTTAGAGATAAGATTGACAGAACACAGTGATGGACCTGATATGTATTTTGAAATAACTTCACGAGTTTTATTTCCACATATGTAAAGGTCTCATAATTTTGTCATAAATCACGCACAAAGAACACAAAGGTAACACTATCTTCATTCGAGATACATGCAAATTTCTTACAAAGTCAGAGTTTAAAATTGTGAATTCATGTGCCAGCATATTTAGTTAAAGGGTATAAAGAATCATGTTATGGGTATTATATTTTCTAATAATTTTACTCAACACTCTGAATGTGCATAGCCTATCCTAAAGATCAGATAGAAATGATGGGATCTGAAATGATACTGGAGAAAAAGTCTTGGCTTTTAACCAGAGACTTCTAAGGCATATTTCTGTCTTCACTACGTAACAGTGACATAACAGTGAAGTCTGTTAAAAATCCAAAACTGAAGCAAATTCACCTTTCTATAATGCTCCAATAATTGTTTTGAGGGTCTTTGCTACATACTTGAAATATATTTTCAAAGTTATCTGACTGATTAATGAAGAAACACACATGCGTTTTGTGCTTCACCAAAGCACATTTGGATATTATTAAACAGAAAATATAAAATATTACATGGGTCTGGAAAATTAATTTAAAAATGTTTCTTTAAGATATACAGTGTATCAACTATATCTTAAATGTCATCGCTTTGGATGACCAACTAAGCAGATTTAGAGACAACCGCATGGCTAAACAGAAATTATTTTGGTCTCTTTGTCATAAACTATTATGTCCAAAGACAGCAGCAGCATCTCCATCGACCCTGCAGTGGGAAATCTGCCCTGTCACCAGTGGAATCTCCACTGGCAACAAGGGAAAGAATATACTTCCCACTATGCATAATTCCTCAAAAATTTTCTCATTTTGAGATTGGCTCAAAAACGATCTGCTAAATAAAATTCTAGCAATCACAGGTAAGAAAGAAGGAACTGTCAGCATTCCATCCTTTGGGCAGTAATTCAGAGCTGCTATACAAGTCACACCCTGTTCTTATCAGAAATCTGCTTTCTTAGCTTTTTTTTACACATTCCAACCTATCTTCACATACACTGAGATTTCTGTGAGGAAGTGAGCACTATAACATATAATTATTGGTTGCTATTTTATGACTTGCCACGTCTATGACACTCAGAATTAAATCATGTAGGCATGCACGCTGTGTGTCTTACCTGGCCAAGGCCCAAGGCAGCCAGCCATGTGTCCCTGGGAATGGCCCCTCTGCTGATTGGCATTTGTCTGCAGGATTGATGCAGCCACCCCAAGACCTTCTGAATTCTCAAGCTTCCTTGAAGAACTGCAGGGAACTTCACTTCTATGATTACTGAAACTGGAAGGTACAGCAAACTCTTCCCAGGACAAAGAGCTGGAATAGAAAGGCAACCATGAAACTCACTGGCAACATTGTCTCCCCGTATGAAAGTCATTGGAGGTCAAGCTCCAGTAAACCCATCCAATAAACCTATTTCATGGAGGATTCATTCATTCATTCCATAAATATTTCCTGAGGGTCTACTTTGTGCCAAGCACTATTCCCCACATCAGGACAGAATAGCCAACAAAAGAGGCAAAAACACCTACACTCGGAGCCTACATTTCACATTTTGGAAGGCTTCTTGGGCCAAAAGATCCCAGAGAGAAGGGCTCCATCCTTTCTCCTGCAGCACCAGAGAAGAGCCTGCTGCACTGCACAACGGACAGTTCCAGGAAAGAAAATTTGAGGTCCTGGTTACAAATGATAACAACAAGGACTACAGCAACTGAGATGTTATGTTCCTTCTGCAAAGCTGAATTTCTCTAGTCTTAGTAAACATAAAGCTGTATTTTTCTTAGAAAAGCCAAGGGGAAATCAGAGGATGAATAATCAGAACTCTTGGAGTGAAGTGTAAGCCATCTGATATTCGGGTTATGCTTCACTGTCTGTTTCTTAAGAGTAGTTACCTTGTGTTCATTACCTTAGAGAAAAGAAAGACAGACAGAAAAAGGAAACTGTCACAGATGCTGGGAAAGTAAGTGCTGGTATTAGTAACAGAAAACCACAGTAACGTGAGGAGTCACTCTCAGACTTTAAATCCTCTCTCACTCTCCAGCACATGGGAGGCCTAAGGATCTTTAGAGAAATCAGGGAGAAGGATAGATAATACAGCACCATGACTCTCCCAGGAAGACAAGATAGACGTGTGAGGCAGGGGCCCTATCTTTCAGCAGTTTCTACTCATTTGTAAGAAAACAATGCTTGCTTTCTTATTTAAAGAACAAATCCCGTATCCACCATCTGAATTATTCTTGGCATCTGATAAGGGATGGAGACTACAGAGGTAGATTTGAAAGAAGAAATATTTTATTTTACAAACTTTATTTGAATATAAGCCTTAAATTTATGTTGACTAAATCCAAGAATAAGAATATACAACCAAAACATAGCAAGGGGCGGGGGAAGTTTTGAGTTCCTTTCCTAACCACAAACTCTACTAGGAGACTAATAATGGGGAAAACTTTCTCATGGAGGTGAATCCTGCAAAACCTGGTGATAAAGAAACAAGAAAATAAGAATTGCAGCTTATTTCCATTATCTTTTTCTTTCGTTATTTTATCTTTCTTAACCTATAAGATTTTGCTTGTTCTAAAAGTGAGCTCAATAAAAGTGAGCCTTCCTTTTGTGAAAATTGAAGCCCAGATATATCTATTAGGAAACTTTATATGAATGCAGTGTCTATATCTATATAATATTCATTTTTGTAGCCTGTAGGCCTGAATGGGTGACTAAATTAATTTTATAAAGGGCTCACTTGAAATAACAAGAGACAATTCCTTAATATATAAGCACAAAAATGAAAATCAATTTGCAATCTTGATCAAAGATCAATAGTCACAAAAAAGGCTGACTAAGAAAGCAACATGAATATTCTGTAACTTGATCACAACCCATAATGAATGTTGTCCAGAGGGGAGCCTTTTAGCAATTCACAATGCCCTGTGTGCCTAGCAGTTAATTCCTGCTTACACAGAGTGTACAGATTCACGTTCAGGCACAACATATAAAATGCTGGGAAATACGGTGATTTTTAGGTGTGCTGCAGAACTGCCATTGAGCCATGAGGAAGACAGCCAAAGAGAAGAAATAGGAGAGAACAGCTATCCCATGAGGAACACACAGCCTCAGAGGAGACATAGGAGGGCACAGCTTTCCCATGAGGAAGACATACCTCAGAGCAGACAGAGGAGACCACAGCTTTCCCATGAGGAAGACAGCCTCAGAGGAGAATAGGAGAGCAGAGCTTTCCCATGAGGAAGACACAACCTCAGAGTAGAAATAGGAAGGCACAGATTTCCCATGAGGAAGATAGCCTCAGAGGAGACAAAGGAGAGCACACCTTTCCCATGAGGAAGACACAGCCTCGGAGGAGAATAGGAGAGCACAGCGTTCCCATGAGGAAGACACAGCCTCAGAAAAGAACAGGAGAGCACAGCATTCCCATGAGGAAGACACAGCCTCAGAGGAGACATAGGAAGGCACAGGTTTCCCATGAGGGAGACACTGCCTCAGAGGAGAATACTAGAGCACAGCTATACCAGGAGGAAGCCACAGCATCAGAGGAGACATAAGAGAGCGCAGCTTTCCCATGAGGAACACAAAGCCTCAGAGCAGACATAGGATGGCACAGCTTTCCGATGAGGGAGACACAGCCTCAGAGGAGACACAGGAGGGTACAACATTCCCAGGAGGAAGACAGAGCCTCAGAGAAGACATAGGAGAGCACAGCTTTCACAGGAGGAAGATACAGACTCACAGGAGACATAGGAGGGTGCAGCATTCCCATGAGGAAGACACAGCCTCAGAGCAGACATAGGAGGTCTCAGGTTACGCTTGAGTAAGACACAGCCTCAGAGCAGACATAGGAGAGCGCAGCATTCCCATAAGGAAGACACAGTCTTAGAGCAGAAATAGGAGAGTGCAGCTTTCCAATGAGGAAGACAGAGCCTCAGAGGAGAAATAGGAGAAGGCAGCTTTCGCAGGAGGAAGACACAGCATCAGAGGAGAATAGGAGGGCACTGATTTCCCTTGAGGAAGAAACAGCCTCAAAGGAGAATAGAAGAGCCCAGGTATCCCATGAGGAAGACAGCCTAAGAGGAGACATAGGAGAACACAGCTTTCCCATGAGGAAGACACAGCCTCAGAGCAGATAGAGGAGGGCACAGCTTTCCCAAGAGGAAGACAGCATCAGAGGAGACAAAGGACATCACATCTTTCCCATGTGAAAGATAGTCTCAGAGTACAAATAGGAGAGCTCAAATTTCCAATGGGGATGAAAGCGGCAGAGGAGACATAAGAGAGCAGAGCTTTCCCATGAGGAAGACACAGCATCAGAGGAGACATAGGAGAGCACAGATTTCCCTTGAGGAAGACAGCCTCAGAGGAGAAATCGGAGAGCGCAATATTCCCATGAGGAAAACACAGCCTTAGAGGAGAATAGGAGAGCACAGCTTTCCCATGAGGAAGACACAGCCTCAGAGGAGACATAGGAAGGCACAGCTTTCCCATGAGGAAGACACAGCCTCAGAGGAGACATAGGAAAGCGCAGCATTCCCATGAGGAAGACACAGCCTCAGAGGAGAAATAGGAGAGCACAGCATTCCCATGAGGAAGACACAGCCTCAGAAGAGAAATACGAGAGTACTGCTTCACAATGAGGAAGACACAGCCTCAGAGGAGAATAGGAGAGCACAGTTTTCCCATGAGGAAGACAGCCTCAGAGCAGACATAGGAGGGCACAGATTTCCCAAGTGTAAGACAAAGCATCAGAGGAGACATAGGAGGACGCAGCTTTCCCACGAGGAAGACACATCCTGAGAGGAGACATAGGAAAGCATAGCATTCCCATGAGGAAGACACAGCCTCAGAGCAGATATAGGAGGGCACAGTTTTCCAGTGAGGAAAACACAGCCTCTGCGGAGACATTGGAGGGCACAGCTTACTCATGAAGAAGACAGCCGCTGAGGAGACATAGGAGAGCACAGTTTCAAATGAGGAATACGGTCCAAGAGGAGACATAGGAGAACACAGCTTTCCCATAAGGAAGACAGCCATAGAGGAGAAATAGGAGAGCACAGCTTTCCCGTGAGGAAGACACAGCCTCAGAGGAGACATAGCAGGGTGCGCTTTCCCATGAGGAAGACAAAGCCTCAGAGCAGACACAGGAGGTATCAGGTTTCGCTTGAGTAAGACACAGCCTCAGAGCAGACATCGGAGAGCGCAGCTTTCCCATGAGGAAGACACAGTCTTAGAGCAGACATAATAGAGTGCAGCTTTCCCATGAGGAAGACACAGCCTCAGAGGAGAAATAGGAGAGGACAGCTTTCGCAGGAGGAAGACACAGCATCAGTGGAGAATAGGAGGGCACACGTTTGCCTTGAGGAAGAAACAGCCTCAAAGGAGAATAGGAGAGCCGAGCTTTCCCATGAGGAAGACAGCCATAGAGAAGACATAAGAGAGCACAGCTTTCCCATGAGGAAGACACAGCCTCAGAGGAGAAATAGGAGAGCACGTCTTTCCCATGAGGAAGACACAGCCTCAGAGCAGATATAGGAGGGCACAGCTTTCCCATGAGGAAGACAGCATCAGAGGAGACAAAGGACATCACAAATTTCCCATGTGGAAGACAGCCTCAGAGTACAAATAGAAGAGCGCAAATTTCAAATGGGGATGAAAGCGGCAGAGGAGACATAATAGAGAAGAGTTTCCCAAGAGGAAGACAAACATCAGAGGAGACATAGGAGAGCACAGATTTCCCTTGAGGAAGACAGCCTCAGAGGAGAAGTAGGATCGCGCAACATTCCCCTGAGGAAGACACAGCCTCAGAGGAGAATAGGAGAGCACAGCTTTCCCATGAGAAAGACACAGCCTCAGAGGAGACATAGGAGGGCACAGCTTTCCCATGAGGAAGACACAGCCTCAGAGGAGAAATAGGAGAGCACACTATTCCCATGAGGAAGACACAGCCTCAGAGGAGAAATACGAGAGTACCACTTCCCCATGAGGAAGACAGAGCATCAGAGAATAGGAGAGCACAGATTTCCCATGAGGAAGACAGCCCCAGAGCAGACATAGGAGGGCACAGATTTCCCATGAAGAAGACAAAGCATCAGAGGAGACATAGGAGGGCGCAGCTTTCCCATGAGGAAGACACACCCTGAGAGGAGACATAGGAAAGTGCAGGGTTCCCAGGAGGAAGACACATCCTCAGAGCAGATATAGGAGGACACAGCTTTCAAATGAGGAAAACACAGCCTCCTGGGAGACATAGGAGGGCACAGCTTTCTCATGAATAAGACAGACTCAGAGGAGAAATAGGAGAGCACAGCCTTTCCATGAGGAAGACACAGCCTCAGAGGAGACATAGGAGAGCACAGCCTTCCTATGAGGAAGACAGCCTTAGAGGAGAAATAGGAAAGGACAACTTTCCCATAAGGAAGACAGAGCCTCAGAGGGGAAGAGGAGGGCACAGCTTTCCCATGAGGAAGACAGCCTAGGAGGAGAAATAGGAGACCACAGCATTCCCATAAGGAAGACACAGCGTCAGAGCAGACACAGGAGGGAACGGCTTTCCCATGTGTAAGTCACACCCTCAGAGGAGACATAGGAGGGCGCAGCTTTCCCATGATGAAGACAAAGCATCAGAGCAGACATATGAGGGCTCAGCTTTCGCCTGAGTAAGACACAGCCTCAGAGCAGACATAGGAGAGCGCAGCATTCCCATGAGGAAGACACAGTCTTAGAGCAGACATAGAAGACTGCAGCTTTCCCATGAGGAAGACACAGCCTCAGAGGAGAAATAGGAGAGCGCAACTTTCACAGGAGGAAGACACAGCATCAGAGGAGAATAAGAGGGCACAGCTTTACCTTGAGGAAGAAACAGCCTCAAAGGAGAATAGGAGAGCCCAGCTTTCCCATGAGGAAGACAGCCTCAGAGGAGAAATAGGAGAGCGCAAATTTCCCATGAGGAAGACAGCCGTAGAGGATACATAAGAGAACACAGCTTTCCCATGAGGAAGACACAGGTTCAGAATAGACATAGGAGAGCAGAGATTTCCCAAGAGGAAGACAGCCTCAGAGGAGAAATAGGAGAGCACAGCTTTTCCATGAGGAAGACACAGCCTCAGAGGAGACACAGGAGAGCACAGCTACCCCATGAGTAAGACACAGCCTCAAAGCAGATATAGGAGGGCACAGCTTTCCCATGTGGAAGATAGCCTCAGAGTAGAAATAGGAGAGCGCAAATTTCCCATGGGGATGAAAGCGTCAAAGGAGACATAAGAGAGCACAGCTTTCCCATGAGGAAGACACAGCATCAGAGGAGACATAGGAGGGCACAGATTTCCCTTGAGGAAGAGACAGCCTCAGAGAAGAATACAAGAGCACAGCTTTCCCATGAGGAAGACAGCCTCAGAGGAGACAAAGGAGAGCACAGCTTACCCATAAGGAAGACACAGAATCGGAGGAGAATAGAAGAGCACAGCTTTCCCATGAGAAAGACACAGCCTCAGAGGAGTCATAGGAGGGCACAGCTTTCCCATAAGGGAGACATTGCCTCAGAGGAGAATAGTAGAGCACAGCTTTCCCATGAGAAAGACACAGCCTCAGAGAAGACATAGGAGAGCACAGCTTTCACAGGAGGAAGACACAGACTCAGAGGAGACATGGGAGGGCGCAGCATTCCCATGAGGAAGACACAGTCTCAGAGCAGAAATAGGAGAGTGCAGCTTTCCAATGAGGAAGACACAGCCTCAGAGGAGAAATAGGAGAGGGCAGCTTTCACAGGAGGAAGACACAGCATCAGAGGAGAATAGGAGGACACTGATTTCCATGTAGGAAGAAACAGCCTCAAAGGAGAATAGGAGAGCCCAGGTTTCTGATGAGGAAGACAGCCTCAGAGGAGACATAGGAGAGTGCAAATTTCCCATGAGGAGGACAGCCGTAGAGGAGACATAAGAGAACACAGCTTTCCCATGAGGAAGACAAAGCCTCAGAGGAGACATAGGAGAGCACAGCTTTCCAATGAGGAAGACAGCATCAGAGGAGAAAAAGGACATCACAGCTTTCCCATGTGGAAGACAAGAGTAGAAACAGGAGAGCTTAAATTTCCCATGGGGATGAAAGCGGCAGAGGAGACATAAGAGAGCAGAGCTTTCCCATGAGGAAGACACAGCCTCAGAGCAGACAAAGGAGGGCACAGCTTTCCCATGAGGAAGACAAAGCCTCAGAGGAGACATAAGTAAGCGCAGCATTCCCATGAGGAAGACACAGCCTCAGAAGAGAAATACGAGAGTACTACTTCCCCATGAGGATGACACAGCCTCAGAGGAGAATAGGAGAGCACAGTTTTCCCATGAGGAAGACACAGCCTCAGAGGAGACACAGGAGAGCACAGCTATCCCATGAGTAACACACAGCCTCAAAGCAGATATAGGAGGGCACAGCTTTCCCATGAGGAAGACAGCATCAGAGGAGACAAAGGACATCACAGCTTTCCCATGTGGACGACAGTCTCAGAGTAGAAATAGGAGAGCGCAAATTTTCCGTGGGGATGAAAGCGTCAAAGGAGACATAAGAGAGCACAGCTTTCCCATGAGGAAGACACAGCCTCAGAGGAGACACAGGAGAGCACAGCTATCCCATGAGTAACACACAGCCTCAAAGCAGATATAGGAGGTCACAGCTTTCCCATGAGGAAGACAGCATCAGCGGATACAAAGGACATCGCAGCTTTCCCATGTGGAAGACAGTCTCAGAGTAGAAATAGGAGAGCACAAATTTCCCATGGGGATGAAAGCGGCAGAGGAGATATAAGACAGCACAGCTTTCCCATGAGGGAGACACAGCATCTGAGGAGACATAGGAGAGCACAGATTTCCCTTGAGGAAGACAGCCTCAGAGGAGAAATAGGAGAGCACAACATTCCCATGAGGAAGACACAGCCTCAGAGGAGAATAGGAGAGCACAGCTTTTCCATGAGGAAGACACAGCCTCAGAGGAGACATAGGAAGGCACAGCTTTCCCATGAGGAAGACAAAGCCTCAGAGGAGACATAGGAAAGCGCAGCATTCCCATGAGGAAGAAACAGCCTCAGAGGAGAAATAGGAGAGCACAGCAATCCCATTAGGAAGACACAGCCTCAGAGGAGAAGAGGAGAGCACAGTTTTCCCATGGGGAAGACAGCCTCAGAGCAGACATAGGAGGGCACAGATTTCCCATGAGTAAGACAAAGAGTCAGACGAGAATAGGAGAGCACAGCTTTCCAATGAGGGAGACACTGCCTCAGAGGAGAATAGTAGAGCACAGTTTCCCAGGAGGAAGCCACAGACTCAGAAGAGACATAAGAGAGCGCAGCTTTCCCATGAGGAACACAAAGCCTCAGAGCAGACATAAGATGGCACAGCTTTCCGATGAGGGAGACACAGTGTCAGAGGAGACACAGGAGGGTATAACAGTCCCATGAGGAAGACAGAGCCTCAGAGAAGACATAGGAGTGCACAGCGTTCCCAAGAGGAAGACACAGCCTCAGAGGAGACATAGGGGGCACATTTTCCCATGAGGAAGACACAGCCTTGGAGCAGACATAGGAGGGCAGAGCTTTCCCATGAGGAAGACACAGCCTCAGAGGAGACATAGGAAAGCGCAGCATTCCCATGAGGAAGACACAGCCTCAGAGGAGAAATAGGAGAGCACAGCATTCCCATGAGGAAGACGCAGCCTCAGAAGAGAAATACAAGAGTACTGCTTCGCCATGAGGAAGACACAGCCTCAGAGGAGAATAGGAAAGCACAGTTTTCCCATGAGGAAGACAGCCCCAGAGCAGACATAGCAGGGCACAGATTTCCCATTAGTAAGACGAAGCATCAGAGGAGACATTGGAGGGCGCAGCATTCCCACGAGGAAGACACATTCTGAAAGGAGACATATGAAAGCGCAGCTTTCCCATGAGGAAGACACAGCCTCAGGTGAGACACAGGAGAGTGCAGCATTCCCAGGAGGAAGACACAGCCTCAGAAGAGAAATACGAGAGTACTGCTTCCCCATGAGGAAGACACAGCCTTAGAGGAGAATAGGAGAGCACAGTTTTCCCATGAGGAAGAAAGTCTCAGAGCAGAGATAGGAGGGCACAGATTTCCCATGAGTAAGACAAAGCATCAGAGGAGACATAGGAGGGCGCAGCTTTCCGACGAGGAAGACACATCTTGATAGGAGACATAGGAAAGCGCAGCATTCCCATGAGGAAGACAACGTCTTACAGCAGACATTGGAGAGGGTAGCTTTCCCATGAGGAAGACACAGCCTCAGAGGAGAAATAGGAGAGGGCAGCTTTCGCAAGAGGAAGACAAAGCATCAGAGGAGAATATGAGGGCACAGATTTCCCTCGAGGAAGAAAGCCTCAAAGGAGAATAGGAGAGCCCAGCTTTCCCATGGGGAAGACAGCCTCAGATGAGAAATAGGAGACCGCAAATTTCCCATGAGGAAGAGAGCCGTAGAGGAGATATAAGAGAGCACAGCTTTCCCATGAGGAAGACACAGCCTCAGAGCAGATATAGGAGGGCACAGCTTTCCCATGAGGAAGACAGCATCAGAGGAGACAAAGGACATCACAACTTTCCCATGTGGAAGGCAGCCTCAGAGTAGAAATAGGACAGCGCAAATTTCCCATGGGGATGAAAGCAGCAGAGAAGACATAATAGAGCAGACCTTTCCCAAGAGGAAGACACAGCATCAGAGGAGACATAGGAGAGCACAGATTTCCCTTGAGGAAGACAGCCTCAGAGGAGAAATAGGAGAGCGCAGCTTTCCCATGAGGAAGACACAGCCTCAGAGGAGAATAGGAGAGGGCAGCTTTCGCAAGAGGAGGACACAGCATCAGAGGAGAATACGAGGGCACACATTTCCCTTGAGGAAGAAACAGCCTCAAAGGAGAACAGGAGAGCCCAGCTTTCCCATGAGAAAGACACAGCCTCAGAGGAGACATAGGAGGTCACAGCCTTCCCATGAGGAAGAAACAGCCTCAGAGGAGACATAGAAAAGCGCAGCATTCCCATGAGGAAGACACAGCCTCAGAGGAGAAATAGGAGAGTGCCGCTTCCCCATGAGGAAGACAGAGCCTCAGAGGAGAATAGGAGAGCACAGATTTCCCATGAGGAAGACAGCCTCAGAGCAGACATAGGAAGGCACAGATTTCCCATGAGGAAGACAAAGCATCAGAGGAGACATAGGAGGGCCCAGCTTTCCCATGAGGAAGACACATCCTGAGAGGAGACATAGGAAAGCGCAGGGTTCCCAGGAGGAAGACACATCCTCAGAGCAGATATAGGAGGGCACAGCTTTCCAATGAGGAAAACACAGCCTCCGTGGAGACATAGGAGGGCACAGCTTTCTCATGAAGAAGACAGACTCAGAGGAGAAATAGGAGAGCACAGCTTTTCCATGAGGAAGACACAGCCTCAGATGAGATATAGGAGAGCACAGCTTTCCCATGAGGAAGACAGCCTTAGAAGAGAAATAGGAGATTACAGTTTTCCCATGAGGAAGACACAGCCTCAGAGGGGAAGAGGAGGGCACAGCTTTCCCATGAGGAAGACACAGCCTCAGAGGAGACACAGGAGAGGGCAGCTTTCCCATGAGGAAGACACAGCCTAGGAGGAGAAATAGGAGACCACAGCATTCCCATAAGGAAGACACAGCGTCAGAGGAGAGACATAGGAGGGAATGGCTTTCCCATGTGTAAGACACACCCTCAGAGGAGACATAGGAGGGCACAGCCTTCCCATGAGGAAGACAAAGCATCAGAGCAGACATATGAGGGCTCAGCTTTCGCCTGAGTAAGAAACACCCTCAGAGCAGACATAGGAGAGCGCAGCATTCCCATGAGGAAGACACAGTCTTAGAGCAGACATAGGAGAGCGCACCTTTCCCATGAGGAAGACACAGACTCAGAGGAGAAATAGGAGAGTGCAGCTTTGGGAAGACACAGAATCAGAGGAGAATAGGAGGGTACAGCTTTCCCTTGAGGAAGAAACAGCCTCAAAGGAGAATAGGAGAGCCCAGCTTTCCCATGAGGAAGACAGCCTCAGAGGAGAAATAGGAGAGCGCAAATTTCCCATAAGGAAGACAGCCATAGAGGAGACATAAGAGAGCATAGCATTCCCATGAGGAAGACACACATTCAGAGGAGACATAGGAGAGCAGAGTTTTCCAAAGAGGAAGACAGCCTCAGAGGAGAAATAGGAGAGCACAGCTTTTCCATGAGGACGACACAGCCTCAGAGGAGACACAGGAGAGCACAGCTATCCCATGAGTAAGACACAGCCTCAAAGCAGATATAGGAGGGCATAGATTTCCCATGAGGAAGACAGCATCAGAGGAGACAAAGGACATCACAGCTTTCCCATGTGGAAGACAGTCTCAGAGTAGAAATAGGGGAGCGCAAATTTCCCATGGGGATGAAAGCGGCAGAGGAGACATAAGACAGCACAGCTTTCCCATGAGGAAGACACAGCATCTGAGGAGACATAGGAGAGCACAGATTTCCCTTGAGGAAGACAGCCTCAGAGGAGAAATAGGAGAGCACAACTTCCCCATGAGGAAGACACAGCCTCAGAGGAGAATAGGAGAGCACAGCTTTCCCATGAGGAAGACACAGCCTCAGAGGAGACATAGGAAGGCACAGCTTTCCCATGATTAAGACACAGCCTCAGAGGAGACATAGGAAAGTGCAGCATTCCCATTAGGAAGACACAGACTCAGAGGAGAATACGTGAGCACAGTTTTCCCATGAGGAAGACAGCCTCAGAGCAGATACAGGAGGGCACAGATTTCCCATGAGTAAGACAAAGAATCACAGGAGAATAGGAGAGCACAGCTTTCCCCTGAGGGAGACACTGCCTCAGAGGAGAATTGTAGAGCACAGCTTTCCCAGAAGGAAGCCATAGCCTCAGAGGAGACATAAGAGAGTGCAGCTGTCCCATGAGGAACACAAAGCCTCAGAGCAGACATAGGATGGCACAGCTTTCCAATGAGGGAGACACAGCCTCAGAGGAGACACAGGAGGGTACAACATTCCCATGAGGAAGACAGCTCAGAGGAGACAAAGGACATCACAGCTTTCCCATGTGGAAAACAGCCTCAGAGTAGAAATAGGAGAGCGCAAATTTCCCATGGAGATGAAAGCAGCAGAGGAGACAGAAGAGAGCACAGGTTTCCCATGAGGAAGACAAAGCATCAGAGGAGACATAGGAGAGCACAGATTTCCCTTGAGGAAGACAGCCTCAGAGGAGAAATAGGAGAGCGCTACTTTCCCATGAGAAAGACACAGCCTCAGAGGAGAATAGGAGAGCACAGCTTTCCCATGAGGAAGACGCAGCCTCAGAGGAGAATAGGAGAGCACAGCTTTCACATGAGGAAGACACAGCCTCGGAGAAGAAACAGAAGAGCGCAAATATCCCATGAGGAAGACAGCCCTAGAGGAGACATAAGAGAGCACAGCTTTCCCATGAGGAAGACACAGCCTCAGAGGAGACTTAGGAGAGCACAGATTTACCAAGAGGAATACAGTCTCAGTAGAGAAATTGGAGAGCACAGCATTTCCATGAGGAAGACACAGCCTCAGAGGAGACATAGGAAGGCACAGCATTCCCATGAGGAAGACAGCATCAGAGGAGACAAAGGACATCAGAGCTTTTCCATGTGGAAGACAGCCTCAGTGTAGAAGGAGGAGTGCGCAAATTTCGTATGGGGATGAAAGCGGCAAAGGTGACATAAGAGAGCACAGCTTTCCCATGAGGAAGACACAGCCTCAGAGGAGACATAGGAGAGCACAGCTTTCCAATGAGGAAGACACAGCCTCAGAGCAGATATAGGAGGGCACGGCTTTCCCAAGAGGAAGACAGCATCAGAGGATACAAAAGACATCACAGCTTTCCCATGTGGAAGGCAGCCTCAGAGTAGAAATAGGAGAGCACAAATTTCCCATGGGGATGAAAGCAGCAGAGGAGACATAATGGAGCAGAGCTTTCCCAAGAGGAAGACACAGCATCAGAGGAGATATAGGAGAGCACAGATTTCCCTTGAGGAAGACAGCCTCAGAGGAGAAATAGGAGAGCGCAACTTTCCCATGAGGAAGACACAGCCTCAGAGGAGTATAGGAGAGCGCAGCATTTCCATGAGGAAGACACAGCCTCAGAGGAGAAATATGAGAGTACCGCTTCCCCATGAGGAAGACAGAGCCTCAGAGGAGAATAGGAGAGCACAGATTTCCCATGAGGAAGACAGCCTCAGAGCAGACATAGGCGGGCACAGATTTCCCGTAAGGAAGACAAAGCATCAGAGGAGACATAGGAGGGCGCAGCTTTCCCATGAGGAAGACACATCCTGAGAGGAGACGTAGGAAAGCACAGGGTTCCCATGAGGAAGACACATCCTCAGAGCAGATATAGGAGGGCACAGCTTTCCAATGAGGAAAACACAGCCTCCGGGGAGACATAGGAGGGCACAGCTTTCTCATGAAGAAGACAGCCTCAGAGGAGATATAGGAGACCACAGCATTCCCATAAGGAAGACACAGGAGGGAATGGCTTTCCCATTTGTAAGACACAGCCTCAGAGGAGACATAGGAGGGCACAGCTTTCCCATGACGAAGACAAAGCGTCAGAGCAGACATATAAGGGATCAGTTTTCGCCTGAGTGAGACACAGCCTCAGAGCAGACATAGGAGAGGGCAGCATTCCCATGAGGAAGACACAGTCTTAGGGCAGACATAGGAGGGTGCAGCTTTACCATGAGGAAGACACAGCCTCAGAGGAGACATAGGAGGGCACAGATTTCCCATGAGGAAGACACAGTCTCAGAGGAGAATAGGAGGGCACAACATTCCCATGAGGAGACCAGACTCAGAGGAGACATAGGAGAGTACAGCTTTTCCATGACGAAGACACAGCCTCAGGGGAGACATAGCAGCGCACAGCTTTCCCATGAGGAAGACAGCCTCACAGGAGACATAGGAGAGCACAGCTTTCCCATGAGGAAGACCCAGCCTCAGAGGAGAATAGGAGAGCACAGCTTTCCCATGAGGAAGACCCAGCCTCAGAGGAGAATAGGAGAGCACAGCTTTCCCATGAGAAAGACAGCCTCACAGGAGACATAGAAGAGCACACCTTTCCCAGGAGGAAGACAGAGACTCAGAGGAGAAATAGGAGAGCATAGCTTTCCCATGAGGAAGACACAGCGTCAGAGGAAACAGAGGAAGTCTCAGCTATGACTTGAGGAAGACACAGCCTCAGAGGAGACATAGGAGGGCATAGCTTTCCCATGAGGAAGACACAGCCTCAGAGGAGAATAGGAGAGCGCAGGTCTCCCATGAGGAAGACACAGCCTCAGAGCAGACATAGGAGGACGCAGCTTTCCCATCAGGAAGTCACTGCCTCAAAGCAGACATAGGAGAGCAAAGCTTTCCCATGAGGAAGACACAGCCTCATAGGAGACACAGGAGAGCACAGCTTTCCCATGAGGAAGACACAGCCTCAGAGGAGAGTAGAAGGGCATAGCTTTCCCATGGCAAAGGGCTCTAGAAGACCTAGGCTCTGCTGTGAAGAAGGAAATCATCCCAAAAGTCCAGAGAAAGAGTCCTCCCAAATTCTTTATCAGCTCGTCCTATGAGCTCACTGGATGGCTTCTGTGGGGTTCATTTATCCTTCTCCTCACTGGGGAGCTCTAGTCCACAAGTGTCCAGTTTCACATGGAGCTGCAAGACCCTCCATACTAGGGCCACACTCCAGCATGCAGTCTTCACAGATTTTTTGATCAAATGGATCAAGAGTAGAGGGTCTGTCCATGAATAATAAAACATAGAGAGGAAATAAGACATATGGAACAGAATTCTCTCATTGGGTTGATAATATATATACCCAATAATTCTTTTTTTATTCCTTTTTAGGGGATGAAAGGTTTCTTTTCCTCACCTTTCACTAAGACTATGGCCAATGCCCCTGTAACAAAGTACAGATTAATGAGAGAAAAGCGTACTCACTTATTTAAAAAGCTTTATGAGGCACAGGAGTCTTCATAAGAAAATGTCCCAAAGAAACAGGAAACCTTGTGTATCATAGTGCTTAGTTAGGTTGGATGAACCATGGACGCCAGGGACTGGTACAATTGGGCAGAGTGAGTATGTTGTCATGGAGATAAAGTGGGGGAACTTAGCAAGGCCTGTGTGTTCAAATTCTTCTCTGTGTCCCTGTATCTTCAGAGACAAGGATGTTTCTTTCTTCTGGGTATAAGGACTGTTCCTCTCAAATGAGGTCTTATGATCTGCTCCTGGGGGTGCAGAGAGTGACCTGGCTGCTTCTGCTTCTTCTCAAATGCCACTTGAGTTATCGCAGCTGATGCCCTTCCTGGGAGACAAAGCCATCTTGGAGTATTTCAGGATTCCAAAATAGACTCCATTCCTTGGATTTACCAAAAGCACCATGCTAAAGGGCCTGTCAGGACGTTCACCAGAAAGACAAACCTATTTCCCTGTAAGGGAAGTGGCTGGATGGTCCCGCCCCAGATTCTCTGATGTGGACCTCACCTGGGATGCAACCCTGGTACAGCTCCTCCGTCTCAGTCGTTAGAAGTAATTTAAACAAAAATGGTCTTCTGATACAGTCATTGCTTAATTGCAATTTCAACTAATTATGCCCCTCAGAATCTCCTTGAATTCTATTCAATAACTAAATGTCTACTAAGTGCCTACAATTGTGCTTTCAAGAGTAATAACTGAGGCGAGCGCGGTGGCTCACACCGTAATCCCGCACTCTGGGAGGCCAAGGCGGGTGGGTCACTTGAAGTCAGGAGTTTGAGACCATCCTGACCAACATGGCAAAACCCGGTCTCTACTAAAATTACAAAAATTAGCCAGGCATGGTGGTGCATGCCTGTAGTACCAGCTACTCGGGAGGCTGAGGTAGGAGAATCACTTGAATCCAGGAGGCAGAGGTTGCAGTGAGCCAAGATCGCACCATTGCACTCCAGCCTGGGCGACAGAGTGAGACTCTGTCTCATTAAAAAAGAAAGAAAGAAAGAAAAACAGTAGTAAGTGAATAGTATGCAATATTATTCTTTCTACAGCTTCATATGTGTTGCATTTACACATGTTCTTATGTTTTTCATGAGAATTATATAGTGTGCAATGTGTATTTTCAACAGTGAGACTAAAATCTTCTTATGTCTCTTTCTTCTTTGGCCTTAAACATTATTTTTTATGTTAACTAAATCATCTACATTATTACTCTGTGCTAACTATCATAAATAAATTAGTACACTATTCTCATTTACCCAACTTTTTAATACCATTCCTACTAACAGTTCCAAATATAAACTGTATTTATCATCAGTAGTTCTAAAGAGTTTAGGTGCTCCCCCAGTGTGCTCCCACAGCACCCTGAACTTCCTGTGTACGAGCTTTGATCATCCTGTATTGAAATGAGAAACTCCTGCATTTCCACTTGTCTGCTAACCCCAGCATACCACGTCTGCAGAGTAGGGAGTGTGTATCTTACTTATCCTTGCAGTCGCAGTGCCTGAGACCCCAGCATAACACGTCTGCAGTGTAGGGAGTGTGTATCTTACTCATCCTTGCAGTCACAGTGCCTGAGACCCCAGCATAACACGTCTGCAGTGTAGGGAGTGTGCATCTTATTCATCCTTGCAGTCACAGAGCCTGGGATAGGTGCTCAGTTGCTGAATGGCCACAGCCTGTGTGTTCTATCTGTAGTGTGTGTCTCATTCGGAGGCTTAGCTGCTGACACAGGCTGAACTTCGACACAAACTTCTTTCCCACCAGTCTGTTTCAAAGTATCTCAACCACGCCCCAACACACTTTGACCCTTTTCAGTATAGATTTTCAACTGCTATTTTCTACTCCTTGAAAGCATAACAAATAAAAGAACTTTTCTTTTTCAGTAAATTCTGAAACATAATTACCTTACCAGTCATGCCAGGTGAATCTCATTGAGCTCTTTTGATTAAGGTAATGCTAATTCATAAAAGAAAGTACCCTAAATTCTGACTTTAACAAACAGGAAAGATCAGGGACTTGTCTAATTCAACTCACAAAATTGAGCCACGTTTCCTTTACCGTGAGCATGGTGAAAGGGATTCTACTGACTAAATAAAAGAAAACAAAAGGAAAGGTTAAGTAATAGCATATTACATTTGGGGATGAGGGAGAGTTTCTAATGTTATAACAGAGGGATTACTTTTTTCCCCGTCTTTATTACTGACTTTGAAGAGGAGTAAATTGCATATTTTTTTTCTTTTTTTGAGACAGTCTAACTCTGTCGCCCAGGCTGGAGTGAAGTGGCACGATCTCAGCTCACTGTAGCCTCCGCCTCCTCGGTTCAAGGGATTTTCCTGCCTCAGCCTCCTGAGTAGCTGGGACTACAGGTATGCACCACCACACCCGGCTAATTTTTGTATTTTCAGTAGAGACAGTGTGTCACCATCTTGGCCAGGCTGGTCTCAAACTCCTGGCCTCAAGTGATCCACCTGTCTCAGCCTCCCAAAGCGTTGAGATTACAAGGGAAGCAGAGATAGCAAATTTGATAAGGCTTTTGGAGCTGATGTTGGATTCTGCAGGAGTAATGTCACAAGGGGTGCCCACGTAGAAGGAGCCCCTTTACTCACAGAATTTATCGTGACCTGAGTAACAGGCCTATTCAGCTGGGGAATATCCCAGTAGTCATAAAGTCAGCCCCTCATGTCTCACATACAAAGCATATCAGCTGGGTCATCTGGGGTGCTCTGACATACAAAGCATATCAGCTGGGTCATCTGGGGTGCTCCGCTTGGCATTTATAGGTGGAGTTGGACAGTCCATTTATCACGGAAAACAGATCTTCCCATGGCTTTTCTCTAGTCCACTCAGCTGGCTGTTCCCATAGGAATAACCTCCTGTGTGTCTGGATCACATATACCCATCTGTGGTTGTTCAATAGTGAGTGTGGGTCCTGCATCAGCCCAAACAACTCTTTCACTCTGCAGCATTTAAAACCAGAGACGCTGCTCCTAAATTAGTCACTGTCAATCTGTTTTAGTAAAGGTTCCTCGAGAAGTTGATAATATCAATGTTCAAAATGGAGCAGTTCCTTCACAGGACACCCTCTGGTTTCAATAGTAGTTGGTTTTTCCCTTCTCCCACCTTCACTACTTTCTTGGTGACCAGTTTTGAAGGTACTTTCTGGTGCCCAGGCTTAATGTTCCCCTTTCTGGGTGGCTTTGAGTCTAGTGGCCTGAGTTGAGACAGACCCACATCTGAGTTTAGTCCAGCCTCAAGGCCTTACCCAGCACCCTCTTTAGCTTTCATTTTAGCCATTATAGGTAACAATAACCAAGGGACTGAATCTTTTGCTTTTTTCTTGTTAGTTTGCATTTTCTTATGCATCCAGTGAACTAATTCCTGGGAGGTTGGATCCATCTCTAAATTTGGCTGATAACTTTTACCTTTAGTAACTGATCTCAGCATAGCTAAGCTTCATACCATGGGTGGCCACGTGGCCACGTGGGAATCGAAGATTCTTCATTCTCCCACCCTTTAATCCTTTCTCTTTTCAACGCACATGCTTCCATCAGTCGGGGCCATTCAAGCAAATCCCACTTCACTGACAATTATGTAGGGAAAAACTCTCTCAAACCTCGTTTTTTTTCCTCTACTCTCACACCACAAAAATCATCAGCAGAGAAGACTTCTTTGACCAAATGTATGGCGGCCTTTTCCCCATGCATCAAGCAGCAGACACGAGTTGGATGTCCTTGAATTCAGTCCTGACACTGTCTACCTTGAGATAGCATCAGGTCCCATAGTTTGGGGGCTCAGTACCCAAGATTCTCCCCAAACTCCCAGAAACGAGTTGCAAGTCTGGGCCTACAGAATGTCTGACTGACTGGCTTCAAGTTGAAGTTACCATGATCCCCTCATTGAGTTTGATTAATTTGCTGCAGCAGCTCATAGAACTCAGAGAAACACGTTTGCCAGCTTATCATAAAAGATGCTACAACAGATACAGGTGAAGAGACACATAAGGCAATGTATGGGGGATGTGGCATGGCACTTCCTCACCTCCCTGGACACTACCCTCCTCTATGAACCTCCACGTTTTCAGCTAACCGGAAGCTTTGGTGCCATTTTCAAATGCCATGGGCTCACTTTGTATCTGTGTTACATTTTGATAATTCTAGCAATATTTCAAAATGTATTATTATACTTGTTACGGTGCTCCGTGATCAGTGACCTTTGACATTACTGCTATGTTCTGGGGCACCATGAGCTACATTCATGTACAAAGGCATACTTAATTGATACATACTCTATGGACTCTGACTGCCTCACCAACCAGCTGCTGTCCCATCTCTCTTCCTCTCCTTGGGCCTCCCTATTTTCTGAGACTCAACAATATGAAAATTAGGCCAATTAATAATCTTACAAGCCAAATAATAATCCTAAAATGGTGTGGGGAAAAGAAAGAGAGATCAGCCTGTTACTGTGTCTATATAGAAGGAAGTAGACATAAGAGACTCCATTTAGTTCTGTATTTGAGATGCTGTTAATCTGTGACCCTACCCCCAACCTTGTCCTTGCAAGAGACATGTGCTGTGATGACTTAAGGTTAAAAGGATTTTGGGCGGTGCAGAATGTGCTTTGTTAAACAAGTGCCTAAAGGCTGCTTATGGTTAAAGGTCATCACCATTCTCTTAAATCTAGAGAAAAAGAAAAACATTTGTCTTCTGCCCGTCCCTGGGAGATAAAACATCTCCAGGTAAAACCCTTTGTGTGCTTTATTTACTGAGTAAGGAGATAACTGCCTTTAGGGATAAGGTGGGGCTTGCTGGAGCAATACTGCTAAAAGGTTTATGGAGATGTTCGCATCTACATCTCAAAGCACAGCACCGGTGATGGTAAAGATAATTTGTGAATAAATACTAAGGGAACTCAGAGGCCGGTGCCGGTGTGGGTCCTCTGTAAGCACAGCACCGGTCCCCTGGGCCCCGCTTTTCCTTCTCTACACTTTGTCTCTGTGTCTTATTCCTTTTCTCAAGTCTTTCGTCCCACCTAACGAGAAGCACCCACAGGTGTGGAGGGGCAGGCCACCCCTTCATCTGGCGACCAACGTGGAGGCGCTTTTCTCTAAGGTGAAGGTACGCTGGAGTGTGGTCATTGAGGACAAGTCGACGAGAGACTCCCGAGTACGTCTACAGTCAGCCTTGCGGTAAGCTTGTGCGCTCGGAAGAACCTAGGGTAACAATGGGGCAAACTAAAAGTAAATATGCCTCTTATCGCAGCTTTATAAAAATTCTCTTAAAAAGAGGGGGAGTTAAAGTGTCTACCAAAAATCTAAATACACTCTTTCAAACAATAGAACAGTTTTGCCCATGGTTTCCAGAACAGGGAACTTTAGATCTAAAAGATTGGGAAAAAATTGGCAAAGAATTAAAACAAGCAAGTAGGGAAGGTAAAATCATTCCACTTACGGTATGGAATGATTGGGTCATTATTAAAGTAGCTTTAGAACCGCTGCAAACAGAAGAAGATAGCGTTCCAGTTTCCGATGTCCCTAAAAGCTGTGCAGTAGATTGTGAAAAAGAGGCAGGGATAGAGTCCCAGAAAAGAAAAGAAAGTTCACACTGTAAATGTGTAGCAGAGCCGGTAATGGCTCGGTCAACGCAAAATGTTGACAATAATCAATTACAGGAGGTAATATATCCTGAAACGTTAAAATTAGAGGAAAAAGATCCAGAATTGACAGAGCCATCAGAGTCTAAACCACGAGGGCCAACTCCTCTTACAACAGCTCAGATGCCTGCAACCTTAGAACCTCAAATGCAGGTTAAACAAGTACAAACTCCAAAAAAAGATCAAGTAGGAAAAGATAGAGTCTCTGTCACGGCAATGCCAATCCAAATACAGTGTCCACAATATCAGCAGGTAGAAAGTAAGATCCAGCCGCCTGTAGCCTATCAATACTGGCCGCCAGCTGAACTGCAGTATCGGCAGCCTCCAGAAAATCTATATGGACAGCCAGGAGCATTTCCAGTGCCACAGGGCAGGGTGCCATATCCTCAGCCGCCCACCATGAGACTTAATCCTACAGCACCGCCTAGTACACAGGGTAGTGCAATACATAAAATTATTGATGAGGCAAGAAAACAGGGAGATATTGAGGCGTGGCAATTCCCAGTAATATTAGAAGCAAGACCACCCGGAGAAGGGGCCCAAGAGGGAGAGCCTCCCATAGCTGAAGCCAGATATCAGTCCTTTTCTATAAAAATGCTAAAAGAGATGAAAGAAGGAGTAAAACAGTATGGACCCAACTCTCCTTACATGAGAACATTGTTAGATTCCATTGCTCATGGACATAGACTCATTCCTTATGATTGGGAGATTCTGGCAAAATCATCACTCTCACCCTCTCAATTTTTACAATTTAAGACTTGGTGGATTGATGGGGCACAAGTACAGGTCCGAAGAAATAGGACTGCCAATCCTCCAATTAACATAGATGCAGATCAACTCTTAGGAATAGGTCAAAATTGGAGCACTGTTGACCAACAAGCAATAATGCCAAATGAGGCCATTGAGCAAATCAGGGCTATCTGCCTTAGGGCCTAGGAGAAAATCCAAGACCCAGGAACCGCCTGCCCTTCCTTTAATACAATAAGACAAGGCTCTAAAGAGCCATACCCTGATTTTGTAGCAAGACTTCAAGATGCTGCTCAAAAGTCAATTACCGATGAGAATGCCCGTAAAGTCATAGTGGAGTTGATGGCATATGAAAACGCCAATCCGGATTTTCAATCAGCCATTAAGCCATTAAAAGGAAGGGTTCCCGCAGGATCAGATGTAATCTCAGAGTATGTTAAAGCATACGATGGAATTGGAGGACCTATGCATAAAGCTATGCTTATGGCTCAGGCAATCACAGGAGTTGCTTTAGGAGGACAAGTGAAAACATTTGGGGGAAAATGTTATAATTGTGGTCAAACTGGTCATCTAAAAAAGAATTGCCTAGTCACAAATAAGCCAAATGTAACTACTCAAGCTACTACAACCGCAGATAAAGGGCCACCTGGCCTATGTCCAAGATGTAAAAAGGGAAAACATTGGGGTAATCAATGTCGCTCTAAATTTGATAAAAATGGGCAACCACTGTCGGGAAACGAGAGGAGGGGCCAGCCTCAGGCCCCACAACAAACTGGGGCGTTCCAAATTCAACCCTTTGTTCCTCATGGTTTTCAGGAACAACAACCCCCACTGTCGCAAGTGTCTCAGGGATTAAGCCAGTTATCACAATACAGCAATTATCCCCCGCCACAAGTGGCAGTGCAGCAGTAGATTTGTGTACTTTACAAGCAGTCTCTCTGCTTCCAGGGGAGCCTCCACAAAAAATCCCCACAGGGGTATACGGCCCATTGCCTGAGGAGACTGTAGGACTAATCTTAGGAAGATCAAGTTTAAATCTAAAAGGAGTTCAAATTCATACTGGTGTGGTTAATTCAGACTATGAAGGCGAAATTCAATTGGTTATTAGTTCCTCGATTCCATGGAGTGCCAGTCCAGGAGACAGGATCGCTCAATTATTACTCCTACCTTATATAAAAATTGGAAACAGTGAGATAAAAAGAACAGGAGGGTTTGGAAGCACTGATCTGGCAGGAAAGGCTGCATACTGGGCAAGTCTGGTCTCTGAGAGCAGACCTGTGTGTAAGGCCATTATTCAAGGAAAACAGTTTGAAGGGTTGATAGACACAGGAGCAGATATCTCTGTAATTGCTTTAAATCAGTGGCCAAAAAATTGGCCTAAACAAAAGGCTGTAACAAGACTTGTCGGCGTAGGCACAGCTTCAGAAGTGTATGAAAGTACAATGATTTTACATTGTTTAGGGCCAGATAATCAAGAAAGTACTGTTCAGCCAATGATTACTTCAATTCCTGTTAATCTATGGGGTCGAGATTTGTTACAACAATGGGGTGCAGAAATCATTATGCCCGCTCCATTATACAGCCCCATGAGTCAAAAATCATGACTAAGCCTGCCTGCCTGCCTGCCTTCCTTCCTTCCTTCCTTCCTTCCTTCCTTCCTTCCTTCCTTTCTTCCTTTCTTCCTTTCTTTCCTTCTTTCCTTCCTTCCTTCCTTCTTTCTTTCTTTCTTTCTTTCTTTCTTTCTTTCTTTCTTTCTTTCTTTCTTTCTTTCTTTCTTTCTTTCTTTCCTTCCCTCTCTGGCCCAGGCTACAATCTACTCCGCTTGCTGCTGCCTGCGCCGCGGACTGCCTGGGACTGCCGGTGCGCGCGACCACTCCCTGCCTTTTCTCCTTTCGCTGCAGGCACGCGTTCGCCATCTTGGCCACGCTGGTCGCCAGCTCCTGACGCCGAGTGCCCTGCCCGCCTCAGCCTCCCGAGGTGCTGGGACTACAGACGGAGTCTCGCTCACCCAGTGCTCGGTGTTGCCTGGGCTGGAGTGCGGTGGCGTGCTCTGGCCTCGCCGCAGCCTCTGCCCCCCAGCCGCCTGCCTTGGCCTACCAGGGTGCTGGGATTGCAGCCCCTGCCTGGCCGCCACCCCATCTGGGAGGTGGGGAGCGCCTCTGCCCGGCCGCCCCGTCTGGGAAGTGAGGAGCGCCTCTGCCCGGCCGCCCCGTCTGGGAAGTGAGGAGCGCCTCTGCCCAGCCACCCACCGTCTGGGAAGTGAGGAGTGCCTCTGCCCGGCCACCCACCATCTGGGAAGTGAGGAGCGCCTCTGCCCGGCCACCCACCGTCTGGGAAGTGAGGAGCGCCTCTGCCCGGCCGCCCCGTCTGGGAAGTGAGGAGTGCCTCTGCCCGGCCACCCATCGTCTGGGAAGTGAGGAGCGCCTCTGCCCGGCCACCCACCGTCTGGGAAGTGAGGAGCGCCTCTGCCCGGCCACCCACCGTCTGGGAAGTGAGGAGCGCCTCTGCCCGGCCACCCACCGTCTGGGAAGTGAGGAGCGCCTCTGCCCGGCCGCCCCGTCTGGGAAGTGAGGAGCGCCTCTGCCCGGCCACCCACCGTCTGGGAAGTGAGGAGCGCCTCTGCCCGGCCACCCACCGTCTGGGAAGTGAGGAGCGCCTCTGCCCGGCCACCCACCGTCTGGGAAGTGAGGAGCGCCTCTGCCCGGCCACCCATCGTCTGGGAAGTGAGGAGCGCCTCTGCCCGGCCACCCATCATCTGGGAAGTGAGGAGCGCCTCTGCCCGGCCACCCTGTCTGGGAAGTGAGGAGCGCCTCTGCCCGGCCACCCCGTCTGGGAAATGAGGAGCGCCTCTGCCCGGCCACCCACCGTCTGGGAAGTGAGGAGCGCCTCTGCCCGGCCACCCACCGTCTGGGAAGTGAGGAGCGCCTCTGCCCGGCCACCCATCGTCTGGGAAGTGAGGAGCGCCTCTGCCCGGCCACCCACCGTCTGGGAAGTGAGGAGCGCCTCTGCCCGGCCACCCACCGTCTGGGAAGTGAGGAGCGCCTCTGCCCGGCCACCCATCGTCTGGGAAGTGAGGAGCGCCTCTGCCCGGCCACCCATCATCTGGGAAGTGAGGAGCGCCTCTGCCCGGCCACCCTGTCTGGGAAGTGAGGAGCGCCTCTGCCCGGCCGCCCCGTCTGGGAAATGAGGAGCGCCTCTGCCCGGCCACCCATCGTCTGGGAAGTGAGGAGCGCCTCTGCCCGGCCTCCCATCGTCTGGGAGGTGAGGAGCGCCTCTGCCCGGCCGCCCCGTCCCGGAAGAAGTGAGGAGCGCCTCTGCCCGGCCGCCCCGTCTGGGAGGTGAGGAGAGCCTCTGCCCGGCCACCCATCGTCTGGGAATTGAGGAGCACCTCTGCCCGGCCGCCCCGTCTGGGAAGTGAGGAGCGCCTCTGCCCGGCCACCCATCATCTGGGAAGTGAGGAGCGCCTCTGCCCGGCCACCTATCGTCTGGGAAGAAGTGAGGAGTGTCTCTGCCTGGCCGCCCCGTCTGGGAAGTGAGGAGCTCCTCTGCCCAGCCGCCCCGTGTCTGGGTAGAAGTGAGGAGCTCCTCTGCCTGGCCGCTCCGTCTGGGAGGTCTACCACGGAGGCCAGAAGCAATGTGGGGGCTGGACGTGGTGGCTCACGCCTGTGGTCCCAGCACTCTGGGGGGCGAGGCGGGTTGATCACTTCGGGCTAGGAGTTCAAGACCAGTCTGGCCAACATGGCGAAACATGAAGAATACAACAGACAAACCAACCAACCAACTCAGTGACAACAAAACAGGTCTACCCTGGAGTCATACTCTAATTTTTTCTATTTTCCTCCCTTTCTGATCCTTTATCCCACTTTCTTTTTCTTCCTCTTCCTTCTCCCTCTTCTTTGTCAAATAGAGGATTGAGTTATTATCACTGATCCATATAAAGTCCCTCTCTCATTTATTTTAACTCCCACCCCCCATTTCTATTCCCCGACTTCCCATGTACAACCTTCCTAATATGTTTGATACGCATCTTTTTGTTTGTATGTATTTTTAGAAAATGTTTATTATTTTTGTATGCAAAAAAAATTAATAATAAAAAAAAAAAATCATGACTAAGATGGGATATATACCAGGGAAAGGATTAGGAAAAAATGAAAATGGCATTAAAGTCCCAATTGAGACTAAGAAAAATCTACAAAGAAAAGGAATAGGGTATCCTTTTTAGGGGCGGCCACTGTAGAGCCTCCTAAACCCATTCCATTAACTTGGAAAGCAGAAAAACCGGTATGGGTAAATCAGTGGCCACTACCAAAGCAAAAACTGGAGGCTTTACACTTATTAGCAAAAGAACAATTAGAAAAGGGACACATTGAGCCTTCATTCTCACCCTGGAATTCTCCTGTATTTGTAATTCAGAAAAAGTCAGGCAAATGGCATATGTTAATAGACTTAAGAGCCATAAACGCTGTAATTCAACCCATGGGGCCTCTCCAACCTGGATTGCCCTCTCCGGCCATGATCCCAAAAGACTGGCCTTTAATTATAATTGATCTTAAGGATTGCTTTTTTACCATTCCTCTGGTAGAGCAAGATTGTGAAAAATTTGCCTTTACTATACCAGCTATAAACAATAAAGAACCAGCCACCAGGTTTCAGTGGAAAGTATTACCTCAGGGAATGCTTAATAGTCCAACTATTTGTCAAGCTTTCGTAGGCCAAGTCCTTCAACCAGTTAGAGACAAATTTTCAGATTGTTATATCATTCACTATATTGATGATATTTTATGTGCTGCAGAAACAAGAGACAAATTAATTGACTGTTACACATTTCTGCAAGCAGAGGTTGCCAACGCAGGACTAACAATAGCATCTAATAAGATCCAAACCTCTAATCCTTTTCATTATTTGGGGATGCAAATAGAAAATAGAAAAATTAAGCCACAAAAAATAGAAATAAGAAAAGACACGTTAAAAACACTAAATGATTTTCAAAAATTGTTAGGCGATATTAATTGGATTCGGCCAACTCTAGGCATTCCTACCTATGCCATGTCAAATTTGTTCTCTATCCTAAGAGGAGATCCAGACTTAAATAGTAAAAGAATATTAACCCCAGAGGCAACAAAAGAAATTAAATTAGTGGAAGAAAAAATTCAGTCAGCGCAAATAAATAGAATAGATTCTTTAGCTCCACTCCAACTTTTAATTTTTGCCACTGCACATTCTCCAACAGGCATCATTGTTCAAAATACTGATCTTGTGGAGTGGTCATTCCTTCCTCACAGTACAATTAAGACTTTTACATTGTACTTGGACCAAATAGCTACATTAATTGGTCAGACAAGATTACGAATAATAAAATTGTGTGGTAATGACCCAGACAAAATAGTTGTTCCTTTAACCAAGGAACAAGTTAAACAAGCCTTTATCAATTCTGGTGCATGGCAAATTGGCCTTGCTGATTTTGTAGGAATTATTGATAATCATTACCCAAAATCAAAAATCTTCCAGTTTTTAAAATTGGCTACTTGGATCTTACCTAAAATTACCAGACATGAACCTTTAGAAAATGCTCTGACAGTATTTACTGATGGTTCCAGCAATGGAAAAGCGGCTTACACAGGGCCAAAGGAGCGAGTAATCAAAACTCAATATCAATCAGCTCAGAGGGCAGAGTTGATTGCAGTCATTACAGTGTTAAAAGATTTTAATCAACCTGTTAATATTATATCAGATTCTGCCTATGTAGTACAGGCTACAAGAGATGTTGAGACAGCTCTAATTAAATATAGCATGGATGATCAGTTAAACCAGCTGTTCAATTTGTTACAACAAACTGTAAGAAAAAGGAATTTCCCATTTATATTACTCATATTCGAGCACATACTAATGTACCAGGACCTTTAACTGAAGCAAATAAAAAAGCTGACTTACTGGTATCCTCTGCATTCATAAAAGCACAAAAACTTCATGCTTTGACTCATGTAAATGCAGCAGGGTTAAAAAACAAATTTGATGTCACGTGGAAACAGGCAAAAAATATTGTACAACATTGTACCCAGTGTCAAGTACTACACCTGCCCACCCAAGAGGCAGGAGTTAACCCCAGAGGTCTGTGTCCTAACGCATTATGGCAAATGGATGTTACCCATGTACCTTCATTTGGAAAATTATCATATGTTCATGTAACAGTTGATACTTATTCACATTTCATATGGGCAACATGCCAGACAGGAGAAAGTACTTCCCATGTTAAAAAACATTTATTATCTTGTTTTGCTGTGATGGGAGTTCCAGAAAAAATTAAAACTGACAATGGACCAGGTTATTGTAGTAAAGCTTTCCAAAAATTCTTAAATCAGTGGAATATTACACATACAACAGGAATTCCTTATAATTCCCAAGGACAGGCCATAGTTGAAAGAACTAATAGAACACTCAAAACTCAGTTAATTAAACAAAAAAAAGGGGGAGACAGTAAGGAGTGTACCTCTCCTCAGATGCAGCTTAATCTAGCACTCTATACTTTAAATTTTTTAAACATTTATAGAAATCAGACTACTACTTCTGCAGAACAACATCTTACGGGTAAAAAGAACAGTCCACATGAAGGAAAACTGATTTGGTGGAAAGACAACAAAAATAGGACATGGGAGATAGGGAAGGTGATAACCTGGGGAAGAGGTTTTGCTTGTGTTTCACCAGGAGAAAATCAGCTTCCTGTTTGGATACCCACTAGACATTTAAAGTTCTACAATGAACCCATCGGAGATGCAAAGGAAAGCGCCTCCACGGAGACGGAAACACCGCAATCAGGCACCATTGACTCGCAGGATGAATCAAGTGGTGATATTAGAAAAACAGATGAAGTCACCACGCACCAAGAAGGCGGAGCTGCCAACCTGGGCACAGTTAAAGAAGCTGACACTGTTAGCTAGAAAAAGCCTAGCTAGCACAAAGGTGACACAAACCTCAGAAAAAATGCTGTTTGCAGCTTTAATGGTTGTATCAACGGTGGTAAGTCTCCCCACGCCTGCAGGAGCAGCTGCAGCTAATTATACCTACTGGGCCTATGTGCCTTTCCCGCCCTTAATTCGGGCAGTCACTTGGATGGATAATCCCATTGAAGTATATGTTAATAATAGTGTGTGGGTAGCTGGTCCCACAGATGATCGTTGCCCTGCAAAACCGGAGGAAGAAGGAATGATGATAAATATTTCCATTGGGTATCGTTATCCTCCTATATGTCTCGGGAGAGCACCAGGATGTTTAATGCCTGCTATCCAAAATTGGTTGGTAGAAGTACCTACTCTCAATCCCACCAGTAGATTTACTTATCATATGGTAAGCGGTATGTCACTCAAACCACAGGTAAACTATTTACAAGACTTCTCTTATCAAAGATCATTAATATTTAGGCCAAAAGGAAGACCTTGCCCCAAGGAGATTTCCATAAAAACAAAAGATTTAGTTTGGGAAGAATGTGTGGCCGATAGTGCCGTGATTTTACAAAACAACACATTTGGAACTGTTATAGATTGGGCACCTCGAGGTCAATTCTACCACGATTGCACAAGACAAACTCAATTCTGTCCCAATGCACTAGTGAGTCCAACTGTTGATAGTGACTTAACAAAAAATTTAGACAAACATAGGTACAAGAAATTTCAGTCTTTCTACCCTTGGAAATGGGGAGAAAAGGGAACCTCTACTCCAAGACCAAAAATAGTAAGTCCGGTTTTTGGTCCTGAACATCCAGAATTATGGAGGCTTACTGTGGCTACATACCACCTTAGAATTTGGTCTGGGAACCAAACTATAGAAACAAGAGATTATAAAACATTTTACTCTATCAACCTAAATTCCAGTCTAACAGTTCCTTTACTAAGTTGTGTAAAACCCCCTTATATGTTAGTCATAGGAAATGTAGTTATTAAACCAGACTCCCAAACTATAACATGTGAAAATTGCAGATTGTTTACTTGCATTGATTCGACTTTTGATTGGCAGCACCGTATTCTGCTTGTGAGAGCAAGAGAAGGCGTGTGGATCCCTGTGTCCATGGATCGACCATGGGAGGCCTCGCCATCCATTCATATTTTGACTGAAGTATTAAAAGGCATTTTAAATAGATCCAAAAGATTCGTTTTTACTTTAATTGCAGTGATTATGGGATTGATTGCAGTCACAGCTACAGCCGCTGTGGCAGGAGTCGCATTGCACTCTTCTGTTCAGACAGTAAGCTTTGTTGACAATTGGCAAGAGAATTCCACAAGGTTGTGGAATTCACAATCTGGTATCGATCAAAAATTGGCTAATCAAATTAATGACCTTAGACAAACTGTCATTTGGATGGGAGATAGGCTCATGAGCTTGGAACATCGTTTCCAGTTACAGTGTGACTGGAATACATCAGATTTTTGTATTACACCCCAAGTTTATAATGAGTCTAGACATCACTGGGACATGGTAAGACGTCATTTACAGGGAAGAGAAGATAATCTCACTTTAGACATTTCTAAATTAAAAGAACAAATTTTTGAAGCCTCTCAGAGTCACTTAAATGTTGTGCCTGGAGCTGAGGCGTTAGATCAAGTGGCAAAAAATCTTTATGGATTAAACCCCACGACTTGGATTCAGTCTATTGGAAACTCTACTGCAGTAAATTTTGGAATTATGTGTCTCTGTTTGATCGGTTTGTTTTTAGTGTGCCGGACCAGTCGAAGAATCCTACGCCAAAATCGAGAGAACGAACAAGCCTTCATCGCCATGGCACATTTATATAGAGGAAAAGGGAGGGAGAATGTTGCGGGAAGTCAGGGACCTTGAACTGAGGGACTGGCTGAAGCCACAGCAGAAAAGCATAAAATATGAAGATTTCATGGACATTTTATTAGTTTTCCAAACTTTATACTTTTGTAATATCTTATGTCTTTACTTTAATCTCTTAATCCCATCATCTTCTTTGTAAGCTGAGGAGGATATATGTCACCTCAGGACCCTGTGATGATTGCCTTAACTACACAAATTGTAGAGGACGTGTGTTTGAACAATACGAAAACTGGGCATCTAAAAAAAAAGAACGAGATAACAGTGGTGTTCAGGAAACAAGGGAGGTAACCTTAAACTGGCTGCCGGTGAGCCGGACGGAACAGAGCCATATCTTTTCTCCTTTTGCACACAAATAGGAGAGATATCGCTGAATTCTTTTTTTCAGCAAGGAATATCCCTGAGAAAGAGAATGAGCTCTGAGGGTAGGCCTATAAACGACCCCCTTAAAGGCGTGCCACCTTTTACGGTTGAAGCCGAAGGGATGAAATAAGCCCCGGCCTCCTGTAGTGCTCCCAGGCTTATTAGGATGAGGAAATTCCCACCTAATAAATTTTGGCCAGTCAGGTTGTCTGCTCTTAAACCCTATTTCCTGATAAAATGTTACCAATGACTATGCGTGCCCAAAAATTTCGTTGGCAATTTTAATTTCAATTTTAACACCGACCGGTGAACTCATCCTGCCTCCACTTGCTTTGTGATATTCTATTACCTTGTGAAGTATGTAATCTCTGTATCGTGATGACAATGGTAGTCTTGTTGAAAAGAAAAGGGGGAAATGTGGGGAAAAGAAAGAGAGATCAGCCTGTTACTGTGTCTATATAGAAGGAAGTAGACATAAGAGACTCCATTTAGTTCTGTATTTGAGATGATGTTAATCTGTGACCCTACCCCCAACCCTGTCCTTGCAAGAGACATGTGCTGTGATGACTTAAGGTTAAAAGGATTTTGGGCGGTGCAGAATGTGCTTTGTTAAACAAGTGCCTAAAGGCTGCTTATGGTTAAAGGTCATCACCATTCTCTTAAATCTAGAGAAAAAGAAAAACATTTGTCTTCTGCCCATCCCTGGGCGATAAAACATCTCCAGGTAAAACCCTTTGTGTGCTTTATTTACTGAGTAAGGAGATAACCGCCTTTAGGGATAAGGTGGGGCTTGCTGGAGCAATACTGCTAAAAGGTTTATAGAGATGTTCGCATCTACATCTCAAAGCACAGCACCGGTGATGGTAAAGATAATTTGTGAATAAATACTAAGAGAACTCAGAGGCCGGTGCCGGTGTGGGTCCTCTGTAAGCACAGCACCGGTCCCCTGGGCCCCGCTTTTCCTTCTCTACAC